>NC_092141.1:89294254-90004255 GCF_043159975.1 Macaca nemestrina
GAGGTCAGGAGTTCAAGACCAGCCTGGCCAACATGGTGAAAACCTGTCTCTACTAAAAATACCAAAAAAAAAAAAAAAAAAAAGCCAGGCATGGTGTCATGTGCTTGTAATCCCAGCTACTCAGGAGCCTGAGGCAGGAGAGTCACTTGAACCCGGGAGTTGGAGGTTGCAGTGAGCTGGGATTGTGCCACTGCACTGTAGCCTGGGCAACAGCATGAGACTCTGTCTAAAACAAACAAACAAACAAGCAAACAAACAAACGAACTATCAAGAATACAGAAACAACCTGTAACCCCAGAGATAGCCATTGTTAGCACAGAGGCATACCTGTTTCTGGTTTTGTCCAAATATGGATTCGTGGGTGTTTTATGTACTCAAAAGAGCAACAACAAATGATGTGTTATTTATTCTGGCTTACAACCTGATTTTTCCTCTTAACAGTATTTTGTGGACAACTTTTTTTCTGTCAGCAAATCCCTATCTATGTTATTAAGATAAACATTGCTTAGCCTTCCAGCCAGAGAGAGTGTCAGCCTTGTATTGAGCCAGTTCTCTGTTATGGGATGTGTGGTTGTTTGTGCAGTTTCGTTTTGTCAGCGTGCTTTCATAAGCATCCTTAGCTTTCTCTGTCCAATGGCTTCACTGAGATAGATCCCTATAAGTGGAACTGCTAGGTCAAAGGCATTGCGAACTCTAAGCCATTTATACCTTTGCATAATGCAGGCTTATAGGAGAGGAATATTGGCAATATATATAATCCTGACCTCTGATCCAAACATAATGACCTCCCCTTTAGCCCAAGAAAATATTACCAGAAAAAGTTTGTTTATTTATTTATTTTTAAATTTTTAAGTTCAGGAGTACATGTGCAGGTTTGTTACATAGATAAACTTGTGTTATGTGTTTTTTTTGTACAGATTATTTCATGACCCAAATATTAAGCCTAGTACCCATTAGTTATGTTTCCCGATCCTCTCCCTCTTCCCATCCTCCCCCTCCGATAAACCCCAGTGTGTGTTGTTCCCCTCTCTGTGTCCCTGTGTTCTCATCATTTAGCTCCCACTTGTAAGCAAGAACATGTGGTATTTGATTTTCTGTTCGAGTTAATTTGCTAAGGATAATGGCCTCCAACTCCATCCATGTTCCTGCAAAGGAGCTGATCTCATTCTTTTTCAGGGCTGCATAGTATTCCATGGTGTGTATGTACCACATTTTCTTTATCCAGTCCACCATTGATGCGCATTTAGTTTGATTCCATGTCTTTGCTACTGTGAGTTGTGCTGCAGTGAACATACATGGGCGTGTTTGTTTATAAGTGAGCGATTTACATTGTTTTTGTTACATACTCAGTCATGGGATTGCTGGTGTGAATGGCATTTGTGGAATTACCACATTGTTTTCCACAATGGTTGAACTAATTTACACTCCCACTAACAGTGCATAAGCATTCCTTTTGCTCTGCAACTTCTCCAGCATCTTTTAATTTTTGACCTTTTAATAGCAGCCACTCTGACTGGTGTTAAGATGGTATCTCACTGTATTTTTTTTTTTTTTTAGAGACAGAGTCTGGCTCTGTCACCCAGGCTGGAGTGCAGTGGCATGATCTCAGCTCTCTGCAGCCTGCGCCTCCCGGGCACAAGCGATTCTGCTGGGATTAGAGGTGTGCGCCACCATACCCGGCTAATTTTTGTATTTTTAGTAGAGACGGAGTTTCACCATGTTGACCAGGCTGATCTTGAACTCTTGACCTCAAGTGATCCACCTGCCTCGGCCTCCCAAAGTACTAGGATTACAGGCATGAGCCACCACGCCTGGCCTCATTGTGTTTTGTTTTGTTTTGTTTTGTTTTGTTTGAGATGGAGTCTCGCTTTATCACCCAGGCTGGATTGCAGTGGCACAATCTTGGCTCACTGTAACCTCTCCCTCCCAGGTTCAAGTGATTCTCCCGCCTCAGTCTCCTGGGTAGCTGGCACCACAGGCGCCCCACCTTGCCTGGCTAATTTTTGTATTTTTAGTAGAGACGGGGTTTCACCATGTTGGCCAGGCTGGTCTCAAACTCCGGACCTCAAGTGATCCACCCACTTTGGCCTCCCAAAGTGCTGGGATTGCAGGTGTGAGCCACCGCGCCCGTCCTCATTGTGATTTTCATCTGCGTTTCTCTAATGATCAGTGATGTTGAGCTTTTTTTTTTCTTGAGATGGAGTCTTGCTCTATCGCCCAGGCTGGAGTGCAGTGGTGTGATCTCGGCTCACTGCAAGCTCCGCCTCCCGGGTTCATGCCATTCTCCCGCCTGAGTAGCTGGGACTACAGGTGCCTACCACCACGCCCGGCTAATTTTTTTGTATTTTTAGTAGAGATGGGGTTTCACTGTGTTAGCCTGGATGGTCTCGATCTCCTGACCCCGTGATCCACCCGCCTCGACCTGCCAAAGTGCCTGGATTACAGGCGTGAGCCACCGTGCCCGGCTGAACTTTTTTCATATGCCTGTTAGCCATATGTATGTCTTCTTGTGCAAAGTGTCTGTTCATGTCCTTTGCCCACTTTTTAGTGTTTTTTTTTTTTTTTCTTGTAAATGTGTGTATGTTCCTTACAGATGCTGGATATTACGCCTGTGTCAGACGCATATTTTGCAAAAATTTTCTCCCATTCTGTGGGTCATCTGTTTACTCTGTGGATAGTTTCTTTTGCTGTGCAAAAGCTCCTCAGTTTAATTAGTTCTCATTTGTCAATTTTTGCCTTTCTTGTGATTGCTTTTGGTGTCTTTGTCATGAAATCTTTGCCCGTTCCCATGTCTAGAATGGTATTGCCTAGGTCTGGGCAAAGATTGGAGAAAAATTATGGAGAAGTCCTTAAAAGTACAGGCAACAAAGTGAAGTGAGATAAATGCGATTACATCAAATCAAAAAGCTTCTGCGCCGCAAAGGAAACTATCAACAGAGTGAAGAGACAGTCTACGGAATGGGAGAAAATAGTTGCCATCTACGCGTCGGGTAGGGGAATTTAAGGAACTCAAACAAGTGAACAGAAAAAGTTAGATTTTAAAATGGACAAATGAGTTGAGTAGTCGTCTCAAAAGAAGACACACAGCTGACCAACAGGTATATGAAAAAATGATCAGCATCATTAAATTAGGGAAATGCAAATCAAAACCCCAATGAGATATGTTCTTACCCAAGTTAGAATAGCTGTGATCAAAAAGACAAAAAATAAATGCCCGTGAGTATGTGGGAAAGAGAAACTCTTACACAATGTAGGAATGTAAATTAGTACTGCCACTGTGGAGAACAGTATAAAGGTTCCTCAAAAAACCACAAATCGAACTACCGTATGATCCAGCAATCGTACGGCTGGGGATACATCCAAAGTAAAGGAAATCGGTATGTTGAAGAGATAGCTGCACTCCTATATTTATTGTGACACTCAATAGCCATGATATGGAATCCACCTGAGTATCCACCTGCAGATGAGTGGATGAAGAGAGTGTTTTCTGTATACACAAGAGAATACTCTTTGGCCACCAAAAAGAATGAAATTCTGTCTTTCGTGGCAACATGGATGAGCTTGGAGGAGATGACGTTAAGTGAAATAAGCCAGGCACAGAAAGATAAATACTGCACGTTCCCACTCATACGTGGATGTGAAAAGAGTTGATCTTCTAGAAGGAGAGAGTAGAATAGTAGTTATGAGAGGCAAGGAAGGATGGGGAGAGGGCTAGCCAAAGGTTGGCTAGTGGATACAAAAATATGGCTAGATAGGACGAATAAGTTCTAGGGTCCTAGAGCAGTATGGAACGACTGTAATTTACAATTTATTATGTTTTTCAAATAGCTAGAAGAGTGGAGTTTGAATGTTTGCAACACAAGTGTTTGAGATAGATATGCTAATTACCCTGATTTTTACACATTACACATTGTATACATATATGTTGTATACACATATTTGTACAGATTACAGACTGTATACATTGTACATAGTGTACATTGTAGACATATATTTATATGTATATACAGTGCACAAAATGTATTCTCTATATGCATACGCTGCATAATATATACAAACATTTGTATATAGTACGTATTATATACATATATGGAAATATAACACTGTTCCCCATAAATATGTACCATTATTATGTGTCAGTTTAAAAATAATAAAAGCAGCTGGGCTTGGTGGCTCATGCCTATAATTCCAGTAGTTTGGGAGGCCCAGACAGGAGGATCGCTTGAGGCCAGGAGTTCAAGACCAGCCTGGGCAATGTAGGAGAACCCGATCTTTACAAAAAACAAAGAAAAGAGTTGGGCATGTTCTGGTATACCTGTACTCCCAGCCACTTGGGAGGCTTACATGGGAGGATCGCCTGAGCCGGGGAGGTCAAGGCTGCAGTGGTAGAAGTCCAGATTCCCTAGAAGTTGAAATAAAAGCATCTGTATTTTCAGATTCCTGACAGGTAACCGCAAACTTTCTCTTTAAGTATAATCTCTATGAAATACTGAATACTGGGTTATTTAATAGAACTGTCATAATGACCACAGGTTAACCCTTCTAAGCAAAATAGATTATTTTGGCCTTGAAATGGTCTTTCTCGCTGGGCGCGGTGGCTCACGCCTGTAATCCCAGCACTTTGGGAGGCCGAGGCGGGCGGATCACAAGGTCAGGAGATCGAGACCACGGTGAAACCCCGTCTCTACTAAAAATACAAAAAATTAGCCGGGCGCGGTTGTGGGCACCTGTAGTCCCAGCTACTCGGGAGGCTGAGGCAGGAGAATGGCGTGAACCCGGGAGGCGGAGCTTGCAGTGAGCCGAGATCGCGCCACTGCACTCCAGCCTGGGCTGGGCGACAGAGCGAGACTCCGTCTCAAAAAAAAAAAAAAAAAAAAAGAAATGGTCTTTCTCTTATTAATGTGCTAGAATGTATTCATTCACTCACTGGACGAATACTTGAAGAGTACCTTCCTTGTGCCAGGAAGTACTACTCAAGGCACAGGGTGTACAGCACTGCTCAAAACAGACAGCGGCTCCTGGCCGCATGGAACTTGCATTCTAACTGGAGAGGCAGGCAGTTAACACGTTAGTAAGTCCTATTGATGAGAGAGCTCTGGAAATTCCTCCTTCCCCAGCCTGGAGGTGTGGGCCACACAGAATCTGCTAAGGTCTGAAGATAGGGCAGGAGAGCAGAGGTAATGACTGCAGCATTCTGGGCCTTGCAGTGAGAACAAGACAGTGACTATGCAGTTGGGAAAGTGGCTGGAGAACGGAAAGAGATGCCCCCTTGTAAAGCATGATGCTCAGAGCCTGCCAAATGCCGAAGACTGGGGACAGCAGAAAAAATGAAGCAGTTGCTCTGCGCCCCTGGATCTCAACTTCTGCTAAAGGCAGTGTTATGGTCTTGCCTTTAGTGTAAAAGCCTTTGGAAACCAATTCTTTTCTCTGTCTCTGTCTCTGTCTCTGTCTCTGTCTCTCTCTCTTTCTCTCTCTCTCTCTCTCTCTCTCTCTCTCAGGCTGGAGTGCAGTGGCATGATCTCTGGTCACTGCAACCTCCGCCTCCCAGGTTCAAGTGATTCTTGTGCCTCAGCCTCCCAAGTAGCTGGGACTACAGGTGCATGTAATCACATATCACATGGGGCTAATTTTTGTATTTTTTTTTTTTTTTTTTTGAGGCAGAGTCTCGCTCTGTCGCCCAGGCTGGAGTGCTGTGGCCGGATCTCAGCTCACTGCAAGCTCCGCCTCCCGGGTTCCCGCCATTCTCCTGCCTCAGCCTCCCGAGTAGCTGGGACTACAGGCGCCCGCCACCTCGCCCAGCTAGTTTTTTGTATTTTTTAGTAGAGACGGGGTTTCACCGTGTTAGCCAGGATGGTCTCGATCTCCCGACCTCGTGATCCGCCCGTCTCGGCCTCCCAAAGTGCTGGGATTACAGGCTTGAGCCACCGCGCCCGGCCAATTTTTGTATTTTTAGTGGAGATGGGTTTTGCCATGTTGGCCAGGCTGGTCTTGAACTCCTGGCCTCAAGTGATCTGCCTGCCTCAGCCTCCCAAAGTGCTGGGATTACAGGCATGAGCCACCCACTGTGCCTGGCCAGCCCTTGGGAACCAATTCTAATTAAAGCTACAACAAAGCTGTAATTCATCTAAACTATTAACTCAGCCCCTGATAACAGAAGAGGCCACCAGACGATCAAGAGAGAAAACAATCAATATAGTCAGACCCATGGATGGTCCATATTTACCTAGAAAGGCTAGATATAGTAGACATATAGAGTACCTTTTATTATTATTGCTATTTTTATGTACTTATCTTTAAATCTCTTGAAAAGTCTACAGTAGCATTGTTCCTAAAGATCAGTCTTTCAGGTAAAAGTGGCCTTTAGTATGCAGTGAACCTTTATTGATATGTTTTTCATAACTTCTGTTACTTCTGGGGAACCTTGCTTTCTTTCTTTCCCATTGTCAACATTTTGGGTCTCCAGTACTGTGTTCCAGAAGCATTATTTAAGGGCCTTCGCTGAGCACACTTGGGCTCTTTGATCCTGGATACTCATTAATAATAGAGGTTTGGTCGGGCGCGGTGGCTCACGCCTGTAATCCCAGCACTTTGGGAGGCTGAGGCAGGTGGATCATGAGGTCGGGAGATCAAAACCATCCTGGCTAACACGGTGAAACCCTGTCTCTACTAAAAATACAAAAAATTAGCCAGGCATGGTGGCGGGCACCTGTAGTCCCAGCTACTTGGGAGGATGAGGCAGGAGAATGGCGTGAGCCCAGGAAGCGGAGCTTGCAGTAAGCCGAGATCGCGCCACTGCACTCCAGCCTGGGCGACAGAGTGAGACTCCATTTCAAAAAAAACTTAATAATTAAGAGGCTTAATTATTGGGATATTACCTTTTTATTGTAAAATATACATAATCTCCAGTTTACCATGTTAACTCCTTTTCAGGGCACAGTTCCCTGGCACTAAGTACATTCACACCGTCATGCAGCCATCAGCACCGTCCACCTCCAGAACTCAGCTTCCCCAGCTGAAACTCCGTCCCCATGAAACAACCTCCCCACTCCCCCTCCTCCTGGTAACCACTGTTCTCCTCTCTCTCTCTAGGATTTTGACTTCTCTGGGGACCTCACATGAGTGGAATCACACAGGATTTGTCCTTTCATGTCTGGCTTATTTCACTGAGCATAGCGTTGTCAAGGTTCATCCATCTCAGTGAATTTTATTTATTTATTTATTTATTTATTTATTTATTTATAGCAATGGAATCTTGCTATGTTGCCCAGGCTGATCTCAAACTGCTGGCCTCAAGCTATCCATCCTCCTACTTTGGCCTCCCGAATTGTGGGAATTACAGGCATGAGCCACTGCAGCCAGCAGTGAACTCTTCTTTTTTTTTTTTCTTTTTGATTTTATTACCTTTTTTTTTTTTTTTGAGACAGAGTTTTGCTCTTGTTGCCCAGGCTGGAATGCAATGGCATGATCTCGGCTCACCACAACCTCCACCTCCCGGGTTCAAGTGATTCTTCTGCCTCAGCCTCCCAAGTAGCTGGGATTGCAGGTGTGCGCCACCACACCTGTCTAATTTAGCATTTTTAGCAGAGATGGGATTTCTCCATGTTGGTCAGGCTGGTCTCGAACTCCCAACCTCAGGTGATCCGCCTGCCTCAGCCTCCCAAAGTGCTGGGATTACAGATGTGAGCCACTGTGCCCAGCCTGATTTTATTACTTTTTTTTTTTTAATATTACTGCTTCTTGTGGAACAGGGCTACCCCATAGGAGTGTGCCCAGAATAGCCAGCAGTGAATTCTTATTCTGTATTCTGAATTATATATTAAGTTAATTCTCCTTTTCTCTCTCTCTTTTTTTTTTTTTTTTTTTTTTTTTTTTGAGACAGAGTCTCACTCTGTTGCCCAGGCTGGAGTGCAGTGGCGTGATCTCAGTTTACTGCAATCTCCGCCTCCAGGGCTCAAGCGATTCTTCTGCCTCAGCCTCCTGAGTGGCTGGGATTATAGGCTCCCACCACCATGCCTGGCTAATTTTTGTATTTTTAGTAGAGACGCAGTTTCACCATGTCGGCCAGGCTGGTCACAAACTCCTAACCTCAACTGATCCACCCGCCTCAGCCTCCCAAAGTGCTGGGATTCAGGCGTGAGCCACCGTGCCCAGCCATTAAGTTAATTCTCAATAGGATGTTCTGTACTTTTCATTTGATTCACTGCATATTTTTGTTTTCCACATAGCCTTTATTTTATTTATTAAAGTAGAGACAGGGCCTCACTAGGTTTCCCAGGCTGGTTTCAAGCTCCTGGGCTCAAGTGATCCTCCCAAGTCGGCCTTGGGATTCAGGTGTGAGCCACCACGCCCGGCCCCAAGGAGTATTTAAATCATTTTTGAAATTGGGACTGTTTCTGTCCCTCCAGCGTGGGTTTCCTCCATCTTCCCTCACTGATCTCACGGCGTCTCTTTTCTCCGTCCTGATTTCTCTCGTGCAGGAGCTTCTTACTTCGGTTTATGAGCCAGAATAAGCATTTGCTGAGCGTGGATGAGCCCCTCTTCCGATCCTGGTTTAGTCTGCTACCTCTGAGTCACCTGGTTCCGTATATGGAAAACTTCATTGAGCACCTGGGTCATTTTCCTGCTCATGTCCTGGACTGTTTTCTAGGAACTTACTACCGCCTGCGGGGACTTCAGAAAATCTCCTCCTGGAATATGCAGGTTTGTTTCTGAAGTTGGCTCTGGAGTCCTGGCTTAGCGAAAGCAGACTAGATACTAAACATGGAGAGGTCAGGATTCCTATTCCTAAAAAACAGACAGTGGGCCGGGCGCGGTGGCTCACGCCTGTAATCCCAGCACTTTGGGAGGCCGAGGCGGGCAGATGACAAGGTCAGGAGACCGAGACCATCCTGGCTAACACAGTGAAACCCCATCTCTATTAAAAATACAAAAAAATTAGCCAGGCGTGGTGGTGGGCACGTGTAGTCCCAGCTACTCGGGAGGCTGAGGCAGGAGAATGGTGTGAACCCGGGATGCGGAGCTTGCAGTGAGCCGAGATAGCGCCACTGTAGTCCAGCCTGGGCGACAGAGCAAGACTCCGTCTCAAAAAAAAAAAAGAAGGTCTCATGTGATGTACTTCATAGCTGCCATTTTTCCTTTCACATTTTTTGGTGGAGAAAATGGTATAAGTTTAAAGCCTGAGTTTTATCTATAAAAGAGGTAAGATTAGTATGTGAGCACCTTAAAATTTGTTTGTAGGAAGGAAACAATGTATACCATACTGATGTTGGATTTTGTTCAGCTCTGTTTTAGCAATGACAATGGCATTGTGATTCAATCTTCTGTCCCTTTTTTTTTTTCTCTGCCTTAGGATGTTCTGAACATTTTAAAAATGCTGTTGCACCTCCTGGACACTTACCAGGACAAGTAAGTGGGAAGCACAATGCAGTCTGTCCCTCACATGAGACCCCCAGGGGCTTCTGTGACCCTTACGATTGGCCGCGCCCCACATTGGCTGTTGTAACAGCAACGTCATAAATTAATATGTGATCCACTTCTCTTCTCAGGTTATTAATGTAGTCGTCTTTTTTTGTTTTTTTTTTTGTTTTTTTTTAGACAGAGTCTCACTCTGTTGCCCAGGCTGGAGTGTAGTGACGTGATCTCACCTCACTACAACCTCTATCTCCTGGTTCAAGTGATTCTCCCAGCTCAGCCTCCTGAGTAGCTGGGATTACAGGCACACCCACCACGCCCAGCTAAGTTTTGTTTGTTTGAGATGGAGTCTCATTCTTGTTGCCCAAGCTGGAGTGCAATGGCGTGATCTTGGCTCACTGCAACCTCTGCTTCCCGGGTTCAAGTGATTCTCCTTTCTCAGCCTCCTGAGGAGCTGGGATTACAGGCACGTGCCACCACGCCCAGCTAATTTTTGTATTTTTAGCAGAGACAGAGTTTCACCATGTTGGACAGGCTGGTCTCGAACTCCTGACCTCAGGTGATCCACCTGTCTCAGCCTCCGAAAGTGCTGGGATTACAGGCATGAGCCACCACGCCTGGCCCTCTGTTTTTTTTTTTTTTTTTTTTTTTTTAAGAGAAATAACAGATATCAGCTGCTAAGATTTGGGTTTATCTCCCTCCAGTCTTTTTTCCTATACATTTTTCCCTTACTTGTAAATGGTCATGGTACTGCATATGCATGGTGGGTGTTTTGCATTTTTTTAATACTTCGTCAGTTTAAGATAAAAATCAAAGGTAGCTTTATATAATTTTCCAAAATCATTTGCTCCTGCAAATTTGTGACCTCTGATACCGTGAGGGGTCAGCAGACAGAATGCAGGACCACTGAAATGTCCCAGCGAGCAATGGGATGCGTGTTGTCTGAGCTGTTCCTGAGCGGTTTGGGCACTTCCAGTCTCCGTTCACCTCCTTTGTTCACGTCTCTGCTGATGTTTATCCAGCACCTGTGACTTCAGGATCCCCCCCACAAGCTCTCTACCTCCCCACCGCTGTGTGTCACAGCCTCAGCCCAGGGAGTCCTTTCTTATACCGCCTTTCCAGCCCCTCTATCAACTCTCCTCTTAAGCTCCTCCTAAGTGTCCTCTTAAGTCCCTCCTGAGTCCCTCCCGAGTCCCTCCTAAGGCTCCTCCTAAGTCCCTCCTGAGTCCCCTCCCGAGTCCTTCCTACGACTCCTCCTGAGTCCCTCCCGAGTCCCTCCCGAGTCCCTCCCGAGTCCCTCCCGAGTCCCTCCCAAGTCCCCTCCCGAGTCCCTCCCGAGTCCCTCCCAAGTCCCTCCCGAGTCCCTCCCGAGTCCCTCCCGAGTCCCTCCCAAGTCCCCTCCCGAGTCCCTCCCGAGTCCCTCCCAAGTCCCTCCCGAGTCCCTCCCGAGTCCCTCCCAAGTCCCTCCTGAGTCCCTCCTAAGGCTCCTCCTGAGTCCCTCCCGAGTCCCTCCTAAGCTTTCTCCTAAGGCTCCTCCTGAGTCCCTCCTAAGGCTCCTCCTCAGTCCCTGCTCTGTCCCTGCTCTGTCCATGTGTCCCTCAGAAAACACAAAACCCAGGTCCGGCAGAGCTGGAGCCAATTTCACACAGGCTGCACGCTCTTCTTCTGTTTCTTTCTCTTCCTCCCTCCTTTCTGTTTCTTTCTGAATATTTTTTCAAATTTATGTCGTATTTTAATGTCTAGTAATACACATCTCTTTGCTTTTTTCACATCCCAGAACGCACTGAGGAGTGTTTGGACTTGCTTTGGTTAGAACAGTTGAGACTACAGAGACAAAACAAGAAGATTTTCGTTCTTTTTTTATCTTAGTCACAAGTTCAGGACTGATTGTGATTTTCCAGACGTTAACCTAGATAAGGTCAAACAAATGCCCTGTTGTTAGTTATTTTAAAGGAAGGGGCTCGTCATCAATAGTTACCATTTTCTGACTTCTCCTAAATCCTGGCCGGGATTTCTCTTAACTCTTTGCGGGGCAGGATTCCCGAGGAGGCCTTGTCACCATCCTACCTGACGGTGTGTCTGAAGCTGCATGAAGCCGTCTGCAACAGCACAAAGACACATGAGTTTTATGAGCCGCCAGCCTTGTCTGCCGAGATTGTCTGCAGGATGATTATACTTCTATCTCTGGTGGTGAGTGGAGTCAACACACAGAGTATCACACCGGGGACAGGTGTGGAATTTCAAGCAGCCTCAATCTGGAAAGGAAACAGTCTGATTCCGAGGTGCTGGGATGAGATGGAGTGGTGGATTCCAGCAGTGGACATTTCTTGTGCACCTGCTTGATGTTGGGTTCTGTTCTGGGTGTGGGGCTGTCAGTGGGCCAGGGTCTGCCCTTCTGCCTCCTTGGGCTCTCATGGGAGGGAGGCAGGGAGTTAAGTGTGGCCACCAGCTGGCCGTGGGGAAACCAGAGAGCTGGCGTCGGGGCTGGAGACCAGGCAATGCCTCGCAGAGAAGATGCCTTTTCTTTTTTCTTGATTCTGTTGTTTGCAGACAACTATGCGGACCATTTTCCTCCCAAAAAATACATGTCCAAACATGGTCTTTCCCACCTTCTTTACATTGTAGCTTGAATATGGTGACAAAGGCCATAGTGTCACACATCTGTCCCCCGCTGCATGCCGCGTCCCAGGTCCAACAGCAGAACGACCCAGCTCCTCCCTCCCGAAGAAAGCCACTGTTGTGACCTCCCGTGGATCAGTTTCCCCTGTCTTCCAGCTTTGACCCTTCTGCCTCCGACTTTCCCCACTCAGCCGTAGGTCTCTGAGCTCGGTCTGTGTGGTCTCAGGGATCAGAGTCATGTCTCTGGGCTCTGTGTGGTCGCAGCATCAGCAATTCCTTCTTTCTCGTCTCTGCAGCTTTCACCCGTTTGAGTTCATGAGCTTCAGTTCGAAAGCGATGTCAGATTTAATGTTTAGACTGGTCATTTGTTTGTGTGTGTTTGTTTTTTTGAGATGGAGTTTCGCTCTTGTTGCCCAGGCGGGAGTGCAATGGCGTGATCTTGGCTCACTGCAGTCTCCGTCTCCTGGGTTCAAGTGATTCTCCTGCCTCCGCCTCCCAAGTGGCTGGGACTACAGGCACCCACCACCACAGCCAGCTAATTTTTGTATTTTTAGTAGAGATGGGCTTTCACCATGTTGGCCAGGCTGGTCTTGAACGCCTGACCTCACGTGATCCGCCTGCCTTGGCCTCCCAAAGTACTGGGATTGCAGACCTGAGCCACTGCACCCGGCACAATCTTTTTTTTTTTTTTTTTCTCTTTTTGAGACGGAGTTTTGCTCTTGTTGCCCAGGCTGTAGTGCAATGGCGTGATCTTGGCTCACTACAACCTCTGCCTCCCGGGTTCAAGCGATTCTCCTGCCTCAGCCTCCCAAGTAGCTGGGATTACAGGCATGTGCCACTATACCCGGCTAATTCTGTATTTTTAGTCGAGATGGGATTTCTCCATGTTGGTCAGGCTGGCCTCGAACTCCTGACCTCAGGTGATCTGCCTGCCTCAGCCTCCCAAAGTGCTGGGATTACAGGCGTGAGCCACCGCACCCGGCCGATCATTTTTTTTAAATCTTACTTCAAGTTAGAACTGTGATGTTAGTGAGAGAAAACAATTAAGTGTATATTTTAACTTCCTTCCCTTCAGTTTTCTTGTGTTAAAGTACCACAGACACAGTTTAAGAATAAATATTATTGGTGAGATGATCACGTTCTCCGGAGGGGCTGCTATTTAAACCGCCACTGGCAGCTGCCAACTTCCACAGAAACTGTGTTTAAGGAATTTGTCAGTTACTTAGGGTATATTTTCTACAGAAATAACTGTCTTGAATGTTGGCTGGTATCTCAGATAAGCTGAATCCATATTATGGACAAAATACTCTCTACCTGTGCCATAAAAGCAAACAAACAAAAAAACCTTTGCAAATACTAAAATTAAACAAAGCAAAAATACATGATGCGCGCCGAAGAAACTTTTGGGTGAGTGCTGCTGTGAAGGCTCCAGGGTTGACAGACACTTGGGAGAACAAGGTGCCCATGTCAGGCTCTGGATTGAGCAATCGTTAAGTTTGTTGTTACTGGCCATCGCTGCCCAGCCCTGTGCTGCTGGATTGTTCTGGAAGGAGCTGTGCCATTGGGGGAGTGTTCTGGAAGGAGCTGTGCCATTGGGGGAGTGTTCTGGAAGGAGCTGTGCCATTGGGGGATTGTTCTGGAAGGAGCTGTGCCATTGGGGGATTGTTCTGGAAGGAGCTGTGCCATTGGGGGATTGTTCTGGAAGGAGCTGTGCCATTGGGGGAACCCTCAGCAGTGCCTGTTTTGTTTTCTGCCAGCCCCCTTCCCCTGCGTGCTGTGCTGTAGTCATCCCCGCACCCAGCCCCCTCTGCAGGCTCTCTCTTTCTCTTTCATGGCAGCACCTGCATCCTGGCCCCTCTTTCATGCTTTGAAAGCTCCTGCCTGTATCTTCCTGTCTTGGCCCTTCCCAGAGCTAGTGACGCTGTGTTCCCTGCCTGCTGTGGGCTCTTCCTCTCTCCCACTCTCGGGCAGCCCCGTCCAGCAGCAGCCCTGTCCACTTGCCCAGCACATCTCTGCTGCCTCAAGGCGTGGGCCTCTCGGTGCTTCCAGTGAGTGCCTGAGCGCATCCAGGTTCTGTGACTCCTGATATACTTGCACAATGTGCAGGGTTGTGCTTAAAAAAAAGATCACACGCTTGGCCGGGTGTGGTAGCTCACACCTGTAATCCCAGCACTTTGGAAGGCCAAAGCAGGCGGATAACCAGAGGTCAGGCGTTCGATATCAGCCTGGCCAACGTGGTGAAACCCCGTCTCTACTAAAAAATACAAAAATTAGCCAGGTGTGGTGGCATGCACTTGTAATCCCAGCTACTTGGGAGGCTGAAGCAGGAGAATCACTTGGACCCAGGAGGTGGAGGTTGCAGTGAGCTGAGATTGCGCCGCTGTGCTCCAGCCTGGGTGACAGAGCGAGGCTCTGTCTCAAAAGAAGAAAGAGAAAAAGACCATGCGTTAGTCCAGGACTATGGGGCTCCTCCCAGGAGGGGGCCCCGACCCCTGATCTGTATGCTTCCTGGGAAATGTGCTTCTGGGGAGGACGAGGAGGCGGGGGAGGGAGGGAGGAGCTTCCTGGGAAATGTGCTTCTGGGGAGGACGAGGAGGAGGGGGAGGGAGGGAGGAGGAAGGAGAGGGAGGAAGAAGAAGGCAGGGGAGAGAAGGGAGGCATTACAGGAGGCTTCGAGCCCAGGGGAAGAGCGGTTTGCCCTCGGGTCTGGTGGGTCTGGCGTGGAGGTAGTGGGAGGGCGTGTTGGGAGCACAGTGGGAAGGGGACCCAGGTTTACCTCTGGGTCAGGAGCCTGGCTGTCTCCTGTGTCTAAGGAGCAGGCCTGGGAGTCTGCAAGGACCCTCTCTGGGGTGTGCTTTTCCCCCTCAGTGTCCTAGTCACATCCTGGGAACCTGCTCGTTGGCAGGACCGAGGCTGCCTGGGCTTTCAGGGGAACACCCAGATGCCATTTCCTCCCTCCCTCTTTTCTCCCGTATCACCCACGTTCAGGGTGAACCCAGAAAACCCTGGGGAATGGAGGTGCTTTGGGAATATGGGCTTCTGCCAAGGTCTGTGGTCCCTCCATCGTAGCCACTCCTTGAGCGGCCTGTGCCAGCAGGGAGCAGAGGAGTGGGGGCAGCGTCTTGCCGGGAACCTGAGTCCACAGCCGAGGATGACTGACTCTCCCTCTTGTGTGACAACAGGATTCTGCAGGACAGGGAGATGAAACTGGAAATAATTCAGTCCAAACAGTCTTCCAAGGGACCCTTACTGCTACGAAAAGGTGGCTCCGAGAAGTTTTTACAAATAACATGCTCGTATATTCAGGTGTCTCCTTCACATACCACAAGGAAATTGAGGTAAGCGTTTGGCCAAAGGCTTCTGGGTAGGGATGTGAGTGATCGTGATTCCTTGTGGCCTCAAATCATGGGGTATAGGCTGCTGGCCAGGGGCAGTTGGCCTTCACCTGAGCCTTGGTTCTTCATCTACAAAATGGAGTTGCTCCGGTCTACCCGGCGGGGTGACTCTGAGGCAGACAGATGCCAGGTGCAAAGTGCTGCTGCACTGCCTGGTGTCCGCTGGCTGGGCACCGTCCCTGTGGTGATGGTGATGATAGAGGTGATGATGGTGAAGGTGATGGTGGTGATGATGGTCATGGAGATGGTGAAGGGGAGGTGATGGTGATGATGGTGGTAATGGAGGCGGTGGTGGTGGAGGTGATGGTGGTGGAGGTGATGGTGATGATGGTGGTGATGGTGGTGGTGGAGGTGATGGTGATGATGGTGGTGATGGTGGTGGTGGTGGAGGTGATGGTGGTGGTGGAGGTGATGGTGATGATGGTGGTGATGGTGGTGGTGGTGGAGGTGATGGTGGTGGTGGAGGTGATGGTGATGATGGTGGTGATGGTGGTGGTGGTGGAGGTGATGGTGGTGGTGGAGGTGATGGTGATGGTGGTGGAGGTGATGGTGGTGATTGTGGTGGTGGTGGTGATGGTGGTGGAGGTGATGGTGGTGACGGTGGTGATTGTGGTGGTGGTGGTGGAGGTGACGGTGGTGGAGATTATGGAGATAATGGTGGTGGTGGAGGTGACGGATATTCGAACATGCCTGACCTGAGAAAAGTTCATTTTCATTTTTGGCTGGGCACGGTGGCTGATGCCTGTAACCCCAGCTCTTTAGGAAGCCTAGGTGGAAGGATGGCTTGAACCCGGGAGGTCAGGGTTGCAGTGAGCTATGACTGCACCACTGCACTCCAACCCAGGTGACGGAGCGAGACCCTATCTCTTAAAGTATTTTTTTACAGTGCATTTTCATGTGGTTCAACCTCATAGTGTCCCTGCCAAAAATATTTTAATCTGAAACAAATCATGGGGAAATTACGAGACAAATCAGGTCAAAAGACAGTCTACAAAACAGTTGGCCTGATCTTTTCAAAACTGTCAACCTGTTAAAAGAAAAAAGAAAAAAAAATGACCAGGGAACTCTTCTAGAAAAGAGATGTGATAAGTAAATGCAGAGAAGAGATGTGATAAGGAAGTACAGTATGTGTCCCAGGAGGATCTAGGATCCAGTCAGGACAGGAGCTGGAGCACGAGAGGAACTGGGGTGGAGACCACTTCCTGGGGGCAGCGTCCTCCTCTCCACGTTGCACGTCCTGAGTGGGAAACCTGCACTAGAGTTGTGCAGAGAAGGGCTAGAGTCTTGTGAGACCCTGCCCAGGTATGTAGTGGCAAGACGCCATGATGCCTGCAACTTGCTTTCTAACGGTTTGGGAGAGAAAATGCTAATTTATACGGAGAGTCCGAAGAGAGAACAAGGAGGGGAGAGGAAAAGTGAAAGCAGCTGTGTGAAACGCGAACAGCTCGGGTCTGGAGTTGAATGAATGTGGGTGGTGGTGTGCTATTCTTGTGACCTTTTTGAAAGTTCAAAAATTTTCAAAGTATAATGTTAGAGATAAATCCTTTCAGAATAAAAAGCCAGTTGTGCAGTAGGAAGACCAGTAGTGGCCCGTGGTTGGGTCTCGGATTCTAGAAAGCCATCCTGGGCTGCTGTGACCTGCCACTAGCACGGCTCACTGTTGACGAAGGTTGAGGAGAGCCCTGGCGTTCGCGTAGTCCCGCGCTCTCTGTATTGCCGTAATGCTGCCTTTCTCCCTTCATGGGAGCGTGCTGTGGCGTTTAGTCGTGAGCGTGGGTGTGACCTGTGTTTGGGTTTTGCAGGTCTGGAGGCGGCTGGTGGAAATCCACTTCCCCGTGGAGCATGGCTGGAAGGAGTCGTTGCTGGAAGACATGGAATGGAGGCTCAAACAGGTAGGAGAAGTTGGGGGACATTCTTTTCCAGGGCGTGAAGGCAAGCTGGAGAACCCCAGACCATTAGCGACAGCCAAGAGATCTCAGCGGTGCCGCTCGTGGGCAGGGACGGGCGAATCACAGCTCTGTGTTTCTGTTTCTGATCCAGCCCTTACAGTCTGTCCCCAGAAGAGCGCTTTGGAGTCTTACTGAGAGGACAGAGAGGAACAAGGGCCCAGGATCTCACCATCATGGGGGTGCAAGATTTTTCCTGACCCCTTTGTTGGACTTGCGATGGGGATGCTGTGTTTACTTGGCCCGCTGTGCTCAACCCCTTGTGGGAGGGAGCACGTGGGCAAGGGTGGCATCTGGCCAGCTGCTTTGGGAGCTGGCAAGCGCAAGCTCCGTGCGGGCCCTGCAGCAGTGCCCAGGTTGAGGTGCCTGCAACCCCCGAAGCTCCAGAGGGCAGGTGCTCTCTTAGCTCTGCCGTCTATGGACGGTGGTGTGTTATCAGCTCAGTGGGCCCCTTGTCGTGTTGCCTAGGGTGGCTGCCCTCTGCCATCAAGGGCAAAGGGCCAATGTGAGAGCCTCTTTTAGGTACCCATACTCAGTGGGCCCTGAGCTCTCGTCCAGCATCCAAGAAGAATGAGGTCACCTGGACACTTGGAGGATGGTGAAGGCAAAGAATTTTATTAAGCAATGGAAATGACTCTCCGTGGAGAGGGGAGCTGGAGAGGGGATGGGTCAGGTGGGGAATCTTCCTCTGGTCCAGCTACCTCTGGCTGGCTCTTTCCTGAAGTCAGGACGTCTTTCCAAAGTTAAACCGTCTCTCCTCCGAAGTCCAGCCATCCTGCTGAAGTCAAGTCCCTGTCTCCAGTCAAGCTACTTCTCTCTCGCTACCAAGTCTGGGGTCTTTATAGGCACAAGATAGGGGGCAGGGTGGGCCATAGGTAGTTTTGGAAAAAGCAACATTCTATTGGTAAAAAGACATTTCTCTGCAAGAACCAATGGGGAGAGAGCACGCACACAGGCCGAGAGGTTCTCACTTTGGGCCATGGGTTTCAGGCTTTTCGATTCAAAGGTGGGGTTTTGCCAGGGACCCGCCCCCTGTCTGCATAGGATTTATCTGCCTCCTGCCTCCCTCAATGGGGCCCCGAGCATAGGAGGGGCCAAGCCTGCCCACAGGCAGCAAGTCTGAGTGGCCTGTTGGTGACAGGAACCTCATGAAACACAAGTGGAAAACACGCAGACATGCCCCTCGTGCTGAATTAAGGCCTGAGGCTCAAGGAAAATTAGCTTTTATGTGATACGAGAGTTTTATATGTAACTTTTTTTTTGGTATTTATTTATTTGAGACGGAGTCACGCTCTGTCGCCCAGGCTGGAGTGCAATGGCGGGATCTCGGCCCACTGCAAGCTCCGCCTCCCAGGTTCACACCATTCTCCTGCCTCAGTCTCCCGAGTAGCTGGGACTACAGGCGCCTGCCACCACGCCCGGCTAATTTTTTGTATTTTTTGTAGAGATGGGGTTTCACCGTGTTAGCCAGGATGGTCTCGATCTCCTGACCTCGTGATCCACCCACCTCGGCCTCCCAAAGTGCTGGGATTACAGGCGTGAGCCACCGTGCCCAGCCTGTATGAAACTATTAAATGGATCTTTGGAGGGAAAACAGAAACCAGGAAAAATGACCTATTTCTCATAACTTACCTGTTTTTGCAAGCCAGGTGCTTTTTCTGCAGACTGGGAAAAGAGACTCTTTTTTAAATTTTAGCCTTTGGTCCACTGGTGGGGGGCAGGAAGGACATGCTTTGCATGGGTGGGGAGAAGCTTAAAATTGGGGGAAACGGTATAACAGTGGGAAAGTAAAGATGATGAAAGCACTTTGATCCCATAGAATACTGGAGCACTGCATCCAAAAGCTCTGAAACCCCCCTTCGATTTTTGCAGGAGAAGCCCCTCTCCCAGATCACTGCCTACTGCAGTAGTCACTGGGACAGCGAAGGCTTAGAGGACAGTGTGGCCAAGACCTTCGAGAAATGCATCATTGAAGCCGTGAGCTCAGCCTGCCAGGTGAATAACCTCTCCTCTCAGGGAAATGGATTCGGGCTCACAGCTGTGTTCTGCCATGACCCAGCTAAGGGCTATGAAGCACCTGCTGGGTCTCAGCTCCTTTGCCAACTCAGAGATTGGGAAGTGGGCACCCTCCTCCCTTGCCCAGGGCGATGGCGCTGAAGTCCGGTTCTCTCCGGGTTCCTCGGTGTGCTGCACGGTCCCTGCTGCTCACGCCATCCTGCAGGTGTTCTGTACAGAATCACGGCCGTGCGCGTGTGGCACAAGTCAAACGGGCTTGCAGGCCGCTCCTCAGATGGCCCCGTTACCGTTGTGCCTGCTGGTTTGCTTGATTGTTAACACTTGCTCAGTAGGTATGTGGGAAAAGACTCCAAAGGTTGACAGAACATTTGTGGAAGCAAAATATGTGAAATGGAAAATGGTATCAATTTATTTAGCTGTTTTCTGCAAAGGGGAAGAGATTGTGCCCCCCTGTCTCCCAGGAAGTCTCCCAGGCAATGCCACACGAAGAAGCTCCCTGCTGGCCATGGCTCTCCCCACTCACATTTCCTAACTGGACACTTAACCCCCCGTGCAAGCACAGCCTTGCTTCCGCAGGGACAGTCCGGAAACATTGAGGTCATCGAATTCCGGGGACCAAGGGGTTCTAATTTTTTAAGTGAGTGATACCTTTGATAAGGTTTTCCTTTCCCTTTTTTGTTAACACGGTTGAGAAATCGTTCATATGCCATACGGTTCATCCGTGAAAAGTTCCAGTTCAGCAGGTTTTGGGGTAGTCACGGATATGTACAGTCATCACCACAGTCAACGACAGAGCATTTTCATCACTTCAAAAAGAAACCCTGTCCCCTTTAGCCATCATCCTCCTCCTCCCCTCCAGCCACCCACTCCCCTCTGCAGCCATAAACAATTGCTGAGCATAAACAATGGCGTCTGTGGCTTTCTCTGTTCTGGACTGTAATATGAATGGAATCATGTATGTGGCCTTTTGGGTATGGCTTATTTCACTGAGCATAATGGTTTTTGTTGCTGGTTTTTTTTGTTTTTTTTTTTTTGAGACAGAGTCTTGCTCTGTCGCGTAGGCTGGAGTGCAGTGGCCTGATCTCAGCTCACTGCAAGCTCCGCCTCCCGGGTTTACGCCATTCTCCTGCCTCAGCCTCCCGAGTAGCTGGGACTACAGGTGCCCACCACCTCGCCCAGCTAGTTTCTTTGTACTTTTTAGTAGAGATGGGGTTTCACCGTGTTCGCCAGGATGGTCTCAATCTCCTGACCTCGTGATCCACCCGTCTCGGCCTCCCAAAGTGCTGGGAATACAGGCTTGAGCCACCGCGCCCGGCCTGGTTCTTTTTTGAGACAGAGTTTCACTCTTTTTGCTCAGGCTGGAATGCAATGGTGCGATCTTGGCTCACTGCAACCTCTGCCTCCCGGGTTCAAGTGATTCTCCTGCCTCAGCCTCCCAAGTAGCTGGAATTACAGCTTCTTTTTGTTTAAAGAGTCTTTTAATTGTTTAAAGAACAATGTGCCACCACACTTGGCTAATTTTGTATTTTTAGAAGAGACAGGGTTTCTCCACGTTGGTCAGGCTAGTCTCGAACTCCCGACCTCAGGTGATCTACCCGCCGTGGCCTCCCAAAGTGCTGGGATTACAGGTGTGAGCCACCGCACCTGGCTGAGCATAATGTTTTAAAAGTCCATACAGGCTGGACATGGTTGCTCACACCTGTAATCACAGCACTTTGGGAGCCCAGGAGTTCAAGACAAGCGTGGGTGACAGAGTAAGACCCTGTCTCTATAAAAACTAAACAACAAAAACAATTAGCCAGGCATGGCAGGGCTCACCTATGGTCCCAGCTGCTTCGGAGGCTGAGGTGGGAGGCTCCCTTAGGCCCAGAAGGTTAAGGCAGCAGTGAGCCATGATCACACTTGCACTTCAACCTGGGGGACAGAGCAAGACCCTGTCTCAAAAAGCAACAACAACCAAAGTCCATCCATATTGTAGCATGTGTCAGTATATGTTAAGTATTCCTTGCCCAAAATGCTTGAGACCAGAACTGTTTTAGATTTCAGATGTTTTCAAATTTTGGAATATTTGTATTTACATAATGAGATGTCTTCCGGATGGGACCCAGAGTCTAACCACAAAATTCACTTGTTTCATGTACATCTTATGCACATAGTCTGAAGGTAATTTTATACAGTATTTTAAACAATTTTGTGCATGAAACAAAGTTTGTGTTAAGTATTTGTATGTTGAATTTTTCATTTGTGGCATCATTATACTCAAAAAGTTTGGATTTTAGAGTATTTTGGATTTTGGGATTAGGAATGCTCAACCTGTATTTCGTTTCTTTCCATGGCCAAATACTATTCCCTGTTTATCCACTTGTCCATTGATGGCCATCTAGGTTGCTTCTTTGGCTATTATAAATCTGTTGATACAAATGTTAGTGTACATGTTTATGTGTGGGTATATGTCTTCATTTCTCCTGGGTGTATACCTCGATGTGGAATTGCTAAATCATATGGTAACTCCATGTTTAATTGTTTAAAGAACTGTCGGGCCGAGTCCCACAGCAGCTGGACCATTTTCAATCCCTCCAGCAGCATAGGAGGCTTCCGGGTTCTCCATATCCTCACCAACATGTATTATCTAACTTTTTGATTCTAGCCATCCTAGTGGGTACGAAGTGGTATCTCCTTGTGGTTTTTGTTTATTTTTTGAGATGGAGTCTTGCTCTGTTACCCAGGCTGGAATGCAGTGCCGTGATCTTGGCTCCCTGCAACCCCTCCACCTCCTGGGTTCAAGCAATTCTCCTGCCTCAGCTTCCCGAGTAGCTGGGATTACAGCCGTGCACCACCATGCCCAGATAATTTTTGTATTTTTGGTAGAGACGGGGTTTCACCATGTGGGCCAGGATGGTCTCGATCTCTTGACCTCGTGATCTGCCTGCCTTGGCCTCCCAAAGTGCTGGAATTACAGGTGTGAGCCACCATGCCCAGCCTCATTGTGGTTTTTAACTGCATTTCTCTGATAACTAATGATATCAAGCATCTTTTCATATGCTTATTGGATTTGTTTGTATCTTCTTTGGAGAAATGTTTATTGAGATCTTTTGCCCCCATCCCCAATTTTTTTTTTTTTTTTTTTTTTTTTTTTTTGGAGGAAAGGTCTTGCTGTGTCACCCAGGCTGGAATGCAATGGCACAATCGTGGTTCATTGCAGCCTCAACCTCCTGGGCTGAAGTGGTCCTCCTACTTCAGCCTCCCAAGTAGCTGGGACTACAGGCATGTGCCACCATATTCAGCTAATTAAAAAAAAAATTTGTGGGCCAGGCGCGGTGTCTCACACCTGTAATCCCAGCACTTTGGGAGACTGAGGCAGGTGGATCACGAGGTCAGGAGATCGAGACCATCCTGGCTAACACAGGGAAACCCGGTCTCTACTAAAAATACAAAAAATTAGCCGGGCGTGGTGGCATGTGCCTGTAGTCCCAGCTGCTTGGGAGGCTGAGGCCAGAGAATCGCTTGAACCTATGAGGCAGAGGTTGCAGTGAGCTGAGATTGTGCCACTGCACTCCAGCCTGGGCGACACAGTGAGACTCTCTTTTTTTTGTAGAGACAGGGTCTTGAGATGTTGCCCAGGCTGGTCTTGAACTCCTGGGCTCACATGATCCTCCCTCCTTGGCCTCCCAAAGTGTTGGGATTGAAGGCATGAGCCACTGCACCTCACCTCTTTTGCTCATTTTTTAATTGGGTTGTCTTTTTATTATAGAGTTGGGAGTCTGTATTCTATATACAAGTCCCTTGTCAGATATCTGATTGCAAGTATTTTCTCCCATTCTATGTGTTGTTTTTTCATGTTCTTGATGGTTTCTTTTGAAGCACAGAGTCTTTAATTTTGAAGAATTTGGGCATATCTGTTTTTTCTTTTGTTGCTTGTACCGTTGGTGTCAAAGAGTCCTTTGCCAAATCCTAGGTTGTGAAGATTTACTCCTGTGTTTATTTATCTCTAAATGTTTGATAGTTTTAGCTCTTACATTTAGGCCTTTGATCCATTTTGAGTTCCTTTTTGTATATGGTGTATATGGTGTGAGGTAAGGGTTCTGTTTCATTCTTTTGCATGTGGACATCCAGTTGTTCCAGCGTTTGTTGAAAGGACTCTACATTCCCTGTTGAGTGATGTTGGCACTCTTGTCAAAAATCTGTTGACCATACATGTATGGATTTATTTCTAGATTTTCAATTCTATGTATTGATCTGCTTTCGTATCCTTGTGTCAGTACCACACCGTTTGGACTACCATTGCTTTCTAGTAAGTTTTGAAATTGGGACATGTGAGTTCGTATTTTTTTTTTTGTTCTTATTTTTCAAGATTGTTTTGGCTATTTTGGGTCCCTTGCAATTTCATAAGAATTTTAGAATCAGTATGTCAGTTTCCATTGACAAGGAAGTCAGCTGGGATTCTGATAGGGCTGGTATTCAAAGTATAGATCACTTTGGAGAGCATTGCCTGTCTTTTTTTTTTTTTGATACAGAGTCTTACTCTGTCACCCAGGCTGGAGTGCAGTGGCATGATATTGGCTCACTGCAAGCTCTGCCTCCCGGGTTCATGCCATTCTCCTGCCTCAGCCTCCTGAGTAGCTGGGACTACAGGTGCCTGCTGCCATGCCCAGCTAACTTTTTTTTTGTATTTTTAGTAGAGATGGGGTTTCACTGTGTTAGCCAAGATGGTCTTGATCTCCTGACCTCATGATCCACCAGCCTCTGCCTCCCAAAGTGCTGGGATTACAGGCGTGAGCCACTGTACCCAGCCAGCATTGCCATTTTAACAAGGTTAGGTCAGATTTATTTCATTCAATTAGATCTTTTTTTTTTTTTTTTCCTGTTTAGACGGAGTCTTGCTCTGTCGCCCAGGCTGGAGTGCGCAAGTAACTGGGACTACAGGTGCCCACCACCACACCCGGCTAATTTTTGGATTTTTAGTAGAGACAGGGTTTCACCATATTGGTCAGGCTGGTCTCAAACTCCTGACCTCAGGTGATCCACCCGCCTTGGCCTCCCAGAGTTCTGGGATTACATGCCTGGCCAATTTCTTTTAACAATGTTTTGTATTTTTCATAGCTTAAATTTTGCACTTGTTAAATTTCTAAGTACTTTTTTTTGGGGGGGGGTGCTATTGTAATTGGAATTGTTTTCTGAATTCCATTTCCAGATTGTTCCTTGCTGGTGTCTAGACACACAGTGCTCCGTGTGTCTTGTATCCTACAACATTGCTGAGCTCATTTGGTAGCTCAAATTGCGTGCGTGTGTGTGTGTGTGTGTGTGTGTGTGAGAGAAAGAGAATTAAATTTTCTATACATAAGATCATAATTATCTGTGAATAGAGTTCCACGTCTTCCAATCTGGATGCCTTTTATTTCTTTCTCTTGCATAACTGCCCTGGCTAGAACCTCCAGTACAACTTTGAATGAAAGTGGTGAAAGTGGACATCCTTGTCTTGTTCCTGATCTTAGGAGAAGCTTTGAGTCTTTTGCCACCAGGTGTGATGTCAACGTGAGCTTTTCATAGATGCCCTTTGTGGAAGTTCCTTTCTGCTCCTCATTTGTTGAATGGTTTTTTTTTTTTTTCCTTTAATCATAGAAGAGAGTTGGATTTTGTCAAATGCTTTTTCCATATCTACTGAAATGATCACGTGATATTTTCCTATTGTTATTAACTGATATTTGATGTTAAATCAACCTTTCATCTCTGAGATAAATTGTACTTGATCATGGTGTATAGTTTCTGTAACATGTGGCTGGATAAGCTTTTATCCTTTTAAATGTCAGAAAGTATCTATTATAAATTAACCTTGTGGTTTTTACTAATTACTGAAACGTTTTGCAGAGACTTTGAACCTAAGGAAGAAAAATATTGTTTCTCGGAGGAGAATTAAAAAGAGAATGAAAATGTATATGTTGTTTGTAGGCAGCTTTTTAAAAGAATTACATTTAGAAACATAAAATATATGCTATATCAAGGGTTTATTCACTTTTGGTGTTTTTCATGATATGAGAGTGCAAAGAACATATAGAAACTGGCAGTTAGCCAGAAGGAAGGAGGGTGACTGGTGTTGGTGTGTGTTTGTGTGTGTGTCTTCAAATCTCTGGTGCTGGACACTTAAGGAGGCAGTATACAAGGAAATGAAATTCTTCTAAGAAATGTGAAGTGTTTCACTATCTTGCTCTTTTTGTGGCCTTATAAAACAAGTTACAGTAGGTTTCTGAAATGCTATTGAGTAGGTAATTTGCTTTTGTTATTTCAAAACAAACTAATGAAAAACTTCTAATTGTCCCTTTTTTATGAATTTTCTTATAGTCTCAGACCAGTATCCTTCGGGGGCTCTCTTGCTATAATCTGCAGAAATTTGGTACCCTCTTGTCTGCTGTGATCACTAAGTCCTGGCCTAGGAACAATGGGGAAGCCGTGGACAACTTGGATGACATTTTAAAACATCTGCTCACATGGGCAGATGTCAAGCATCTCTTCAAATTGTGTGGTATGTTTGCGGGAGTGCTGGGAACATGAGCTCAGTGAAGGTGGTGCCTGTCTGACTCTGGGAAAGGTGGGAGGCAGAAGATTTTACATGATGATACTGAATTGGGATGGGCTGACGTTAGACAAAGGCTGCAGTTTGGACAGAGAGACTTTGGAAGGCTCAGAGTGTCTTGCGTTGTAAATAATGACTAATGCTAACAGCCACTATTCATTGAATGCTTGCTGCACCCTAGTGACTGTACTGGCCCAGTGCCCTTGAAACAGCCCTTCTGAAAGTCCCCTTTAAGGCCCCTAATTTTCAGATCAGGAAACAACTGGAGAATGCATTGTGACTTACCTAAGGTCTAAAAGATTATAAGTAGTAAAAACTAAAATCCAGACCCAGGTATGTCTTGCTTATTTGGAGATCAATGTAGAATGTCCAAGCCAACACTGATGACCTCAACAGAAAGTGAAGTACTGGGCTGTCTGATTTCCCACCCAGCCCCCTCTGCCCCAGGTGTTTTGTGATCAAGGAGGGAGAGAGACATTCCATCCTAAAAACATTAGAGTCCAGTTGATGTGTGAGACCTTAGATTCCTCTCTTTTAGTGAGAGGGCACCAGATGTGGATCAGCCAAAATCAATGCTGAGCTTCCTACGGATCCGGGAAGTTGTGGGGAGCAAATAACTGAATTGATATGGGAGTGCATAAGTGAAAGCTACTCTCTTAAAAAGATCATTTTTGTGTATTTGCGTATGTTTGTTTGTTTATTTATTTATTTTTGAAATGGAGTCTCGCTCTCTCACCTGGGCTGGAGCGCAGTGGTGGATCTCAGCTCACTGCAACCTCTGCCTCCCGGGTTCAAGCGATTCTCCTGCCTCAGCCTCCCAAGTAGCTGGGATTACAGAGGTGAGCCACTGTGCCCGGCAATTGATTTATTTTTAAAACAAGGTCTTCTCTGTTGCCCAAGTTACATGTAGTGCAGTGATGCCATCACCGCTCACTGTAAGCCCCGACCTCCCAGGCTCAAGTGATCTTCCTGCCTCAGCCTCCCAAGTGGCTGCTACTCCAGGCCTGCACCACCATGCTCAGCCTGTTTATAAGTTGGATAGAAATTTTTAGAGCACTTTTATGTGTAAAGAAAAATTGAGCAGAAACCACAGAGTTCTCATCTGTCTCCCCCACCATCACACAGGCAGTACCCTGGTATTAACATGCAGCTTTTGTTACAGCTGACAAGCCAATATTGATACATTGTTATTAACTAAAGTCCATAGTTTACAGTAGTGTTCATTCCTGATGTTGTCCATTCTCTGGGGTTTGGATAAACCATGGCCTGTGTCCACCATTCCAGTATCGTACAGAATAGTTGCGCTGCCCTACGAAATCCCCTGTGCTCCCGCACCCACACCCCCTCCATTTCCTTTAGTCTTTTCCAGAACGTCCTATAGTCGGAATCTTATAGGATGTCGCCTTTAGACTGGCTTCCTTCACTTAGTAATATGTATTTACGTTTCCTCCATGTCTTTTCATGGCTTGAGAGCTAACTTCCTTTTACTACTGAATAATATTCCATTGTATGGATGTGCTACAATTTGCTTACCCGTTCACCTAATGAAAGGCATCTTGGTTGCTTCCAAGTTTCTGCAATGATTAATAAAGCTACTATATTTGTATGTTATGGTGCAGATAAGCTTCCTCTTCTCCTACTACTGTATGGCTCTAATATTACTGGGAGAGAAATCCTCTGTGGTTAAACTAAACATACATAAAAATTCTGCCCTCTAAATTTGTCATAAAATCAATTCCAAGATTTTACAAGATAATGAAGATTACAGAGTATAAAGTTATCACGTGGCTGTTTCTCTCTTTGCATATGCTATGAAAATGTCTCCCTAAGACCATCTTGATATGCTTTGCTAGGTATGTCTACATCCCCGATGCAGTTTCTTCTGCTGTAGATATTCCTAGGGTGGGGGCTTTTTAAAGAAGATTCTGCGTATTCTATTTAAAAAATATATTCAGGCCAGGTGAGGGGATTCATGCGTATAATCCTAATGCTTTGGGAGGCCAAGGCGGGAGGATGTCTTGAGCCCAGGAGTTTGAGACCAGTCTGGGTGACAAAGTGAGACAAAAAATTATCTCACATTGTCTCTACAAAAATGTTTGAAAGTTTACCAGCCTTTGTGGTATGCACCTGTATTCCTAGCTACTCGGGAGGCTGAGGCAGGAAAGTCAGAGATTGAGGTTACAGTGGGCTATGGTTGTGCCACTGCACTCAAGCCTGGGTGATAGAGTGAGACCCTGTCAAAAAAAAAAAAAAAAAAAAAAAAAAGGAAGTCAGTCCATCCATATGCTGAAGGGGACATGAGTTTTAACCTGAGAAATGTGTCTCCCAGCTGATTTTGGCCATTGAGGGAGTCTGCTTCATGGACAAAGAAGTTGTTCAGGGGATGAATCTGGGCAAGACCTAACCGTCGTGGGGGAAAGCAGAGGGGAGTGGAGGGACTGGCGTATCTGGAGACACTGGCTAGCTGTTGCCTGTGTTTGAGGAAGTGGGGGCAGAACAAGAGGTTATTTGGAATTCCCATGCTATTGGCAATGAGGTGGGAGGTGGGGAGCACAGCACACTGTTTTAACTATGTTGTTCATCTGTTCAGGAACCAATGAGGAAATACTAGCAAATATTACAGAGGATGGCAAGAAGTTGATGGGTGCTGCTGACTCGGTGTTCACGAAAATTGCTGGTGACCTCCGAAATGGAACGATTTTAGTTGGACAACTGGAGCTGATTATAAAGCACAAGAATCAGTTTCTTGACATCTGGCAACTGAGTAAGCATCAAGTCGAGATACGCACTTCAGGCTCCTGAGGCATTAAGTAGCTTGAAGATGTGTTTGCGTGTGCATTTTTGTAAAGGAGATGATCATCTTAGCCTTGATGATGAGTATCTCTTCTTGCTCGTAAGTTGATAGGAGTGGTTTATAATTCTCAAGAACATCACAGGAAAGTGATAAAATAATGGCCATCTGGAAAAAGTGGCTATGCGCAAAACTGTCCTAGTCCTTGTCCTGGTGGCGGGGAAGGTGGGGCACGTTCAAAGCGTTGCCATGGAAACTGGCATCTGTTTGCTGTACTGGGTTACTTTATTATTGTTCTTGTTTTCCAGAGGAAAAAAGTGTTTCACCCCAGGATGACAAATGTACTATGGAGGAAGCACTGAATTGGAGAATGGAGGAACTGTTATTTCTAGAGAAAGAGAAAAGATGTGTTGATAGTCTCCTGAAGATGTGTGGGAATGTGAAACACCTAATACAAGGTGGTATTCCTAAGAAGTGAACAAAGTTGAGGGCTCTCAAAGGGTTAGAGGAGAACACAGTAAGAATGGATCGCAGTAGCAGACCTTTATTTTGGAGAGAATGCTTTAAAATTTTTTTTTTTTAATTTGCATTTGCTGGGGGATCGCTTTCACCTCTTTTAGATTCTTCTTTTTGGTATTTATGTCCACATTTCCAAATAACATGCTTAAATGTCTCCTTGATTTTTCCGGCATCAGCATGAGCTGCTGACACCCGCTGCGGAAGATAAGGGCTTAGAGCCATGCATTTCTGGCCTGTGCCCTGCACACATCACCTTTCCACCTCCTGTTGCTCCCTGTTTTCTCACAGTGGAGTCGCATCATTGTTTAGGGTTAAATCATCAGGACCTATACGGATCAGAAGTGAACCACGAAAGAAACCGTGATCATTTTCCACGTTTTGCACAAGCTCTCTGTTTTCCACAGAATTACATTTCCTGTCAAATGCCGTTTTCATCGTGTTAATGATATGCTGTTTTCATTGTATTCATTTCTAATTCATCCCAATCTCTGCCGAGTGTCTGAATTTCCTTGAAGATCACTGGTTTGACCTTTGAGAAGGAACCTGCAAACCCTGGGCTGCAGACGTAGGGTGGAGTCTCCCTCTACCTCCTAGGGAGCCTTTGCCTCTGGCCTGGGTTAGACGGGGTTCCCGCAACCCCGCCCCCCTCTCTCTCTTGCTTCCTCTGTTGGCAGAGCACACCCTCACTGGCTTCCTGAGCAAAGGGGGTGTAAG
The DNA here is from genome assembly GCF_043159975.1 of Macaca nemestrina. Classification (NCBI taxonomy): domain Eukaryota; kingdom Metazoa; phylum Chordata; class Mammalia; order Primates; family Cercopithecidae; genus Macaca; species Macaca nemestrina. Next base: position 89,324,234 of record NC_092141.1, read on the forward strand.
AGGTTAAACCCTCGAATCCTTGCATGCCTAAAGATGTCCTCTTCCTAGGTCAGTCACTTGGTTAGGTCTAGAATTACAGACTGGAAGTCATTTTCCTTCTGAAGTTTCAATGTGCTGTGCCGTCACTGCCTCCACAGCATGGCTATGTATGGAGAAACCCAATGCGGTGCCCATTACACATCCTTCGTATGTGACCTGTTTTCTCTTTCTTGAAGCTCTTGAACTCTTTCTGTTACTCATATTCTGAAATAATAACATGTCTTGGCCTGGATCTATGTTCCATGGAGGCGGGGCCTGTTGGCTCCCACCTGTAATCTCAGCACTTCGGCAGGCCAAGGCAGGAGGATTGCTTGAGCCCAGGAGTTTAAGACCAGTCTGGGCAACACAGCAAGATCCCATCTCTAAAAAAAAAAAAAAAAAATTTAGCCAGACACAGTGGTGCATGCCTGTAGTCCCAACTACTTGGGAGGCTGAGGCAGGAGGATCATTTGAACCTGGGAGGTCAAGGCTGCAGTGAGCCGAAATCATGCCACTACACTCCAGCTTGGGTGACAGAGTGGGACTGTATCCCCCCAAAATGAAATATTTTCAGTCCCCTCTATTGGGTATTAATAGGTAGGTCTTTCAAATCTAGACGTCAAAGTCCTTGAGTTCTGGGAAATTCCCTTGAATGATTTAATTTTTTCTTCTCTTGCTGGAATTCCTGTTGATTGGATACAGGACCTCCTGGATGGTCATCTAACTGTCATCATTTTTCTCTCCAGTTTTCCACCGGTTTTTCGCTCTGGTCTTGAGAGATTTATTCAGAACCAAACTTTCTGCTAACATTTTCGTGTCAGCTTTCCTGTATATATATTTAATGTAAAGGAATTCTTTTTCTCAGAATGATCCTTTTTAAATTCTATCCTGTTCTTGTTCACGTTGCAGTATCTTCCCTGCTGGGTTATCCACAGTTTTGTTTTGGAGGTTTTGCTTTTCCTTGCATCATGTGCTGCTTCCTCCAGGTTCCTTTCACTTGTTGATTTATTTTGATTTTCCTCCTAGGTCTGGACATTCTTGTTTGTCTGTGTTTAAGAGAAAGCCCTCAAAAGTGGGGTGGCCCTCTGCGGGGTGCTGCCGTGGGGTGCCGTGGTTCGGCCTGGAAGTTGGCCTGTCTCCTGAGGTCTTCTGTCTCCTGTCTGGAGGATGTGGGCCTGGCTGCCAGGTTTCCGGGAGTCGAGAGAGAAGCGGGCTGGCGGGCCTCGGCATCCTACGTGCAGTCCTCCTATGGCCTGTGTTCTCAGTGTGGTTCTCTGCCACCTCCCTCTGTCCCCTGTGCTTCACGCCCCCTCCTCCTTCCCCCTGAGTTTGGATAATTCATGTCTTCTGTTAGTTTCCTGAGAAAGGGGATGTGTCTAGAAATGCCCTTTTTTCTGACATATATCTGTGGCCTCCAGTCCACACGCCCCTCTGCATTATCTTTTCTAGAAAATAAAGCATCTGTTGGCTGCTGGGGTGAAGGAGGGGGTCCACCTGCTGTGTCAGGGCATTGGGGTGACAGTGTGCTGGATGGACCACGTCTTTTTTTTTCTTTTTTGAGACACAGTCTTGCCCTGTTGTCCAGGCTGGAGTACAGTGGTGCAGTCTCGGCTCACTGCAACCTCCGCTTCCTGGGTTCAAGTGATTCTTGTGTCTCAGCCTCCCTAGTAGCTGGGATTACAGGCATCCACCACCACGTCCGGCTAATTTTTTGTATTTTTAGTGGAGATAGGATTTTGCCATGTTGGCCAGGCTGGTCTCGAACTCCTGACCTCAAGTGATCCACCCGCCTCAGCCTCCCAAAGTGCTGGGATTACAGGCGTGAGCCACTGTGCCCGGCCTGGACCGTGTCTTAAACAGACTTTGAACCCAGTCTTCCTTATTTCATCACCACCTCCCAGTTTGCAGTGACCTGCACAACGTGTGTCTGCTTTTTGGGAATCCTGTGACATAAAATGCTCAGCTCTCAGCACTGCCCACTGTGGCCCCAGGACTCCATGCTGTCAGGCCTCATATGTCATTTACCACGGGTGCAGCTCGTTCTCAGCTTCTAAAATTCTGTTCCTGTTATCCTGTTCACTATTCCTCCTCCTGTCCTTGTCAGTTTATGACTTTTTGTATTTTTCTGAGACGGAGTCTCACTCTGTCACCCAGGCTGGAGTGCTGTGGCGCAATCTCGGCTCACTACAACCTCCGCCTCCCAGGTTCAAGTGATTCTCCTGCCTCGGCCTCCTGAGTAGCTGGGATTACAGGTGTACTCCACCACACCTGGCTAATTTTTGTATTTTTAGTAGAGACTGGGTTTCGCCATGTTGGCTAGGCTGGTCATGAACTCCTGACCTCAGCTGATCCTCCTGCCTCAGCGTCCCAACATGCTGGGATTACAGGTGTGAGCCACTGCGCCCAACTAGTTTATGACTTTTTAAATACAATTTATATTCTGTCATCGGAGTGGGGTTTGGCAAAGAGAGTAAATAGATGCGTGTTTTCACATGGCCATCTTTACCCAGAAGTTATGATGCTTTCTTTATCATGAATATTGGTTAACAAGGCCAAGCCGGGAGGGGAAGACCTGTGAACTCTTCCCAAGAAAGAAATCCTAGCAGCTGTGTGCTCTTGAGTTCACGCAGAGAAGTGAGGAGAGTAAGTCTTAGGAAGGCGAAATCAAATGGAATCATGATTAGAGCTTTGACTTCTGACATTTTCTTTTGGTTTCTAAAGTGGACTTTGGAGAACTTGCAACAAGACACTCACAAGACCTCAGCAGTAAAAGATTAAACGAAGCCGTGACGGTGAGACCGCCCACCTCCTCAAACTCACAGAGGGAAACGCATTACCACCTGAGCTCTCAGGTCCGAGAAATGGCTGGAAAGATAGACTTGCTCAGAGACAGCCACATCTTCCAGATCTTTTGGCGGAAAGCCGCAGAGCCGCTGAGTGAGCCTCGGGAAGAACAGGAAGCCGCAGAGTTGCTGAGCGAGCCCGAAGAAGAATCAGAAAAGCACATCCTTGAGCTTGAAGAGGTGTACGACTATTTGTATCAGCCTTCTTACAGAAAGTTCATTAAACTGTACCAGGATCTAAAGTCAGGAGAGGTCACCCTTGCAGAGATTGATGTCATCTTCAAGGACTTTGTGAATAAATACACGGACCTGGCTTCAGAACTTAAGATCATGTGCACTGTGGACCACCAGGGCCAACGTGATTGGATCAAGGAGCGAGTCGAACAGATCAAGGAATACCATCACCTGCACCAGGCTGTCCACGCAGCCAAGGTCATCTTGCAGGTCAAAGAGAGCTTGGGACTGACCGGTGACTTCAGTGTTCTCAACACTTTACTAAATTTTGTAAGTTATTTGCTAGGGACTGTGGGGGTTTGGAGGAGCATCCTGCCTCAGGCTCTTCAGGAAGCTTGGGCTTTGTGGCTTTGAAAAGCGGGGTGGATGACTTAGAGCTTCCGTCAGGGGTTCCTGTGTGTGTGGTACTTGAGGCCTGAATATCCCAAGGGCTTTGTTTTTACCTTTGTTTATAAATAAACTCCCTACCTTAGCCAGAGGGAGTTTTCTTGGGTCAGTATGAAGATCAAGAACTCAGGAAAGGGCAGCATTCCTCTTTTCATAACCAGGCATTTGTAAAGGGTCATAGGCTCTCTTCAGGTTACAGAAGCCAAAAAGAAAACCACTTTGTCGACGGCCCAGCTGCGTCTCCCAGTTCCACCCAAAAGCCGTAAATCAGTTGTTTCTGTTAGAGTCTTATAAGAGGTGAGTCTTTTGCTTTTTATTTTATTTTATTTTATTTTTTGAGACAGAGTCTTGCTCTGTCCCCCAGGCTGGAGTGCAGTGGCGCGATCTCAGCTCACCGCAAGCTCCGCCTCCTGGGTTCACGCCATTCTCCTGCCTCTGCCTCCTGAGTAGCTGGGACCACAGGCGCCCGCCACCTCGCCAGGCTAATTTTTTTGGTATTTTTTTTAGTAGAGACAGGGTTTCACCGTGTTAGCCAGGATGGTCTCGATCTCCTGACCTCGTGATCCGCCCGCCTCGGCCTCCCAAAGTGCTGGGATTACAGGCGTGAGCCACCGCGCCCGGCTGAGTCTTTCGCTGTTTGTGTTTTCAGGTAGAATGAGATAACGATTAGAATTTAGCATAAAAGCTGGAATCACAGCCGGGCACAGGGGCTCACGCCTGTAATCCAGCACTTTGGGAGGCTGAGGTGGGCAGATCACCTGAGGTCAGGAGTTTGAGACCAGCCTGACCAACATGGTGAAACCCCGTCTCTACTAAAAATACAAAAATTAGCCGGGCGTGGTGTCAGGCGCCTGTAATCTCAGCTACTGGAAAGGCTGAGGCAGGACAATCGCTTGAACCGGGGAGGCAGAGGTTGCAGTGAGCCGAGATAGTGCCATTGCACTCCAGCCTGGACGACAGAGCGAGACTCCATCTCAAAAAAAAAAAAAAATCTGGACTCACACCCATTTACACTTGAACCCTAGTGCATGTCCTTGAGGAAGCAGCTGCTCTGGGTCTTTACTGATAAAGCAGAAAAAGCAACAGTAGTTACCTGGCGGGGTTATGTGAGGAACTGATTTTACAGTCCACATAAAATGCTAAGTGGAATGTCAGGTTCCCAGGAATCACAGTTACTCTTGATCAGGGAGAAACAGCCGTGGGGGTTAGATCATCCAATTCAAGGGTAAGAGCTCGGTGTGCCTGTTGTCACAGCCATGGCAAGTCTAGGCATTGAGGGAGGGTGGGGCTGCTGCGATGGTCGGTGCTTGCAGCTCACAGATTCTGGGGTTCTGGTTCATGAGTTCCAGTCCACAGTAGAGCTTTTTCTTGCAGACTGATGACTTTGACAATTTTGGCCATGAAACCCTGGACCAAATCAACCAGGAGCTCATCCGGGCCAAAAAGCTGCTCCAGGACATCAGCGAGGCCCGGTGCGAGGGGCTGAAGGCTCTGTCCCTGAGGAAGGAGTTCATCCGCTGGGTCCGGGAGGCTCTTGGAGGTAAAATCAGCCTTTGGGGTTGCCTGGAAGTCTGGAGAAAGTTTTCAGATGGCGCACTGTGTGGCGTTCCTAAACTCTTCGGCAATACCTCCCTTTGGCCAAGGGCTATGTGAAGGCCAGAAAGACATTGCCTGCATGTTTTAGGGAGATGGGCATTGCTCACAGAGTTCACATCGGTACAGTATCTCCTTGTGCTGGTGTAAAAGCCACTCACTTTGCCACACCCCGCCACTTCGGATGCTGTAAATGACTCAGGTTCCTTTTCCTTAAAATCTTGCCTCCCTTCAGCTTTTTCTTCCAGTATATTTTTTACTGGAGGACAAGGGGAGCTCTTGCCCACAGAGTTGTTTTTTTTTTTTTTTTTTTTTTTTTTTTTTTTTGAGACGGAGTCTCGCTGTGTCCTCCAGGCTGGAGTGCAGTGGTGTGATCTCGGCTCACTGCAACCTCTGCCTCCCAGGTTCACACCATTCTCCTGACTCAGCCTCCTGAGTAGCTGGGACTACAGGCACTCGCCATCACGCCCAGCTAATTTTTTGTATTTTTAGTACAGACAGGGTTTCACTGTGTTAGCCAGGATGGTCTTGATCTCCTGACCTTGTGATCCGCCTGCCTCGGCCTCCCAAAGTGCTGGGATTACGGATATGAGGCACTGTGCCAGCCTTTTTTTTTTTTTTTTTTTTTTTTAGACGGAGTTTCACTCTTGTTGCCCACACTGGAGTTCAGTGGTGTGATCTTGGCTCACTGCAACCTCCACCTCCTGGATTCAAGCGATTTTCCTGTCTCAGCCTCCTGAGTAGCTGGGGTTACAGGCACCCGCCACGACACCCAGCTAATTTTTTGTATTTTTAGTAGAGATGGGGTCTCACCATGTTGGCCAGGCTGATCTCAAACTCCTGACCTCAGGTGATCCACCCATCTTGGCCTCCCAAAGTGCAGGTGTGAGCAAGTACAGGTGTGAGCCACCACTCCCGGCCCCACAGATTTTTCTCACAACCTCTCCATCGAGGCTGTGCATTTCTTGGCAGCCTCTTCAGTTCTGTGGCTTAGATGTTGGCGGAGGAGAGAGGAAGAGGCAGAGGAGGCAGGAGGGGCACAGGCAGCAGTGCAGGTGTGCTGGGGGGTCTGGGGGCCACCACCTGCTGGATCGCAGGCTCTGGCTCTCTTGGGAGAGCTCCCGCTTTCAACGGTGGACTCTTTGGTCCACGCTGATACACATCCTTTGATGAGTGATTTATCCGAGGGGAATGATCTGAGTGTTTCGTAGTTAATTGTGAACATGTTATTTACAGCTGAGCCTTGGTTTCTTTTTGTTTAAATGGTACTGTTGTGTGGATTGAAGGAAACAGGGTACACAAAAGCGCAGTACAGTGCCTGGGACACCGAAGTTACTGAGGAACGGCGAGAGATTGTTTAGTGGTATTAACAAACACTATAGGCTGGGCGTGGTGGCTCACACCTGTAATCCCAGCATTTTGGGAGGCCAAGGCGGGTGGATCACCTGAGGTCAGGAGTTGGAGACCAGCCTGACCAACATGGCGAAACCCTGTCTCTACTAAAAATACAAAAAATTAGCCAGGCGTGGTGGTGGACGCCTGTAATCCCAGCTACACGGGAGGCTGAGGCAGGAAAATCACTTGAACCTGGAAGGCGGAGGTTGCAGTGAGCTGAGATCGTGTCACTACACTCCAGCCTGGGTGACAGAGTGAGACTCTGTCTCAAAAAAAAAAAAACACTACAAAAGATTAGGTGTTCTGGACTCTTACTGAAAGCAGAAAGTGGACAGAACCTTAAAAATTTATGAAATATCCATTTCAGCTTCAGTAAGGATTACTGCCCAAGACCGAGTCTTGTGCTATCACGGAATAGTCCCACGCTGACCTCCCCTCTTCTCTTCCCCAGGCATCAACGAGCTGAAGGTGTTTGTGGACCTGGCCTCCATCTCAGCGGGGGAGAATGACATTGACGTGGACCGGGTGGCCTGTTTCCATGACGCCGTGCAGGGCTACGCATCCCTGCTGTTTAAGCTGGACCCCAGGGTGGGCTTCGATGCATTCATGAAGCATCTGAAAGAGCTGTGGAAGGCTCTGGACAATGACCAGTACCTGCCCAGGAAACTGGTGAGTCTTATTCTGGCTCTAATGCAGATTACATTGAATACAGCGTGGCTTAGCAACATTAGGGGAGTGACTGCAAACGGTGGTACACCTGGGTGGTAGGTTTGTACACAGCCATTTTCAATGATATTTGAAAAGCTGTTCTTCCTAAATGGAAATTCACCATCTTGTTACTTAGAAAGCAGGATACAAAATGACATGACACATAGTAATCTCTAAGGTGCAAAACACATATGGAAAAAAGACAGAAAGGAAATATGCTGAAATGTTGCCAGGAGTTTTCTCTGAATGGTTGTAATTGTCATTTTATTCTGTTATTTTTTGTTATTTTCTATAATTGATATAATATTTTATCAGAAAAAAGTAAGCATTTACAATTAGCCCGGCGTGGTGGTGTGCGCCTGTAATCCCAGCTACTCTGGAGGCTGAGACAGGAGAGTTGCTTGAACTCGGGAGGCGGAGATAGCAGTGAGCTGAGATCGCACCACTGCACTCCAGCCTGAGCGACAAAGTGAGACTCTGTCTCAAAAAACAAGAAAAGGAAAGAAAAAAGTAAACATTTAAATTTAAGTAAACTTCCTGTAGCAGGGTCTGAATTGACTTATGCAGCTTAACTAGATACCATATCTAGGTATGCTCTGCATGTGGGTGGAGGAAGAAGTGACATATGGAAGGGCAGGTAAAGCTATGTTCATGTTTCTGCTAGAAACTCAGGAGAGTTTCCAAACAAAACCCTCTGTTGTCATTTTTCCTGAACTCCTCTTACTGTACTTGGGGGCCACAGAAGGACACTGAGGACTTGGGACTCCCACAGCCATTGCTTCCAGCGTCACTCCCTGAGGGTTCTCTGCACTGGGGACCTGGCAGAATGATGGCGTCTGGTGGAGAGGCAGACGGGCAGCTGCTCATTCCCTTCTACTCCTCCACAAATATAAGCCAAGTGCCCCCACGTGCCAGCCGGGACACCAGGCACTAGAGGAAATGTGGGTGAACAGCGAGTACAAAGCAGCACTGAGTGACACATCACGTTGTCAGGGTGGCACCGCACCTGGTCCAGCCGGGGCGCTGGGTGGGTGACTGCGTCCTGAGCCCTGCGGAAGCGTGGGGAGAAGGCTGTGCAGCGAGGCAGAGGCGGGAGGCTGACCGCAGGAGGGAGAAGGGCAAGATGCTCTCTCCAACTGTGGCCTGTGTTCTCTCCTTTTGTCCCCACAGTGTGACTCTGCCAGGAACCTGGAGTGGCTGAAGACTGTGAAGGAGAGTCATGGGTCTGTGGAACTCTCATCCCTGACCCTGGCCACGGCCATCAACCAAAGAGGCATGTATGTGATCCACGCACCCAAAGGTGGCCAAAAGGTGAGCGGTCCCCACCCCTCGGTGCAGCTGCCGCCTGTCTGCGGGCTGCTGCCAGTCCAGGGCCTCTGCCCCCAGGAAAGCGACTTCTCACCTGTGCTCTTCACAGATTTCCCCAGACACGGTTCTGCACTTGGTCCTTCCTGGGAGCCCTGGCAGCCACGAGGAGCCACGGGAGTACTGTTTAGAGGAGCTGAAGGAGCTTTTGAACAAGTTGATGCTGATGTCTGGCAAGAAGGATCATAACAACACGGAAGTGGAGAGGTTTTCAGAGGTGAGGGCGCATCTTTGCAGCGGCGCTAAGCTGGTGGCGTCATCTCATCCGTGGGGGCTGGGTACCCCCAAGAACACGGAAAGGGTTTGACTTGGGATTTGCCTGATAAGAAGGGCTCTGCTCTTAGGCCCATGGAGAGGAGAGCTGGCACATTTGCAGGGTGCATGGAACTCCAGTCTGTGGCCCCAGAGAGAGGTCTTAAGGTGGGCGGGCCCCTGGGTTAGTCCCTCCTTACGACCTGCAGGATGAACACTGCAAGCTGGCAGCCTGTCCACTGCGCTGAGAAGGAGGTCGGTCACCAGCAGATAGCCCTTAGAAAGACACTTGAATTGCCTCTCTCACTCTGTAAATCGGCAAGAATCCAAATAACTAAGATTTAGATGGACAGAACAGAAGTAATCATATGGAGAATGGTGTACTGGTTTATGTAACAGTCTCTCAATTTTATTATGGGTGCTTTCTTTAAAGTTGATTTGTACTTTACAAATGGTATCCTTTATCTCTGCCGGGCGCGGTGGCTCACACCTGTAATCCCAGCACTTTTGGCTCACACCTGTAATCCCAGCACTTTTGGCTCACACCTGTAATCCCAGCACTTTGGGAGGCCAAGGTGAGAGGATCATTTTAGCCCAGAAGTTCATGACCAGCCTGGGCAACATAGCGAGACCCTGTCTCAAAAAGTATGAAGTTTTTTTTTTCCCAATTAAGAAAAGATAATTAAAAAAAATTAAAACAGCCTGGGCACCATGGCTCACACCTGTAATCCCAGCACTTTTGGCTCACACCTGTAATCCCAGCACTTTGGGAGCCCGAGGCGGGCCTATCACTTGAGGTCAGGAGTTTGAGACCAGCCTGGCCCATATGGTGAAACCCCGTCTCTACCAAAAATACAAAAATGCATGGTGACAGGTGCCAGTAATCCCAGCTGCTCAGGAGACTGAGGCAGGAGAATGGCGTGAACCCGGGAGGCAGAGCAGCTTGCAGTGAGCCGAGATCACGCCATCGCACTCCAGCCTGGGCGACAGAGTGAGACTCCATCTTAATAAAAATAATAATTAGGCCGGGTGCGGTGGCTCACGCCTGTAATCACAGCACTTTGGGAGGCTGGGGTGGGCGGATCACGAGTTCAGGAGATCGAGACCATCTTGGCTAACACGGTGAAACCCCATCTCTACTAAAAATACAAAAAATTTAGCTGGGCGTGGTGGCGGGTGCCTGTGGTCCCAGCTACTTGGGAGGCTGAGGCAGGAGAATGGCGTGAACCCAGGAGGCGGAGCGGGCAGGGAGCCGAGATCGCGTCACTGCACTCCACTGGGCGACAGTGCGAGACTCCATCTCAAAAAAAAAAAATTAAAACAAATTAAAACAAATGATACTGTTTATCTCTACAATGACTCTTTTCCTCATAGAGAGCCATCTTCTCGGGTGGGTTGTGTAGATGAGGAGGGCGGCCTTGTGAGCGCAGATCATGCAGTGGGCCCGTGGACAGGGAGGCCTGTGTGCTGTTGCAGAGCAGCGTGTCGCCCTCTCACGTGGCTCTGTGAGCCAACCTCGTGGTTCTTCGTCTCCAGGTCTTCTGCAGCGTGCAGAGGCTCAGCCAGGCCTTCATCGACCTGCGCTCTGCTGGGAATATGCTGTTCAGGACCTGGACCGCCAAGGCCTACTGCTCCCCCAAGCAGGGTGTGTCCATCCGAATGAACTTTGGCTTGGAGCTGGTGACGGAGCTGGTGGAGGGTGGAGATGTCACTGAGCTGCTGGCAGCCCTCTGCAGGCAGATGGAGCACTTCCTTGACAGCTGGAAGAAATTCGTGACCCAGAAGCGGACGGAGCACTTCTACCTGAACTTCTACACGGCAGAGCAGCTGGTTTCCCTGAGCACTGAGCTCAGGAAGCAGCCTCCCAGTGACGCTGCTCTAACGATGCTGTCCTTCATCAAAAGCAACTGCACCCTGATGGATGTCTTAAGGGCCTCTGTGGGGTGCGAGAGTGAGGCCGCCAGGTACCGTGTGAGGACAGTCACGGAAGAGCTCCCACTGATGCTCTTCTCGGAGTTCAGCCTGGCGGACAAGCTAAGGGTCATCATGGAGCAGTCCATGGAGTGCCTTCCTGCCTTCCTGCCCGACTGCCTCGACCTAGAGACCCTTGGCCGCTGTCTGGCTCACCTGGCGGGGATGGGTGGGTCTCCCGTGGAGCGGCATCTCCCGAGAGGTCTGCAAGTCGGCCAGCCCAACTTGGTTGTGTGTGGCCACTCGGAGGTGTTGCCAGCCGCCCTGGCTGTCTACATGCAAACCCCGAGCCAGCCCCTGCCCACCTACGATGAGGTGCTGCTCTGCACCCCGGCAACCACCTTTGAGGAGGTGGCACTGCTGCTGCGCCGCTGCCTGACCCCGGGCTCCCCGGGGCACAAGGTCTACAGCCTGCTGTTCGCAGATCAGCTGAGCTACGAGGTGGCGCGTCAAGCCGAGGAGCTCTTCCAGAAACTGTGCACGCAGCAGCACCGCGAAGACTACCAGCTCGTCATGGTCTGCGATGGGGACTGGGAGCACTGCTACCTCCCCTCTGCCTTCAGCCAGCACAAGGTCTTCATCACCCCCCAGGCACCCCTCGAGGCCATCCAAGCCTACCTGGCAGATCACTACCGGGTCCCGAAGCAGAGCCTGTCGGCGGCGGCCGTGTTCAAGGACCGCCTGTGTGTTGGGATCGTGGCCTCCGAGCGAGCAGGTGTTGGTAAGGAGAGCGGCAGGGTGGGCGGGCCCCGTCTCCCAGGGACTGCCCGGGGCCCTTCCCCCTCCAGCACATGAAGCCTGTCTGAGGGTGGAGAAACCGAGGCTCAGGGAGGGTGTGATTCATCTGTGGGTGTCAATCAGGGTCTGTGTCAGAACCAGGCACCCTGGTCACCTGGTCTCCCACAGTGGGCATTCCCTGGGCGCCCCATTCCCTTCCTCCTCTCAGCAAACATCTCTGCAGTGTACTTTTTTTCTTATGAGATGGCGTCTTGCTCTGTCAGCAGGCTGGAGTGCAGTGGCGTGATCTCAGCTCACTGCAACCTCCGTTTTCTGGGTTCAAGTGATTACCCTGCTTCAGCCTCCTGAGTATCTAGGATTACAGGTGCCCACCACCATGCCTGGCTAATTTTTGCTTTTTTTTTTTTTTTGAGACAGAGTCTCACTCTGTCACCCAGGCTGGAGTACAGTGGCGTGATCTGCACCTCTCAGATTCAAGTGATTTTCTTGCCTCAGCCTCCCGAGTAGCTGGGACTACAGGCACACGCCAGTTCACCCAGCTAATTTTTTTATTTTTAGTAAATATGGGGCTTCACCGTGCTGGCCAGGATGGTCTCGATCTTTTGACCTCATGATCCGCCCTCCTCAGCCTCCCAAAGTGCTGGGATTACAGGCATGAGCCACCGTGCCCGGCCTAGTTTTTGTATTTTTAGTAGAGACAGGATTTTACCATGTTGGCTTGTCTGGTCTCAAACTCCTGACCTCAGGTGATCCACCCGCCTCAGCCTCCCAAAGTGCTGGGATTACAGGTGTGAGCCACCGCGCCCGGCCTGAAGTTTACTTCTTCTCCCCTTAAATGCCACTGGCCTCTTTGGGGTTGATGTTGGTCATGTGAGCGAGGAGGGTAGAACTGCTCTACTTGAAAAGAAAGCCGTGTCTCTTGACCCACCCTTCGTGTGCCATCTTGTTTCCCTTAAAAAGAAATAGTAGCTTCTGTTCTGTTGACTTTATCCTATCAGCAGTACCCCATCCTGTTGGGATGAACATTACTCTTCCCCTCCCTGATGAAACCTCTGCTTTTGCTGTGACTTTCATTAGCTAGTCATGTGACGCATAATGGAATTTCAGTCAACAGCAGACCACATATATGACCACAATCCCATAAAATTATAAAACTGTACTTTAAAAATTAGCCAGGCATGGTGGTGTGTGCTTGTGATCCCAGCTAGGGATCCCAGCTAGGAAGGCCGAGGCGGGAGGATCACTTGAGCCCAAGAGGTCGAGGCTGTGGTGAGCTGCAGTTGTGCTGCTGCACTCCAGCCTAGGCAACAGGGCAAGACCTTGGTCTTTTAAAAAAAGGGAAAGAAAGAAAGAAAGAACAAAAGATTATAATACCATATTTTTACTGTACCTTTTCTACATTTAGATGTTTTTATTTTTATTTTTGAGATGGAGTCTTACTCTGTCACTCAGGCTGGAGTGCGGTGGCATGATCTTGGCTCACTGTGGCCTTTGCCTCCTAGGTTCAAGTGATTCTCCTGCCTCAGCCTCCCGAGTAGCTGGGATTACAGGCACCTGCCACCACACCTGACTAGTTTTTAGTAGAGATGGGGTTTTGCCATGTTGACCAGGCTGGTCTCAAACTCCTGACCTTGAGTGATCAACTGCCTCGGCCTCCCACAGTGCTGGCATTACAGGCCCGAGCCACCCTGCTTGGCCTGAATACGTTCAGATATTCAGATATTTGCCCCTGTGTCACAGCTCCCCACTGTACGTAGGATGCCTCTATGCTGTCATGGTTTGCAGCCCAGGGACAATGGGCTATTCCACCTAGCTCAGGTGTGTGGTCGGCTGTAGTGTCTGGGTTTCTGCACGCACACTGTGTGGTGTTCACAGCGACAGAGTCATTTCACAGTGCGTTTTCCAGAATGTGTTCCTAGTGTTAAGTGGCGCAGGACGGTGCTTTGCCTGCTGTCATGTGGAGGCAGGAGGTGGTCAGGAGAATGAGTAGGTAACGCCTGGGAAATGTGAAGATTCGAGAGCGTATTCTTCAATCTGATGTGATGTTGCAGCAGTTTTGAATTTTATACAAAGAGAAGTTAACTTCTAGTGGATCTTTCTAGATTCTCTTTTTGTCCTAGCCCTGGGACCTAATTTATATATAATATATATAAATTTATATATATATTTGTATATAATATATTTAAATATAATATATAAAAATATATATATTTATATATTTTTATATAATATATAAATATATGTATTTTTAATATATTTATATATTATATATAAATTTGTATATATTTATATATAATATATATTTATTTATATTTATATATTATATATAATATATATTATATTATATATATATATATATATTTTTTTTTTTTTTTTGAGACGGAGTCTCACTCTGTCGCCCAGGCTGGAGTGCAGTGGCCGGATCTCAGCTCACTGCAAGCTCCGCCTCCCGGGTTCACGCCATTCTCCTGCCTCAGCCTCCCGAGTAGCTGGGACTACAGGCGCCCGCTGCCTCGCCCGGCTAGTTTTTTGTATTTTTTAGTAGAGACGGGGTTTCACCGGGTTAGCCAGGATGGTCTCGATCTCCTGACCTCGTGATCCGCCCGTCTCGGCCTCCCAAAGTGCTGGGATTACAGGCTTGAGCCACCGTGCCCGGCCATATAATATATTTTATATATAATATATAATATATTTTATATATAATATATTATATTTACATATATTTGTTTACATATAATATATATTTATATTTATATAAATTATATATACAAATATATAAATATAATATTTATATATTTATATATATTTATATTTATATTTATTTATATATAATATATATTTATATATTTATATAAATTATATATACAAGTATATATAAATATATATTTTATATATATATATATAATTTATTTATTTATTTTTTTAGACAGAGTCTCGCTCTGTCGCCCAGGCTGGAGTACAGTGGCGTGATCTCTGCTCACTACAACCTCTGCCTCCTGAGTTCAAGCTATTCTCCTGCCTCAGCCTCCTGAGTAGCTGGGATTACAGGTGCCCGCCACCACGCCTGGCTGATTTTTTTTTTTTTTTTTTTTTTTTTTGAGACGGAGTCTCGCTCTGTCACCCAGGCTGGAGTGCAGTGGCCGGATCTCAGCTCACTGCAAGCTCCGCCTCCCAGGTTCACGCCATTCTCCAGCCTCAGCCTCCCGAGTAGTTGGGACTACAGGCGCCCGCCACCTCGCCCGGCTAGTTTTTTGTATTTCTTAATAGAGACGGGGTTTCACCGTGTTAGCCAGGATGGTCTCGATCTCCTGACCTCGTGATCCGCCCGTCTCGGCCTCCCAAAGTGCTGGGATTACAGGTTTGAGCCACCGCGCCCGGCCAGCCTGGCTAATTTTTTTGTTTTTTCAGTAGGGACGGGATTTCACTATGTTGGCCAGGCTGGTTTCGAACTCCTGACCTCAAGTGAGTCCCCTGCCTCGGCCTCCCAAAGTGCCAGGTTACAGGTGTGAGCTGCCGCGCCCAGCCCTAATTTCTATATTTTAATGTTACAGGAAAGTCTCTCTACGTGAAGAGGTTGCACGACAAGCTAAAGATACAGTTAAACAGGAAAAAGGTGCCTCTGAAAACGATTCGACTGATCGACCCTCAGGTGGATGAGAGCCAAGTCCTGGGTGCCCTCCTGCCCTTCCTGGACGCGCAGTATCAGAAGGTCCCCGTGCTCTTTCATTTGGACGTGACCTCCTCAGTAAGTGCCCTCCAGCATCAGCTGATGGCCACATCAGTAAAGACGTGGTCCCCAAGTCCCTGCGTGACTCCTTCCCATGTATAAGAATTCCTCGTTTCCACACGCACAGTCCTATGAAGCTCAACAGCGGGAACACGCTCTGAGACGTGTGTTGTCAGGCAATTTCCTCCTGTGTGAGCGTCACGGTGTGCGCTTACACAAACCTAGACGTAAAGCCCACCACACACACGGGCTTCGTGGGACACACGGCGGCTCCTAGGCTGCATATGGCTGTTCTGAATCCTGAAGGCAGTTGTAAAACGGCGTGTTTGTGTGTCTAGACATAGAAAGGGTACAGGGAAATACAGTATTAGGATCTTACGGGGCTGCCCTCGGAGACGTGGGCCGTTGCTGGCTGAACTGTTGATGTCGACCATCAAGATCATCGTGACAAAGAGCAAAATAAGGGGGGTCCTTGGAGTTGGGAGAACTCACCATCGTGTTGTGTGTTTACACCTCGTGCTATTCTGTCCTTAGGTGCAGACTGGAATTTGGGTGTTTCTTTTCAAGCTCCTCATTTTACAATACTTAATGGATATAAACGGGAAAATGTGGCTTCGGAACCCCTGCCATTTGTATATCATTGAAATCCTGGAAAGGAGGACGTCAGTGCCGTCGAGGAGGTCTTCAAAGCTGGTCTGTACTGTGGGGCATTTTCACCTGGTGTTGGGGGTCCTGGGGTCCCTCTGGTCTTACTGAAATGTAGCGATGTGTTTAGGTGACTCCATAGCTTTGCCTTGCATACTGCAGCAGCTGAGTGTGGTGTTAGTAAAGAAAAGCCCATCTTTAAACTCATGTTTTAATCATGTCTGGGATAAAAGTACTCTTCTGTTAATTAGCAGTGTCTTCAATTTGTCTGTTCAATTCAGGCTTCATGCTGTATGCCCGGTCTGAATCCCAGCTGCACTCTGAATGTAGTAAATTCATCTGCTGAAAGAAGTCATCTTTCCTAATGCCAGCTAAGATGGGAAGGAGATGTTTGTCGTAAAAATTTCTTAGCAAAAGAGAGTTTTATGTTCACTCCCATACATACACATGTATGCTTAGTGGAGAAACTTAGTTTTAGGAAGCTGGGCTAGAAAGTGATTTCCTGGCTCAGAATGCAGCTCCCACAACAATGCCGTACTTAATGTGCGAAAGATATTCTGTGTAAAAAAAGAGTATACAGAAAACTACATATTTTCAGTGCATTTTTCATAAAGGTCCATCCAATATAGATAACGTGGAGGGTTAAGACACAAAAGCATTTCTTAGAAAGTTTTCTTGTAACCATTTCATTCATGTCTCTCCTTTCCAGCGTACACGTGTCCCCCAGTTCAGTTTTCTTGACATCTTCCCAAAAGTCACCTGCAGGCCTCCCAAAGAGGTGATAGACATGGAGCTGAGTCCTCAGAGGAGTGACACAGAGCCTGGGATGGATCAGTGGGAGTTCTGCAGCGAAACTTTCCAAAGACCTTACCAATATTTAAGACGATTCCATCAAAACCAAGACCTAGACATGTTTGAGTATCAGGAAGGCTCTGTCGAAGGCACCCCGGAGGAATGCCTCCAGCATTTCCTGATTTACTGCGGAGTAATAAACCCATCCTGGTCAGAGCTTCGGAACTTTGCTCGGTTCCTGAATTATCAGCTCAGAGATTGCGAGGCGTCTCTCTTCTGCAATCCGAGTTTTATTGGCGACACACTGAGAGGCTTCAAGAACTTTGTGGTGACCTTCATGATCTTTATGGCAAGAGATTTTGCCACACCAACACTCCATACCTCTGACCAAAGCCCGGGGAAGCACATGGTCACCATGGATGGGGTTAAGGAAGAAGATCTAGCACCCTTCTCTCTCCGGAAGAGGTGGGAGTCGGAGCCTCACCCATACGTTTTCTTCAATGACGACCGCACCACCATGACGTTCATCGGCTTCTATCTGCAGCCCAACAGCAAGGGCAGTGTCGACGCCATCAATCACTTGACTGGGAAGGTCATCAAGAGAGATGTCATGACCATGGACCTGTATCAGGGGCTGCTGCTCCAGAGGGTGCCCTTCAATGTCGACTTTGATAAACTGCCCAGACACGAGAAACTTGAGAGGCTCTGCCTGACCTTAGGGATCCGCTGGGCCATTGACCCGGACGAAACGTATGAGCTCACGACAGACAATATGCTTAAGATCCTTGCCATTGAGATGCGGTTCCGGTGTGGGATCCCGGTTATCATCATGGGAGAAACTGGCTGTGGCAAAACCAGGCTTATTAAATTCCTTAGCGACCTGCGGCGTGCTGGTGCCGATGCTGACACCATCAAGCTGGTCAAGGTGCATGGAGGAACAACCGCAGACATGATCTACTCCAGAGTCAGGGAGGCTGAAAATGTGGCCTTCGCCAATAAGGATCAACATCAGTTGGACACCATCTTGTTTTTTGATGAAGCCAACACCACGGAAGCTGTAAGCTGTATCAAAGAAGTCCTGTGTGATCGTACGGTGGACGGCCAGCCCCTGGCTAGGGACTCTGGCCTGCATATTATAGCCGCCTGCAACCCGTACCGGAAGCACTCTGAGGAGATGATCTGCCGTTTGGAGTCAGCTGGTTTGGGCTACAGGGTGAGTGCGGAGGAGACGGCCGACAAGCTGGGCTCCATTCCTCTGAGGCAGCTGGTGTACCGAGTCCACGCTCTGCCCCCGAGCCTGATTCCTCTGGTGTGGGACTTTGGACAACTGAGTGACGCTGCTGAAAAGCTCTACATCCAGCAGATTGTCCAGAGACTGGTTGACTCCATCAGCCTAGATGAAAACGAGACTCGCGTGATCACAGAAGTCCTCTGCGCCTCTCAGGGTTTCATGAGGAAAAGAGAAGATGAGTGTGGCTTTGTCAGCCTCAGGGACGTGGAGCGCTGTGTGAAAGTTTTCAGATGGTTCCACGAGCACAGTGCGATGCTCTTAGCGCAGCTGAGTTCCTTTCTCTCCAAGTCCAGCGTCAGCAAAAATCAACTTGAGAGAGATCCCGTCCTCTGGTCGTTGATGCTGGCCATCGGGGTGTGTTACCACGCCTCTTTAGAAAAGAAAGACTCATATCGGAAGGCCATCGCCAGGTTCTTTCCGAAACCATATGACGACAGCAGGCTGCTTCTGGACGAAATAACGCGGGCACAGGATCTTTTTCTGGACGGCGTACCTCTGAGGAAAACCATCGCCAAGAACTTGGCCTTGAAGGAGAACGTCTTCATGATGGTCATCTGCATCGAGCTGAAGATTCCCCTCTTCCTGGTGGGGAAGCCCGGCAGCTCCAAGTCCCTCGCCAAGACCATCGTGGCCGACGCCATGCAGGGCCCGGCCGCCTACTCAGATCTCTTCCGCAGCCTGAAGCAGGTCCACCTGGTGTCGTTCCAGTGCAGCCCGCACTCCACCCCACAGGGCATCATTGGCACCTTCCGGCAGTGTGCCCGCTTTCAGCAGGGGAAGGACCTGCAGCAGTATGTCTCCGTGGTGGTGTTAGATGAGGTGGGGCTGGCGGAAGACTCGCCCAAAATGCCCCTGAAGACTCTGCACCCGCTGCTGGAAGACGGATGCATTGAAGACGATCCCGCCCCCCACAAAAAGGTTGGCTTTGTGGGCATCTCCAACTGGGCCCTTGACCCTGCCAAGATGAACCGGGGCATTTTCGTGTCACGCGGCAGCCCCAACAAGCGAGAGCTCATAGACAGTGCCAAGGGCATCTGCTCCTCAGACAGCCTCATCCAGGACCGAATCCAAGGGTACTTTGCGTCCTTTGCCAAAGCCTACGAAACGGTGTGTGAGAACCAGGACAAGGAATTCTTCGGGCTTCGTGACTACTACAGCCTCATCAAAATGGTCTTTGCTGCAGCGAAGGCTTCAAATAGAAAGCCTTCCCCGCAAGACATTGCACAGGCTGTCCTTAGGAACTTCAGTGGCAAGGATGACATCCACGCGTTAGACATCTTCCTGGCCAATTTGCCTGAGGCCAAGTGCTCAGAGGAAGTGAGTCCCCTGCAGCTGATCAAACAGAACATCTTTGGGCCTTCTCAGAAGGTCCCGGGTGGACAGCTGGAAGATGCTGAGTCCCGCTACTTACTCTTGCTGACCAAAAACTACGTGGCACTGCAGATCCTGCAGCAGACGTTCTTCAAGGAGGACCAGCAGCCGGAGATCATTTTTGGTTCTGGTTTCCCCAAGGACCAGGAGTACACCCAGATCTGCAGAAACATCAATCGTGTGAAGATCTGCATGGAAACAGGCAAGATGGTGGTGCTCCTCAACCTGCAGAACCTCTACGAGAGCCTCTACGACGCGCTCAACCAGTACTACGTCCACCTCGGCGGCCAGAAGTACGTGGACCTCGGTCTGGGGACCCACCGCGTCAAATGTCGGGTTCACCCCAACTTCCGCCTGATCGTCATTGAAGAGAAAGACATCGTGTACAAACACTTTCCCATCCCCCTCATTAACCGGCTGGAGAAGCACTATCTGGACATCAACACGGTGCTGGAGAAATGGCAGAAGAGCGTCGTGGAGGAGCTCCGTGCGTGGGTGGAGAAGTTCATCGATGTCAAAGCAGAGCATTTCCTGAACAGGCACAAGTACAGCCCCTCTGACGTCTTCATCGGCTACCACTCGGACGCCTGCGCCTCTGTGGTGCTGCAGGTCATAGAGAGGCAGGGTCATAGAGAGGCCTTGACGGAGGAACTTTACCAGAAGGTGGCTGAGGAGGCCAGACTGATCCTGCTGAACTGCGCTACGCCCGATGCCGTGGTCCGGCTGAGCGCCTCCTCGCTGGGCTCGTTCCCAGGGAAGTCGCTGTCACAGGAGTACTTCTACAGACAGAGGCACAACTCCTTTGCAGATTTCCTTCAGATGCACCTGCACACGACAGACCTGGAGCGCCATGCCATCTTCACAGAGGTGATTGTCTTTCTGCACTCGTACCCTATCCTCTGTCACCCGAGAGTCCTAAATCCCTAGCGTCAGGATTCAAGATTCCTCCCCCAGCAGTGGCTAGGGATCCTGCAGGCAGATGCTGAGACGCTGGGCTCTCCTCCGTGGTAAGTGTGGGGAGAGCCAAGTATCTATGTAGGTCCAGTTAACCAGGTGCTGAGTGCCTGGGTCTGTGCAGTGCGCCATGCCGGTAACAGCACCACACACGATGTTCACACCAACAAATGAAGTACCATGTTCCAGGACCGGGCCGAGGGCACTGGGGATGCAGAGATGACTCTGCAGCTCTTGTCCTTTGTTAGCATTAGGGAGTGTGGAGAGACCAGTACATGATCAGATGCCATCAATATCATATGATAAATGCTGTGCTTAGAGGCAGCAGGGAGCACTGCAGACCAGGATGCCAGCTCGGATGAGATGTTCCCTAGGAGAGGCCCCTCGCTGATGGGGAAGAATGGCGGGGAAGGGACTGTAGGCTGAGGGCCTTCTGTGGGCAGAGCCGCTGACAGCGCTTAGGGTTCCAGGCTGTGAGTGCTGAGATGGGGCGATGCGGTGCAGTCAGAGAGAACTGCTGGAGGGCCTCAGTGGCCCTGCGGAGCCACATCTCAGCCCTACGGAGCGGGCGCTGGAGGCACGTGTGTCTCCCTAGCTGGGTGAAGGGAGTCTGATGAAAGGCTGTCGTGGGAAAGACAGGCCAGTGGGGAGGCTGCTGGAACGGTACAAAGGAGAGGAGCAGATGGAACCGAGAGGTACTTAGGAGGCCATTTGGCAGGGCCAACACTACCACCGAGCAAGGGTGTGGGGGGCGGAGGGGTCCACGGTGGCTCCCTGGACTCATTCTTAGATGAGTGGACATTGCTGCATCATGACAGATAACCCAGGAATGGACAGCAGGTTTTGGGGGGCCAGTGATGATGTCCACTGGGGACAGGTTTTGATGCATCGTGCAGTTGGACGTAGGAATCTGAGCTCAGTGGTGAGGCTAGGCTGGGAGGCAGGTCTTGAGGAACTTTTCCGCTTGCACTGTGATGGGGGAGTGGCCTGTGGGGCAGGAGAATGACATCTGGGGGAAGGGGCGGTACCAACCACGAACTCCATCTGAAAGCATGAAGTCGGATTATAACAGAAAATGGCATTTGTGCTGAGCCCTAAGGGATCATGGGAATCTCAAGTAGTGACCAAGCAGGCAGAGGCATGGGCCTCTGGGGAGGAGAAGAAGGCACCCTCAGGGCAGGGTGGGGTCGTCTCTCCAAAGCCTTTGGCCCTGTAGGGCCTCCTGGCCCCAGTGCTGCCTTGTTTTGGGAAACTCCTTTGGGTTTGGATTCTGTGCCGTCGCGTGGCAACTGCACTGCGCTGAACATCAGCAAGTTTCTGGGATCTGTCTAAACCCAGCAGCAGACTTGCAACCTTTCCTTGAATTCTGGCAAGTAATTTGCATTTCCTAACTTTGTAGATCACCACTTTCTCCAGGCTGCTAACAAGTCATGACTGTGAAATTTTAGAATCAGAAGTCACAGGCAGGGCTTCGAAACTCACACTCCTGTGGCTGCAGCGGTTTGACATGGAGATCTCATTCCTCAAAGAAGTCCGGTGAGGTTCCCTGCCTTCCCTGCCCTCTCCCTCCCCAGCCGTGGCCGTGTGGCTTCTGCCTGGCAGTGGTGCCAGCGCTGGTTAATGAGTGCCGCAGTCACGTGACTGTGAAATGGATCCTTGTTAAATTTCTCCCAGTGTCCCTCTCATCTGCGTCATCTTCTGCAACGCGGTGTCTGGCCTGACATGCTTCCTCCGAAAGCATCGTCCTCGGACCTCGTTAGGAGACATTCATTGGGTTTTCTCCCCTGGACTATCTGTTCTTACAGAAGAAAATCCCACCTGAGTCGCTGTTTCTTTGTAGCCTTTATGTTTCTCATCACTTGGGGGAATTTTGTTACCCATTTTTTAAGACAGAGAACTCGCTTGAATAACCTCCCTTTTCTTTCAGAAACTGTTTAACGAATACAGCCAAATGTAAAATCCTCATTATTCAGACAGATTTTGAAGATGGAATCCATAGTGCCCAGCTCATTGCCTCAGCTAAGTACGTTTTTAGTATTTTTTTCAGAAACTATGTAAAAAACCCAAAACGTAGGAGGTCCTAGAGAATTTCTTCCTTGAAAACAGTATAGTATCGTAATCAATATAGAAATAAAAATAAGAACAATTCTTCCCCCGCCTTATTCTCCCAAGTGGGGATTAGGGAAACTGAAGAGAGACAAAGCGAAAAGGCTAATAACATTACAAAAATAGCGGAATGGGCCCGGGCAACAGAGCAAGACCTCATTACTAAAAAAATAAAATAATTAGCCTTCCACAGCGCACCTCTAGTCCCAGCTGCTCAGAAGGCTGAGGTGGGAGAATCACTTGAGCCTGGGAAGTCAGGGCTGCAGTGAACTGGGATCCCACCACTGCAGTCCAGCCTGGGGGCCAGAGCGAGAGCCTGTCCTCCCCACAAAAAAAGTGAAATGTGAGAAGTGTAAATAATGGAGCATTAACAAGCTATAAAAGGACACCTTTGAAGCCTGTGTTTGTAGACATGTTTTAGTCATCATTAATTTTGAATTATACAATTTGAATTTATTTCAAGTTCGAAGGAAATAACAGTAGGTAAATGCTTTTATTCCTATTTATTGGATGTTTTTGTAAGTATTTGTAGGGGAAGTCTGACGCTCTTAGAATTAACTTTGTGCCTTTAACACTTAAAGTAAAAGTGATTTCTGGACCTTTTTGAAGCATTGGATGCCATATTTCATTTTGCGGCTCAGATCTCAACAAGAAACTGGCTTTGGCCATTGGTCATCTGAAGGGAATGGCATTGCGCACAGAACTCTTTGTTGAAATGGAAAGGTCCACTGGGTACAGGGGCTGTTTCCTGTAATCCCAGCTACTTGGGAAGCAGAGGCAGGAGGATCGTTTGAGGCCAGGGGTTTGAGACCAGCCTGGGCAACACAGCAAGACCCCCGTGGCTTAAGAGAAAAGAAGGAATGGACAGTTCAGCTGGCCTCACCCTTAGTTGCACCGGGGCAGGCCCATTGAGGAGCACAAGATAGGGTTTCTGGTCAATAAAGGAATGCCACGCCGGGTGTGGTGGCTCATGCCTGTAATCCCAGCACTTTGGGAGGCTGAGGCGGGCAGATCACCTGAGGTCAGGAGTTCGAGACCAGCCTGACCAACATGGAGAAACCCTGTCTCTACTAAAAAAATACAAAATTAGCCGGGCATGGTGGTGCATGCCTGTAATCCCAGCTACTTGGGAGGCTGAGGCAGGAGAATCGCTTGAGCTGAGGAAGCGGGGGTTGCTGTGAGCTGAGATCGTGCCATTGCACTCCAGCCTGGGCAACAAGAGTGAAACTCCGTCTCAAAATAAATAAATAAATAAATAAATAAAAATAAAAGAATGCCACTTCAAAGCAGAGGACACAGGAACGGGGAAGAAAACGAGCCTGCTAAGAGAAGATTTCTCATCTCCCTGTGAGAGAAGAAACCACAATCACAGGAGTCTGAAGTTTATGTAAAACTCCTCGGAACGGGTGGCTGTGAGACCAGACCAACAGCTCAGAGAACACCCTTCCGCAGCCGCACAACTTTGCTTTATTTAGGTGCTTGTTTTTTTGTGTGTGTTTGTTTTTAAAATAGGTATTCTTTTTTCTCTCTTTAAATAGGTATTCTGCTATAAATGAAATCAACAAAATACAAGAAAACGAGGACCGTATCTTCGTCTATTTCATCACAAAACTGTCCCGGATGGGAAGAGGAACAGCTTATGTGGGCTTCCATGGAGGTGAGATCAGAACATCAGTCAATGTATTTATTTATTTATTTTTATTTATTTTTTGAGACAGAGTCTTGCTCTGTTGCCAGGCTGGAGTGCAGTGGCTCCAGCCACTACAACCTCCACCTCCCGGGTTCAAGCGATTCTCCTGCCTCAGCCTCCCAAGTAGCTGGGATTACAGGCATGCACCACCACGCCCGGCTAATTTTTGTATTTTTAGTAGTGATGGAGTTTCACCATGTTGGCCTAGATGGTCTCGATCTGTTGACCCAAAATCCGCTCACCTCAGCCTCCCAAAGTGCCGGGATTACCGGCGTGAGGCACCGCACCCAGCCCAGTCAGCGTATTTATTTAAGTAATGTTGGAACTGTTTCTCATTTGGTTCTGCGTTGTAAAAGTCTGAAATTAGAATATTATTGTTAACTTCAAGAGGATTCTTTCCAGATGCAATTAGATTTCTTACCACTGATTACTGTGAAAACGTGAATCCTGGGACGGGAGGCTGTGTGCAGCCTGTCCTGGACTGACTGTAGGCAAGCTCCTCGCCTCTTAGCATGCGGGTCACACAGAGCGGAGACCCCTGACTCCCGACGTACACTGTCAGGAACGCACCGATATGCCTGTTTGGCGGGGAGGGAGAGTGGCGGGCGTCGGGCTATCTTCAGATCTTTTTCCAAGGAATGGTCATCCGCTATTTATGACATAGAAAAGTTGGTATTCCAGAAACACGAAAGTAAGTTTACTCGAATCATTTCCTGGAGAATGGAAGGCAGACCTTGCCAGTGTCCCCCACCCCTCACTAACTGTGATACAGCAAATACAACAATGCACGGGTGAAAGAACCACAGGCCTTATCCACGCGTGCTTCCCACACCTGCCATTGCAGGTCTTACCGTTGCTGTTTATGTTGAAGTTGTTGATGTGCGTAGCATCGGGTCTTGTGTAGTATAGGGTCGGGGGTTTCTGTGCAGGCCCATTCCAGGGTTTCGGCTTCAGGGTGCCAGTCATTCATTTTGCAGCAAGGTAACGACAAGCCAGGGTGTGCAGTGTTCCTGCTTAGGGCTGAGCAGCAGCCGGGAAAGACACGAGACGGTTGTGGGTGGCTTCACTCTTCACAGGGCTGTGGCAGTCTGTCCACATCGATGACCTCCGGAGATCCACCCTCATGGTTTCAGATATGACCAGGCTGCAGAGTGTCACCATCAGCCAGCTGTTCGCGCCCGGAGACTTGCCTGAGTGTGAGTCATGAGGCGGAGCCTCTGGGGAGTGGGTGGTGGAAGGGCAAATGGTAGGTGTGGAGCATGACATGCACATGGCACTAGGAGCAGGGCCACCATGTGTCGTCCCTCAGCAGGAGCTCGGGGACATGTGCAGAACTGACTGGTAGCTCATCATCGCACCATAGGGCCGAGCAGGTGCGCTTACCACAGGCTGAGGTAGAGCTCTGTGATCAGGCCAGTCATGGAAGTGAACGCCTAGAACACGCCAGAGCCCAGGCTGGAAGGGGCTGCCTTGGGGGTTGATCTTCGTGACCGTGATTTCTCATCTGCGGACCCATCACCAGAGCGGGGGCCAGGGAAGCCTGCACCTGGAGCCTAAGCACACAGACTCCCAGATGGCGCCACTGCCAGTCCCCATGCCACTTTCTGAGCAGTAACGCAATCACGTTTGCTTTGACTGCAGTGGGCTTGGAACACCGGGCAGAAGACGGCCGTGAGGAGGCGATGGAAACGGAGGCCAGCACGTCAGGGGAGGTGGCAGAGGAGGCCATGGAAACAGAAGGTTCTGAGAAGGTGGGAAAGGAAACCTCTGAACTCGGAGGCAGTGACGTAAGTTCTGGTTCTTGGGACCTCCCCTTGTGCTGCTGGTGACGCTTCCGAGCTGCCTCTTTATGCTTTTGCACTGGGAGCTAGAGGAGCCGCCACTGCTGTGCGGGCGTGAGGATGGCGCCCCACTTTCCTCACACAGCGACGGTCTTGTTGCTGGTTACTGGGGGTTACTGGGGGTCAAGGGCATCTGCACCGGCAGTTTGGTGGGGGATGGGGGTTGGTGTCCTTCTTTGTCCATGAGGACCGCCGCCCTGTGCTGTTTGCTGCATCGAGACCCTCATCGCATATGGGTGGTTTGGCTTTTACCCACCGTGTAAGTGGTAGAAACGGGCAACCTAACCGTCTCCACCAATAGGTGTCGATCCTGGACACCACCAGGCTGCTGAGGAGCTGTGTGCAGAGCGCCGTGGGCATGCTCAGAGACCAGAACGAGAGCTGCACGCGCAATATGCGGAGGGTGGTGCTCCTCCTGGACCTCTTAAACGAGGACAGCACGTGCCACGGTATGAGCCTCCCCACCCCTCTTGCCCCTGCCCCCACGTGGGCTCTTCCTGAGGAGTGGGCATCATTTCACTGCGTGTTGGGGACCCTCTCAGGTTTCCATGGCTCAGCAGAAGCAGTGACACAGTGGGAATCTAAGAGCATCTCTCAGATTTTGCTCTAGAATTGGCCTGGCCAAAGGACTTCCCTTCCTGGGGCGGGTGGGTCAGAAGCACTCCAGAGCCAACAGCCCAGCCACGGCCATGCTGAACGTCTGTCTCTGCCATTGTACAGCCTGTTTCTTGCGGGTATCCAAGATGCGCCTCAATGTCCTTTTAAAGACGCAAGAAGAGAGCCAGTTGCACACTCTGGAGTGGGTGGCGAGAGAAGCCTGCAACCAGGACGCCCTCCAGGAGGCGGGCACATTCAGGTACTGTGACTAAAGGAAGGAGGGAGTGACTCCAATCTGGTGGCAGCATGGGGACCTGCCTGCGGGCATCGTCTCTCCATCCGAGCCATGGGGACTGAGCTGTTTCTTTCTAAACTTCTCAGCCATTCAAAGCTGTAATTTTTTTCCCCAAGAAGCACACAGTAGGTCTGGACAGTGGCCAAATGGCCGGTGCTGGACTCTTCCTCAACTTTTCTGTGTTTACAGTTTTGCATACTAAAAACTTTTAAGAAGCATATCTGTTCTTAGAGTAGAACATTTACTAACGTTTATGTTGTTAACCATAGAAAGGCTACTGTTTTCAGTTATGAAGTTGAAATGATGTGCAGAGCAGGCAGGGGACAGGCGGTATTTCCCCAGTCCTGCTGTTTGAAGAATGGTAACAGCAAAACCAGGACCCAGCAGCACCATTCACTGCCATGGTTATTTTTCTGTCACCCATGGGATGAACCTTGATTATCCTGGATGTGGCCGTGTGTTGTGGAGGAAGGAGGGGTGCTCTGGGCCCCAGACGGAGGGCCTCTAAGACAGACTCTCAGACCTCCTGCCTGACAGCCTAAGAAACCAGTGACTTTGTTATCTGGGCCCAGCTTTCTCATCTCTAAAAGACAGCGGACCTCCTCCATGAGTCCCTTCCAGATTCAAGCTTCTGCGCCAGTGATGGGTTCGCTTTGGGCCTACGGCCAGGTGTGATCTGCAGGAGGGAACGTGAGGAAGCAGCAGGGTGAACGGGAATGAGGGCTCAGGGAGGAAGAAGTGGGGTGAATGGGAATGGGGGCTTATGTACACCTTCCTTATGACCAGAGATTTTCTGATTCTACTTTTTCTCTAGTTATCCTTCGTTTCTTTCCTTGTCACGCCTTCTGAAGGGATTTTAGGAGACAGAAATATTTTCATTTCCCTCGGTTCCTCCTTGTGTACTCTATTGATGCTTTTTTTTTTTTTTTTTTTTTGAGACAGAGTCTTACTCTGTCACCCAGGCTGGAGTGCAGTGATGTGATCCAACTCATTGCAACTTCCATCTCCTGGGTTTCAGGCGATTCTCCTGCCTCAGCCTCCTGAGTAGCTGAGACTATCGGCACCCACCACCACACCCAGCTAATTTAGTAGAGGCGTGATTTCACCATGTTGGCCAGGCTAGTCTCAAACTCCTGACCCCAGGTGATCCGCTTGCCTCAGCCTCCCAAAGTGCTGGGATGACAGGCGTGAGCCACAGCACCCAGCCTGTTGATGCTTTTAATCCCTGACTCCACTTCCCGGGACCAGCCCTGAGTCACTGAACCTCCTCAGTCTGCTCTTCCCCGCTCGCTGTTCATGCAGCACTAGGTCTGGCTTCGTCACATTCCGTGGTCACCGTGAGGCCTGCGTAGCCGCTGAGTGGTGGCCAGACCCGCACCCTCAGCTCACCTGCCCCAGGGCCAGCAGCGCCCTGACTACCTCAGTTCACCTCCCCTGTGTTCTGGGGGACTGGAGTCATTTGTCCTCTTGGGATTAAACAGCACAAATCCTGAGAGTCCTTTGTGTCCCGAACTCTGCCTGCCTGTCCAGATACAGCAGAATCAGGCTCAGCAACTCCAGATACAGGAACCAGGCTCAGCTGCTCCCGCCTCTCCCAGCGCTTGGGTTTTCCTTCTGCCTTTTGTGTTCTGCGACTTTTCCCAGTTGGCTCTTTTCTCCTTCTGGTCACTGGGATGCTTTGTTTTCCCAGTAGACATTTTAAAATTCTTGCCAGGATCCTGTGTACTATATATTTTTAAAATATAAGTATTTCTTTTTATTCTCTTCAAAAGAGAGGCTTTGATTTTCCCCCAACATTAATTACCTTGTGGTTTTTATTTGTCTTTTGTTTTTTTGAGATGGAGTCTCACTCTTGTCCCTCAGGCTGGAGTGCAGTGTCACGATCTTGGCTCACTGCAACTTCTGCCTCCCGGGTTCAAGTGATTCTGCTGCCTCAGCCTCCTGAGTAGCTCGGATTACAGGCACCTGCCACCATGCCTGTAATTTTTGTGTTTTTAGTAGAGGTGGGATTTCACCATGTTGGCCAGGCTGGTCTCGAACTCCTGACCTCAGGTGATCCGCCCACCTTAGTCTCCCAGCGTGGTGGGATTAGATGTGAGCCACCACGCCCGGTCACCTTTTAATTCTTATCCTTTACACAAGAATTTTGAAATAGAGTTTTTATTGTTACATGTAAATATATACAACAAAATATATATAACAACAAAATGTCTTGTAGTTAACCAATTATCTGTCTGCCTGTCTGTGCATTCATCCATCCATCCGCCTGCCTGTCCATCCACCCATCAGTCCATCAGCCCATCTATCCATCCACCTGTCTGTCTATCAGACACCCAGATCTAGTGTACAAAAATATCAACAGGAACAAATACTTAATTCCAGATAAACATGTGCCTTCTTGTTTAGTTTGATCTGGGACAAATTTATTTTGGTCTCTTCATCTGTATTATAGTCTATCCACATCAGATTTGTAAAATATTTATTTTTTCCAAATGGATTGTCATAATTTTATTTATTTAGAGAACCTCGATGACTTGTTCTGAAAAATAGTTACATACAAAAATTATGCAGCTTTGCAAAAAATAAAGCAGATAGGTGCAGTGGCTCACACCTATAATCCCAATACTTTGGAAGGCTGAGATGGGAGGATTACTTGGGCCAGGAGTTTCAGACCAGCCAGCCAGGGCAACATAGTGAGACCCCATCCCAACAAAAAAATAAAATTAAAAATTATCTGGAGGTGGTGTCCCTGGGCGTGGCGGCCCTGTCTACTTGCACGGCTGAGGTGGGAGGATCGTTTAAGCCCCGGTATTCAAGGTTACAACGATCTATGATTGTGCCACTGCACTGCAGTCTGGGTGACAGAGTGAGACCCTGTCTCACATATATGTTTTAAAAATAAAAATCAAACACTACTTCACCCTTCCAGTCACCTAATGACAGTTGATTAGATGTAGAATTAAGTTCCATTCCAGTTCTGCCTCTCATCTTAGATATTTTTATGAGTCTGTTTTCTAGGACTTAAAAATGATGAAAATGTCAAGTTCCTGCCATCTCTGTAGTGTGGTAATTAGTAGACTAGTTGTTTTGTTCATGCTCAAGAAGGAACGCAATGTCAAAAGATGGCCAACCGCCATTGTGGTTCCTCTGAGCCGTGGTGGCCAGTCTCTCTCCTGTGCTGCAGGCACACCCTCTGGAAGCGGGTCCAAGGTGCTGTCACCCCTCTGCTGGCGAGCATGATATCGTTCATCGACAGAGACGGCAACCTTGAGCTACTGACTAGGCCAGATACTCCGCCCTGGGCAAGAGACCTTTGGATGTTTATTTTCAGTGACATGAAGCTTCTGAACATTCCTCTTGTGATGAATAATGCCAGGTGAGCGGAAGGCTTTCTTTCCCTGGGGAGAGAAACTATCAGAACACAGCAGGACCCTAATGTGCTCTCCCAAGTGCTGGGTGAAGCGCAGCCCCCTCAACTCCAGAGCAACGTTGATGTGGGCGCTTTCTGCAGTAACAATAGGAAGTTCGGCCGGGCGCGGTGGCCCACGCCTGTAATCCCAGCACTTTGGGAGGCCGAGGCAGGTGGATCACAAGGTCAAGAGATCGAGACCATCCTGGCCAACATGGTGAAACCCGGTCTCTACTAAAAATACAAAAATTAGCTGGGCGTGGTGGTGCGTGCCTGTAGTCCCAGCTATTTGAGAGGCTGAGGCAGGAGAATCACTTGAACCTGGGAGGCGGAGGTTGCAGTGAGCTGAGATTGCACCACTGCACTCCAGCCTGGTGACAGAGCAAGACTCTGTCTCAAAAAAGAAGAATAGGAACTTTATGAAGCTCCAAGACATTTTTATCTCCACCCTCCTCATTTCCCTGCTTTCAGAGCACTGGTTCTAGCCAGACCCAGTGTGGTATGGCATGGAGAAGCTGCGCTTAGAACAGCCCCGCGATCTGTGCTGCTTCCCCCTGTGATCTGTGCTCCCTCCCCCGTCCCTCATTCCCTGGTGGACCTGCACAGCCCCCACCCCCCTCTCCAGGTCTGATGCTGTGGGGCCGAGGCTCAGCTCCCAACAGCTTCCACTTCAGCTTTCAGGGGCTTCAATTCTGGATACAGATTAATAAAGAATATAGAAATAAACGTGCCCAGGCTCAGTGACTCATGCCTATAACCCCAGCAATTTAGTAGGCTGAGGCAGGAAAGTTGCTTGAGCCCAGGGGTTCAAGACCAGCTTGGGCAACATAGTGAGACCCCGTCACTACAAAAAATTTAAAAATTAGGCATAATGTGGTGCGCACCTGTAGTCCTAGCTACTGTAGAAGCTGAGGCGGGAGGATTGCTTGAGCCCAGGAGTTTGAGGTGAGATATGATCACACCGCTCACTGCACTCCAGCCTGGGTGACAGAGTGAGACCCTATCTCAAAAAAAAAAAAAAGGGAGAAGGAGGGAGAGAGAAAGAAAAGAGAGAAAGAGAAAAAGAATGGAATTTGAATTCCAGTGGAAACACTTATTTAAAAGACAAGGCGCTGCTGTGTTCATGAAACAAAGACTGTCTAACAAGTTGTGCTCTGTGTTACAAGTTATCAAAGACAGACAGGCTCAGGAACCAGAAGACTTGGTTCTGCTGGAGATTTTGGGCAACACACTTGACCCCTGCCAGCCTTGGTTTGTTTTTGTTTTGCCTGTAACACAAAGATTGCATAAGCTAGTTCCCTAGATCTGTCCTAATAGACACCCCGGGCTGTGAAATCAGCGCTGTCGGCCTGGCCTGTTGGCCCCCTTGTTGTTGAGGCCTGAGAGGAGCTGGCATCAGTGGCGGGTCTTGTCTTGTGTTTTGAGTGACGTCTCACAAACCCTCTTTGTAACGTCACTCGCCTTACTGCAGACATAAAGGTGAGATGGCCTACATCATGGTGCAGAACTACATGAACCTTTCCGAGAACGCTTCCAACAACGTACCTTTCAGCTGGAGAATCAAGGACTATCTGGAGGAGCTGTGGGTCCAGGCTCAGTACATCACAGACGCAGAAGGTGAGGCTACCTCAAGACAGGTCAGATTCAGCACAGGTGAATCACAAAGGGACTGCCTGACAGTGAAAAGCAGATGCGTGGCTACCATCGCAAGGTGAATTTTGGAGATTTTAGTTTTCACACGTTTGTACAGTAGCATCCAATTTATGTCACTGTGTCATTTTAAAGTTTCTGTTGAAGGAGTGAGAGGCCCTGGCAGGACCAGAACCTTTCGGTCCTATGGCAGCGGGAGCCTGTGAAATGGTTTTTAGTGCCGTGATGGCCAGGTATTTGGTGAAATGGGGTATGTTCTGGCAACAGGAGGACTGTCACCTCTACCAGCTGGTCACTCCCATTCTGGGCCTTCTCAGACTGGGGCACTGGACTCAGGAGATGCCCCCAGGGCAGGCGTTCTCAGAAGGCACGAGCGCCTGGAGTATCCCCTACTCCCAGTTGCCCCATCAGGAGTCACAGCCCAGACACAGTGCTGGACTCTGCTGCCAGATGCCAGAGGGTTTGCCATAGTCCAGAAAAACCAAGGACAACGCAACACTTTTGCAAAAGCCGTCTTTCATACATGCAGTAATCTCTTCCACGTTTACTTATTGACCACTTGGAAGACTCAAGGTGGCCTTTTTTCTAGGTTACCATTCTGCCACTTTTTCTGAACAAACTCAAAGCAGTCTCTCCTCATGAGCATATTCTTTTCTCAGGACAATACCCCACTGACCCTGCTTTTCTATGACAGCATGCGAATTAGGGGCCGCACCCCGCCCACTAGAAGCCAGATCTTTCCATCTTGCATGGTCTGTGACCCCAGCCCCTGAAGAGCAGCCCACTCATTCCTGATTTACTTGGACCTGGGGGTTCCTGAAACATGCTGTGATCTATAGCCATGCAACATACAACTCATTCTTTCTCAGGTTTTTCTCTTTGGCTGTTTCTGACTTAAATTTGACATGGCTTCCACCTTCTTTTATTTTATTCCAATGGAAAAATATCCTAGGCCAGACGCAGTGGTTCACAATACTTTGGGAGGCCAAGGCTGGCGGATCACCCAAGGTCAGGAGTTCGAGACCAGCCTGACCAATATGGCGAAACACTGCCTCTACTAAAAATACAAACATTTAGCTGGGTGTGGTGGTGCGCGCCTGTAATCCCAGCTACTTGGTAGGCTGAAGCAGGAGAATCACTTGAACCTAGAAGGCGGAGGTTGCAGTGAGCCGAGATCATGCTACCTACGGCACTCCAGCCTGGGCAACAGAGTGAGACTCCATCTCCAAAAAAAAAAAGAAAAAGAAAAATATCCTAAATGTCTAGACAGTGACTATTCCTTCAGTTCCCTACAAAATCAGGCAGTTGGTGCCCCTTTGTCTACGAGCTCCCATTCGACAAGGCGTCCCCTATTCCCCTTCACTCCAGAGCAACCTGGAGGCAGAGGAGTGTCATGACTTAGACGCACTCCAGGCCACTCCTTGGTTTCCTCTCTGCAGGACTGCCAAAGAAGTTCGTGGACATCTTTCAGCAGACTCCTCTGGGCAGGTTTCTCGCCCAGCTCCATGGAGAGCCGCAGCAGGAACTTCTTCAGTGTTACTCGAAGGACTTCATTCTCTTGACCATGCGTGTGGCAACGGAGGAGGAGTTAGAGGTAGATGTTTAGATACTGGCTAAGGGTCAGGTGTAGAGCTTGCACGATGGGGACTGGATGCAGACACAGGACGTTTCTTTAGCTGCCTGGAGCTGGTGCTGTGAAGTCTGGGAACAGAACATGGTCTGCAAAGGGCGCTGGTGGGTGAAGGGGCCGTCCAGTCTCCTCTCAATGTTCAGTGCTGCACCCTCAGCCCACCACCCAGGGGCTCCTAAAAGATAGAGCTCTCCGGGAACACGAGAAGACCTCCAATTTCCCTGACATGTCTTCTTTTTAAGTGTTAAATTTCTCTTGAAAAAATTAAGGTAAATATGTAATTAACTCTACAGGGTAAGAACAAATAAGTGAAATTCAATAGAAAGTCATACTTTTGACTACCTAAAAATTTTAAACTTCAGTACATAAAAAAGGAAAGTGACAATTGAAGAACATCCTTACAGCCAATATGACTACAGGTTAATATTCTTAGGAATCAATAAGAAAATACCCTAAGTTTTAAAAAATGGGTAAACGTTATAAAACAGCAATTTTATAATCATATCATTAAGCATATCAACATCCAGGAAACATTTGAAAAATTGCTTAGCCTTACTAATAATAGCAAATCAACACAACAGTTTTTAGATATCATGTTTAAGTATTCATTTTGCAAAGCTGTTTTTAAAAAAGGACAGCTGCTGGCCAGTGCTGCAAAGAAAGGGCCAGGCCACACGCTGACAGTAGTGTGCACAGCGGGCGCCCTGCAGGGCTGCCTGACAGAGCAGTTGAGAACCTCATCTGATCTGAACTGCTGACTCTGTCCTGAGGAAACTCCTGGAGACGTGGACAAGTATTTGGTTACAGGGATGTCCTTTTCAGCTTTGCTTCTAAAAATAATTTAATTGTCCAGAAATACAGGGTGGGCAAATTAAAGTATGGCCATAGGATGGGTTATTGAGCTGCTGTTAAAACCATGTTTTTCAAGTATACAAGTATACTCAGTCATAGAGGAAGTCATGATGTCATGTTCAGTGGCAAAAAGCTCAGAAGACACAGTGACCTTAACGTGGGAGGAGAGGCAGATAGAAAATTGGACAGAAGCAAACGAGACAGAATAGCATGCATGGTTTCTAATATCCTCTTTTATAGTTTTCCAATAGTTCTGATTTTCCACGGGGAAAACGTACCATTTTTGTAATTTAAAAATCTATTCTAAAAGTTTTTTGAATCCCAGTTTCTGCAGATGGCTCTGTGGTCCTGCATTAGGGAACTGAAAGCGGCGTCAGAAGCGCCGGAGGAAGAGGTTTCCTTACCGTGGGTACACCTCGCCTACCAGCGTTTCAGAAGCCGGCTGCAGAACTTCTCCAGGATCCTGACCATCTACCCTCAGGTTCTCCACAGCCTGACAGAAGCCCCTCGGAACCATGAGCTGGCTGGATGTGAGATGGTATGGCCCTCCTCCGCCTGCCCTGAGCAAGCCGCGGGGTGCTTCCAACTCCCCTCGGAGTGGAGAGCTTTGGGGGCTGTGTTCCTAGTGGGAGATTTCTTCACAAGGCACGTACCTCAGCTTAATTCAGAGATGTTAAGAACACATCTCGCTGATGCTTCCCACATCCTAGACAACGAAAGATTCGTATGCAAGCCTGGGACACAAGTATACACGCAGCTAACAGCCAGGGCCTCTGGTGGGCTGGTGGGAAGGGCAACGCTCAGCCACGCCCTGCCGTCTGTCTCCCCAGACCCTGGACGCGTTTGCCGCGATGGCCTGCACGGAGACGCTGACGAGAGACACCCTGAAGCCCAGTCCCCAGGCGTGGCTACAGTTGGTGAAGAATCTTTCTGTGCCACTGGAGCTCATCTGTTCCGACGGGCACATGCAAGGCAGTGGGAGCCTGGCCCAGGCTGTCATCAGGGAAGTCAGGTGAGACCCAGGAGCCCTCACACACTGCTTCATCTGGCACGTGCTCACCAGGAGCCTGCCAAGTGCCGGGCATGTCCATGAGAAAGACTGACAGGTGCTCCAGCCGTGGGAGGGGCTCTGTCCTCACTCACTTCACGTTTGCCGAACCCTTAGCGAGTGCCAGGCATCCCATTAGGGTGCTGGAGACACGAGAGGCAGCTGCGCATTCAGGGAGCTCACTGTGTACTGAGGCCGTAGAAAGACAAGTGGGATACTGTGACACCGTGTGAGGAATGCTGTGATAGAAAGGACACCCAGCGCAGGGAGGCGCACGGAGCAGGACAGGCCCTCAGGGCCAGAGTCCACTTCCCTAAGGAGACAGTTCCTGTGAGGGGCTGTCAAGGCGAGGTGGGACTTGGCAGGCGCAGGACCGTGCAGTGAGCAGGTTGTGGCAGTACCCCGTGCAGAGGCATCGAGTGGGACACCGAGTCCCAGCTGAGCGTCTGAGGGCGTGAGCTGGGGGCGGGCCAGGAAGTGTGTCACACAGGGCTTGCTTGTAATCCTAGCCGCCGGGCCTGGACCCTGGGTCCTCATCTCCTCTCCCGTCTCACTCCTCGTTTTACTTTTGGGTTCCTTGGTGGGAGCTGAGTGAGTGACGCACTCTTTTGACAGAGCCCAATGGAGTCGGATTTTCTCCACCGCACTCTTTGTGGAGCATGTGCTCCTAGGAACCGAGAGCCGGGTCCCCGAGTTATGCAGGCTGGTGACCGAGCACGTCTTCTTACTAGACAAGGTGAGTACCTGGGCTGGCCTCAGCACACGCACGGATCCACCCTTTTCCAGAAGGAAGAACAGCGCTGACACTGACCCGCAGCCGGGAGACGCTCTTTGGCTCTGACCATTTTGTCTAGATGTGCAAAGGAAGGTGATTTCATCACTAAGCCATTACATTTTCCATGTTTAATTGTTTAATTATTTACCCTCTGCTGATTGCTAAGTCAGAGTGTGTCATTTAGAAGCGATTCCAGGAACTGTGCAGAAAGGGGCTGACACAGGGAACATGCTTGTGAAACCTTTGGGAGGGATAACCTGGCCTTCGGAGTGATCCCAGAACAGACCACTACCCGGCCGCCTGTGGGAGCTGTTACCATTGTCACAGTCATGGAGACAAGGATGTCAGAGAATGCCACTGGGGTTGGGGTCTTCAAAACAGTGCTGTCAACAGAACCAAGGAACGGGAAACCACCATGCCCTTCATAAAGCTGCTAATGTGGGGTGGTCTCCTGCAGAAGAAAGCCTGTGCCCCTCCGGTGATGCACCTCTGTGGCCATGCACTGGTGTCCAGCACCAACAGCCATTCAGCCAAACACGGCCTCGGCCTCTGCCTCACCCGCACCCCTGACCTTCACACGAGCGCATCCAGAGCCCTCACTGCCAGGGGGTCTGGAAGAGGCAGCGCTGGCTGTCCGATGTTTGGAGCACAGGAAGGTTTACTAAAAGGAGGCCAGCACAGATGCTGGATGTGTCAACTCTGACCTATCAGAACATCAGCGACTGAGACACAGTATCAGCTGATTTCCCACCCAGGACAGGTGTGAGCAGCCCAAGGCTAAGGTACCAGCTCCTGGAGACTGGCACAGAGTCAGGTGCCCAAGTTCCTTCTGTCTTGTCCCTTTGGTGTCCCTAATGTTCAGCTTCCACCCTGTGGCCTGGCGTCACAGCCTGTGGGACAAAAAGCAGGGGAGGTGGAGAGGCCGTTTTCCTTAAGAGCCCAACCCCGGACACGCACACACCACGCCAGCTCATGTCTCATGATCTTCAACTTGGGCACTCGGCCTTACCGAGCTGTAAGAAGCTGAGTTGTTTTTCGTGGCGTGGTCATGTGCCAGGTGGAACTTGGGAGTTCCTTTGATAAAGGAAAAGGTGGAGAGAGGGTCATAGGACGCAGCCGGTGGCCCCCATGCCGCCCTCTCCCCACACCCACACAGCATGCAGCCTCTCCAAGTCTCCTCATCACGCCCTGGACCTCTGGGAGATGCACAGAGCTTTCAGCCAGGTCCAGCGTGGGTCCTAAGGGCCAGGTGCCCATAAACCCGAAGGTAAAGGAGCTGACCCCTGCCTGCCCACACGCTTACAGGATTTAGGTGGTTAGGACCATGGGGAGGTTTTTTTGGTGATAAAATGGCCTCAGAAACTTACTGGGTTTCTGGT
The DNA here is from genome assembly GCF_043159975.1 of Macaca nemestrina. NCBI lineage: Eukaryota > Metazoa > Chordata > Mammalia > Primates > Cercopithecidae > Macaca > Macaca nemestrina. The sequence continues at coordinate 89,361,790 of NC_092141.1, forward strand.
TTATTTCCTTCCAGTCAGATCTCTGTGCACGTAACCACAGCCAAAGACCTTACCTCGTTAGTTTTCATGCTGGAAGCCTGACTTGTATCCCTCCCCAGCCCCAGCTGAAGGGCAGCCCCTTGGGACCATTTGAAACAAGAGGCTTGGGGGAAAGCCCTGCCCTTCACCGTGAGGCTGGCTCCCTCAGCTGGGCAGGAAGTTGTCGATGGAACTGCTGCAGGATGGCATGGGTGGGACTGCAGGCATGCCTGGCTTTTAGTTCTTTTGGACATATACCTTGAAGAGGAATTCCTGGATCATTTGATAACTCTATGTTTAACTTTATGAAGAAGCACTGTATTATTTTCCACAGTGACTGCAGCATCTTACATCCCCACCAGCCATGCACCAGGGTCTGAATTTCTCCACATCATGGCCAACACCTGTTACTATCTGATTTTTTCATGATGGCCACAGTGATAACTCATTGTGGTTTTTATTTGCATTTCCCTAATGACTAGTTATGGTGAGCATCCTTCATATGCTTGTTGGGCATTTGCTGTCTTCTCTGGAGAAATGTCCATTCAAGTCCTTTGCCCATTTTTGAATTGGGTTGTTGACTGACAAAGTTATTAGGATATTGAAAATACACACATCACTTCCAAGTAAGATTTATCCCAGGAATTCAAGGGTGGCTCGAAATAAAGAAAAAAATCTGTAAATGTTATCAGTTGTATAAATTAAAAGATAAACTCTAAATGATCATTTCAAAATGTAGAGAGAAAGCATTTGATAAAATTATTTAGAAAGAAAGACCGTTGTCAAACTTGGAACAGAAAGGTACTCTCCTTGAGCTCACAATGCCCAAGGTAGACATAATATTAAGATGTCTATACCAACATCATGCCTGCCCATCAAATTCCGTAAGCACAGCCATTAAACTGTCTTGTACAGTGATGATGTGTATTGCCTTTGAAGATGTATGTTGCCTAAAAAACAGTGTTTCCACTTCCAACTATATCCTAGAGAAACTTATTCGCTCTCAGACATATGCAAGAATGTTGAATACAGGACTGTCAGGAATTGGAAAAAATCTAAATGCCCATTAACCAGCAGACGGGTAACTGGTATCTTCATCCGTGGGTACAGGAGTGATCTGGACCTAAGGTATCATGAAGAGAATGAGTTTCAGAAGCCTCAATACAGTGTGGTATCACTGACACCAAGTTTTAAAACATTCAGAATAACATTCAACCCCATGTTAAGACATGCTTACAGTTATCCTAACAGTAGAAATCTAGAAATGTAGATACCTCTGGAGAGGGAGGGAGGGATGTGAAATTGTAATTATGTATAATGTTTTGTTTCTCTAAAAAAAAAAAATTATCCCAGCAGCTTGGGAGGCTGAAAGAAAATTTTAAAAAATTAAAAATGTTTACAAAATGATCTAAAGCAAATATTCAAAAAATGCTGAGATTTCTTAAAGCTTGGTGGGGGGTATACAGATGGTCATTATTATTACTTAGAGTATGAAATCTCTTAATAGTGGGAGGGAAGGAGACCTTAAAAGAAAAAGAAGAGGGAAAATCGTAACTTGAGAATGTAGTTCCCTGACAAGCAGCATAATCACAAAAAGGGCATTCAGAGTTCAAGTGCTAAACACAGAATCACAAAGGCCTCGCACCTCACACGCATGTGGCATGCGTCACAGCCCTGACTCAGGATGTGGTGTTCCCTCTGTTGCCTGACCCGGCCCCTGGCTGCCCTCAGCCCTCCCCACTGCTAATGACTCCTGTCACCGCCTTTCTTCAGTGTCTTCGAGAGAACTCCGACGTCAAGATGCACAGGCCTTTTGAGGCCGTGATGAGCACCCTCTGTGAATGCAAGGAGAGAGCCAGCAAGACCCTCAGCAGGTGAGACCTTAGGTTTGGATCTGTGAAGGCGAGAATTCTGAACCTTTCGTGGTTTTCACTTCTTCTGGCCGGTTTCTCTGCTTCAGAACTGACTGCCCTTCTTGGATTCTAGGTTTGGGGTCCAGCCGTGCCCCATCTGCCTGGGAGATGCACAGGACCCTGTCTGCCTGCCCTGTGACCACGTGTACTGCCTGCGCTGCCTCAGGGCCTGGTTTGCCCCAGGGCAGATGATGTGCCCCTACTGTTTAACTGACTTGCCAGACAATTTCTCTCCAACTGTTTCCCAAAGGCACAGGTAAAACACCCCTTCTTTCAAGAAAGCATCCTTTTTTTTTTTTAATTTTCCTTTTTTGGCAAACACAATATTCAGAAATATGAACTCTATTAACCTTCATTTGGTAGAAAACCTGACCTCAGAGAACTATCGAAAGAGATGCCACTGTTATGTACTTTCATAAATATTTAGTATCTCAAGATTATTCTTCCCCAAGAGATATACATATAGATTTGAGAAACAGCAAATACAGAGGAACTAAGCCAGAAAGTCATAACAAAGGTCCCCACCAGAGGCCCAAGGAATTTAGATGCCACTTTTTTTCTTTTGGAGATAAAGAGTCTCACTCTCTTGCCCAGGCTGGAGTGCAGTGGCATGATCTCAGCTCACTGCTACCTTTACCTCCTAGGTTCAGGCAATTCTCCTGCCTCAGCCTCCCAAGTAGCTGGGATTACAGGCATGCACCACCATGCCCAGCTAATTTTTGTATTTTTAGTAGAGACGGGGTTTCACCATGTTGGCCAGGCTGGTCTCGAACTCCTGACCTCAGGTGATCCACCCGCCTTGGCCTCCCAAAGTGCTGGGATTACAGGCATGAGCCACCACACCTGGCCGACACCACTGGTCTTAATGCATCCGTATCATTCACAGTTACTGACCTGAGAACCAACCCACTCCTTGTCTAGCTTTTTGGAGGTGGTTAAAAGCAGCTCTACCTCTCTGGACTCAGCAGGCCTCAGCCCTGCTCTGTGAGTGGTTGGTTTTCTTTCCTTCCCCTTCCCTCCCTTCTCAGGCCTCCTAAAAGTGGAGCACCAGGCAAGCCCAGTGGATGGGGTTGACATACTTTGCGATATTGAAGGGTACTGGTGGCTGGTCCAAATGATCAAAGTGTTTCTAGAAAGGGATGCATCTAAATATCATCTGTTGAAATGCTGAAGACTAGCTCTAACGGGTGAGAGGAGTGACTTGAATCTTTCAATTTAAAAGTGAAATGCTGGCCAGGCGTGGTGGCTCACGCCTGTAATCTCAACACTCTGGGAGGCCGAGGCATGTGGATCACCTGAGGTCAAGAGTTCAAAACCAGCCTGGCCAACATGGTGAAACCCATCTCTACTAAAAATACAAAATTAATCAGGTGTAGTGGTGCGTGCCTGTGATCCCAGCTACTTGAGAGGCTAAGGCAGGAGAATCACTTGAACCTGGGAGGTGGAGGTTGCAGTGAGCCGAGATCACGCCACTGCACTCCAGCCTGGGCAACGAGTGAAACTCCATCTCAAAAAAAAAAAAAAAAAGTGAAATGCTGTGAAATCTCAAGTCCTTCTGTAAGGAGGCATTTGGGAAACACCATCCACCTGTCTTCTCTTTCTCGTGTTCTAAGGGAAGTCATTGAAAAGCATGCCCACTTCCGGCAGATGTGCAACAGCTTCTTCGTAGACCTGGTGTCCACCATGTGCTTCAAGGACAACGCTCCGCCTGAGAAGGAAGTGATTGAGAGCCTGCTCTCTCTCCTCTTCGTCCAAAAGGAGCTCTTAAGAGACGCTCCCCAGAGTAGGTTGCTTTCTTCCTGTAAACCTAGCAGCTCACTTCTTCATCTCACTTCTGCATGTCTCATGCAGTGAGCTGCCTTTCTCTTTCTGGTTTAAGGACGCCGTGAACACACAAAATCTCTCTCTCCATTCAATGATGTTGTGGATAAGACTCCTGTCATCCGCTCAGTGATACTGAAACTGCTTTTGAAGTACAGGTAAGAACAACATGGAGACTTGCTTCTAGAAAGCCCTGCCTTTTTCTCTTCATTGTGGCGTTCTCTTTGTTACCAAGTCTTCTCGTCGTGACTAGTAGGTAGTACATGATCTTGGGGAGCTTTTTCGGTGAGACACGACCTGGTTACTTGTACTGGCTGTGTATTCTGACATTGTCACATGTAGGCACATGAGTTTAGTATTCCCACAAGCACACATCTAGCAAGAAGCCAACAGTGCCGTGAAGGGACCACGGTGGTGTGAAGGACACAACTCAAGAGGGCAGAATCTGTGGGCTGAGCCTGGTTCCACAGTGGCCCAGCTTTCTGATTTTTCGGATGGTAGCTTAGAATCCTGCTCACCCTGAATGTCCTAGATGTCTTCTAAGTTTCTATTCCCCTGACCATGGGCTCTATTTCCTTGTGAAAGGATGTTGACATCCAAGAATAGTATCACCTGTGGTACTTGTATTGATCTAATATTGCAGTTCTCAAAGTGTTGGTATGGACCCTTGGGTGTGAGGTGGGTCTCTGAGGTTAAAACTATTTTAAAAATCAGATTATAAGATAAATTTGCCCTTTTTAAAACACATGTTGATGCTTATGATGTTACAAAAGCGGTGGCGGGTGAGACTGCCGGCCCCTCGCATGAACGCACAGCAGCTGTAGACATTGTTTTCGTCACCGCCATGCACACGTGCCTTTCTTCTTCATGCCAGTTTCATTCGTTTTACTAAATCTTGACTCTTGAGGATTTGATTTCTTAATGTTTTGTGGAAATGGGAAGCGCACAAAAAACACTCCCACTACGCACTGGAGTAGACAGTTGCCTCGCAGAAAATCACTCATGACAAGCCCTGAGTTATCAGCCGGCTGCCGTGTTCACGGAGCGCCACTCATGCCGGGAGGAAGGATGCACACGATGCAGGTGTCCAGGGCTGGGTCGGCCTCTCCTGGAAATCAGCAAAGCGAGCCGGCCTCAGCCAAACAACTGACAATGTTGGTTGGTGATGATAACATTCAAGCTCTTAAGCTGAAATTGAAATTCTGAAAAGCTTATATTCTTCACTATGAGCCTGCGAGCTTTCGAATACTTAAAGATATTTTGGGGCAATTTGTGGTGATATTAATGAATATGGATTTTTTTTTTAAACGCAGAATAAAAATGTGTCAACCTTTACAAGACTTGCACAGCCCAGTGAACCAGTATTTTCCAAATGACCAATGCTTGATGTCACGAAATCTGTGGGTCAAAAAAGAAAAAATTCTCTTTAAAGTATGGGCAGACTTTTTGATTTTAACGTAATTGACTGAAAAATGCATTGATACAGTTTTAGGCTCCACATTGCAATTAACCTTTAGACATGACCATTTATCACTGTTGGCACAGCATTAAGGAATAATATCCACAATGATCTGCAAAAACTATTAAAATGTTCCTCACTATTCCGAGTGTATGAGGACAGATTTTCCTCATATTCTCCGATATGGCGCAGCGATGGGGAGCAGAAGCAGGGCAGGCAGGCCGCTGACTTCCAGGAGCCAGGCCTCAGGGCCAGTGCAGGAATGGAAGACCAAGCCACTCTTCTCACTGATTCATGTTTTGGAAAATATGTTAAATGTTACTTAACATGTAACAGCTTTTCTGTTATTTTAAATGAATGTATATTTTTGAAGCCTTTTGTTTTTAATGTCTCATAATTCCTATCATACATATTGATAATATAACTCACATAAAAGCTCTTTGAGGTTCTCAATTTTTAAGACTACAAAAGGGTCCTGAAACCAAAGTTTGAGGACAGCTGGTCTAAAATGTGAGTTTTATACTCCTCCAGTATTATGCTAAAAGGTTTTCCATAAAATCTTAGAAACTACATATATGTATATATGTTTATACACACACACAGGACAGATGAGTGATAGATAGATGCTCTTTTTTTAGTACGGTGTGTCTCCAGATCTGAGAAAGCCAGGAATAATATTTCTCTTTCTGCAGCTTCGATGATGTAAAAGATTATATTCAGGATTACTTGACCCTGTTAAAAAAGAAAGCATTCATAATTGAAGATAAAACTGAACTGTACATGCTCTTCATCAACTGCCTGGAGGTAAGCGAACTCTCTTCCCTGAATTTCTTTTGGAAACTGAACCACATGGTTTAAAATTTACAGAATATAATTTTAGTCAGTATAATTAACAAATGCTCTGTTCCTTGCAGAAAAGAAGAAAGGTTTCCAAGACACTGCTTCTGCCTTCAGCAATGTATATATTGGCATTTATGTGCATATACATACAAAACAGAAGTCTAGGAGAATATACCACCAAAGTTAACAGTGGTTATCACTGAGTGGGGACATTGTGGATTTTTTTAATCTTCATATTTTTATATCCAAAATTTTCACAATGTACATAAATTAGATTATATAATTATTTTCCTGTGAGGAAAAAAATTTTTCCCCTCACTTTTCCCCTCCTTCTTGCCCTTAAAATAAAAAGGGATATTAGGTTTCCGTGAGTCAAGAAATTTACACTGAAACCTACAACAACATTCTTTATCCTTCTTTCCTTCATTTTCCACAGTCACACTGGCAACTGTAGAAGCTTGGGGCGTCCATGTTGAAAAGAATAATATCCTTTTCTTTCTTGTTGCTTGTCCCTCAGGATTCAATACGTGAGAAGACCAGTGCTTGCTCCAGAAATGATGAACTGACCCACCTAAGAGAGGAAGGTCGTTTCCTTAACACGTATTCTCCAGTAAGACATGGCCGAGAGCCGGCCAACGAGGCCTCAGTTGAATACCTGCAAGAGGTGGCCCGGATCCGCCTCTGCCTGGACAGAGCTTCAGATTTCCTCTCGCAGCCTGAGGGAGGCCCAGGCAAGCCTTCTCTGCCTTGCTTTACTTTGGGTTTAAAGACTCCGTCATTTAGAAATTCAGGAAGTATGGGAAACTAGTTCTTAGAATAGACTATGACTGGGCTTTTCCACGTCCCCTCTCCTCTGGACGTGTTTCTGTGAATGCCTGTGGGTAGGTCCTGTGCCCTCTGGTTGGCCTTGTGTCCTACAATAAATGCCCTAAGTCACCAGCTGCTCACCCACTTTCTCGTTGGCCTCTCAGGGATGGCCGAGGAGAAGCAGTGCTACCTGCGGCAAGTCAAGCACTTCTGCACCCAGGTGGAAAACGACTGGCACCGGGTGTACCTGGTGCGGAAGCTCAGCAGCCAGCGCGGGATGGAGTTCGTGCAGGGCCTCTCCAAGCCCGACCATCCGTGCCAGTGGGTGTTCCCCAAGCAAGTCATTGAGCAGCAGGTGAGAAGTGGGGCCCGGCAGCCCACAAACATGCACCCCCAGAGCCCCATACACCCCAAACCCACACACCACCCCACCCTCACACCACCCACCAACACACCCCCACACCCCACCCTCACACGCAGGGATGGTGCCACTGCTTCTGCGTTCCGCCTGCCCTCGGAATCCCCAGAGCCAGGAAAGAAACCTGCGCTTGTCTGTCTAGTCCTTTGTGTCTGTGCTTTAGCTGATTTGCCCCAGCTTATGATCATGTTACACCACCTGCTGTAGGGCCAAGGTAAGGGCACTCACCTCAGAGCTTCTTAGGCATCACTTCTCATTGAATTTCAAGGAAAGTAGAACATTTTGTGGCACAAAAGGCCACAAAAGTTCAGCTACATTTAAGGTGAACTTAAATGTAGTTCAGCTTGCAAGGTGTGACCTTTTTACCTCTGGCAGGCAAGAGCAAGAACTAGGAATATAATCACATAAGAGGCTTCAAGGCTAGGCTGGGCGCAGTGGCTCACACCTGAAATTCCAGCACTTTGGGAGGCCGAGGTGGGCAGATCACTTGAGGTCAGGAGTTCGTCAAGACCAGCCTGGCCAACATGGTGAAACTTCGTCTCTACTTAAAAAAAAATTAGCTGGATGTGGTGGTGGGTGCTTGTAATCCCAGCTACTTGGGAGGCTGAGGCAGGATAATTGCTCGAATCTGGGAGGCAGAGGTTGCAGTGAGCTGAGACTGCACCACTGTACTCCAGCCTGGGCGACAGAGTGAGGCTCTGTCCCAAAAAAACAAAAACAAAAAAAGGCTTCAAAGCCTCTCAGTGGTCCTTTCCAGATGCCCAGAAATTAACAAATTCTTATTGTCCTGGGGATACAAAAATGGTACTAAGAACCCTGGCATTGTTTGACCACCTGGGGTTTAGAGTTGACATGACTTGAGCCACCCGGCCTCAGGTGTGTGGTGCGATGCCATGAATGGAAGAAGCAAGCACCTCCCCAGGTAGCACTGCCATCGGCAGGCGTTCCCTGCACTCGCGCCTCTTCCTCTACTGCAGAGGAAGCTCCCTGTGAAGACGGCACCAGACTCCTGCCTCAGGCCAGGTCGGGGAATCCCAGCTCGGCTGCCTTTAAACCTCGAATGATCGGTCACCAGGTTCCTGCACCCATTAATACGGTTCTTTGCAAAACATTCCTCCCATCGTTCACCCCCAACTAACCCCTATATTCCTGGGGCTGCAGAAGGACCACCCAGGCCAGATGGATAGGTACCTGGTGTACGGCGATGAATACAAGGCTCTCCGTGATGCTGTGGCCAAAGCTGTCCTCGAGTGCAAGCCGCTGGGCATTGAGACTGCTCTGAAGGTAGGGTGGGCCCGTGGCTTCTCTCTGATACCAGGTGGCATCCCTTGGGGCCTGCGTGTTCCCTGGTTTATGTCAAATGATGCAGGGTGGTGGACCACTGACGTGGCCCATCATGTGACACTGTATTGGAAGTCACGTGCCCACGGCCTCCAGGGTGCACCTGTCCGATGTGTGTGAACCAGTGGCTGGAACAGGACAGCTACGGCAGCTGAGCTGGGTTGACAGATTTGCTGTGTCTTGCTGATCTGCCAAGGCCATCAGCAGCATCTTTTGATTTATGTCCATTACTTCCTTTGAGACCCTGCTGGAAAACAAAGATGCTGACACAACTATTAATAGCAAATTCACATCTATATGTATTCATAGTTCAGATATGCTTGTGTGTTTAATAAAAATACATATGTTGGTGTAGTGTGGGAAGTTAAAAAATATAAAGATGTTTTTAGAATCTAACCTTTAAATTGGTCTGGTCTTGCTTCCTTTTTGAGTCCCTGTGCCAGGAAAAGAGGAAATAGAAAATCCTCTTTCTGCTCAGGAGAAGTTTCTAAGACCAGTGAAGGAGTCAGAAGAACAGATGGTGATTCCGTTGCTTCTGTCATTAAGCTGGCTGCTAAATATGCATTGAGTTTAATCTGAGAGTATTTCAGGAACTTTGTAGCCCAAAAGTTGCTCGCCAGAAGATGGCCTATGTGGGGCATGACCCCAGGTGTCCAGGCCTGGAAAAGGCTCCTTCCCCAAGGGGTGGGTTGAACAGGCTCCTTACCCGGTGGGTGGGTTGAAAAGGCGCCTTCCCCAAGGAGTGGGTTGAGGGCTGAGACACTTTTCTTTTCACAGGCAAACTTCGCGGGCCTCTGGCCCTTAGGTAGATCTGGCGGGCTGGGGCGGTGGGGGCGGGTCTCAATCCTATAATCCCAGCACTTTGGGAAGCCAAGGCGAGCAGATCACAAGATCAGGAGTTTCAGACCAGCCTGGCAAACATGGTGAAACCCCATCTCTACTAAAAGAAAAGAAAAAAAAATTCGCTGGGCATGGTGGTGGGCGCCTGTAGTCCCAGCTACTCGGGAGACTGAGTTAGGAGAATCGCTTGAACCCGAGAGGCAGAGGTTGCAGTGAGCTGGGATCGTGCCACTGCACTCCAGCCTGGGTGACAGAGCAAGACTCCATCTCAAAAAAAAAAAAAGAAATCTGTTGAGCTTTTAAATTCTCACTTGATACCCTTGATTTTGCAGGCCTGCAAGACCCCCCAAAGCCAGCAGTCAGCCTACTTCCTGTTAACACTGTTTAGAGAGGTGGCTATTTTGTATAGATCCCACAATGCAAGCCTCCACCCCACGCCAGAGGTGAGTAACCGCCTGCAGGGCTGTGTTCAAAGTCTCAGTGTTTGGAGGGACTTTATTCAATAGAATGAAACTTATCAACACAAATCATGCCATAATTTTTTTTTATCTAGGATAGAGACTTTCAACCTTGTTATGTGGAGGAACTATTTTCTGTTTAACCCAAAGCTTGTAGAATTATAATGAAAACTAAAGCCAAGAATAAAAGATAATGTAAAACAAAATAGAATGTCAAAATTAATGCTTACATATGTGGATGCTGTGTTTGTATATGCACAATTCTCTTCTCTGCAATCTCCCCCTCAAATGGTGGTGATTTCTCCATATTTACCTCGATATTTGATGTATATCTGGTGTCAGTGTATGCCTAAGAGCAGTTCACACAATATTCTTTGATATATCTTAATGTTAAGTTTTTTTTCCTGTCAGCAATGTGAAGCTGTGAGCAAATTCATTGGCGAATGCAAGATCCTCTCACCTCCTGAGATCAGCCATTTTGCAACATCGCTCGTGGACAATTCTCTGCCATTGTTGAGGGTGGGCCCCAGTGACAACCACCTTCAGGGAACAGTGACAGAAATGGCCATTCATGCTGCAGCCATCCTTCTGTGTGGACAGAATAAAGTCTTGGAACCCCTAAAGAATCTGGCCTTCTCCCCAGCCAACATGGCGGTAAGAGTAGGCCACAATTCCATCAGCCTTCACCGGAACACCCCCAGAGCTTGTCACTGTAGAGACTGAGCTGCAGCCGTGGGAACCCTTGAGCATCTTTATCTCCTCAGTTCTCTGCCTTTGTGTCACTTGATTCTTGAGCACACAAGATAGTGACAGACTTGCCTTGCCCTTTGTTATTTCACAGGGAGCTGTTCTCTTTTCTTCACAGATCGCTTCAGAAGTCCAGTAGAAGGAAAGCAGAGTTCCCTTTCTTCCTCCAGGCCTCCTGCTGAGCAGCAGCACCCAGGCGACAAGCTCACTTATTTAGCGCTATCTGTGTTTTCTTGTTTTTCAGCATGCTTTTCTTCCAACCATGCCTGAAGACTTGCTGGCTCAAGCTCGGAGGTGGAAGGGTCTGGAGGGAGTCCACTGGTACAGTAAGTGTTGGGGTCTGGATGACCCCACACTCCTCTCAGCTTCAAAGGGTGTCCAGATGCTATGAAGCAGTGGGTTCGACTTGGGGTCCATGTGGTTTGTGACTCAGGGTTCAAAACCACCTGCATTCTACCCGTGGCATCTGCAGAAGATGAATGGCTTGAAGGAGCTGGCACTCTGCTGGCTAGATGATCCAAACCATTTCATTTCTTTGTTGTGTGCAAAAGGCGCTCTGTGATGCACTTTTGTTTTCTGGAATAGGCCATTTTGGGAGTAGGGAGGACTGGGAACCACATCAGAGACACATTCAAAGGCCCATCACAAAACAAAGTTTTTGACACAAAGATAGCTCTTCTGAAATATATGAAATATAGAACTGGGAGACTGACTCATATAACCCATGACATGTAAATTTTGCTGTTGCCTCAGTAAATATTTTAAAACTAGTTTTTAAAGTTGTTATAAAATATGCTCATGACAAAAAAAAACCCACAGAGAATAGAAAGGTCTAGAATCCTGTCCACCTCGCCTCCAAAAGTACTGCTGGTGTGGCCTATATTCTAATTGCTTTTTACTTCATAAAATTAGACTCAGACATTTTTCACTGACAACATACATTTATTAAGCTTCAGGCAGGTGTCATATAATTTAACAAATTAGTGTGGGGTGCTCTGGACACTCATTCTCATATTTTGGTCAGGGCCAGAGAGTAGTTAGCTTTCCCTTTTCAATGTGGGTCATTCGGTGAAACCTCATCAGCCAATGTGTGTCCTGTTCTCTTCACAGCTTGTCCCAACGGCCATCCTTGCTCCGTGGGAGAGGTGAGTCTCGGTATTTAAGATAGGGTTGGAGGGGTGGCGTGCACTCCTGGGTTGGAGGAAGGGGATCATGGGGGAGGAGAGTGAGGCTCTCGGCCTTCCAGGAGAGCACGGGCTCACCGAGGACTGCCCAGGGTGCTCTGAGCAGGGCAACATCAATGGCGCTAAGGGTTTCTAGCCCTGGGCTTCTCAGCCTCAGCACTGTGGACATGGCTCTGTGGTGCCAGCTGTCCTGTGCACTGCAGGCTGTCTGGCAGTATGCCTGACCTTGAGTCCCTGGATGCCAGGAGCACCCCCTCCTCCCAGTGTGACAGCTAAAACCAGATATTGACAAAGGTCCCCTGAGAAAGAAAATTGCTACTGGTTGGGAACTGCTGCTAGCCATTCTTTCTAGCCACTGCAGCATGGGCTCAGTGAGCCTTTTCTTGATAGAATGGCAAGGTGTTGCCTGGACCACAGGCTGCATTATTAGCCCTCAGAGGAGGTGTGGTCCAGATGCCAAAGGAAAAAGCCTCGTGTAGACTGTGCGCCATGGGGAAGAACTGTTGATGTTTCCTCTCTGGATTCCCAAGCATCTAGCCCAGAGCCCTCCATACATGGTATCTGTACTTGCAGAGCAAGAGGCTGGTGGGTTGAGCTGATACGTGGTAGTTATTTGTGCTGTTTAGTTAGTTGGTTGAGACAGTGTCTGGCCCTCTTGCCCAGGCGGGAGTGCAGTGACATGATCATTGCTCACAATCAACATTGAACTCCTGGGCTCAAGTGATCCTCCTGTCTCGGCCCCCCAAAGTGTTGGGATTATGAGCCACTGTGCCCAGCCTGATACATGTCATTTAAATAACATATATAAGAGACACAGAGGGAGAAAAACTGATACATACACTTTTCTGAGCTTCAATCACTTCCTTGTCCAAGAAATGAGACTGAAATAGATTCTATCCAAGAATGATCCCAGCTCTGAAATTCTGTGACTGGTTTGGTGTGTTATCAGCTGTGACTTTCAGTATACAGTAGCACAATATCTGATTTTGAAAAATGAGCCTTTGGAAGTAGATTATATGATTGGACTTTTTTAAATAAAAAAGTCCAAGCCAGGTGTGGTATGTCACACCTGTAATCCCAGCACTTCGGGAGGCTGAGGCAGGTGGATTGCTAGAGCCCAGGAGTTTGAGACCGGCCTGGGCAACACGTTGAAACCCTGTCTCTACAAAAAACACAAAGCATCAGCAGGGCATGGTGGTGCATGCATGCATGCATGTGGTCCTTGCTACTTGGGAGGCTAAGGTAGGGGGATTGCTTGAGCCTGAGGAGGTCAAGGCTGTAGTGAGCCGTGATGGTGCCACTGCACTCCAGCCTGGAGGACAGAGCAAGGCTCTGTCTCATAAAAATAAATATATGAAAAAGTCCAAATGGATATAAGGAAGTCAGTTTGGAAGCTATTCTAGTATTCTTGGTATTAGATCATGAAGTGCTACAGGCTAGTGTGATAGATGGAGGAATAGAAAAAGTGCTGAATATGAGAAAGGAAGGTTGAATTTTATATATTTGTCTATAAAGTATCACTCTGGGAATAAAGCTTAAATTGTCCCACTTATTTTTAAAAAAAAAAAAAAAAAAAAAAAAAAAAAAACAGTTCCAATTTGCCCATGTGCAACATTAGTGAGGACCTACCCTGTCCCCATGGGCTCTCCACCCACCCGAAACAAGCACACACCGGAACAGACAATCCAAGGGTGCTCACGTTCGCCAGTGATAAGGAGGTGTTCATTTGCATGATGGCGCTTGTGTATAAAATGGTACTGCTCCAGAAGTGGTTCCGAGTGCCCTCTGTCTTCACCGTAGTGTGGCAAGCCGATGGAACAGAGCACCTGCATTGACTGCCATGCGCCGATTGGAGGCATTAATCACAGACCTCAGGACGGCTTTAACCTGGTCAGGTATGTGGGTCAGGATTGTATTTCCTAAGTACTCAAACCTTGGGGTGTTGGGCTGTTTTTATTCCAGCTGATAAAGTGATACTCAAGATAGTACTAATTACTCCAGTACACGTGGACCTGTGTCATACTGAATAGCAATGCCAAAGTCCCAGCAGTCACACAGCAGGGAGGCTTCTGATCTGTTGTTGGCTCCCTGGGACCTGAAATGCAAAGCAGGCTACACTTTCATACCTGTTAATATGAATACAGATGTCTTCCTTTTGGGCCTTGGGTGTGGCCTCTGTAGAAATATGCATGACATAAACAGATGATCTAACTCATGGGGACATCTATGTCTGCAGGACCAAAACCTGGGCATCCGTCTGTCTCAGCAGATGCCATCTCACTTGCTAGCAATCTTAGCTTCCTCCATTTTTTACTTTTTGAGAAAAATGAAGGAGACATAGTCTTATGAAATACCAGACTTCAGAATCCAGATACAAATCCAACCCCACAATCCCATGCTGGGATGAGTGTGGTTCTAACTGCTCCTTTCAGAGAGTGAGTGGGACCTGCATGGGGGCTTCACATTCTGACTGTTCCCTGCAGTCACAGCTTAAGAAACTATCACAGTGTCCTCCAACCTCTAATAGTTTTGCCATTGAAAGTATCCGCCACACTGCATCTCCTGTCTGCTGGACTTTGGATCCTAGTTTTTCCTTTGGGGAAATGAGAACAATATGGACACCCATAGGATGCCGACTGTCCTCCCACACTCTAGCTGTTCTTAGCCCAACCACTCCTCTCCCGACAAAGGCTTCAGTGGAAAAGACTGGTCCAGGCCTGCATCCTAACACCCTGCCTGGGGATCAGCATCAATACCACACAAGCGCAGCCACTTGGTGCTGAGAACGCGGTGGGGTCTGGTCCGCCGGACAGGCGAGTCTGTCGTGAGAGAGACTGTTAGGATCATGGTCCAGGCTTAGTGGAACAGCAAGTGCTTCTGACATAACTCTCTTCTCAGCTGTGAGCCTCACTCCGAGTGCTGAGAATGTGCAGCCTGCCAAAGTGGCCAGCCTCAGCCTGTGTTCTCTCATTCTTTCCAGCAACAGCACAGACAGAACGCAGACCGGCCACGTGCTAGGTGACCCGCAGCAGAGAGACGTGGTGACGTGTGACCGAGGGCTGCCCCCAGTGGTCTTCATCCTTATCCGGCTACTCACTCACTTGGCTCTGCTTCTGGGAGCTTCCCAGAGTTCCCAGGTATAACCCGGTGCTGCCAAATGATGTGCTGAGTTACTCTAGGAAGAACCAGCTTTTGCTTCTTCCCGGGGAGTCCTTTTGTCTCAAGTCCTAGCTGCCATCTATGCATTTTGAAGCTCATTCGTCTACAAAGAAATATCCAGGTTACACATCTCCATGTTTCCCCCTGTGGCACATGATGGTATATGGGGGAACTACTCCCCAGATTATATACAATCCATGTCAATTTTTTTTTTTTTTTTTGAGACGGAGTCTCACGCTGTTGCCCAGGCTGGAGTGCAGTGGCGCGATCTCGGCTCACTGCAAGCTCCGCCTCCTGGGTTCACGCCATTCTCCTGCCTCAGCCTCCTGAGTAGCTAGGACTACAGGCGCCCGCCACCGCGCCCGGCTAATTTTTTGTATTTTTAGTAGAGACGGGGTTTCACTGTGGTCTCGATCTCCTGACCTTGTGATCCGCCCGCCTCGGCCTCCCAAAGTGCTGGGATTACAGGCTTGAGCCACCGCGCCCGGCCTATCCATGTCAAATTAACGCTCTGTGTCTTTGGTCCACATCTGGGAGTAGAGAGGCTGACATCTTCATTATTTTACCTGTGTCTTCATTGTAGCTCTAGGGAAGAAAGAACACACTGTATAACCAAGATGGCCAACAGTACAATCTGAAGATTCTTTATCTCACTGTAATAACAGAAAAGCCAGCAGCTGCTCCGCTTGCTAGCCTTCCTTTCACCTGTTCGAATCACGTGTGGATCACTCCACAGTTTTCATCTTAGAAACCGCCTTCCGCCTCTGTGCTGGTGCTCCACTCCCCATGGCCTCTACAGGCTCACCATCTTCTCTACAAACCAGATCCCGCTAAACGCTCTGTTCCGTTGCCCCCACAGGCTCTGATAAACATCATTAAGCCTCCAGTGAGGGATCCAAAAGGCTTTCTGCAGCAGCACATCCTGAAGGACCTGGAGCAGTTGACCAAGATGCTGGGACACAGTGCCGACGAGACCATCAGTGTGGTCCACCTCGTCTTGCGCAGGCTTCTCCAAGAGCAGCACCAGCTCTCTGGCAAAAGTGAGGAAAGGGGCAGGGGCAGAGGCAGGGGCTGGGCGGGGATCACACAGCACGACGACAGCAGAAGCAGGCTCGCTCTCTTGCGGGCCACCCCACACGCAGCCAGTCTGAGCTCTGTCTGTGCTGTTGCTGGAGAGAATGAGAGAACACACAGAGAAAACCGTGTCTAGGGAAGGCGATGCCTGGAGCTGGAAAAAGGAAGCACTTTGCTTGCCCAGAGGCTGGAAGGAGCTGCTCTGTTCTCTCCATTCACCCCTGCCTGGCTAAGACCTGCAGTATTCGGGAGCGTCTGCACACAAGTGTTCAGTGTGCATATATGGGCAGTCTTCAGTGCTGAACTCAGCCCCGTAGGCCATTCCCCTGCCACGCTGGAAGCACGTGTTGTCCACACAGAGCATGTGTGTCAAAGGATCAATCACCATCACAGTTGTGTGCTGATTAAATGTTTATATGTCCACAGTTATGTAAAAAAAAGAAAGCTATAAAATATTGTATTCACCGAGCTAACTTTCTATTTGAAAAATTTAAATTCATACAGAAAGAGAAGGTCTATAAGACAACTTAGTAAAATGGTTATCTGTGAGTGGTGGAATTAAAAGTGATTTTCTTTTGCTAATCTGCAAAAATCACAATTACCACTGTGAGGACAATATTAATTTAAAATAACAACAATAATAGCAATAAGTCCTGCCGCACGACAAGAAAATCTGCTCCCACCTCAGCTACTTCTTTGCCCGAAACTGGCCTTCCTATTTATTTTCCATTTTGAACAATCTGATTTTATTTTAAGCCTCTTATTCTGGTGGGATTTCAGCGAGGTGAGCGCACCCAGTCACACCGATGAAATGACAGAATCCCGGAAGCAGGCGGAGGGTTCCGCAGCACTCCGCATCTGTGTGGTCGGCCTCAGGGCTTGGGCGGCAGCAGCTAGGATGGCTGGCGGTGGCCCGGCCACCGTTACCATGCCCTGGGTTTTGGAGCTTCAGTTCTGTTCTTTCAGTAATTTTTTTCAAAATGGTTCTAAGATTACAATTATGTAGGGTAGAGGAATTTTTAGAGATTGACGTTATCTTCAAAAGGTCATTAAGTTGGTGGTAACAGCAGGAACTATTTCAAAATACTTAATTTAGAAATCTCTTACCTCAAAATGAGTATTTCTATTAAACACTTATTTAGTGTTTATTATACGCAGACTGCTGTGTTCTTTGTGCCTTGGGTAACCTACACATTTGGAGTTTTTTTGTAGGGTTTTTAAATTTTGACACAAGATTGTCAACCAAAGAAATGAGGAACAACTGGGAAAAGGAAATCGCAGCTGTGATTTCTCCTGAACTGGAGGTGAGCAGTAAGGATAGCTGTGTTGCTGCTCTGTCCAGAAAGGAAGGGTCCCGGCGTCTGCTGAATGCTCCAAGCCTGTTGCCCCTCATAGCGGTGCCAGCAAGAACCTTTGGCTGAGCCCCAGATTCTGATGCTCCCCACCTCAAGTCACTCCGTCCTCCTCCTGTCCCCAAGTGCTTTTCCCTCCTGCAGCTGGTCATGAAGCCAGTCCGAGGAATTCCCGGGAATCCAGCAAGTGCAGGCAGTACTTTTCTCTCCATTACTTTTTACAGCAGAATGTAATGTACAAGGTAGAGAAATAAACTATCACATATATATACCCACTAAAAATGAACTGACAATCATAGATTAATTACTCGTCTAGCAGCCAGAATGTTACTAAGAGTAATATAGATTTCTGAATCTCATTCTGTTTGGGGAGACATACATCTATAAACAAAGAACACTGAAATTAGATCAAAGGGAATACCTGATTACATGCTCAGAGCAGGGGATAAATGCCCTAATATGCAGACACCCACCGGTGGAGTTACTGGGTGTTCCAATCTGTTTGTAGCAATACCTCACTTCCAGAATTCTGTTTCATTTTCTCCATCCAGCATCTAGATAAAACCCTTCCCACCATGAATATTCTCATCAGCCAAGATAAGCGTATCAGCTCTAACCCTGTGGCCAAAATAATATATGGTGACCCAGTGACCTTCCTGCCCCACCTGCCCCGGAAAAGTGTGGTCCATTGCTCTAAGATTTGGAGCTGCAGAAAAAGAATTACAGTTGAGTACCTCCAGCACATTGTGGAACAGAAAAATGGCAAAGAAAGAGTGCCCATCCTCTGGCATTTCCTGCAGAAGGTATGTCTGGCTCACTGTGGCTCCTTCCCTTTTTCGGTGCAGAGTTCCCCAGGAGACCTGAAGGCCCTGGGCTTTTACATAGTATAATCATTCCTAAAGACAGAACATCTTAACAGTCTATTTCAATTATTTGATTTTGAATAGAATGTAGGAGACTCAGGGCTAGAGATTTTCATACATATCAAACCATACGATTGCCAGAAGCATAAAGTCCCAGACGAAATACATACCCAGGTTGGGATTAGCAGTGACCTGTGGGGAAGCTGGAGGCTAGGAGAGGACCTCCCCTCATCACTCAGCCAGACAGAAAAGGATGCAGCTCTTTCCCAGCCGCTGGGTTCCTCTCTGTCCGCAGTGCCGGAGCATGGGCAGATCAAACAAAACTCCTCCCTGCGCCCAAGCATCAAGGCGTAGATGGAAGATGGGAGTGAGTGGGTGTGCGCTGGCGGTGGTGGGGTACTGGGGAGCAGTCAAGTGTACTGGTCGCATTTGCTGGAATTAGAAATGTACTTTTCTAACTTTCATCCATTTGCAGTTTCATTTTCTACAATAGACTGTCTAATCATTTCTCTCCATGGACTAGTATTTGCTGTCTCGCAAGGATGATGATTTGGAAACTTCTGTTGGTCAGTTGAGGAGTATTAGTTCACAATGACAGGAAGGACTTCCTATCAATGCTGTGGTCTCTCTGAGATGCAGTTTCATTACATCAAAGATGCTTAGACCCTAGGTCTTCGGGAGGACACCCAGGAATAAGGCCAGCCCTCGCTGCCGAAGCTCTGGGTCTCTTCTTTCAGCAGCTTCTCTCCGCACCATGGGCCCAAGGGACAGATTTCCTTCATCAGCCTTTGGTGGACGCCGCTGATGCGTCAGCTCCATAGAGCCTGGGCTCCCTCTTCTCCGTCCTCCATTTCTGACACACTGCACTGTCCATAGACTTGTGGGAAGAATGGGAGGACCTTTTCCCATTTTCAAGCTCCATGCTGTATCACAGGAAATGACACTGACCAGATGAAGCTACAAATACAAGTCTCCCAGCCAGTCTCAAAGTCTGTATCCCCAATAACATTTTTTAGGTAAATAAAAATTGTTACCGGGTGGTCTTCCCTTCTCCAGGAAGCAGAGCTGAGGCTGGTAAAGTTCCTGCCTGAGATTTTGGCCCTGCAAAAAGGTCTAGTGAAGCGGTTCCAGAACGTCCCGCAAGTTGAATACAGCTCCATCAGAGGCTTCCTCAGCAGCCACAGCTCAGGTGTGGCTCTGCTCTGACAAGACCAGGACTGTCCCGCGTCTGGTGGTTCGAAAGGATCACTGCATAGGGGGACAGGGTGGGGAGGAGGGAGGAGGTGCTGACGGGGGCTCTACAGCCTAAGCTGGGGGTGGGGAGGTACTGATGGAGGCTCTACAGCCTAAGCTCTCAGCATGCGGTAAAGGGTGCTTGAACCCCAAAAACATATTAGAAACCTTCACCAGAGCTGAAAAGCGCCTCCCTCTTTAGCTCCTCAAACTCGGCTCACCGCTTCAAACAGCACCTCAGACGTGCTCATGACTGTGCAAAGCAGCAAAGACGGGCTCTCGGCAGAGCATGTAACTAGGGTGGTCTGGCCCTTGCAGGGGGGGCGCTGTCACGGTTCTTAAAAAGTATTCTGTTCAACAGAGGGGCTGAGGCAGCTACTTCAGAAGAGAATCACAATCTTCCTCTCAACATGGAACAAACTGAGGAGATCGCTTGAGACGAACGGTTAGTGTCCTGTCCCTCTGTACCACTAAGCATTCCAGGAGAGCCTGGTCTGAAGGCTCTCACCAGCCTGACTCGGCCCATCCCTGTCAACACACAGAATTGTGTTTGTTTTTTTGTTTTTGAGATGGAGTCTCACTATGTTGCCAGGCTGGAGTGCAGTGGCTCCATCTCGGCTCACTGCAATCTCTCCGCCTCCCGGATTCAAGCAATTCTCCTGCCTCAGCCTCCAGAGTAGCTGGGATTACAGGCACATGCCACCACGCCCAGCTAATTTTTTTTTTTTTTATATTTTAGTAGAGATGGGGTTTCACCATGTTGTGCAGGCTGGTCTCAAACTCCTGAGCTCAGGCAGTCCACCTGCCTCGGCCTCCCAAAGTGCTAGAATTACAAGCGTGAGCCACCACGCCCAGCCAGCACTGTGTTAATGCTTAACGTGTGTCTCTTTTGATGGTGGTGTCTGGATAAGTAAAATAACGTGTCAGGAAAATAAACCCTCAGTCCTCTTCAGTCCCTAAATATGACATCAAAAGGGAGCTGAAAGCATTTGAAACTCTATCAGTATTTGGGGGCAGAACCGAGACCCAGCTCTCTGTGGAGCTGATGGCTTCTGCACCCTCCTCCCCACGCCTGGATTCTGTGAGGGTAGGAACTCCTCTCTGCTTAAGAATAATCCTGTCGTTTAAAGGCGAGATCAACCTACCCAAAGACTATTGCAGCACTGACTTGGATCTGGACGCTGATTTTGAGATCCTCTTGCCGCGCCGACGGGGCCTGGGCCTCTGTGCTACCGCTCTTGTCAGCTACTTGATTCGCCTACACAATGAAACTGTCTACGCGGTGGAAAAACTCTCCGAGGGAAACAATAGGTGTGTGCACGAGCCAACAGGAAATGGTGCCTGCTCAGCCTGGGGTCCCTGAGCCCAGTGGGCAGACATAAGCAAGCTTCAGCCCCTTCCCTAACAGACACTCACTCCTTCAGCCGCCCTCACCAGCGACCCACCCCATACTTGGGCATGGTTTTCCTCTGCTCCAACTGTGAGAAATCAAGTAGGAGCCAGCTCCCTGCAATGTGGAGCCCTCGGCCCGCAAGCCCAGCCTGGACGCTGAACGCTGTCTTTCTGCCCCTCAGCTATTCCGTGGATGCCGCCGATGTCACTGACCTGCATGTCATCAGTTACGAAGTAGAGCGGGACCTGACTCCACTGATTCTCTCCAACTGCCAGTACCAGGTGGAGCAGGGCAGAGAGACCCTGCAGGAGTTCGACCTGGAGAAGATTCAGCGGCAGATCGTCAGCCGCTTCCTCCAGGGCAAGCCCCGGCTGAGCCTCAAGGTAGGGCTGACTCCCGCCACTGCTGCTCATTTGGTCGGTGTGTCTGTTGTGAACAAGCAGCCCTTGGTGTGTTTCTCACAAGAGGGAAGAAGCACCTCACCCCGCAGTCTGGTCTGCAGGGCTCTCCTCCAGGGCCATCTGCACCTCAGTCCCCCAAGGGACTGTTGAAGTCTTTTTTTTTTTTTTTTTGAAACAGGGTCTCACTCTGTCGCCCAGGCTGCAGGGCAGTGGTGCCGTCTTGGCTCACTGCAACCCCCCTCCATCTCTGGGCTCAAGCGATCCTCCCACCTCGGCTTCCCAAGTAGCTGAGACCACAGGTGTGCACCACCACGCCCAGTTAATTTGTGTATTTTTTGGTAGAGATGGGGCTTCACCACGTTGCCCAGCTGGTCTCGAACTCTTGGGCTCGAGGTATCCAGCCACCACCTTGGCCTCCCAAAGTGCTGGGATTACAGGTGTGAGGCACCGCACCTGGCTGACTGTTGAGGTCTTGATGGCCTCATCATCTAGGTTTTTCTATCAGTTAATGGCACTACCACCCCCACAGCCCCTCCTCCTTCAGCCTCCATGGGTAACCTGCCAGCAGGTGCGATTAGCTGTGCCTTCTGTGTGTCCTCACCTGACTGCCAAAGCCCACTCTGCAGTTAAAAGCATCCTGTAAGTTGGACTGCTAGCCACTCCTAACTGGTCCCCACCTCCAGGTTCTTCAGTCCATGGCCCAAAACCCACATCTGCCTTTCTTCTTTCTGTGCCAGATGGCCCTGCCTGGCCTCTCACGGCATACGGGATAAAGCAGACACTGTTGTCTGGTATGGGAGGCCCTGTAGCTCAGCCTAGCCCAACCTTCCAGCCCTGCCTCCAGCCACGTAGCCCATTTCCCTGCACTGCATCCCGTGACCTCACGCACTGGAGCCACACGGCAGGCAATTTCCCATCTCTGCTCTTTCACCTGGACAGCACTTGTTCCTTCCAGCTACAGTCAAATCTACTGTACTTATGTACGGTACCACCTGCAACTAGGCCAGGAACTGTGAGAGCCCATGGCTGTTTTTCATTCATTCTCACAGCCGTGTCCTCTGGCAGAGTGATTGCCTGTGCATGGTCTGTGCCTTTAGTGACTGAATGAATAAATGAATGGGATATGCACAGATGCCTGTTGCCCTAGCACGTCCTGTGGCGAAGCCGGCCACGATGACGTGCCAATATCTTGTCATGTAATTGGCCGTGGGGGCTCGCTGGATTCCCGGTTGTGTTCCTATTTCCATAGATGGTGGGTTAATGACAGGGGGCGCTCTTTGCCGAGGGATACACTGGGCAGTGCGGCACTACGCTGGAGTTCCGGCCGCAGATTCTGTTTGTCATCTGATGGAAATGTCCACAATGGATTTAATTTTAAAAACCTTTTTTCTTTCTCAATTTAGGGAATACCCACTCTGGTATACAGACACGACTGGAACTACGAACATCTCTTTATGGACATCAAGAACAAAATGGCGCAGGTGATCCCGATAAACCTTATCCTTTGCGTGGGGCTTTCTGCCTTCTCAGTGTGTTTTCCTCCATGTTAGGCCTACTCCAGCCTTGCCCCGGGTGTTTGCTGTGAGCCGCAGTTTCTGCGGCCTCCCTGAGGACCCCAGGGTGCTCCTTAAGAGCCCAGTGCTCTTTGCGGAGGGCAAGCAAGACAGCAAATCAGCAGGTTTTCTTGTAGAGTAAAAGCAGATTGACATCTTGTGGGTTTGATTCTCAGAAATGATGTCATGGCCATGCCTGCTGAAGCGGAAAGTCCATGGAACCAGTTTGTTCCTGCTCTCTGCATGCCAGTATTGATAGGTAGACCTGTGTGTCTCCGTGGCCTCCAGGGTTGTTTGAAGATTCACTGCCCTTGTATCTATTTCTATGGAAAGTCTGGAAAACTGCCTGTACACAGTGCGCCCAAGTGTCACCTGTTAGCTGACCCCACACGTGGCTTGGGCAGTGAAGGGGCTCAGCTCTCTTACCAGGGGGTGAGACACCAGAAACCCAGCCCACAGACATCCCTCCCTGCTTTTCATTTCCCAGGACTCCCTCCCCAGCTCGGTCATTAGTGCCATCAGTGGACAGCTGCAGTCCTACAGCGATGCCTGTGAAGCGCTGTCCGTCGTAGAAGTCACTCTGGGGTTTCTGAGCACAGCTGGTGGGGATCCAAACATGCACCTGAATATGTATATTCAAGACGTCCTGAGAATGGGTGATCAGACGACTCACGTGTCAAAGGTGGGTCTCACGCCAAAAAAGAAATCAGCACAGCCCCTCACCCTCGTCTCCTGCTTCCTGCGAGGGATAGGAGCATTCAGGGAGTGCCACTCTAGGTGCTCCTGAAAAGGACGGGGAGACAAGAACAACCGCTCACCCAGTCAGTCCAGCGTAAACAGGACACACCAGGGACAGCAGAGACAGACACATGCTAGAAATGCCAGCAGTCTAGATAGAGCCCAAATGTGACCGAGTACATGAGGCCCCTGCAAACTGTGTGATGTGAGTGGACTCTGAGGTGCCACAGGAGGGAAGGTAGATAGGACAGAGATGGCCTTCACAAGGAGGGAGATCACATTAGTACAGGGCAGAACGAAGAGAAGAATGCCTGTGTGGAGAGCACTCAGGCTCCCTGGCACATGGCATGAGTGGGGGTGTGAGACCTCAGCCCTCATTCAGGAATTCTGTTCCTTCTGCAGGCCTTAGACAGATGCCAGTTAAAACACACCATTGCCCTCTGGCAGTTCCTGTCTGCTCATAAGTCTGAACAGCTGCTGCGGCTGCAGAAAGTAAGTCTGGTCTCTTCCTCTCCGCCGGACAGAGGGACTGCGCTCCCTTCTCCCTGCAGTCTTTAATGCTTCATTTGCTCTTCCGTCGTTTTAGGAGCCATTTGGGGAAATCAGTTCAAGATACAAAGCAGATCTGAACGCAGACGATGCTAAGCTCCTCAGCACATTCCTAAATCAGATTGGCCTAGACGCCTTCCTGCTGGAGCTGCACGAAATGATCATCTTGAAACTAAAGAACCCCCAAACTGAGGGGA
Source organism: Macaca nemestrina (assembly GCF_043159975.1). Lineage (NCBI taxonomy): Eukaryota > Metazoa > Chordata > Mammalia > Primates > Cercopithecidae > Macaca > Macaca nemestrina. Next base: position 89,386,148 of record NC_092141.1, read on the forward strand.
GCTTCAACCCTAAGTGGAGGTATGGATTTGCACACCTGTGGGGTGGGGCAGACACAATGTTCTGCCGTCTCTCCTGTGATCTTCCATAGACACAAAAGTAGTTATTTTCTTACCACAAGATCCCATTTCCTGCTTTTTGCCATTACCGGGGCACCTTAGGACTAGCTTTTTGGTTTTAATCTCTGCTGGGTTTTCTTTAAGCAAGTACACAAGTTTTTCAGACAAGAGTCTTGCTCTGTTACCCAGGCTGGAGTGTGGTGGAGCAATCTCAACTCACTGCAACCTTGGCTCACTGCAACCTCCGCCTCCTGGGTTCAAGTGATTCTCGTGCCTCAGCCTCCTAAGTAGCTGGGACTACGTGTGTGTACTAACATGCCTGGCTAATTTTTATATTTTTAGTAGAGACAGAGTTTCACTATGTTAGCCAGGCTGGTCTTGAACTCCTGGCCTCAAGTGATCTGCCTGCCTCGGCCTCTCGAAGTGCTAGAATGAAAAGGCGTGAGCCACCACACCCAGCCTACAAGTCATATATTCTAATTTTTACAAGTAGACCATGTCAAAGAGAGGTACATTTTAAATCTGATACTAGGCCGGGAGTGGAGGCTTACCCTGCAATCCTAGCACTTTGGGAGGCTGAGGTGGGTGGATCACCTGAGGTCAGGAGTTCAAGACCAGCCTGGCCAACATGGTGAAAACACAAAAATTAGCCGGGCGTGGTGGCACTCCCCTGTAGTCCCACCTCGTCAGGAGGCTGAGGCAGGAGAATTGCTTTAACCTGGGAGGTGGAGATTGCAGTGAGCCGAGATCGCACCACTGCACTCCACAATCCAGCCTGGGCAACAGAGGGAGACTTCGTCTCAAAAAAAAAAAAAAAAAGTGTATGAGAATACTCAACATTGGATATTATCCATGTTTTACAATGTTGCCAATCTAATGGCCAAAATGCTATCTCATTTTCACTTGTATTTTCCCATTTACCGTGAGGCTGAACACGTTTTTTATATTCATCAGCCATTTGTATATCATCCTCTGAATTGCCTTTATTTATTTTTCATTTTTTGAGACAGTGTCTCACCCTCACCCAGGCTGGAGTGCAATGGTATGATCTCAGCTCACTGCAACCTCTGCCTCTTGGGTTCAAGCGATTCTCCTGCCTCAGCCTCCTGAGTAGCTGGGACTACAGGCATGTGCCTGCCCAGCTAATTTCGTTGTATTTTTAGTAGAGACGGGTTTCACCATGTTGACTAGGCTGGTCTCGAACTCCTGACCTCAAGTGATCTGCCCGCCTCAGCCTCCCAAAGTGCTGGGATTACAGGTGTGAGCCACCGCACCCGGCCTGTCCTCTCTCTTTTTGTGCTTTCACACACTTGTTCACCAGTTTAGGTGTGAAGGATTTAACTTGACGTTTTCCTGACTAGATCATCAAACTCCAGTCTTCCTCACCAATATGTTTCCTATTTGTTATTTTCCTCCATTATGCTATGTGGCATATACCTATATACATGTATGTTATTTGAACCTATTCAATAAGTCTTTACTAGCCTGTACTTTTCATGTACATAAAAAAGATCCCCTTCCTAGAGAATTTCCCATCTTTTGTTAATGAAAAACATGTGATAGAATACAAGGTTTTTTGAATGGTGAGGCCTTGTTTAGCAACCCTATAAATAAACATCACCTTGCTAGAGGGCCTAAAGTCACATGAAGGGGCCGGCACAGGGTGCTCCGCGGGCTTCTATCGTGTTTGTGTACTGCATGTGGGAAGCAGCAGTCAGGAACCAGAGCCTTCAACCCAGGATGCTAGTCTCAGTTCAGGAACTCAGGTGATTGACCTTAAACTGCTCCTCAGGATTTGTTTTTTTTGGTTGTTGTTTTGTTTTTTTGTTTTTGAGACGGAGTCTCGCTCTGTCGCCCAGGCTGGAGTGCAGTGGTGCGATCTCAGCTCACTGCAACCACCACCTCCCGGGTTCAAGTGATTCTCCTGCCTCGGCCTCCCAAGTAGCTGGGATTACAGGCACCCGCCGCCATGCCTGGCTAATTTTTGTATTTTTAGTTTCTCCATGTTGGCTAGGCTGGTCTGGAACTCCTGACTTCAAGTGATCCACCCGCCTCAGCCTCCCGAAGTGCTAGGATTACAGGTGTGAGCCACTGCGCCCAGCCTAGGATTTTAAGTCTTAATGAGCATTTTGGTTCTGCTGATGACAACAGGAAAAACTGACATGAGGGGACTGACTGGTCCCCTTATGTTATATGGGAGACTTTTTTTTTTTTTTATTTTGAGATAGGATCTCACTGTGGCCCAGGCTGGAGTGCAGTCGTGCAATCTCGGCTCGCTGCAGCCTCTACCTCCTGGGCTCAAGTGATCCTCCCACCTCAGCCTCCTAAGTAGCTAGGACTATAGGCATACACAACCACATGCCCAGCTAATTTTTGTACTTTTGCTAGAGACAGGGTTTCGCCATGTTGCCCAGGCTGGTCTTGAACTCCTGAGCTCCAGTGATCCACCCACCTCAGCCTCCCACAGTGCTGGGCTTACAATACATGAGCCACTGTGCTGAGGAGACTGTTTTAAATGCTCTCTTATTCTTTCGTTTTTCAGCCTGAGAGACACTCTGGTAAGTTACATGGAAACTAAAGAAAATGAAATTCTTCCTGAAATGGAATCTCAGTTCCCAGAAAAGATACTGCTCGCCAGCTGTGTCTCAGTGTGGAAAACAGCTGCTGTGCTGAAACGGGATCGACAAATGAGATAGAATTATTTCCTCAGCTGTCTTCGGATGACGTGGGAGAGAAGGCTCCTCTCTCCTCTCCTGCGGTGTGGACTTCATCACGGACTGGTGCTTTTGCATTCAGAAGGAAAGCTGTCAGCATAGTACCGAATTCAAGACCAAGGCGTGCTACATGAGCTGACAGCTTTTTGAAGGCCGAGCTGTTTCTGGACCATGTGTGTACATCTTCTGAAACTTTCTCATGAGTACTGTTCATTGGGAGATGACAATGAAGATTAGATGAAATTGGAAATAAACCAATATTGTTTACATTCCAAGAGACAAGTAGCTCAGCCACACTCGCAGCAATGATCTGTGCCCGCTCGCCTCTGGCACTGCCCACCCCTTTTTTTCTAACTCTGTACTCACAGAAGAAAATCTCATTTTCTTCTTTCTTCTATTCCCTTAAATTCTGAGTATTGTACATAGACTTCTGGGTTTCCAAGATGATGTGAAAAACTGCCAGACTGTTTTTCGTCTTCTCACAAAGACAAGAAAAATCAGGGCATTTTGTGAGTGCCTTAAGATCAAACTAACCAGATCTGACCCACGCCCTCCCAATGAGTCACAGACTGATTTCAGAGGGTCAGAGCCAAAAGCCTCACTGTGAAAAGCACTGGACTTGGACCAGGGACACCATCAGGGCCTTGGTTTCCTCATGCTTAAAATGGAGAGTGGACTAATCACCAAAGATTCTTCTGATCTAATATTTTGAAATTGTAAGAGAAAACTAGATGACTGTAAACTCGGTCACAGGCCTGGTTCTGGCAGTTCTTTGGGGAGTTTTTGTGGCATTATGCCAAATAAACATGCAGTCTCAGCGTGCTCTCGCTTGTGTGAGTATGTAGTCCTTTGTGTGGTTCTCGGCCATGGCATAAAAACTGAGACTCAGCACATCAAAATCAGTTACATTTCCGAAAGAGGGAAGAGTCCCCGGGTCCGGATCTCGTGCTGCTTTTCTCACTGAAGTGTTGCCTTTTTTCTTTCCAAAATCTGCTTTGATACTTAGAACCTCTCTGGACTAATTTCTCTTCCTAGACAGCTCAGCACAGCTGTTGATAAGTTAGAGGCAGTATCCTTAATATTCATTCTAAACGAGTTAACGACTTAACTTGAAATTGGGCCCAAGGAGTGAGAGCTACAAAAATAGAAAATGCTTGTTCAGGACTCAGCCATGCACACCTTGCGCAGCGCTGGCAGGAGGCACGGAAGGAGCTGTGCTCCGTTCTCCTCACTGTGATGGTGCCGCCACAGGGTCTGATGAAGGGCAGAGTGACCCAGACTGCAGGCAGGAACTGACTTACACAGTCCCTGGCATTTAGTCATCCGTGATTGTTTTATCATTCTGGACTGTGCAGAGCCACCTGCCACCGAGATCTGCATTCCGACTGCCTGTGAGCGGGTGTGGGGGCCAGGGGCTGGCCTGCTGAAGTCTTCAAACTTGCACTCGGAGCTCCTTTGATACCTCAGGGCTGGCCGTGAGGTGGCAGCTCACACCCAGACTCGCTTGGCCACACCTCAGCAGCAGGGAGTCCACTGTCAGCCTCTTTCTGTTAAGGCTTTTGTTTTTCCTTTGGCCTGGGAATTTTTCCCATTTTTATGAAGAGTTTTAAACTGTTTCATTTTGTACGCTGTGCTTCAAAGCCTTAACTGTCATATCTTGCATTATGTTGTTTGTACATAAATATACTGGCCTAGCAGAGGCAAAACAAAGTGAATTTTATTTTACTTGTCATACCTGTCTTAATAAACCAGAGTTTTGCTGCTAAAGAACCCTCCTCTCTGGGGGCAGAGCTTCTATTTATGGCACATAGACATCAACGAGGCTTTTGGGAATCGTTTCTGTTGTTTGTGGAAATGTCCTTTAGAAGCACCCATGAAGAAGTATGTCCAGACTGTTCAGACAGAAAGCACGCTCTGCCGTCGAATGCGAGATGGTAAACTTTTCCTCTGGACAAGATGACAGCAGCCCGGCGACTCCACAGTGGAGCTGAGCGCCACTCCCTGGAGCCAGTCTGGGACTGAAATGCTTACAGCTCAGCCTCAGAGAGGAGTCCCCTGTGCCCTGCCTAAAATGACTTCACTGGAAACAGCAGGGCTGCAGCTAACAGGAGTACAGGTAGGAGCTAACTAACTTCACTCATGAGTCCACTTGTGGGGTGAGAGATAAACAGTAAGCCTTCCAGGAGCCCACTTACGTTTGAGTGCTAAAAATGCCCCTTTAGGGGGAAAATTGCATTTTCTCTTCCAAAAAGGAAAGGCTCTTCCAGGCGAGAAGAAGAGGCATGCTGGCCTGCACGGGAACACTCGCTTTGTCTGCCCTGCGCCAGCCTCACCTCACCCTGCAGTTTCTGTTTCCGCCATGGATGCCTCATCACCGACCCTGACCTTCCCCCTCCCAACCCTTTATTCATCCTCACTCCGGCTCATACCCGCTTCCCTGGACAGTTCCCTGCTGCAGAGTTCTTTCTGCTTTCAGCCCTACCTTGGTGGTGATTTACCTAAAAATCTTCACAACTGATTATATCCTCTTCAAGACCTGACTGTGAAAATATTAGTCGAGTGTGCACACCTGTAATCCCAGCTACTTGGGAGGCTGAGGTGTGAGGATTGCTTGAGCCTGGGAGTTTGAGGCTGCAGTGAGCTATGATCGCACCGCTGCACTCCAACCTGGGTGACAGAGTGAGACCCTGTCTCAAAAAAAGAATAAAATAAAATCACATAAGGACATTATTGTGTGTGCAAATTATTTACCTTTCATTAATAGTTACAAGACTTTGTCGTGTGTTAGCTGAGACGGGTATGAGCTATTTCAGTTATTCCTATATATTCAGGCAATTCCAATTTAGAAACAAACTTCCAGTGATAAATATTGGGAAGAAAATGTCAGCTCAGGGCCAAGTAGGTAAAGCCACCCAAGTCTAGCCATGCCCACATGCACTAATGTGCTTAAGGAAAACACCTCTGATTTGATACATAAAGTGTGAAGTGTAATAAGGTTACATAACTGAGGAGGTGGCCAGAGAAAACCTGAGCCTTGAGCTGAATAACAATACAAGCCATGATTAGCATTTATATTGTATTCTGCATTATTCTCATCCCATCACGTTCATTCATTAAGTTCAACCATTAGCATTATGAATCCTGTTTCCAGCTGGAAAAACAAGCACCAGGAAAGTGCATTTTCCCCAAGAGAGCAACTTTGGTCAAAAGTCACACCTAATCACCCTCGCTGTAGGACAGCCCTTTTGAGGAGGTGAGGGTGTATGGGGAGGCAACCTGGGGCTGAAGCAGAGGGAAGCTGGAGAGGCTGGAGGAGAGGCCCTGGGTCCAGCAAGTGCTCCACCAGGCTGCCCCTGCTCAGGTGCTCCACAGCCCATAAAAAACACCTTCAGCCCTACTGCACCTCCCCTCACACCTAAACTTACTAAAAGGGTCCTACTAAGGGAAGAGACCACCCCTCATATTGTCTTATGCCCAATTTCTGCCTCCAAAGAAAGAAGTAAAAACTGAAAGGCAGAAATGAAATCCACAGGCAGACAGCCCAGCGTGGCACCCTGGGCCTGGTAAAGATCGACCCCTGACCTAATTGGTTATGTTATCTATAGATTACAGACACTGTATAGAAAAGCACTGTGAAAATCCCTGTCCTGTTCTGATCTGATTACTGGTGCATGCAGCCCCCAGTTACGTACCCCCTGCTTGCTCAATCGATCACGACCCTCTCACATGGACCCCCTCAGAGTTGTGAGCCCTTAAAAGGGACAGGAATTGCTCACTCGGGGAGCTCAGTTGTTGGAGATGTAAGTCTTGCCGAAGCTCCCAGCTGAATAAAGCCCTTCCTTCTTTAACTCGGTGTCTGAGGAGTTTTGTCTGCAGTTTGTCCTGCTACATTTCTTGTTTCCCTGACCGGGAAGCGAGGCGATTGGCGGATGGTCAAGGCAGCTCCTTAGACGGCTTAAGCCTGCCCTGTGGAAAATCCCTGCGGGGGACTCCGACCAGCTCGAGTGACGCGGATCCTGAGAGCGTTCCTGGGTAGGCATTTGCCCCGGTGGGACACCTCGTCAGAGCAGTGCGTTGCAGGCCCCCGTGGAGGATCAACACAGTGGCTGAACACCGGGAAGGAATGGGCACTTGGAGTCTAGACATCTAAAACTTGGTAAGACTGGTCTTTGGAACTTGCCTACTCCATTTGAGTGGACGCGTGGCCTGATCACCCATGGCGTGCCTTTATCGGCACTTTGGTTTTGGTTTTGGTTTTGACTTGGTTTGAACTGCTTGACGGGACCAGTCTTGGGAACTTGCCCACTCCATTTGAGTGGAAGCGTGGCCTGATTACCCATGGTGTGCCTTTATCAGCACTTTGGTTTTGGTTTTTGACTTGACTTGGATTGCTTGATACTTTGGTTTTGGTTTTGACCTGGCTTCGATTTCCTGACACTCTGATTTTGGTTTTGATTCTGGTTTGGCATAAACTGTAAAAGTGTGTGTGTGCCCTTTTTACCTGTTCTTTGTTTTCTGGTGTCAGTATGGTGTTTTGTCTCGAGGAGACATGGGTGAGGCACAAAGTAAGCCCACCCCACTAGGAACTATGTTGAAAATTTTCAAGAAAGGATGTAAGGGAGACTATGGAGTACTATGACACCAGGAAAACTTAAAACTTTGTGTAAGATAGACTGGCCAGCATTACAGGTGGGTTGGCCATCAGAAGGAAGCCTGGACAGGTCCCTTGTTTCAAAGGTGTAACACAAAGTAACCTGTAAGCCAGGGCACCCAGACCAGTTCCCGTACATAGACACTTGGTTACAGCTGGTTTTAGACCCCTCCCACAGAGGTTGAGAGAATAGCAGCATAAGCAGCTGGCAGAGGCAAGGAAAGACCAGCAGAGAGAGAGAGGAGAGAGAGAGGAGAGAGAGAGGAGAAGAGGCAAAGAGAGAGAGGAAGAGACAGAGAGACAGAGGGAGACAAGGAGACAGAGACAGAGAGGAAGAGACAGAGGCAAAAGGAAAGTCAAAGAGAGACAAAGTCAAAGAGAAAAAGAATAAAGAGAGACAGATATACAAGTAGTTAAGAAAATACAGTGTACCCTATTCCTTTAAAAGCCAAGATAAATTTAAAACCTGTAATTGATAATCCAAGGTATTCTCTGTAACCCTATAACACTTCAATACCACTTTGTTGTCAGTGTAAACAAGGGCATATCCCGAAAGCACTGAGGCCACTGATAACCTGTAGCCTTCAGATCAAAAATCCTTAACCCAGTAACCCGCGGATGGCCCAAATGCATTCAATCTGCAGCGGCAACTGCTTTGCTAACATAAAAAAGTAGAAAAATAACTTTTAGAGGAAACCTCATTGTGAACACACCTCACTAGTTCGGTTCAGAACTATCCTAAATCAAAAAATGAAAAAAGTAGCTTACTAAGTCAGAAATCTTAAAGTATGGGGTTATTCTGTTAGGAAAAAAAAAAAAGATGATTTAACATTAACCACTGAAAATTCCCTTAACCCAGCAGGTTTCCTAACGGGGGATCTAAATCTTAATTACTGTACAAAGGTCCAACCAGACCTAGGAGGAACTCCCTTCAGGGCAGGAGGATTGATGGTTCCACCCAGGTAACTAAACAAACAAACAAAAAGCCATCTATACCAATTCTAAGATAATTTGGACAAAACAAAGTCTTATTAATAGCAAAGGATAATTAAAATCCCAAACTTACAAGGTTTTCAACAAAAGTAAAGTTTGCTAAAAGTGAACAGTGTAACATGTATTATAGTAACTTCTAATCTTGTGGCCTTAGTCTAGTTCACAAATGTAAAAGAAGTTGGCTTTGGAAAAGAATGGTTATCATCTTCGGAAAAAAAAAAAAGGAAAAAAAAGGGGGATCAGAATTTATGTAAAAAGATTATTATATGGTAAATTCTTGTCCTGAAATAAATTGTCAGGCCTCTGAGCCCAAGCTAAGCCATCATATCCCCAGTGACCTGCACTATCCATCCAGATGGCCTGATGCAATTGAAGATCCACAAAAGAAATGAAAATAGCCTTAACTGATGACATTCCACCATTGTGATTTGTTTCTGCCCCACCCTAACTGATCAATGTACTTTATAATCTCCCCCACCCTTAAGAAGGTTCTTTATAATCTCCCCCACCCTTGAGAATGTACTTTGTGAGATCCACCCCCTGCACGCAAAACATTGCTCCTAACTCCACCGCCTATCCCAAAACCTGTAAGAACTAATGATAATCCCACCATCCTTTGCTGACTCTCTTTTTGGACTCAGCTCGCCTGCACCCAGGTGAAATAAACAGCCTTGTTGCTCACACAAAGCCTGTTTGGTGGTCTCTTCACATGGACTCGTTAGACATTTGGTGCTGAAGACCCTGGTCAGTGGGACTCCTTCGGGAGACCAGTCCCCTGTCCTCACCCTCACTCCGTGAAGAGATCCACCCACGACCTCGAGTCCTCTGACCAACCAGCCCAAGGAACATCTCACCGATTTTAAATTGGATAAGCAACCTCATTTTACTCTCTTCTCCAACCTCTCTATCTCTCAACCTCTTTCTCCTTTCAATCTTGGCACCACCCTTCAATCTCTCCCTTAATTTCAATTCCTTTCATTTTCTGGTAGAGACAAAGGAGACACATTTTATCCGTGGACCCAAAACTCCGGCGCCAGTCACGGACTCGGGAAGGCAGCCTTCCCTTGGTGTTTAATCATTGCGGGGGATGCCCCTCTGATTATTCACCCACGTTGCAATGGTGTCTGATCTCCACGGGGACGCCTGCCTTGGTCATTCACCCACACTCCCTTGGTGGCAAGTCAATTGTGGGGATGCCTGCTTTGGCTGCTCACCCACATTGCAGCCCAGGGCTGCTCCCAACCTCCCTTCTCTGTGTCTCTACCCTTTTTAAACTTGCCTCCTTCACTATGGGCCACCTTCCATCCTCCATTCCTCCTCCTTCTCCCTTAGCCTGTGTTCTCGATAACTTAAAACCTCTTCAACTCTCGCCTGACCTAAAATCTAAGCGTCTTATTTTCTTCTGCAATACCGCTTGGCCCCATTACAAACTCGACAGTAGTTCCAAGTGGCCAGAGAATGGCACTTCCGATTTGTCTATCCTACAAGATCTGGATAATTTTTGTTAAAAAATGGGCAAATGGTCTGAGGTGCCTGACGTCCTGGCATTCTTTTACACACTGGTCCCTCCCTAGTCTCTGCCCCCAATGAGACTTGTCCCAAATCTTTCTTCTTTCTCTTCTGTCTGTTCCTTCAGTCTCCACCCCAAGCTCTGAGTCCTCTGAATTCTTCTTTTCTACGGACTCATCTGACCTCTCCCCGTCTCCCCAGGCTGCTCCTCGCCAGGCCAAGCCAGACCCCAATTCTTCCTCAGCCTCTGCTCTCCCACCCTATAATCCTTCTCTCACCTCCCCTCCTCACACCTGGTCTGGTTTACAGTTTCGTTCTGCGACTACCCCTTCCCCATCTGCCCAACAGTTTCCTCTTACAGAGGTGGCTGGAGCTGAAGGCACAGTCAGGGTACATGTGCCTTTTTCTCTATCAGACCTTCCCCAAATCAGCCAGCATTTAGGCTCTTTCTCATCAGACCCCACTAAATATATACAGGAATTCCAATATCTAACTCTGTCCTACAATTTAACCTGGAGTGACTTAAATGTCATCCTGACTTCTACCCTCTTCCCAGATAAACGGGAAAGAGTTTTTTCTCTAGCCCAGTCTCATGCTGATAACCACCGGCTTCATGAGCCAGAGTCCAGGAAGGCATTAGAGCAGCTCCCCGAGAGGATCCCCAATGGAACTATCAGGCAGATTCCCCAGGTATAGCTACGTGAGATTACATGGTTTCCTGCCTAGTTGAAGGGCTTAAAAAGGCAGCTTACAAAGCTGTTAACTATGACAAACGTAAACTACCTCTTTAGGTAAAGGTAAAGATGAAAACGCAGCCCAGTTCATGGCCGCTTAGCAGCAGCCCTTAGACGCTTCACCGCCCTAGACCCAGAGGGGCCAGAAGGCTGCCTTATTCTTAATATGCATTTTATCACCCAATCAGCTCCTGACATTAGAAAAAAGCTCCAAACATTAGATTCCAGCCCTCAAACCCCACAACAGGACTCAATTAACCTCGCCTTGAAGGTGTACAATAATAAAGTAGAGGCAGCCAAGTAGCAACGTATTTCTGAGTTGCAATTCCTTGCCTCCACTGTGAGATAAACCCCAGTCACATCTCCAGCACACAAGAACTCCAAACGCCTGAACCACAGCTGCCAGGGATTCCTCCAGAACCTCCTCCCCCAGGAGCTTGCTGCAAGTGCTGGAAATCTGTCCCCTGGGCCAAGGAATGCCTACAGCCCAGGATTCTCCTAAGCCATGTCCCATCTGTGCGGGACCCCACCAGAAATTGGACTGTCCAACTCACCCGGCAGCCATTCCCAGAGCCCCTGGAACTCTGGCCCAAGGCTCTCTGACTGACTCCTTCCCAGATTTTCTCAGCTTAGCGGCTGAAGACTGACGCTGCCCCCTCGCCTCAGAAGCCTCCTGGACCATCACGGACTCTGAGCTTCGGGTTACTCTCACAGTGGAGGGGAAGTCCGTCCCCTTGTTAATTAATACGAAGGCTACCCACTCCACATTACCTTCTTTTCAAGGGCCTGTTTCCCTTGCCTCCATAACTATTGTGGGTATTGACGGCCAGGCTTCTAAATCTCTTAAAACTCCCCAACTCTGGTGCCAACTTGGACAACATTCTTTTCTGCACTCCTTTTTAGTTATCCCTACCTGCCCAGCTCCCTTATTAAGTCGAAACATTTTAACTAAATTATCTGCTTCCCTGACTACTCCTGGGCTACAGCCACACCTCATTGCTGCCTTTTGCCCCAGTTCAAAGCCCCCTTCACATCTTCCCCTTATATCTCCCCCCCTTAAACCACAAGTATAGGACACCTCTACTCCCTCCTTGGCGACCGATCAGTCACCCCTTACCATCCCATTAAAACCTAATCACCCTTACCCCGCTCAATGCCAATATCCCATCCCACAGCATGCTTTAAAAGGATTAAAGCCTGTTATCACTCACCTGCTACAACATGGCCTTTTAAAGCCTATAAACTCTCCTTACAATTCCCCCATTTTAACTGTCCTAAAACCAGACAGGTCTTACAGGTTAGTTCACGATCTGCACCTTATCAACCAAATTGTCTTGCCTGTCCACCCCATGGTGCCAAACCCATATACTCTCCTATCCTCAATACCTCCCTCTACAACCTCTCCACAACCCAGTATTCTAGAAGTTCTGGATTTCAAACATGCTTTCTTTACTATTTCTTTGTACCCTTCATCCCAGCCTCTCTTTGCTTTCACTTGGACTGACCCTGACACCCATCAGGCTCAGCAAATTACCTGGGCTGTATTGCCACAAGGCTTCACGGACAGCCCCCATTACTTCAGCCAAGCCCAAATTTCTTCCTCATCTGTTACCTATCTCGGCATAATTCTTCATGAAAACACAAGTGCTCTCCCTGCTGATCGTGTCCGGTTAATCTCCCAAACCCAAACCCCTTCTACAAAACAACAACTCCTTTCCTTCCTAGGCATGGTTAGTTACTTCCACCTTTGGATACCTAGTTTCACCATCCTGAGTAAACCATTACGTAAACTCCCAAAAGCAAACCTAGCTGACCCCATAGATCCCAAATCCTTTCGCCACTCCTCTTTCCGTTCCTTAAAAAACAGCCCTAGAAGCTGCCCCCACACTGGTTCTCCCTAACTCATCCCAACCCTTTTCATTACACACAGCTGAAGTGCAGGGCTGTGCAGTCAAAATTCTTACACAAGAGCCGGGATCGCGCCCTGTAGCCTTTCTGTCCAAACAACTTGACCTTAGTGTTTTAGGCTAGCCCCCCACATTATTCCTGCTACCACACCTGACCCCCATGACTGTATCTCTCTAATCTAACTGGCGTTCACTCAATTTCTCCATATTTCCTTCTTTCCTGTTCCTTACCCTGATCATATTTAGTTTATTGATGGCAGTTCCACCAGGCCTAATCACCATACACCAGCAAAGGCAGGCTATGCTATAGTATCTTCCACATCGATCACTGAGGCTACCGCTCTGCCCGCCTCCACTACCTCTCAGCAAGCCAAACTCATTGCCTTAACTCAGGCCCTCACTCTTGCAAAGGGACTACGAGTCAATATTTATACTGACTCTAAATATGCCTTCCATATCCTGCACCACCGTGCTGTTATACAGGCAGAAAGAAGTTTCCTCACTATGCAAGGGTCCTTCATCATTAATGCCTCTTTAATGAAAACTCTTCTCAAGGCCGCTTTACTTCCAAAGAAAGTTGGAGTCATTCACTGCAAAGGTCATCAAAAGGCTCCAGATCCCATTGCTCAGGACAATGCTTATGCTGATAAGATAGCTAAAAAAGCAGCTAGCATTCCACCTTCTATCTCTCATGGCACTTTTTCTCCTCATCTGACCACTCCCACCTACTCCCCCGCTGAAACTTCCACCTATCTCTTCCCACACAAGGCAAATATTTCTTGGACCAAAGAAAATATCTCCTTCCAGTCTCACAGGCCCATTCTATTCTGTCGTCATTTCATAACCTCTTCCATGTAGGTTACAAGCCACTAGCCCACCTCTTAGAAGCTCTCATTTCCTTTCCATCGTGGAAATCTGTCCTCAAGGAAATCACTTCTCAGTGTTCCATCTGCTATTCTACTACTCCTCAGGGATTGTTCAGGCCCCCTCCCTTCCCCATACATCAAGCTTGGGGATTTGTCCCTGCCTAGGACTGGCAAATTGACTATACTCACATGCCCCGAGTCAGGAAACTAAAATACCTCTTGGTCTGGGTAGACACTTTCACTGGATGGGTAGAGGCCTTTCCCACAGGGTCTAAGAAGGCCACCGCGGTCATTTCTTCTATTCTGTCAGATATAATTCCTCAATTTGGCCTTCCCACCTCTATACAATCCGATAACGGACAGGCCTTTATTAGTCAAATCAGCCAAGCAGTTTCTCAGGCTCTTGTATTCAGTGGCGCCTGGTTTTACCTCAAACTGCCACCCTTAAGTCTCTCTTTAAGTGAATAGAAGATCTTCAGTGACAAAGTACGCTCCAAAACTTTCACCCTGATGAAGTCCCATTCTTACTTTTATACTCACTCTTATTCTCATTCCCATTCTTTTTTTTTTTTTTTTTTTTTGAGGGGTCTCGCTCTGTTGCCCAGGCTGGAGCGCAGTGGCTGGATCTCAGCTCACTGCAAGCTCCGCCTCCCAGGTTTACGCCATTCTTCTGCCTCAGCCTCCCGAGTAACTAGGACTACAGGCGCCCGTCACCTCGCCCGGCTAGTTTTTTTTGTATTTTTTTAGTAGAGACGGGGTTTCACCGTGTTAGCCAGGATGGTCTCGATCTCCTGACCTCGTGATCCGCCCGTCTCGGCCTCCCAAAGTGCTGGGATTACAGGCTTGAGCCACCGCGCCCGGCCCTCATTCCCATTCTTATGCCACCCTCTACCTCATTACCTCCAGCATCCTATCAATCTTGCCCACTCTCTCCTCACTGCCTCCAACCCTTCTCTAGCAAAGAATTGTTGGCTATGCATTTCCCTTTCCTCCTGCTTTTACAGTCATCCCCACTCTACAGGCCGACTGGGCTACCTCTCCTGTCTTCCTGCACCTCCGAATCTCCTTCAACAGCCCTCATCTTTACCCGCCTGAGGAACTTCTTTACTTTCTAGACAGATCTGGTGAGAACTCCCCAGACATTTCACACCAACAAGCTGCCATCCTTCTCCGCACCTACCTATAGCACCTTTCTCCTTATGTCAATTCCACCCCCCTCCATATTTGGACCCCAACCACACAACTATCCCTGTTGCCGCTCCTTTATGTATCTCCCGACAACAGCCTGCTGGAATCCCTTTAGGCAACCTTCCACTGTCCAAATGTTCCTTTACTCTTTATCTCCAGAACCCAGCCACACACATTACCAAACACATGGGAGCATTCCAGCTTCACATGACTGATAAGCCCTCTGTCATTACTGACAAACTCAAAAACACTGGCAGTCACTATTGTCTAGGAAGAGACCTACCCTGCATCTCACTCCATCCTTGGCTACCCTCCCCCTGCTCATCTGAATCTCCTCCTGGCCCCTCCTCTTGCTGGCTGATACCCAGCCCCATGCATAGTAGTGAAAGGCTACTCGTAGATACTCTGCGCTTTCTTGTACACCATGAGAACCGAACCCCTCCCTCTATGAGGTGCACCATCCGTCCCCATGACAACCTCTAACGGCTGCTGCCCTTGCTGGAGCTCTAGGATTTGGGGTGCAGGACTCCTCTGTCAGTACCCTCTCTCACCTTTTCACATTACATTTCCAGTTCTGCCTGGCACAAGGTCCCTTCTTTTTATGTGGCTCTTCCACCTGCATGTGCCTGCCTGCCTGCCAACTGGCCGGGCACATGTACTGTAGACTTCCTTAACCCCCCAACCCAGTTTGCAGATGGGAACGAACAACTGCCTGTCCCCCTCATGACATCAACATGACAAAAAAGAGTCATCCCACTAATCCCTTTACTTGTGGGTCTAGGACTTTCTGCCTCCACTATGGCACTTGGAACTGGAACAGCAGGCCTCTCAATCACTGCCACAACATTCCGCAGCCTCTCGAATGACTTCTCTGCTAGCATTACAGATGTATCATGAACTTTGTCTGTTCTCCAAGCCCAGGTGGACTCTTTAGCTGCAGTTGTCCTCCAGAACCACCAAGGCCTCGATTTACTCACTGCTGAAAAAGGAGGACTTTGTATATTTTTAAATGAAGAATGTTGTTTTTACCTAAATCAACCTGGCCTGGTATATGACAACATAAAAAAACTCAAGGATAGAGCCCAAAAACTCGCCAACCAAGCAAACAATAACGTTGAATCCCCTAGGACACTCTCTAATTGGACGTCCTGGGTACTCCCAATTCTTAGTCCTTGAATACCTATTTTTCTCCTTCTTTTATTCGGACCTTGTGTCTTTCATTTAGTTTCTCAATTCATACAAAACCACATCCAGGCCATCACCAATAATTCTATACAACAAATGCTCCTTCTAACAACCCCACAATATCACTCCTTACCCCAAAATCTTTCTTCAGTTGAATCGCTCCCACTGTAGGTTCCCACTCCGCCCCTAATACCGCCTGAAGCAGCCCTAAGAAACATTACTCATTATCTCTCCATACCACCCCCAAAAAATTTTGCCACCCCAACACTCTACCACTATTTTATTTTTCTTATTAATATAAGAAGACAGAATGTCAGGCCTCTGAGCCCAAGCTAAGCCATCATATCCCCAGTGACCTGCACTATCCATCCAGATGGCCTAAAGCAACTGAAGATCCACAAAAGAAGTGAAAATAGCCTTAACTGATGACATTTCATCATTGTGATTTGTTTCTGCCCCACCTTAACTGATCAATGTACTTTGTAATCTCCCTCACCCTTAAGAAGGTTCTTTGTAATTCTCCCCACCCTTGAGAATGTATTTTGTGAGATCCACCCCCTGCCCACAAAAACATTGCTCCTAACTCCACCGACTGTCCCAAAACCTACAAGAACTAATGATAATCCCACCATCCTTTGCTGACTCTCTTTTTGGACTCAGCCCGCCTGCACCCAGGTGAAATAAACAGCCTTGTTGCTCACACAAAGCCTGTTTGGTGGTCTCTTCACATGGACACGTGAGACATTAACTTGTTGTTTAAAGAAATGTTTCTAGGCCAGTCACAGTGGCTCATGCCTGTAATCCCAGCACTTTGGGAGGCCGAGGCAGGCAGATCACGAGGTCAGGAGATCGAGACCATCCTGGCTAACACGGTGAAACCCCGTCTCTACTAAAAATACAAAAAATTAGCCAGGTGTGGGGGTGGACGCCTGTAGTCCCAGCTACTCAGGAGGCTGAGGCAGGAGAATGGCGTGAACCCAGGGGGCGGAGCTTGCAATGAGCTGAGTTTGCGCCACTGCACTCCAGCCTGGGCGACAGAGTGAGACTCCGTCTCAAAATTAAAAAAATAAGGCCAGGCGCGGTGGCTCAAGCCTGTAATCCCAGCACTTTGGGAGGCCGAGACGGGCGGATCACTAGGTCAGGAGATCGAGACCATCCTGGCTAACACGGCGAAACCTCGTCTCTACTAAAAACACAAAAAATTAGCCGGGCGAGGTGGCGGCGCCTGTGGTCCCAGCTACTCGGGAGGCTGAGGCAGGAGAATGGCGGGAACCCGGGAGGCGGAGCTTGCAGTGAGCTGAGATCTGGCCACTGCACTCCAGCCTGGGTGACAGAGCGAGACTCCGTCTCAAAAAAAAAAAAAAAAATTAAAAAAATAAAAAAAAGAAAGAAACGTTTCTAATAAGTCAAAAAGTTGAGGCATGTTGAAGAATTGTCTGCGAAAGTCGTGAAAGAAAAAAGTTATAGAAAAGAATTTATGCAAGAAATGTTGTATAATTTAAAAGTAACTAGGCCGCCTGAATGTAAAACTACTAAAAAAAAAAAAGTTTATGTGCAAGGTGTATAAGGAAAGTAAAATATGTCTTTGGTAAAAGGATTATGAGGAGGCATAAGAACATAAATTTTTACCTACATTAGAAGATTAAAAATATGTATGTTTTGTTTTAAAGGTTTAATCAAGTTTTAAAATGTTAATTGGAAAGAAAATTCTGTGTGTAAACAATGGCTAAAGAGGTATCATCCAGTTTTTGTGTAAACTGGACATCGAAATAAAAGCATAACAGATTTTTCTCAAAGCACCAACCTGCTCTTTAGCAAAAATTAGAAAAGGTTAAAAAGAGTAAAAAATCTTACCTTACAGTCAAACATTAAAAACTGCATAAATGTCTACAAGGTTTTATTAAAACTAAGTTTAACATTAATAACACACTAATATAAAGGTAAAATTTAGCTCGTCTGGTATAAAAATCATACAGAAAGCATTGTCAAATATAAAAAGGTGTTCGGCTTCTTTGGTCCAAAAACTAATAAAATTAGGTGGTAATTTCTCAGTAAGAAGGCACCAAAGACTATAAAGTCCACTGTTGATGTCCCCACATTTAAAACAAAAGGTCAATTTCTTAGAAACTATATACTTGGTTTATCTTCCACTTTGCTTTCCCTCAAAACTAAAAGTCTTTTAGCACAGGTACTACCCCTAGAATTTCCGGTAAACCAGCACCAGCCTGAAGATCGTGTTCTCATCAAAGGGTGAAAAGAAAGGAAACTCAAGCCAGCCTAGGAAGGACCCTACCTTGTGCTGCTAACCACCTAGACTGCTGTTTGTACAGCCAAAAAAGGATGGACTCATCACACCTGAGTCAAGAAAGCACCCCCTCCAGAGTCGTGGGCCACAGTCTCAGGGGAAAACCCTACCGAACTAAAGCTAAGAAAAATCTAACTCTTGGCCGGGCGCGGTGGCTCAAGCCTGTAATCCCAGCACTTTGGGAGGCCGAGGCGGGCGGATCACAAGGTCAGGAGATCGAGACCATCCTGGCTAACACGGTGAAACCCCGTCTCTACTAAAAATACAAAAAACTAGCCGGGCGCGGTGGCGGGCGCCTGTAGTCCCAGCTACTCGGGAGGCTGAGGCAGGAGAATGGCGTAAACCCGGGAGGCGGAGCTTGCAGTGAGCTGAGATCCGGCCACTGCACTCCAGCCTGGGTGACAGAGCAAGACTCCGTCTCAAAAAAAAAAGAAAAAAAAAAAAAAGAAAAATCTAACTCTTTTCATCTATTCTATTACTCTTCTTCTTTCTGCACTCTATTGCTGACCATCTAGCTATTAACATAACCAAGTCAATTTTGCCTCAAACTATTGCATTTAATGCTGTGGGGACTTGCCAAGTCAAAGACAGCTCTCTACATCAGAAAAGTACTTCTGTCCCTCTTGACTGTCCTCAGACTGGACATTAGTAAATTAAGACCATTTAATCCAGAGAAATTTCGATAAAGACTCCAGTGTCAGCCAGGAGTCTGGTTCCCCAATGTAGAGCTTTCATGCCATAGTTGGTCCAACATTCTGTGGACCACTAAAGAGCAAGGATGGACTGCCCCTTGCTCTTTAAATGGATCATTTAAAGATCCTGGTTAAAATGGATCAAATATTCCATCTGTACGTTAAACAAAAACAATTGTTATGTTTGTGCACGTGGCAGGCCAGAGGCCCAGACTGTCCCCCTTCCACTAAGGTGGTCCTCCAGTTGACCAGGTGTAGGCTGCATGATAGTTCTTTTCCAGGATTCTACAGTCTGGAGTGATAAGTCATGCCAAGCTCTCTCTGCTATACCCCAAAGTCCGGCACCCTGCGGGTCAGCCCCTGAGGGCCATCCAGCTTCCATCTCCCAACACTAAGTTCACTTTGTGTCTCTCACGACAGGGAGGAAACTTAGCGTTCCTTGGAGACCTGAAGAGATGGGATGAGCTTAAGAATTTTCAAGAGCTTATCAATCAGTCAGCCCTTGTTCATTCCCGAGCGGATGTGTGGTGGCGTTGTGGTGGACCTTTACTGGGCACTCTGCTGAATAACTGGAGTGGCACTTGTGCTTTAGTCCATTTCGCGATCCCTTTCACCCTGGCATTTCATCAACCAGAGGGAGAAAAAATAAGACATTGTAAAGCGAGAGAAGCCCCTTATGGGTCTTTAGACTCTCACATCTATTTAGATGCAATTGGAGCCCCACAAGGAATACCAGATTAATTTAAACTTGAAATCAAATAGCTACAGGATATAAGTCAATATTTTAGTAGGTGACAACAAAAATGTAGATTGGATAAACTACATCTATTACAACCAACAGCAACGAGCTTTTCATGAGTTAAAAGAAAAACTCAGGTCGGCCCCAGCCCTGGGGCTACCTCACCTCACAAAACTTTTCACACTCTGTGTCAAAAAGGAAAAAAAAAAAAAGGCAGTTGGAGTTTTAACCCAGACTGTGGGGCCCTGGCCAAGGCCAGTGGCCTATCTCTCAAACAACTAGACGGGGTTTCTGAAGGCTGGTCCCCCATGTCTAAGGGCCCTGGCAGCAACAGCCCTGTTAGCACAAGAAGCAGATAAACTAACCCTCGGGCAAAACCTGAATACAAAGGCCCCCCCATGCTGTGGTAACTTTAATGACTACCAAAGGACATCATTGGTTAACAAACGCTAGATTAACCAAGTACAAAAGTTTGCTGTGTGAAAATCCCCGCATAACTACTGAAGTTTGCAACACCCTAAACCCCACCACCTTGCTCCCAGTATCAGAGAGCCCAGTTGAACGTAACTGTGTAGAGGTGTTGGACTCAGTTTATTCTAGCAGGCCCAACCTCCGAGACCATCCTTGAGTATCAGTAGACTGTGAGTGGTACGTGGACGGGAGCAGCTTTGCCAACCCCTGCAAAGTGACTCTGAAGAAGACGACAAGCCCTGCTCCAGTCACGCCCGGAAGCTGACTGGTCCACGCAAGGCCGAAGCATGAGGAAACTAATCGTGGGACTCATTTCCTTAAAATTTGGACTTGTACAACAAGGACTTCAACTGACCTTCCTCAGACTGAAGGCTGTTCCCAGTGTATACATCAAGTCACTGAGGTAGGACAAAAGGTTGCTATGGAAGTCACTGAGGTAGGACAAAAGGTTGCTATGGAAGTCACTGAGGTAGGACAAAAGGTTGCTATGGAAATCACTGAGGTAGGACAAAAGGTTGCTAAGGTCCTATTATTTTACGGTTATTATAAGTGTACTGGAACTCTAAAAAGAACTTATTTGTATAATATGTAGCCCAGGAAATGACCAACCTGATGTGTGTTATGACCCATCTGAGCCTCCCATGACCACAGTTTTTAAAATAAGATTAAGAACTGAAGACTGGTGGGGGCTCATAAATGATACAAGTAAAGTGTTAGCCAAAACAAACAAACAAAAAAAGAGGTGCCCAAACAAGTCACCTTGAAATTTGACGCCTGTGCTGTCATTAATAGTAGTAAGTTAAAAATAGCATGTGGTTCTCTTAATTACAAAAGAGGCTATATGGCAGAAAATAAGTACATTTATGATAAATTAGGACTGTATAAAAATAAATGTGGATACTGGTCTTGTGTCATTTAGGCTACTTGGATAAAAAATTTAAAAAATCCTGTCCACCTTCAGAAAGGGAAAAGTAGCCATACTAGTGGTCAGTGTAACCCCTTAGAACTAGTAATAACCAACCCCCTTAATCCTCACTAGAAAAAAGAGGAACGTGTAACCCTAAAAATTGATGGGGCTGGACTGGATCTTCAAGTAAATATCGTGGTTTGAGAAGTTTATAAACGCTCTCCTGAGCCACTATTTCAAATCTTCTACGATGAATTGAATGTACCAGTACCGGAAATTCTAGGAAAAACAGAAATTTGCTTTTGCAATTAGCCGAGCATATAGCCCAGTCTCTCAATGTCAATTCATGTTATGTATGTGGAAGAACTGTAATAGGAGATCAATGGCCATGGGAAGCCTGAGAATTAGTACCTACAGACACAGTTCCTAATGAATTCCCAGCTTAAAAAAAATCACCCTGATAACTTCTAGGTCCTAAAAGCCTCAATCATTAGACAACACTGTATGGCAAGAGTAGGAAAGGACTCCACCCTTCTTGTGGGAAGACACAGTTGCCTTGGGCAAAAACTGTGTAATAGTACTACAAAAACAGCCACCTAGTGGAGTTCACACCATACTAAGAAAAATCCATTTAGTAAATGCCCAAAGTTGCGAACCGTGTGGACCCACCCGGAGTCCCACCGGGACTGGACAGCCCCCACTGGATTATACTAGATATGTGGGCATAGAGCTTACACCAAATTACTTGACCAGTGGGCAGGTAGTTATGGTATTGGCACTATTAAACCATCTTTCTTCCTACTGCCCATGAGGACAGGCGAACTCCTGAGCTTCTCTGTCTATGCCTCCCGCGAAAAGAGAAGCATAGCTATTAAAAAATATAAAAAACAGTAATAAACGGCCCCTTGAGAAAATCATACAATATTACAGGCCTGCTACTTAGGCACAAGACAGCTCATGAGGATACCGGACCCCCATTTACGTGCTCAACTGAATCATACGGTTAACAAGCTGTCTTAGAAATCATCACTAATAAAACCAGCAGAGCCTTGACTATTCGGGCCTGGCAAGAAACTCAGATGAGAGGCCGGGCGCGGTGGCTCAAGCCTGTAATCCCAGCACTTTGGGAGGCCGAGACGGGCGGATCACGAGGTCAGGAGATCGAGACCATCCTGGCTAACACGGTGAAACCCCGTCTCTACTAAAAATACAAGAAAATGGCCGGGCGCGGTGGCTCAAGCCTGTAATCCCAGCACTTTGGGAGGCCGAGACGGGCGGATCACAAGGTCAGGAGATCGAGACCATCCTGGCTAACATGGTGAAACCCCGTCTCTACTAAAAATACAAAAAACTAGCCGGGCGAGGTGGCGGGCGCCTGTAGTCCCAGCTACTCCGGAGGCTGAGGCAGGAGAATGGCGTGAACCCGGGAGGCGGAGCTTGCAGTGAGCTGAGACCTGGCCACTGCACTCCAGCCTGGGCGACAGAGCGAGACTCCGTCTCAAAAAAAAAAAAAAAAAAAAAAAAAAAAAAAAACAAGAAAATTAGCCGGGCGTGGTGGCGGGCGCCTGTAGTCCCAGCTACTCGGGAGGCTGAGGCCGGAGAATGGCGTGAACCCGGGAGGCGGAGCTTGCAGTGAGCTGAGATCCGGCCACTGCACTCCAGCCTGGGCGGCAGAGCGAGACTCCGTCTCAAAAAAAAAAAAAAAAAAAAACCTCAGATGAGAAATGCTATCTATCAAAACAGATTGGCTCTCGACTCCTTGCTAGCAGCTGAAGGAGAAGTCTGTGGAAAATTTAACTTTACTAACTGCTGCCTGCACACAGATGATCGGCGCAAGTAGTCAAAGACAGTTAAAGACATGACGAAACTGGCGCATGTGCCTGTACAAGTGTGGCACGGATTTGACACTGAGGCCATGTTTAAAAATGGTTCCCAGCGCTAAGAGGATTTAAAACTCACGTTATAAAAATTATAGTAGTATAGGAACCTGCTTACTAATCCCTTATTTACTACCTGTACTCATTCAAATGGTAAAAGGCTTCATCGCTACTCTAGTTCACCAGAGTGCTTCAGCGCAAGTGTGCTACATGAATCACTATCGATCTGTCATGCAGAAAGACATAGGCAGTGAAAATGAAGGTGAGAACTCCCACTAATAAAATGAGTGAGACTCTCAAAGTGGGGGAATAAGGGAGGAGACCACCCCTCACATTGTCTTATGCCCAATTTCTGCCTCCAAAGAAAGAAGTAAAAACTAAAAGGCAGAAATGAAATCCACAGGCAGACAGCCCAGCACCGCGCCCTGGGCCTGGTAGTTAAAGATCGACCCCTGACCTAACTGGTTACGTTATCTATGGATTACAGACATTGTATAGAAAAGCACTGTGACAATCCCTGTCCTGTTCTGTTCCAATCTGATTACCGGTGCATGCAGCCCCCAGTTACGTACCCCGTGCTTGCTCAATCGCTCACGACCCTCTCACATGGACCTCCTCAGAGTTGTGAGCCCTTAAAAGGGACAGGAATTGCTCACTCAGGGAGCTCAGCTGTTGGAGACGTGAGTCTTGCCAAAGCTTCCCGCTGAATAAAGCCCTTCCTTAACTCAGTGTCTGAGGAGTTTTGTCTGCGGCTCGTCCTGCTACACTACCTTCCCCAGTATTCCTTCATGACCACTACTACCTGTGCCCTGAAGTGCAAGAGAACCTCAACCCAGGAGACAGCCACCTCCTCAGAACCCACGATCTTTGCCCCATCACCACGGGTCCATGAGTGACCCCTAATTACCAAATCCAAGGGCTCCTTCCCCCGACCACTCTGGAACCCAACAAAGCCGACACACAGCCCAGCTCAGACGGGTCTGAATGTGGGTCCCGGCTCTCCCATTTGCCAGCTCTACGGCCGTGGGCAAGCGGCTCCAGCTCTCTAAGCTTCAGTTTCCTTATCTGTGAAATATCTGTCAGTGTTCTGGTGGGAAAGATGTCGCAGCAGCAGACCAGGGTGCGCGGGGTGCAGTGGGCGACGCTCATTCGTTGAAAACTGACCCTGCTTTCAAAGCCTTGTCAGTTCCTAAAGCTGTGTAAAGCCTTTCCTGAGCCTCAAACTCTATTTAGAGTCTAATTTCGTCGTCTATATTTTCCCCTTTGTTAGTCCAAACTGCGCCATTTTCTAAGCCCCCTTCCATTTTGCAGACCTTGGTCAAAGTGAAACATTCCACGGGGGTTGGAGCCATGACAAACAGCCTGGCTCTTAACATATTCTGCTGGGACAAAGTGCCAGAAACACCACATTCCGCCGGAACCACCTCATCCTGGGAACACGTTATCAACATCTTCCCGGGCAGCAAGCCATACTGTAGACCCCTCCCGCAGGCCTATGACTACCCCAGCCTGTAATCGCTGGCGGGCTCTGGCGTGAAGCCGGCCCCCCACAGGTGTCTGCAATGTACCTGTGTTGCTGCAGAGCCGCCTGCACTCTCCACTCTCCGTGCGTCATCCTTCAACTTTCACGTTCCCTTCAAAACCTAACATCCTTGACGTTTATATATACACACACACACATACACACGCACCTTTCTGAATCCTCCCAGTAGAATACAAAACCACGGGTTAAATTGCTACACTTCAGTTTCACTGGCTGCCTTTCCGTGCTTCAAATACACCAACCTCGTTCCCACCCCTGGACCTTCATGCAAAAGCTGTTCCATTCACCCGCCACGCTCTTTCACTCACCCTTCTTCAGGTGTCTCCAGTATCGCCTCTCGGGCCTTTCCCAACCACCGGTTTAAAGCCGGCTCCCCACAAATAAATATTCTCCCTCACAGTACTTCGCACAACACCTGGCACAGCGAGAGCACTGAACCCAGCTAGTTCAATTGAGGAGCACGAGGTAAGAATCAAGATCTCCAAGGTCGCCCGTACTTTGTCTGGTAGGGGAAGTTTTCTGCCCAGCAAGGTCCAACCCAGATGAAACCCAGCACAAGTTTGCAGCCCTCCCGTGAGTTCAGCCCGCTAGGCTGTGAGGAATTTAAAGACACGACACCTGCCCTCAAAAGCTTGCGAACACCCCTGAGCTGCCATCGAGGTGGGGGGCGTCAACGACAGGCGCCCAGTAAGTGCTCCTGAGGCAACCGCCGGGCCGTCCTGGACCTGGTGAAACCTTTCGGGGTTCGGCAAAGGCGGACGCTGACCGGGCCGAGGAGTGGGACCCGCAGTGCAGGACCACCCTTTTCCAAGCGCAGAGGTGCCCTGCAGAGCGCAGCGCTCGCGGCGGGGACAGCAGAGGCGGGACGGACGTCACCGGGATCCCGGGTCCTCGCGCGGTCACTTACCTGGCCCCAGCTATCCGCTGAAAACGGGGCGGACGGCCTCTCGGGGTCCGAGTCGATATCGCGCGCGGCGCCGCGGGGCAACGTGAAGCCGTGAGCGTGCGTGTGCGTCACGCAGGAGCTCACCCAGCGGCCAGGAACGTCTGAGGACCCGGGCGGGAAATGCGACCCGGGAAAGCGCAAGCGTCTCCATGGCAACGAGGGCGGATGGCGCTTGCGCTACTCGCCTCCGGAAGTGACGTGCAGAAGGGTGCTCGGGACGAAACCATGGCCCAGGAGGCGGCGGAATGGCCGCCGGAGGAAACGCTGTCACTGTGGAAACGGTAATGCTGTCGGGCGACGCGCAGGAGGCGAGGGCCGAGGCCGCGTGGCCCTTCGCGGTCCCTCCGAGCTCGTAGTCTTCAGGCTGTGGAGTCAGGGCGGCCGCCGCCCGAGCCCCCCAAGCACGGCCCAGCTTCCGGCGCGGCAGGGGCGGGGCCTCAGCAGTTGTAGTCCGCGGGGTGGGCGCGGTTCTCTTTTCCGGTCCGTTTGCCTGGGCTGCGCCTTGCCGGGTCTCCGCCGCCTGGGCTCCTAGGGACTGTGGCTTTGCCGGTGTGTCCCTTGCTTTCCCCTGAAGCGGAGAAGACCCGGCAGAGACGCTCTGGCCGCTGCAGCCGCACGGGTGGAGGAGGCAGAGTCGGGGGTGTGGCCCCGACCAAGTTTGACGCTTTTGCTTCTGTCCTCCCAGGGAGCAAGCTCGGCTGAAGGCCCGCGTCGTAGACAGGGACACCGAGGCGTGGCAGCGAGACCTCGCCTTCTCGGGTCTGCGGAGGGTCGGGGGCGTTGACGTGTCCTTCGTGAAAGGGGACAGTGTCCGCGCTTGTGCCTCCCTGGTGGTGCTCAGCTACCCTGAGCTCGAGGTAACCTGGGAGGACGCCGAGCTCGAGGCGGGCCCCTCAATGGGCTCGGGCGTGGGATCTCCGGGGCAGGGAGCAGTGCAAGCCTAGAACCCGGCTTCTCGTTTTGTAGGATGTCATTAATAGTCTGGTGAGTTGGCCGGGCTCGGTGGCAGACACCTGTAATCCCAGCACTTTGGGAGGCCGAGATGGGCGAATCACCTGAGGTCGGGAGTTCGAGACCAGCCTGACCAACATGGAGAAACCGCATCTCTACTAAAAATACAAAATTAGCCGGGCGTGGTGGCGCATGCCTGTAATCCCAGCTACTCGGGAGGCTGAGGCGCGAAAATCGCTTGAACCGGGGAGGCGAAGGTTGCGGTGACCCGAGATCATGCCTTTGCACTCCAGCCTGGGCAGCAAGAGCGAAACTCCATCTCAATTAAAAAAAAAAATAGTCTGGGGAGTTTGGGAAGGGAAAAAAAGGCAAAAATTAAAGGAATTCTGTGACTGTTAAGAATCAGCTCATGAGCTTTATCTCCAAGTCTGATTGTTATCTTGGGTTCCTCATCTCAGTGACCTGGACACCACACCCTCAGTTGCCCAAGCTGGAAATCTGTGTCCTGCTGGGCCCCTCCCTTCCTCTCACGTCCAGTTGCACACTAGCTCCCTTTTTTCCTGCCTCTTAGATGGCGCTGGAATCTATCCCCTTGTCTGTTTCTCCTCTGCTTCTTCCCTGGCTGTGCCACCGTCACTCCCGTGGGTTCCTGAGCAGCATTTTCATGGGTGCCCTGGCTCAAGTGTTCCTCCTCAGTGGTTTATTTTCCATACTGCCAGCAGACCGATTTTCCCAAAAAACAGGTATTTTCCTCAAAAGCAACAAGTCCTGTCCTCCCCTCCCTTTCCCTTTCCTTTTCCCTTCCCTTCCCCTTCTCTGTGTCCCAGGCTGAAGTGCAGTGGCATAATCTTGGTTCACTGCCAAGATCTAATCTCAGCCTCCTGGACTCACGTGATCCTCCCACCTGAGCCTGAGTAGCTAGGACCACAGGTGTGAGCCAACACACTCAGCTTATTTTTTCAGTTTTTGTAGAGACAGGGTCTCACTATGTTGTCCAGGGTGGTCTTCAGCTCCTGGGCTCAAGGGATTCTCCCACCTTCGCCTCCCCAAGTGCTGAGATTACAGGTGTGAACCACCACACCCAGCCCACAAGTCCTCTTAGAACATCAAAGTGCCATTCTCATGACCTCATGGTGAATGAAGTTCACTCTCATTGACTATGACTTCAAGGCCCGTTATGACCTGTCACCTGCATGATTTAATGTGACGCTGGAGGCTCAGCCCTCACCACCATTCTCAGTTCTTCGCACCCCCTACAGCCCACTTTGAATCCTTCACACGTGTGCCACGCTGGGTTTGGCGGCCTGACCTCTGCAGTAATGTTTCCTCTCCTGGAAGGGTTTCCATCTGGCTAACTCCTACTCATCTCTTCGGGCTCAGTTTAGACATGACTTCCTCCACTAAGCTCCCTCTCATCCCACAAGACCAGGAGTTGTCCCCCAGCACCATGTCTTAGTCTGTCTGGGCTACTGTAATAGAATACCTTAGACTAGGTGGCTTACCCACCGCAGGAATTTATTTCCCACAGTTCTGGAGGCTGGAGGCTGGAGGCTGGAGATCAGGGTGCCAGCGCAATTGGATTGTGGTGCCAGCACTCTTCCAGGTTGCACAGGGCCAGCTTCTTAACCACGTTCTCACATGGTGATCCACTCACCTCCCTAGAGGCCACACCTCATAATACCGTAACCTGTGGGTTATAATTTCAACATATGAATTTGGGGAGGACACCAACACTTAGACCATAGCAACCCTCTGCTTCCTCTTGTCTTGCTGGAATGGAACTGCCCTGTCTTCCCTACTGGAATATAAACTCCGTGATGGTAGAAACCATGTTGCTTTGCCCACCGTGGGTAGCATGCAGAAGATGCTGGACTCTTCCTTCAATAGATATGTGTGTGAATGGACAGTGGGCTCATGATTCACATAAGAGTCAACAGCTCCGAAGCCTCTTGGCGCCACTCGCCTTGCTCCTCTGGGGCTCCCGAAGATGACAAACGTCTTCCTGCTTCCATGGCTTTGTGCTTTACTTGGGAGGCCCTTTTCAGTCCAAACTAAGCAAAACTGTACTGAGTGCCTCCTGTGTGCTAAGATTGGGATGTTCAGCAATCCCTACCGTAAGGGGACCCCTGGCCATTTCGTAGGCTAGCATTGGGAGTGGGGGCACAGTCTTAGGGTCCTGACTGCTCATGCTCACACCCAGCTCTGCCACTCCCCACTTTGCCCTCTAGGCCTCTGTCTCCTTTTTTCTGACTTAAGGATGATAGTGGTATTAATATCCAGCCCACAGAATTGTGATGAGCCGTATATGAAATGCATGGAAAGCAATTAACACAGCATTCCCTTCCCCCTCCAACTTTCCCTGGCGGTGAATTAATCACCCTTTTATCTGCATCCTGAGCCT
The DNA here is from genome assembly GCF_043159975.1 of Macaca nemestrina. Classification (NCBI taxonomy): domain Eukaryota; kingdom Metazoa; phylum Chordata; class Mammalia; order Primates; family Cercopithecidae; genus Macaca; species Macaca nemestrina. The sequence continues at coordinate 89,414,784 of NC_092141.1, forward strand.
CTTTTTAATGCCCATGCTGTCGTAGCACTTCTCACATTGTATTCAAGTTAGTCATTTATGATTCCGTTTTTCCCAGTGACTGTAGGTTCTCAAGGATAGGGCTGTACCATACTTCTTTTATAACCCCAGCACCAAGCAAAGCACCTGCTACTTCGTCGGTATTCATTGTTCCGGCTATGAAAGCTTAGACTAGGAAGGGATCTTGGAACAGTCTGGTCCACTGGTTCCTGAATGCCCGACCGTGGACCTGCAGAAGCAGAATCACCCGGAAGTGGGTTGAGAAACAGATTCCATAGGCACATCCACAAAGACAGAAGGTGGATCCCTGGGCCTTGAACTTGGGGTAGGATAGATGGGAAGTGACTGCTGATGGGTGTGAGGTTTATTTAGAGGTTAAGGAAGATGTTCTAAAGTTAGATTATAGTGATATTGCACAACTCTGTAAATACCAAAACCATTGCATTGTATGTTTTAAACAAGTTAACTTTATGGTATGTCAATTGTATCTCAGTAAAGCTGTTAGAAAAAAAAAAAAAAAACAGGCCGAGTACGGTCACTCAGGCCTGTAATCCCAGCACTTTGGGAGACTGAGGCAGGCGGATCACAAGGTCAGGAGATCGAGACCATCCTGGTTAACATGGCGAAACCCCGCCTCTACTAAAAATACAAACAAATTAGCCAGGCGTGGTGGCGGGCGCCTGTAGTCCCAGCCACTCGGGAGGCTGAGGCAGGAGAATGGCTTGAACCCGGGAGGCGGAGCCTGCAGTGAGCCGAGATTGCGCCCCTGCACTCCGGCCAGAGTGACAGAGGAAGACTCTGTCTAAAAAAAGAAAACAAAAAACAGATTCCAGAGCCCTACCCCACTTACTGGGGGAAAAACTCTCCCAGAGTATGGCCTGGGAATCTGCTTTTTAAAATAAGCTTTCCTGTGATTCTGAAGCAGAGCTGGGTTGGAGAACCACTGGCCTGCTTTTCCCACCATGAAGAACACTGTCCTTAGCATCCCTGACAAACGATGGTGGAGCCCGTTCTGTGCCAGACTCTGAGCCATGGCTGGTGTGTGCTGCTCCACAGGCCTCCCGGCGGAGCCTGTTCCATGCCAGACGCTGAGTGTTGGCTAGTGTGTGCTGCTCCACGGGCTCTGCAGGGAGCTCACCCCTGCTTGTCTGTGATTCCCATCGATCAGTTCTGCCTTCAGGTAGCAAAACAGAATGGATCTTCCCTGCCTTCTGCTTGTCAGCCCTTCCGCTGCTGGAAACAGCTGCGTGCTCCTTGACCACATGGTCCCAAGAGGCTGTGATGACGTCCAGCTTCTTCACTGGCCAGTGGCCCTCTGGTCATGCCCTCTGTTCACAGGGTCCATCTTTCCATCTGGCACTCAGAATCAAATGCAGGAACTCGGATGTGGTCTACCCAAGTCCCTAGACCTTCCACTCACCCACGCCATTTCCGTCGGTGCAGCTGGAAACACTGGTAACTTTTGAGGGGCACCAGGTCACTGGCTTATGTTGAGATTGCTGGTCATCCAGACCTGCCCCCCACACTAATCATACAGTGATTTTTCTTTTCCCAGATTTTTAACTTGAAAATGTACATACATCCCCAAAAACTGAAAAAGGATGCATCGGACAGCTGTATTCCTTCTACTTACGTGCAGCTGTTGCTGCTCTGGAATAGTCTCTCTGGCACGTGTGCATGCTGTGTGTGTGTGTACCATACATCCCCGCGATTGTGACAGCTCAGCTCAGAAGACATCAGCAGGCCTGTCCTGAGAATGACGTTCTCCTCCACAGCCTCAGTGTCATTAGCGTACTGATTACAAATCATAGTCACCCCATAACGTCACCTGAATTATAGCATTATGAGAGAGATTGAGACGTAAGCAGCCCCCGCCTGCTGTGGGAACTCAGGCCACACTTTAATTCCACGTGTCACTGTGCAAAGTGACTTTGCTCTGTGGGGATGTCAGTGATCCAGCTAGATTCTGTTATCAGAATGGACCCTCCCCACTTTGGGTCATGGGCAGATTTGATCAGTTTCCCCATTGAGTCGTTGATAAAGATGTCGAGAGAACGAGCCCCAGCCCTCGGTGCTAATACGGAGCACTCCGTTTTCTTTGATGTGTTTAATTATTGATCCAGCCACAAGTGAGGAGTGGAAGTTGTGATTTGAAAGCTGTCACCAAGAGATGTGGGGGATTCAGGAACAAAATTGCAGGAAGGTAGACAGGTCTGGAGAATGTGATACAGTGGGAAACGCGTCCCCACATTAAGGCTAGTGTGACTAAGGAAAACACAAGGTTAGGAGACTCAGGCCTGCCATGTTGTGCTCTAAACTACAGCCTCTGCCTCCTGGGTTCAAGCGATTCTCCTGCCTCAGCCTCCCAAGTAGCTGGGATTACAGGCATGTGCCACCACACCCGACTAATTTTGTATTTTTAGTAGACATGGGGTTTCTCCATGTTGGTCAGGCGGGTCTCGAACTCCCAACCTCAGGTGATCCATCTGCCTCGGCCTCCCAAATTGCTGGGATTACAGGTGTGAGCCACCAGTCTTGGCCAACACTGTGTCTTCTTTAAGCCTCCAACAACCCATGGAGGGGTGGGGCAGGGCGTCCGCTTCAATACACAAAGGAGGAGACACCAGGAAAGCAAGGGGCAGGCAGAGGTGATGCAGCCAGCAACCTTAGCCTTGCTTCTGATGGAGACTAGGTCCCGGGGGGCTCCTAAGGACCAGATCCCAGGGAATCCTGCTACAGACCGGGTCCCAGAGGCTCCTCGTATGGGCCAGATCCCAGGGAATCCTCCTACAGACCAGGTCCGGGGGTGGAGGGGCTCCTCCTATGGACCAGGTCTTGGGACGGGATTTCTCGTATGGACCAGGTTCCAGGGGGCTCCTCCTATGGACCAGGTCCCGGGGGGCTGCTCATACGGACCAGGGAATCCTCCTACAGACCATGTCCCAGGGCTCCTACTGTAACACACCAGGTCTGGGAGTTGGGGCTCCTCATACGGACCAGGTCCCAGGGGTGGGAGGGGCTCCTCCAGTTGACCAGGTCTGGGGTGGGGGGTTCTCATATGGACCAGGTCACGGGGGGTACTGCCCACCACCAATTTGCAGGGTACATCATCTAGTTCCTTATGCCAAACCCATCGTCTCGTAGGTGAGGCAGGGAAGGGGAGCCATGAGGGTGAGGTAAGGGAGAGGGAAGGATGAAGAGCGGGGTGGCGGGGGTGCAGCATGGAGGGAGTGGCTGCAGGGCAGGTGGCCGAGGGCTGTGCTGCCCACTGAGCTGCGTGCCTGGTGGCAGGTGGTGTACGAGGAGAGCCGCATGGTCAGCCTCACAGCCCCCTACGTGTCGGGCTTCCTGGCCTTCCGAGAGGTGCCCTTCTTGCTGGAGCTGGTGCAGCAGCTGCGGGAGAAGGAGCCGGGCCTCATGCCCCAGGCAGGTGTCTCATCCCTAGGACAAGAGAAAGATCCCTCCTTCCCCCCGGGGGAGGGAAGGCGGTTGCAGGTCGCCACCACCGAAGTGGCCGGGAGAGACTCGTGAGCTTCCTGGAAGAGAGGAATGAGGGTTTCTAAAAAGCTGGACCCCAGAGACAGTGCCCCCTTCTTGCCCCAGGGATGGCCCTGTCCTGAGTGCCGAGGGCCAGCTCAGCTGACTGTGACTCTCCCCATGGCTCCATAGGTCCTTCTTGTGGATGGAAACGGGGTGCTCCACCACCGAGGTAATCCTGCTCTCGGAGGTCCCGGGAAGGCACTGTGGGGAAGAGATGGGGGAGAGGGCGCCTCTGTCACCCCCGACACAAAACGCCGGCCCCTCGGCCTTTGCCGCCAGCCCCTCCAGCGGCTCCTTTCTGGGCGCAACAGGGACTCACAGTGTGCTCTGCCCCCCTCCTCCAACCCTGCCAGAAAAGGACTGTCTTTGCTTCACCCCTCCCCTCTTTCCTGCGCGCTCCTGCCTTCCCTACAGTGCCCTGCACTGGCTCATCTCCAGGTGCCACTATCCAGTTCTGACCTGATCACCAAAAGATGTCCCAGGGCCCGGGCTCAGAGTAGCCTTCCCTGCCAGCCACGCTCCCTGCCAGCCACCCACACTGCATGGCCCGTCAGGCCCTTATCCACAACTAGACAGGTGCACCCAGGCCCCCACTGATGCCGGAAACCTTGGCCTAGGGAGATGGGCCCTTTTTTTTCTTTTTGAGACAGAGTCTCACTCTGTCGCCCAGGCTGGAGCGTGGTGGCACTTGCAGTGATCTCGGCTCACTGCAAGCTCCACCTCCCAGGTTCATGCCATTCTCCTGCCTCAGCGTCTCAGTAACTGGGACTACAGGCGCCGCCACCATGCCCGGCTAATTTTTTGTGTGTTTTTAGGAGAGACGGGGTTTCACGTGTTAGCCAGGATGGTCTCGATCTCCTGACCTCGTGATCCGCCTGCCTCAGCCTCCCAAAGTGCTGGGACTACAGGCGTGAGTCACCGCGCCCAGCCAAGGGAGATGGGCTCTTTTACCCCCACATACAGAGCTGAAGGCGGCACAGCAGCACCCAGAGAGGGCCCAGGAGGGGTGACGTTGGAGCTTCCTGGCCAGCAAGTGTAATTGGGCCCGGGCTGCTGCCCTCGCACATGGGTGCAGAGCCAAAGGGTGGTCATGTGCCGACCCACATGCTAGTGCCAGCGCTGGCAAGCCACCGTTGAGGGAAGAGGAGGCCGGGAGGCACAGGAAATGACCGGAGAGCTCATGCCAGCGCTGGCAGGCCACCGTCGAGGGAAGAGGAGGCCGGGAGGCACAGGAAATGACCGGAGAGCTCATGCCAGCGCTGGCAGGCCACCGTCGAGGGAAGAGGAGGCCGGGAGGTTCAGGAAATGACTGGAGAGCTGGGCTGCAGTATCCCAGCATGCCAGTGAGGTGCTGGCCCTGGCACTGACCGTGACAGAGGGAAGGAGGCTTCCTCTCTGGCCTGGCACCCAGGAAATCGGGCACAGGGGGCCTTGGCGCAGGTCAGCTTGGGACTTAGGTCTGGTTTCCCCAGCCCTCTGCCCGTCCACAGACCTCTGCTCACTTAGGGAAGCTTTTGGTGAGACTCTGGCTTGTCCTGAATCCCTGTGCCAGGCCCCAGCCCCACCTCCCCAGCCCCACCCTCCTTTCTCCCTGGCAGGTTTTGGGGTGGCCTGCCACCTTGGCGTCCTTACAGACCTGCCTTGCGTTGGGGTGGCCAAGAAACTTCTGCAGGTGGATGGGCTGGAGAACAACGCCCTGCACAAGGAGAAGGTGAGGAGGAGCCTGCTGCAGGCCATGCCGGGCAGCTCAGTGGCGGGGCTGCCGTGGCCCTGGGCACGAGGACGCTTCTGGACCAGCCCTTGCCTGCAGACGCTGCCCTCCTCGTCCCTAGCTTGTGGCCTGGAATAAGGAAGACCTGCTTTCCTCCGGGCGCTGCCGTGCCTGTCTCAGCCGAGGGCGCGCTCTGTCCTCCTGGCGCTGCCGTGCCTGTCTCAGCCGAGGGCGCTCTCTGTCCTCCGGGCGCTGCCGTGCCTGTCTCAGCCGAGGGCGCTCTCTGTCCTCCGGGCGCTGCCGTGCCTGTCTCAGCCGAGGGCGCACTCTGTCCTCCGGGCGCTGCCGTGCCTGTCTCAGCCGAGGGCGCGCTCAGCTCCTCTTCTGCCTCTTGGGTGTGCCTGCCTCTCTGGTCCCCTCGCCTCTGAGCCACCGTGGCACACCAAGTAGGGCTGAGTCCCCCAGTTACTGGGGACAGGATGGGCTTCCAGGCTGTCCCGGGTGCACTTGGTGCTTTTCCCACCCCACCTCGCCCCAGACCCCGTCTCCTCCCCTGCGTGCTCAGGTACACCAGCCTCCAGGCCCCCCTCCCACCAAGGCCTGCCTGGAGCTGCCACCCACACTTCCTACCCCACCTTCCCCTGCACCGTCCTCCTCTGGGACCCCATGTTGGCACTGGGAGTGAGACACTCTCCTCTGGGACCCCATGTTGGCACTGGGAGTGAGACACTCTCCTCTGGGACCCCATGTTGGCACTGGGAGTGAGACACTCTCCTCTGGGACCCCATGTTGGCACTGGGAGTGAGACACTCTCCTCTGGGACCCCATGTTGGCACTGGGAGTGAGACACTTGCAGTGGAGGGAGCTGGTGACACCCTCAGCTGTTTGACTGGATGGCAGATTCTGAACAGAGACTGCATCTCTCATTCCTCCCAGCTCTCAGGCGCCTGCATGGAGCAGTTGCTTAATAAAAATCTGTTGAGTTGATGGGGACCTTAGATCCACTCAATGATCCAGTCCACTGCCTCCAGAAATACCAGCCTGTTGAGCTGAGTCAAATGTGCCCAAAGCAGGAGACAAGCCACAGGAAGGAAGCGGGCTCAGCACTGGTCACTGGGCAGTGGCGGCACCTGTGTGGCTGCCAGCCTGGCACAGCGGCCCTGGGCAGATTGCTGCCCTTGTTCTAAGCCGCGTCATCAGGTTTGGACAGGGTCTTTTGGGCAGCACTCTCAGCTCGGGCGAGACCACGTCACCGCCTGCACGCTCAGTGGCATCTCAGGTGGTGCTGCTTTGCCTGGGCCGCAGCTCACCTCCAAAATCAGTCCCCTTCCCTGTCCTGGCCCAGTGACTGGGTTTTTAAAATAAAGAGACTTGGGCCTGTCACGGTGGCTCACGCCTGTAATCCCAGCACTTTGGGAGGCCGAGGTGGGTGGATCACGAGATCAGGAGATCGAGACCATCCTGTCTAACACGGCGGAACCCCGTCTCTACTAAAAATACAAAAAATTAGCCAGGCGTGGTGATGGGCGCCTGTAGTCCCAGTCCCAGCTACTCGGGAGGCTGAGGCAGGAGAATTGCTTGAACCCGGGAGGCGGAGCTTGCAGTGAGCGAGGATCGCGCCACTGTACTCCAGCCTGGCAACAGTGCGAGACTCCGTCTCAAAAAATAAAATAAAGAGACTTGCCTTCAGCCCTTCATCAAGAAAAGAGGATTTTTTTCCCCATTTTTTTTTCTCCCGTTTTCCAGATCCGACTCCTGCAGACTCGAGGAGACTCGTTCCCTCTGCTGGGAGACTCTGGGACTGTCCTGGGAATGGTGAGTGGCCAGGACCCTGAGCCCCTCCAAAGCCCCGGGGTAGGGGATCGTTTGCAGGCAGACACAGGTGCATGCAGACACGCGTGCCCTCACACTTACCCACATCAACCCCCCACCTGCCCGTCCGTCCATCCTCCTGCCTCTGACTGAGCCCGGGGTGTGATATCTGTGTTTATTTCCTCCAGCTGTGCTGAGGGAGCCCACCCTGCCCCAGGGACAAGCAGTAGGAAGGTGCCCTGAGGATGGGCAGGCCCTGGCCCCTGAGAGCACTGCCCCCTTCACCTTCCCTCCTGCCCCCAGGACATTTTGTCAGAGCTCCAGCCGCTGAGGCTGTCCTGACCTTGGTCCCAGTGGCCCAGCCCACAGGACAGCCCTCACCTTCCTTGTCACAGGCCCTGAGGAGCCACGACCGCAGCACCAGGCCCCTCTACATCTCCGTGGGCCACAAGATGAGCCTGGAGGCAGCTGTGCGCCTGACTTGCTGCTGCTGCAGGTTCCGGATCCCAGAGCCCGTGCGCCAGGTGGGTGGGCCGGGGATGTGGGGAGGCAGCACAGGCGCCTCTGCTTCCTACCACCTGCTGTTCAGGGCTCGCCAGCAGCTCAGCTGGGGTCAGAGTGCAGTGACGTGAGGACAGGGGTTCCTGGGCCAAGGACAGGTCACAGACACCTCGCTGGAGAGCTTGGTTGGCCTGCGCCAGGCCCTGCAGTCAGAACAGTAGACCGGAGGGTGCAGGGCTCCCAAGAGTTCATCCCCAGGCCCTGTGCCCCATGCGCTCAGCCTCCCAGCCTCTCTGAGCCTCCTGCACCCAGATACGGGCCAGCCTGGAGAATCAGTGATGTTAGCTCCGGTGGTGAGGTGTCCTGCCAATTCCCAGCCAGCCCCTCAGGTCCCAGAGGGAGCAGCTGAACTTGAGCCGGGAGGCTTCTGCAGGAAAGCTGTGCGGGCCCCAGAGATGCTGGTCTGGGGCCTCGGGTATGCCTGCACCAGAACCCAGCACCAGAACTGCTGTTCGGTCCCCCGGGAAGGGTGAGAACTCTGCTGAAACGGTCAGCTCAGCTGAGAAAGGACTCAGCCTGCGGGCCAGGGGAGAGACAGCTGGCACGAGATGCCCACAGCCAGCTTCGATAGGACCAGGGGACCACAAGACACGGGTGGATCCTGTCCCAGAGAAGCCCACAGAGTGAGGGTACAAGAAAAGTCAGTCTTGGCCGGGCGCGGTGGCTCAAGCCTGTAATCCCAGCACTTTGGGAGGCCGAGACGGGCGGATCACGAGGCCAGGAGATCGAGAGACGATCCCGGCTAACACGGTGAAACCCCGTCTCTACTAAAAAATACAAAAAAACTAGCCGGGCGAGGTGGCGGGCGCCTGTAGTTCCAGCTACTCAGGAGGCTGAGGCAGGAGAACGGCGTAAACCCGGGAGGCGGAGCTTGCAGTGAGCTGAGATCCGGCCACTGCACGCCAGCCTGGGCGACACAGCGAGACTCCGTCTCAAAAAAAAAAAAAAAAAAGAAAGAAAGAAAAGTCAGTCTTAGAAGAGACCCGCTAGGGGAAGGGCCGCCCTGGGCAGGAAGGAGTTTGATGTGCTCAAGAAACGGGGGGCCCGGAGGGTGGCTCACGCCTGTAACCCCAACACTTTGGGAGACAGAGGTGGGAGGATCACTTGAGCCCAGGAGTTTGAGGGCACCCTACACCACATAGTGAGACCCCATCTCTACAAAAAAAATGTAGAAACAAATTACCCAAGTGTGGTGGTACGCGCCTGTGGTCTCTGCTACTCAGGAGGCTGAGGCGGGAGGGATCACCTGAGCCCAGGAGGTCGAGGCTGCAGTGTGCCGTGATTGGGCCACTGCACTCCAGCCTGGGTGACAGAGCAAGACCTTATCTCAAAAAAACTTTCCAAAAAAACAAAAAGAAACAGCAGGAAGGTGTGGCTGGAGCCAGGGCAGTGAAGTACAGAGTGGGCGGGAGCCCATGAGCATCTTGGGGTGCTCCAGGGTGTCAGACGTCACCCACAGGGACTTGGATGGCTGAGTTGGCAGCGGGATGCCCGCAGGTTGGCCTTTTTAGGTGGCCGCTGTGCGTGCTGTGGAGGCTATGGGGTGGAGGTAGGGACGCGGGTCTGCACAAGCCACGCTGCTTCCAGCAGCCCAGCTCTGGAGCCTCCCTGGTGTCTGCCGCTTCCCCGTCTTACCCCCACTGCTTGCCCCGCAGCCTGTGCTGGGGCAGCAGCAGCACCAGTGGAAAACCCCCAGGCCACCACCATGGGGCCGGTGCCTTCCGGCTGCTGGCGCGCAGTGTGGCCTCCAGGGGGCAGCAGCAGCCCGCATACCACAGTGGCCCTCGCCCTGGGGAGCTGTGCCTAGTGGTGGCATCTGAGCGGACTCCGCAGCCTTGCAGGGCTTTGCTCAGGGCACAGGTGTGTGGACTCTCAAGCCCGTGAGCTGTGTCCCCAGCCCCCAGGAAAGAGGCCTTTCTTCCTCCATTCCAGCTCAGCCGTGTGGTCTTCCAAGAGAGAACCCAATAAACTGTCTCCCAGGCCTTCAGCCCCAGGAACTTTAGGTCGTGCTGCTACAGACAACACAGTTCCTGGAGCTCCTAGACCTTTTTCCACCTCAGCACGCCCCAGAGTAGGACAGTGGCCCGTCCTTGCAAGGGAGGGGACACCTGGCCTGTGAGTACCTTGAGCATCTAGAAACAGAACAAGGATCTGTGCCTAGCACTGGCGAAGAGCCTGCCGAATCCTGGGCCCCCCCTCCAGAGGAAGGAAAGCTACAGCCAGATGGGATATGCAGCTGTTCCGCACCAGGGGCCCGCAGCTTCTCACTGCTGGGCGGGAGCCGACGGTCGAGTCCTGCAGGGCTGGCTCTGTCTCTGGGTCCGTTTCCTTCCTGAGGTCACTCGCCTCTCAACAGGCTCCCCTCCTGACTCTGTTCCAGAAGGTTCTGGGAGAGCACAGACAGGGTTAGTGTTGGTCTGCTCTCTCCCTGGCTCCTCCCCGAGCTGTCTTGGTGGCCCCGTGGTCACAGGCGCTGCTGTGCTCCTGGTTGCCAGGTCCAGGCTCTCCTGCCAGGCCAGGCTGGGCCACTCCAGGGCAAGGTGAGAGGTGCTGGCCCCGCCTACCACTGCCCCTCTTCCCTCATGAATAGAAGCAGGAGCAGGCTGGGGGATTAGCCCTTGCTGTCCATGAGTCGTGCAGCCCTGAAGCTAATCTAAGCCCATCTGAGCTGGGATCAGGGGGACTTCCCAGGGCCAGACCCCCCATGCCCTCAGGAGTTCCCACTCAGACCTGAGCCCTGTTCAGGTTGCTAGATCCTGCTAGCAACCTTGCTGTGAGACCCTGCTGGGGTCTGCCGTCATCTCAGCCTGTGGCCCACCGCCCTCTTTTGTCCTGGTGATTCTGGAGGTACGACAGGGGTTACTGCTGATCTCGTCAGGGAGGGGACAGACCAGCTGGGCTCGGAGTCCCCAGAGAAGCAAGTGTTAGCAGGGAAGCCTCAGCTTGCACACAGCCTACAGGGAAGCACAGGCTGGAAACCAGTGAAGGCTGAGCAGCTCCAACTGCCACTGGTGGGGAGGAGGCCCAGGACCCGCTTGCTTAGCCTGTCCACTCACCAGCTACTCAGGCCCGTCAGGGACTGCCCAGCTCGGTGTGAGAGCTGCCATTGCAGGGCTTTGACCCCAAAGTTCCAGGCATGCCTGTCACACACTCGCCAACAGGGCCGCTGCTCCTGAGCCTGAAAAGCTGGCTGTGACCTGTGTGTCCTGAATGGGCTTCTATGGGGGATGGAGGCATTGCCACCAGCAGCTCCTGGTGGGAAACTGGTCCACAGGCCAGCTCAGCACCTAGCAGCACGTCTGTCTCCTCCAGGCTGACATCTGCTCCCGAGAGCACATCCGCAAGTCGCTGGGACTCCCCAGGCCACCCACACCGAGGTGAGCACCAGAGGAGGCTGGGGCACTAAAGGGGCATTTCCGACACCTGCATAGGCTGTGTCTGGTGGCTCAGCCTCTGTCTGTTGCAATACTGTGGCTCAGAACAGACAGTGCGGGGCCAGGGCATGCAGGGGCCACAGGAGAGGTCTTCAAAGAGGGAGGAGAGTGGAGTAGGGTGGACTCCTATTCTCATGGGAACTCTCCAGAAACAACACTGCTTCCACCCAAAGTCCTGGGACTATCCTCAGCCTTCCTCAGTCCACTTAGCCTGTGAGGTACCAGGATATGGGTGCTGCAGAAAAGGTGTGGCCTCGGAGTCAGACATGACCCAGCCCTGCATAGCCAGCTGTGGTGTTTGCACTCCTCAAGCCTCAGCTTCCTCATTGTCGAGATATTCTTGTCCCGCTGGTTCTTGTTAGAGTGACAGTGTGCCTGGCACAGTCACAGCTAACAGTGCAAGGGTTTGTCTTAAAACTATTGCAGATGATTTGATCCTGCTAGCAACCTTGTTGTGAGACAGGTACTGTGACCCCACTTTACAGATGAGGAACCTGGGATGCTGAGCGCTGATAAGGAGTAAAGCCGAATTCAGTCTGGCCACTTGTTCTCCTCTTGGAGTGGGCAGTTTGGATTCCAGGCCCTGCATCTGAGCCTCCAGGCTGAGAGGACACCCCCACTCCCTGGGCAAAGATCGCAGGAGGCCCCAGGCCTGGGATTCACCATGCCCTCACCCACGATTAGTTACTGAAGGGCTGCGGTTCCTCTGTGCTCATTTTCCCTCGAAGCCAGGGACTGTTCCCAGGCCTCCCTAGGCTGCTTTGAGAACTGAAGGAGCAGGTGGCAGGGACCCCCAAGCTCTCCCAGAGTTGGGGACTGGCCAGCTTGAATGCAAGCTCTGTCTGAGCAGCATGCCCTACCCGGCCCAATGCGCTGGGCTGTAGCAGGCCCTGAGTGTCCAGGCCAGCCACAGTTTCCAGACCCCATCTGCGGTGTGAGGGGGTGTCAGGTGGGCGCTAGCGTCTGATGCTGTCCCTTTCTCAATGTCATCACCAGGAGCCCAACGCAGAGGCCAGTGGCATGCCCCAGAGGAGACTCTGGAGAGTCGTCAGGGGAGGGCCGGCCCCCACAGGACCACAGCCCAGGCCCCAGGACAGCCCCAAGGCCAAGTTCCCAGGAGCAGGAGGGCAAGGACTGGCAGTAGGGTGGAACTGGGCGCCATGAAGACACGAAGGCCACTGGCCACCTCGTTCTGGCCTCAGGACACTGACCACCCCTGGGGGTGGTCTAGGGACTTAGGGGAACCTCACCTCAGCCGCAGGTAGAGTACCCAGTCCCCAGAGACAGGCTGACCGCACCGCCCCTGGGGGACGCCGCAGCACAGCCCAGTGCCAGGTGGGGTAGAGGTGACCACAGCCCCTCTTCGCCCCGTCATCGGCTGCTCAGCTGTGGTCACGGTGCTCAGAGGACAGATCTCTACGGGGGCAAGTACCAGACCCTGAGAGTGCACGAGACGCTTTCCTGGAGCCCACAAAGGGGAGTCAGACTACAGCCTGCACAAGCCCTGCAGCCTCTGCTTTGCCCGCCGCTTTCGATAGATAGGACTTGCTTGCTCTTTTTTTTTCTTCTCAGGGTTCATTTTTTTATTTTACTTATTTGTTTGTTTGATTATTTATTTCTGTTGATCTCTTTACTGTAAGGTTTACTCGCAGAATCAGGGTTCATTTTTAAGGCAGGTCCCCAGCCCCAGCCATACTGAACCATCTCTGCCCTGGCATGGGAGGGGTCCTAGCTGGGGTAGCTGGGCTTTAGCACCCACCCACTGCCTGCCATGCCCCCTGACCCCAGTCCTGGCCATCCTCCAGCCTGCCCTGGGAAGAGGGAGCAGAGAGCCTCGTCTCAGCCTAGAGGGGGCTGAGGGTGGGGGCAGCACACACAGACAGTCTGGGCTGCGGGGTGGGAGGCCAGACAGGGAGTCACTGGTGTCTGAGGGGTTGGGTGCCAGGTTCTGCGCCCAGCGGGGCTAGGATCAGGGGGTGGCTCCTTCCCCCACAGGCTCTGAGAGTTTATCGCTGTCCTCTGTCCCTGCCTGCCTTGCCCCAGAGGCACAACCTCAAAACTGTCTCCACTGTGGGAAAGCAGCCCTGGGCCCCTGTCTGGCCACTTCCTCTCCTCTTGGTGTGGGCTAGAGGTGCCAGCTGAGGAGTGGGGGCAAAGGGGACGGCCCACCTGCAGCCCGGCCCCAGCCCCTGGGCGCCTCCCAAGCACCCCCCAACCCTTGACATGCCGGCTGGCCTCCAGACCCCAGGCTCCCTGAGGACGCTGGAATCTGCCACAGAGCATGAAGAAGTTCCTGGAATCCTTTCCTGCCATTCACCTGAGCTCTACAAGAAGAGGCCGGTGATCATGATTTGACAGCTTGGGACAAGAATCCAGGGAGGGCGGGTCTCTGGCGCCCCGCCATGCCCCTCCGAGACGGTGCTGTCCTGGTGTTCCTGAGGAGCAGTGCGAGCCTGGGCCTGGGACAGGTGCACAGTTGAGGGGACAGGTGCACAGGCAGCAGCACGCAGGGCCTGGAAGTGCCAGCCCCACCCGCCTGCTCTCACTCGAAAGCTGCTTTGGAGGGCTGGGCTGCAGGGACAGAGGCTCCGGAAAAGAGGCCCAGGCTGTGGAGCTGCCCTTCCTTGATGGAGCAGACTCTATTCTAGAAATTTCTATAAGAAGTAGACCCACTCCAGGACAAGTGGGGCTGGGAGGCGCAGATACTGGGGGCTCTGTGGGCACCTGGGTGTTGTGCCTGAAGTCACAGGGACACAGGAGAGAGCGGGAACTAGGTGGCCTGTTCCGGCTGCTGTCCGTCAGCAATGCTGGCCAGACCAGATGAGCAGTGTGGGGCGAGAGGGAGCCCCAGCACAGCCCCTCAGGCCCTCCATGCCTCAGGGTGTCAGTGGACCCGGACTGGCCTCACCCAGCCCTGGGCACTTGGGCCTGTCGGGGATCTAGCTTTCGTTGAGGACCCCACCAGTGGACCGAGGCTCCTCTCACTGTGGCAGAGGGATCTCTGCCCTTCGCACCCAAAGGGGCAGCAGCTAGTGGATGGGGATGGCTCACGGCCCTCCCTTTCCACTTGCCTTGGGAAGGGAGACAGACAGGAAGGGCCTTGGAATTGGGCCAGTGTGGGGAGAGTGTCCCCAGAGAGTCCTTGAGGTGGGAGAGGTGTGGAGTTGACAGCAGGCAAGGCCGGCTTTGAGGTTGTGTGGACCCTGTCTACCTCTAGCTCAAGTTGAGAGGTGTCAGCCGTGGAGCCATGTGGGCCCCAGGGACAGCCACGCGTGGGGTCCAGACCGGTCTAGATGTGTCTGTCTGGTGGGCACTGAAGGTCCACTTGGGAGAGTCCAGGGCAGCACCTGATGAGCTGAGAGCCGCAGCTGTGTCTACCTGGAACCTGTTTCCTCACCGGGAACGTGAACACCTGCTTCAGAAGCGTTGGGGTTTAAAGGTGGGGATACGCGTGAGGTCTCTTGCCCAGCGGTGGACACTCAGTACACTCCTGATAAATGAGGCATGGGGTGGTGGAGTCCAGCACCAGGCTGGGCCCAGGAACGAGGCATCAGTGGTCAGAGGGGAGGGCGTCTGCCCACCTAGCAGCTTTGGCAAGGATCTGCCTCCCAGCACCCCCGTGGAGTCCTGTCTGGATGGGAGGGAGAGCAGGGCTGTGGACAGCCTCCAGAGGTGTCCCCCTAAAATCTCTGAATGTCACCGGCACCAGCAGGCCGGGCAGGGTTCTCCCGGGGGTAACACCACCCGAGCACAGCCGTGGTCCTGGGGCACGCCGCCCGGGTTGGGGGACGGAATCCGAGGTCCTGCATCATTGCCCATGAGTCCAGGGCTTAGGCATCGCTTTGGGGACCCTCATGCTGGCCCCCAGGCCCACTGAGGCATAGGTGAGACCACTGCATGGTCCTTGGAAAAACGGGGCTCCTCAGGCAAAGAGTGGACAGAGCCGATGCTGGCGACGGGGGCCTTCTCTCGGCCTAATGTTTTCAAGGTGCGCCTGCGTCTTGTGCCAGGTGTCAGAACCTCGTTCTTCTTTACGGCTGAGTCATATTCCATCGTGTGGATCAGGATAAACATTTTGTTGAACTTGGTGGATATTTGGGTTTTTTCCATTCAGAGCTGTTGTGAATAATGCTTCAGGGAAGACTGATGTACGAGCTTTTGTGTAAACATGTATTCAGCTGCCTTGGGTATATACTTAGGAGTAGAATTTCTGGGTCATGTGGTAACCCTGTGTTTAACTTTCTGTGAAACTGCCAGACTTTTCCGTAGCAGCTCCATCAGTTCACATTCCCACCAGCAATGCCCAAGGGTTCCAAGTTCTCCACACCCTCGCCACCACTTGCTATTAGCTGCCATTTAGATTCTAGCCATTCCATGGAGTAGAAGCTGGTATTTCGGCTGGGCACGGTGGTTCATGCCTGTAATCCCAGCACTTTGGAAGGCTATGACAAGAGGATCACTTAAGCCCAGGAGTTTGAGATTTGAGACCAGGCTGGGCAACATAGTGAGACCTCATCTCTACAGAAAACTAAAAAATTAACCGGGCATGGTGATGCACTTCTATAATCACAGCTACTCGGGAGGTTGAGGTGGGAGAATCCCTGAAGCCCAGGAGGTCGAGGTTGCAGTGAACCGTGATTGCGCCACTGCATTCCAGCCTGGGTGACAATGAGACCCTGTCTCCAAAAAAAATAAAAACTAAACTAAAATAAAAATGTGGTATTTCATTGTGCGCTTGATTTGCATTTCCTAATGGCTCACGATGGTGAGCGCCTTCTCATGTCTTAGTCACCATTTGTATATCCTCGTGAGCAAAGCATCTATTCAAATCCTTTGCCCATCTTTAAAATTGGGTTGTCATCTTCTTGAGTTGCAGAAGTTCTTTATATGTTCTGAATCCTAGATATTGATCACTTCTGTAGTTTTCAAATACTTTCTCCTGTGGGTTGTCATCATTTTCTTGATAGTGTCCTTTGATGCATGAAAGTTTTTAAATTTGATGAAGTCCATTAATCTCTTTTGTTGCTTATGCTTTTGATGTTATATTTAAGAAGCCATTGACTAATTCAAGGCCATGAAGATTTACACCTACATTTCCTTCTAAGACAGGTATAGTTTTAGTGCTTACCTTTACGTCTTTGATCCATTTTGACTTGAATTTGGGTATGGTGTGAGGGAGCAGGTCCTATGTCATACCTGTGAGTAGCCAGTTGTCCCAGACCATTTTGCTTTGTTGTTGTTGAGACAGGTTCTTGCTCTGTTGCCAAGGCTGGAGTGCAGGGGCGTGATTACAGCTCACTGCAACCTCGACCTCGTGGGCTCAAGTAATCCTCCTGGCTCAGCCTCCAGAGTAGCTGGGACTACAAGCATGTGCCACCATGCCTGGCTAATTATTTTTTTTTGAGACGGAGTCTTGCTGTGTCGCCCAGGCTGGAGTGCAGTGGCACGATCTTGGCTCACTGCAAGCTCCACCTCCTGGGTTCACACCATTCTCCTGCCTCAGCCTCCCGAGTAGCTGGAACTACAGACACCCACCACCACGCCTGGCTAATTTTTTGTTTTGTTTTGTTTTGTTTTTTCAGTAGAGACGGGGTTTCACTGTTAGCCAGGATGGTCTCAATCTCCTGACCTCGTGATTCACCTGCCTCAGCCTCCCAAAGTGGTGAGATTACAGGCGTGAGTCCCCGCACCCGGCCTAATTTTTTAAGATTTTTTTTGTGAAGACAGGGTCTCACCATGTTAACCCAGGCTGGTCTCCAACTCCTGGGCTCAAGCTTTCTTCCTACCTCGGCCTCCAAAAGTGCTGAGATTACAGGCGTGAGCCACCGTGCCTGGCCTATTTTTACTTCCTGCTTTCCAATCTGAATGCCTTTTCTTTCTTTTTCTTGCCTAATTGCTCTGGCTGGAATCTCTAGCACGTTGTTGAACACAGTGGTGACAGCACATACCTTTGTCTTGTTCCTGATCTTAAGGAAAAGTTTTCAGTCTTTCACCACTATATATGATGTGAGCTGTTAGATTTTCAAGGATGCTCTTTATCCAGCTGAAGACGTCCCCTTCTAGTTCTAATTCATGAAGTGTTTTTATCCTTAAAGGGTACTGGATTTTGTCAAATGCTTTTCTGGCCTCTGTTGAAAAGATCCTGTATTCTTCTGTTAGTGTGAGGTGTTACATTGATTGATTTTCATATGTTGAGCCAGTTTCCGTTTCTGGAATACATCCAACTCGGTCATGGTGTATAATCCATTGACTGCTGCTGAATGTGATTTACTTGTATTTTGGTGCGGATTTTTACATCCGTATTTATAAGGGATATTGGTCTGGCGTTTTCTTATGATGTCTTCCTCTGGTTTTGATATCAGGATAATATTAGCCTCATAGATTGGGCTAGGAAGTGTTCCCTCCTCTGTTTTTTTAGAAGAGAGAGATGGGTGTTAATTCTTGTTAGAACCTTTGGTAGAATTTGCCAGTGAGCCTATCTGGTCTCGGGTCTTTGGGAGAGTTTTGATTCTGAGTCAGTCTATGTATTTGTTATAGATTGTTCGGATTGTCTATCCTTGAGTCAGTTGCTAGCTTGTGTGTTTCTAGGAATTTTTCCATTTCATCCATGTTATCTAATCTGTTGGCATACTGTTGTTCACGGGATTTTCTTGATGTGTGTGAGGTCTCTGAGAACGTCCCTGACTTCACTCCTGCTTTTAGTCACTGGCATCTTCTTTTAGCTTGGGCCGTCTGGCTGTGCATGGTTTTGGGGGAGTCTTCCTTGACCATGCAGATGCTGAGCAGTGACCTGGCTGGGAAAGGGGACCGGGAGTGCAGGGCACCTGCTGAGGACTCACCTAGGCCCAAGATTCAGAGAGTCAGGGCTCCAACCACATCCGCCTGCATGCCTTTCCCAGGCTCTCCCCACACAGACAGCCAGCACCCCCTCCCCAAAGACTGGGCAGTTCCTGAACAGCACCCCACCAAGTCCTCAGTAAGGCCTGTCTTTGGGGAAGCAGGGTCTCAGGAGGATGGCAGAGGTGGTGTGGAACTCACGTCTGGCAGTTCCCGGCCTCTCAGGAAGCTTTGCCACTGGCTTGGGGTTAAGTGGGTGTGGAGCTCTGAACCCTAAAGGGGTGAGAGTTGAAATGGAAGCGGCATCTGTAGTCCATTTGGGGTGCAGGTGCGTGCCAGGGGTCCTCAGCCCTGGCTGATGGCCACATGAACCGCGTGAGGAGAGGCAGGGCGTGTCAGCAGCAACCCTAAGTGTGTGCTCATTTCCGTGGGCCCTGACTCGGTGACACTGCGGCTCTCCAGAGGGACGCTTTGAAAACAAAACAGGAAAGAACACGTGGCCCCACGTCTTTTGCCTGAGTCACTGTATTCCTTAAAAGATGAAGGGCCCTGGTCCTTGGCTCTTCCTGCACGTGAGAAAATGTTGGCCGAGGTTAGCGATTATGCTTCTGTAATCTGTAACCAGAAGTGCTCTTACACCCAAGCCTTGGTGTGATTCTGCTGTCATGTAACTTCGGAGCCAGCTGGATGGAATTGACTGTGCAGGTCCTGAGCCCCAGCCCCCGCATCCAAGCAGTGGGCCGAGACACTGAGCTGGGCAGTCAGACAGGACCTCTCTAAGGCTGCTCCTGGGCTGGGGCCTGGGTCTAGGATTCTCAGTAAGACCTTTGAATAAAACTAATTTGAATTCTTGAAAAGCTTGATTCTTTTTCCTTCAGTCAAAAGCAGCTTGCTGAGATGCCAGCCCACCTTGGGGATGTACAGTGACAGCCCTGAGCTGGCCCAGCCCCTTTCCCTAAGGCTGCTCTGGGGGAGGGGGGCAGGTTTGGGGGAGTAGAGTGCAGGGGATTGAAGCAGGGGAAACAGGGTGTGCGGGTCAAGGGGGGCTAGAATTGGGGGAGCAGGTTCACGGGCCAGGGGCTGGGCAGGGGTGGACCTGGGCACCTGGTACGTGAGGGAACCCCAACTTCCCGTCCCTGCGTCACACGCCCTTCCCCTGCAGGGTTGGCATGTGCCCCCCTGCCCAGTCCCCATCCTACTCCCTGGCAGCAGGCAGAGGGGCGTGCTGGGGGGCTCTAAGTTCAGTGGCGTCTCGACTCCTATCCACAGAACTTTAAAAATAGGGCCGTGGTAAAGTCCGTCTCTACAGACCACAGCCGTCCCAGAGCTAAGAATATTCTTGAACCACTTAATAATTCAAGTCGGATCCAAATAGATTTTCCTGTTCACTTGTGGGCCTCTGTGTCCCTTTCCCAGGCCCCCACCCTGCCTGGAGGCTGGGAGGGAGACACTCTAAGAATCGCATGGGCCTGGCCTTTGGAGCCTCTGAGACCCCAGCCGGTCCTGCGTCCCCTCTCCTATGGCACTCAGGATCAGAAGACACACCAGGACTGGAGTGGTCCTTGAGGATCTGGCCAAGGTCAGGCCCCAGGGAGGGGCCCCTCTGGTGGTCCTAGCTGTCCCAAGCCCCACCCCTACTCTGGCCACAGGCATTGGACTGTTTGAATCTGGATCTGAGCTGGATCTTGGCCCCTTGCACAGCATCTGACCTGAGCCACGCACCTCTCATGGGGACCTTGTCCTCCAGGGCCAAGGGCAGCATGGGCTCCAGGAGAGCCAGCCTTGCCCCTCACACCCCAGTGGCTGGTACACGCCCACCCCAGGGCCTGTGCCTGCCTCCTCTGCGGAAGAGTCCCTGAAGGGCCTGGCCTGGGGCTCCTTGTCCTGGTGGAAGTGGCTGTGTACAGGCAACCAGGGCCCTGGGTTCCAGACCAAGGCCTCTGTACTTGTGTGCTGTGTGTGCTTGGGTAAGCCACTTCACCTCTCTGAGCCTCTTTCCTTATCAGTGGGATGGATTGCCAATGCTTTTAGAATAAGCCATGGTGTTTGGGGCAGGAAGGTGTATCTGACAGGTGCCCTGAGGCCTGAGTCACCCTCTCCTCCAGGGACAGTGCCCAAGCTGCAGACACCCCTCACCCACCCCTGTCACCCCCCAGGCTCTGGTCTTTCAAACAGGAACTCTGGGTGGAGGGGTGCTACCTGGGAATGCTTGGGGGAGCCCACACTTGCTAGTGGGGGAGGTGCTCACCAGCCTGGCCCCCAACCCTGGCGGCAGCCCAGCCTTAACAGTCCCTGCTGAACTTCCCTGGCCAGGCCCCGAGTGGAGTTTTACCAAATTATTAATTAAGGGCAAAGCCATGCGGCAGCGCTGACATCCAAATGAATAGCACGCGGTGTAATTAGGCGAGGTGTCATGGAGATGATGGAGCGCCGCCTGCTATCCCCGATTCACCTCCCCGGCAAGCAGGAGGTGTCCTACCACCATGGACGGCTGGTGTGGGGCCAGTTGCGGGTGCGGCTAAAGCAGCCAGCTGACAGCTATTGCGGGTGCCACAGGCCCTGTAGATAGGGCTGGGCTCCTCCCCCAGGGACAGGCACCCCTTCCCCTCTGATTGCCATGGGCAGAACCCAAAAGGGAGTAAAGTGCAGAAAGAGGCAGGCAAGGTGGGAGGGAGGCTAAGGCAGGAGGGAGGAGGACCAGGACAGATCTGCAGATAGACCCAGAGCAGCCCAGAGAGGAGTATGAAGGGAGCACAGGAGAGCCGAGAGGGCCAGGGGAGGAGGTGCAGAATCCAGGAAGACAGGACAGGCCTCGGGGCCCTACCCTGGAGTTGTGTGGGCCTGACAGAGAGCTGGGAGCAGGGAGCAGCTTGAGAACTTTTGGTTTTGTTTTTTAGTTACTTACATTCATGTATTTTTTGTTGTTTGAGATGGAGTCTTGCTCTGTCACTGAGGTTGGAGTGCAGCGGCGCAATCTTGGCTCACTGCAATGTCTACCTCCTGGGTTCGAGTGATTCTCCTCCCTCAACCTCCTGAATAGCTTGGATTACAGGCGCGCCACCACACCCAGCTAATTTTTGTATTTTTAGTAGAGACAGGGTTTCACCATGTTGGCCAGGCTGTTCTCGATCTCCTGACCTCAATGATCCACCTGCCTCAGCCTCCCAAAGTGCTGGGATTACAGACGTGAGCCACCGCTCCTGGCCTACATTTCATGTATGCTTTTAATCAACATCATAAATTGACAGTTTGAATAATCGAACAATACAAGGCTTCTGATGAAAAACCAGCACCTCTTTCCTGATTCCCCCTTCTCAGAGGCAAACTTTTATGTGATTGTAGCTGATTCTTTTTGGTATTTACTTCTGAATAGCCATGCTCATGTTCCTGCTGCTGCTGCTTTTTTTTTTTTCTCCTTTTCAGATTGAGAAATTTACCCATGTCCTTCCCACGATGGCGGCTGAAGGCTTGTTCTCTCACACATGCCCCCCCACACTCTCCCACCAGCTTCTCCTTTTGATTGAATCCGAATTCAATGTATGCACTATTATTTCTCAGCATACACTCTTCCCAGCTGAGTAATGTATTGTAATTACATTTCCTTTCTTGTACAACCTCTTATTTTTCCTGGACTTAATAACTGCCTCATTTAGGGGATTGGGTGGATATTCTGTGTACCCATTACTTATTTATCCCAAACCCTGCCATGGAAGTATAAACCTCCTTTTGGTTCATTAAAGACATCCAGCCCATCTGGGCACAGTGGCTCACGCCTGTAATCCCAACACTTTGGGAGGCTGAGGCGGGAGAATTGCTTGAGCCCAGTAGTTCGAGACCAACTTGACAACATAGTGAAACCCCATCTCCATCCCTATTTACTTTTAAATAAAAGATTTTTAAAATTAAAAACATCCAGGCCAGGCTGCGCCGGGCCCGCCTCACTGTAGGGGACTGCGCCGGGCATGCCTCACTGTAGGGGACTGCGCTGCTGCTGTCCTTGGTGCTGAAGTCAAGGCTGGGGCTGGAGCCTCTCCTCCAGCCTCACTCCTCTTCAGCTTCCACCAGGCTTCCCCTCCATTCCTGCCCAAGACCACCTGGGGAGCAGACCCCAGGCCCTCCTCAAGATTGCCGATCCCAGCCCTCGTCCCAGCCCAGGCCGTCTCTCCCAGGCCTTGCCTCTGTGTACCACGTGGTCTTCCTCCCCAGGGGGCTCCTCCATGTAGCCCTGGCAGACAGCTTGAATCCTGGAGTTGCAGCAGCTGGATGTCTGAGTGGTGATCTCTTGTGTATAATCAGAACTCTCCAGGTTACATGTGACAAAAACCAACTTAAGCAAAGCTGGGACCTCGTTAGTTCACTCCAGGAGGCAGCACTGCCCTGCGCGGCCTGGCCCTGGCTCCCCTCCTCTCCGGGAGGCTGCTCCCTCATCAGCCCAACATTGCTTCCTCACCCACATAACAATCCTCGGCAGAGTGAGCCCTGCTGTCCCAGCGGCCCCAGCGGCCCCAGCCAAGGCCCAAGACTGACACTTGTTGGCTGGCCAGGCTTGAGTCACGTCTTCCCCTGAACCCCTCAGTATGGCCTGGGGCCGGGGGGCCAAGTGCCCAGCGCAGAGCTAGAGCCTGAACCAGCCTCAGAGCACCTTGTAGAGGGGGACTTCTCAGCAGAATGGCACTCTTGCCAGGAGAAGGAACACCTGGTTGAGAACACCGAGGTCAGGGGACCCTCTCAAGAAGGGTCAGTGGCTTCAGGATCTCTCATGAAGCTTCATCTCCAAGGCCCAAGGAGAGCAACAGCGTCCCATCTTGTCTCCAGGTAATTCTATTCCAGTGCCAGCAGGGAACAGCGTGATTAAGGCTCCATTATTAACTTGCCAATCTTGTTTCTGGGGCACAGACGCTAACGGCTTAGGGGACCCAGTTGGCATATAACGAGGTCTCCATGACAAATTACTTGGTTATCAAGTAACTATCTGGGGAAATGTCAAGCAGGATCCATCATGCTGGCAGGAAGAGAGAGCCAATTAACCCAGAGCAGCTCGTCCGACCCACCGTTGCTGCGTCCAGCAGGGCCAGGAATGAGAGAAAGGACCTGTGGAGTCCGGAGCGGGGCGGCCCCTCCACCCCACAGGGACAGTGTGACGCTGGCTGCGGCTGCACTGGCGGAGGCTTCTGCGGCCATGCCTCGCAGGCTCGGCTCACCACTCTTGCCTGTACCTGCCTGTGTCCATTCATTCATTCCACAGTCACCTGCATGTCAGACCTGGACCGGGCACGGGTGGGAGAGGTGACTGAGGGCTGGGGTTAGGGAGGGACACACGTGCAGACTGCAGACAGGTGACCCTGTCTCATGTGGTCTCTGCAGTGAGCAAGGTGGGTAACAGCATCTCAGGACAGGGAGGACAGTTCATTCTAAAGGTGGGGGTGGGGTGCAGCGTCGCAGAGCTGGGAGGAGGAGAGAAGAGTTCATCTAAGTGGGAGTGAGGGGGTGGGGGCAGGACAGAGAGTGCATCACCGAGCTGGGAGGTGGAGGAGGAGGAACCAGGTCCCCTAGACGAGGGGCAGGGTGGGTGGCCACCAGGCAGAGGGTGCCCAGGCACAGCAGGGGACGGGGCTGCTCCAGGCTTGAGGCAAGGAACCATTGACCGTGCACTGTCGGGACCTGAGCAGAATCCGGCTCTGCCGTCGCTGCACTGGGAGATCTTGAAACAGTTTAGTAAAACCTTGCTGAACCTGTTTTCTTATCTATAAAATGGAGATAATAATCCCCAGTTCTCGGAGTGTTGTGGGAATTAACAGTGTGGCCCCTATTGGTGCTGGCTGAACCTGGTTCCTCGTCCTCCTCCCTGCAAGGGAGGCCTTGGATCCGCCTCACTGGTGAAGGCTCACAGGGTGCACATGCCAGCGCAGAGGCGCAGGGAGGAGGGAGGCATCCTGGAGGAGGTGGCTTGGGCTGACGGCTGGCACATGGATGGGCCAGAGGCCGAGGGGCAGGATTCAGGGACTTTGGTCACTTATCAAGGTCAAAGCCCAGGACTTTTTGCGTTTTGCTTTGTCTTCAGCAAAGGCCCTTGGGTCACCTGGGATGTGTCCCACCCTGGTGAGAACCAGTGACCAAGCCCTGGCCCCACCCTGTCCCCTGGCCTTTGCCTGTGCCTGTGCCCCCACCCTGCCCCTCTGGTAGCCCCCTCCCCTTGCCTACTTGAGGGTGATTGGCAGCTGCCTCTTCCCAGCCCCCCAGGCCATGGCACGGATCCTCAAGCCTATTCATGATGCAGACATATGGCACCTCCATGGGGGGCTTGGAGGAAACTGCCAATTGCGAGAGTGCAGCGTGTCCCCATTCCAGCCCTGCCTGAGCAAAACAAACGCGAGCCGCGAGGGGAGCAGAGGCGGCCCGGGGGCGTGCGCATGTGTGCGGGTGTGCCTGTGTGTCTGCAGCTCACACCGCGGGGGTGCCGGGAGGAGGGGAGGCTGCCCGCTCCTTGGGAGTCTGTGGCTTTCAGACGCTTCTGGGGGCTCGGCTACTGGGGTCCTAAGGAGACGAGGTGCCCCCTTCACTCCGCCCCGCAGGCTGTACCGCTCCTGTCTTGAGGCCTCTTTCACCTCCCCACACCTCTTACCCGGGACTCCGGGCTGGAGGCTGTGAACAGCCCTGGGAGCAGATCCTGGCGATGCTCTCATTCTTTCTGGAATCAGGACGTTCCACCCAGTGTCAAGCCCAAGTCCCCAGGGCTCCAGGCTTAGCCAGAGTCTTCTGTTTTATTGGAGGTGGTGCCACCCCCATATCACTGGGGGCACTGCAGCCACCAGTGCATGGCCCCCTAGGCCCCTGCCCCATGCTGGGCTCGCCCTCCTAGGCCCAGCTGGGGACCCACACATGAAAAGCCCTGCTGCTGCAGCAGGGGAGGGCGTGGGGAGAGCCCGGCCAAAGGTCAGGTTCTGGGGGCCTCAGCACCCTCCTCTTCCAACCCAGGGCTGGAGGCTGCTGCCATGGAAACCAGGCCTATCCACCCACTGGCCATGTGCATCCAGGGGCCGTGGCCACCACCTCCTAGCACCCAGCTCTGCCCCCCACCCCCATTCGTGGGAGTGAGAAGTCAGGAGAGAGAGGAAGGGCTCTGAGCAGAACCTGGAGGGTGGGTCTGGGGTACCAGAGCCTGAGGTGCTCAGGCAGGCTAAGGGTAAGGGGCTTGCTCTCTGAGTCCCAGCTGAGGGTCTAACTCTCTGTGCTGCTGGGAAGCTCCAGACCCTCTGCCACCAACCTTGGCATGCACTTCGGGCAGTGGCAGCCCCTGTGGGGTGGTGCCCACCAGCCTCCTCCTTGTGGCTGGGGCCTGGGAGCAGAATCTGCATGCTTTGGGCCTTCCCCAGGGAGTCAGGGAGGTGAGGGTGCAGCTGGTGGGGAGGGGCTGCAAGGGCAGCTCTGACTCCAGCTCTGCCGACACCCTGTCCCCAGCACTGGCAAGCACCTGGGTGTCCTAATCTTTCTATAGCCTGGCCTTGGATGAGGGGCCTCTGCCCCAGCTGGGTGGGCATTTCAGGGCCCAGGCCCCCACCTTGGCTGGCAGCGTGCACACCCGCCACAAGCGCTGGGCCGACCAAGTTGCAGGCACCGCTGTGCATCCAAGCATCTGCTGCTGCCGTCTCGGGGCAGATGGGCTGCCAGTGAGCTAAGTGTGTGCGGGGGAAGGGGTGCCATAGGAACCCCTCCCCGCCGGGAGCGCGGGGGCGGGACAGGCAGGCACCCGCCGCCGGTGGGGGAGCCGGGAGCCATCAGAGGGAGGGGGGCTGGGATCACATGGGCTCCAGGGTTGGGGAGAGGCCCGTGCAGCGGGTTCCTGGACCAGAGGCTCAGGGGACCTGGGCTCAGCCTTGGAGGATGCAGAGCCTTAGAGGTCCTGATCAGAGCTGGGAGACCTGTCACCCCTGGCCAGGTGGCCCTGGGCAAGTCCCTTCCTTCTCCAGGCCTCGGGCCCCAGGAGTGTGTGTGGATGGTCTGGAGGGTGCCTTCCCGCTCCGGAGCCCTGTGCCTTGGCAGGATGAAGGCGTCCTCCACGCACAGATGCCTGCCATCTGCAGGGGCCTCCTTTCAGGGGACGCCAGCATACCCTGCCAGACTGATCCGGGGCACGTGGGCTACACCTCCGCCCCTTGCTCCAAGACTGTGGCTCCCGGAAAGGCTGGGGCCATGCTGTGTGTTAAGTAAGGCCACTTCGGAGCCTGCCAGCTTTCCTCAGGCCCTGCCTGGCCACAGCAGGAGCCCCATGGTGAGGGGACCTGCCAGACTGGGCAGGATGCTGGTCGGGGTAGAAGATCCTGCCCTGCCCCTGCTGCCCCCAAAGCCCATCACACTATCCAAGTCCCCTCAGGAGTACTGGGAC
The DNA here is from genome assembly GCF_043159975.1 of Macaca nemestrina. Classification (NCBI taxonomy): domain Eukaryota; kingdom Metazoa; phylum Chordata; class Mammalia; order Primates; family Cercopithecidae; genus Macaca; species Macaca nemestrina. Next base: position 89,441,080 of record NC_092141.1, read on the forward strand.
CCGAGGAAGGAGGGAGTATGGGAGAGTTGGCAAGGAAACAGCCCAAGGCCAGCAACAGCTTTGGAAGCTGATTTGTTGGGGTGTCAGGAGGGCCTGAAGCAGAGAGGAGGACCCCACGGACAAACCCTCCAGCATCTCTGCTCCGGGGGTGAGGGGCTTTTCTTTCCTGATGGCAGCAAACAGGGCACGGTTGTCTGTGCTCGGTCCCTGTCCTATGCCGGAGGGTGCTCTGAGCACTCAGCTCTTCTGTAATTGGCACAAGAATTCTGAGAGCCACCCTTATGTCCACTAGACAGAAGAGGAGACTGAGGCTGAGCAAGCTGGGGTGGCTGGCCCCGGCTAGGGGCCGATGAATGGCTGAGCTGGAATTTGAGCCCAAGGTCTGCTCAACCCCTTGGACTCCCTGACCAGAGCACCCCACTGGAAGGGCACATGTCTTCCAGGAGAGGCTGCCTGGTGCCTCCAAAAGTGCAGGAAAGCGGGGCAGGTGGCCCCTCTGTACCCCTTCCCCCTCCAAGCCTAAGGGGGCCCCCATCCCCACCATGGCTCTCTTGGATTTGACAGATGCCTCCGCCTGGCTGTGACTCAGCCTCTCAGTTTGTTGGTGGTTGCCTTTTATTTTTTTTCCTTTTTCTTTTCCAAAGTATGACATCGCCCCTGAGTCTTGGCAGAGTGGCTCCCGGACACTGGCAGGTCCCTCTCAGGCCTTGTTCAGGAGTGCCCATGGGTAGCCCCAGCTTGCAGGGGCCAAGGTGGCTGATGACCGGATGCCACGACAGGCACCCCAAAAGGGCCTCACCTTTGGACTGTGGCCCTAGGCAGACAGATTCTGTCACCTCCAAAGTAGGCACAGCCCATCCCTTAGTTGCACCTGACTGGGGCACAGTGCCCGGGACACCTGTCCAAAGTCACCCTCCCCAGCTGCCTCACAACCCAAAGACACGGCGGGTACTTGACGTTGCAGATTGGGCCGGAAACCCTCCTAGGGGGAGAGAAACCCTCCTGGGGGGAGAGAAACCCTCCTGGGGGGAGACACCCTCCTGGGGGGAGAGAAACCCTCCTGGGAGGAGAGAAACCCTCCTGGGGGGAGGAGCCCAGAGCCCTACTTTTTAAGGGCGGGCTAAGAAAAGAGAATTTGTCTTGGAGAAGACTTGCATGCCAGGAGCGCTGCCCATCGCCAAGGCCAGTGGGCTGAGTTCCATGGAGAGAGAAGGGCTTTCCCTCCATGAAGGAAGCTTTCTTGGCATTTGGGACTATTGGTAGAGCCCACAGTTTTTTTCGTTCGTTTGTTTTGTTTTATTTTGTTTTTTCTTGAGATGGGGTCTCACTCTGTCGCCCAGGCTGGAGTGCAGTGGTGCGATCTCGCCTCGTGGCAGCCTCAACCTCCTGGGCTCAAGCAACCCTCCTGCCTCAGCCTCCCAAGTATCTGGAACCATAGGCACATGCCACCACACCCAGCTAATTAAAAAAAAAAAAAAAAAAGTAGGGACGGGGTCTCACTATGTTGCCTAGGCTGGTCTTGACCTCCTAGGTTCAAGCAATCCTCCTGCCTCAGCCTCCCAAGTAGCTGTGACTACAGGTGTGTGCCACCACGCCCAGCTAGTGTGTGTGTGTGTGTACACACACACATATATAGTAGAGCGTCTTGAGATGTTGCTCAGGCTGGTCTCGAACTCCTGGCTTCAAACAGTCCTCCCACCTTGGCCTCCCAAAGTGTTGGGATTACAAGCATGAACCACCGCACCTGGCCTTAGCCCGTGTTTTGTGAGGTGGCGAGTTCCCTGTCCCCAGAAGGATTTCAGCAGGGACAGTATTCCTCATGGGACTGAGCCCCTGTGGTGGAATCAGAGAAAACAGTCACAGCTGGAGTTAGTCATTTCAGGTTCAAGTCCAGGTTTGTCTTTGTGAACTCTGGAGCAAGGTATTAAACCTCTCTCCTCATCCCTGAAATGGAATTTGGGTCTCCCTCAAAGGCGAGACTACAGGAACATCAGAGTGTGTGCAGACATTTTCATGCCCCAGTCTGACCCATGGCCCCGTGCACCTTGACAGGTCTCCGTCCCTGGGAGCCTCGTCAGAAGAAATGGCTTAAACACCACAGGAGGAGATTTGGGGAGGAGAAAGAAGAGTCTTGGGCTATGGGGAGTTGGGAGATGAGGGGATGGTGGGGCTTACTCTCCTTTCAGTGACCCAAGAAAGAGGCTGGCTTGGGTGGGATGAATGGGGCAGCTTCTCTTGCCTGTGGGACTCAGGAGAACCCAGGACTCTGAGGCTCGGAGGGGGTCTGGAAGCTGTTGGAGGGTGGAGTGGGGCGCTCATGGCATCTAGAACTGGGACATGCCAGGCAATGGTGAGGAGGCCAGGGTGGTGGGAAACACCATCTGGCAGTGGCGAGCAGGCCCAGGCGTAAGAGGACAGACAACCCCACGTCCAGGACGACAGTCCCAAGGCAGTTGGCTCCTCCTGCCCCAGCAGTCCCAGCCAACACCCATGTCCTTCCCTCTTCTCCTCCTCCCTCCCCCTCTGCCTGTCCTGTGCCCATTTCTCATGCCCGTGGTAGGGCCCCGAATGGTGGTCCCAAAAAGAGGTGTCCACCCAGAACCTCAAAATGTGACCTTTTTTGGAATTAGTCTTTGCAGATGGAATAAAGTTAAAGATTTCAAGATAAAATAACCCTGCATGAAGGGTTGACCCCAAATCCAATGACAAGTGTCCTCAAAAGAGAAAGGCAGAGGGAGATTTGAGGCCCACAGGGGAAGGTAGAGGTGGGAGAGATGCATCCACAGGCCAAGGAGTGCCGAGGTCCCCAGCACCCATGGAAGCTGGGAAAGCAGCCTGGGACAGGGACCCCCCAGAGCCTCCAGAAGGGTTTTGGAAGTCTGGTCTCCAAACCTGTTAGAGAATAAATGTCGGTTGATTTCAAGGTGATGGTCATTTGTTATGGCAGCCCCAGGAGAGGGACACAGCCTCCCTCCCTGTCTCTCCAGCCCGGCAGACTGCTGGGCATTGGGGTTGGGAAAGTCTTTCGAGGGCTCAGGGAGTGCTGGGGTGGCCACCACCTTGTGAGCACTGTCCTGTGCTTGGGCCTGCCTCCCTTGCAGCCTCAGCCCAGGCACAGGAGCCAGCTCCACTCACCCCTGCCAGCCTTGGCCTCAGAGGTGCGCAATGCCAGGAAGCTGATGCCTCCAGAACACCTTGACCAGTGGGGATGGTGGTGGGGCCCTGGCTTTCAGAATAGTAGGTGTGGGCTGCTGGGTCCATGCCCGGTGGGGGAGACTGCACGGTCGGGCCATTGTTCCTGGCTGTGTGGCTGCCGAGGCTCTCTGGAAGGTTCTATGAGCCTCCTAATATCCTGTACTGGGTTCCATTAAGCCGGCCAGAGTAGGTTCTGCCGGTTCCAGGTGGTGTATGGGATGGGGAACTGCTCTCAGCTCTGCCACTGGGACAGGTTGGGGGTGGGGGCATCACACGCCAGAAATCTGGGGTGAAGGCCTGAAAACCCTTCCCCTCCTGCTGGAGGAGAGCCGACCTCCCCACAGGGCCTCGTGGGAGCGCAGGTGGTCAGCAGGCCCGTGGGAGATCAGGAGGGAGATGGGCTCACAGCCAGCACTGGAGGCCCCTGGGCTTGGGACACACCTGCGCTTGGGTCACATCTGGGCTCCAAACATACCTGGGCTCAGGATATACCTGGGGTCTGGACACACCTGGGCTCGGGTCATACCTGGGCTCGGGACACACCTGGGATTGGGTCACACCTGGGCTCAGGACACACCTGGGTTTGGGACACACCTGGGCTCAGGACACACCTGGGTTTGGGTCACACCTGGGCTCGAGTCACACCTGGGCTCGGGACACACCTGGGTTTGGGACACACCTGGGCTCGGGTCATACCTGGGCTCGGGACACACCTGGGCTTGGGTCACACCTGGGCTCAGGACACACCTGGGTTTGGGTCACACCTGGGCTCGAGTCACACCTGGGCTCTGGACACACCTGGGCTCTGGACATACCTGGGCTCGGGTCATACCTGGGCTCGGGACGCACCTGGGCTCGGGACACACCTGGGTTTGGGACACACCTGGGCTTGGGTCACACCTGGGCTCAGGACACACCTGGGTTTGGGTCACACCTGGGCTCGAGTCACACCTGGGCTCGGGACACACCTGGGTTTGGGACACACCTGGGCTTGAGTCACACCAGCCCCCCATTCCCCAGACTGAAGAGGCCTGGGCTTTCCCTGGGCCTGCCTCTCGCTCTCCTTCCCCCACGCTGCTCCGGTCCCCAGCGGCCTCCTCAGGGCCCAAGTCCTCCCTCCCCCTGTCCTCCTTCTCTCCACTACCCCCTTCTTAGAAATGAAGTCATCTAGAAAAATAATCAAAAAATAGAAAGGAAAAAAACACCTTAGAAAATGGGATTTTTTTTCCCCTTCAAACATTTGGTGAGACACCTCCCACACGGATGAGTGGCCACGGGGCCTGTTTTGGTGTGAGAGAGACTTGGGCCTGCACCCCTGGAGTTGTGAGAGGCAGGGGGGCCTCCCAATCCCACAGAGGGGGTCTACACTAGGCCTCCCCTCTGCAGCCTGGCCAAAGTTGGCCCTAGAAGCCTGAGGTCCCTGCCAATGCCCCGAGCAGGGAGGCCGTTGAGTCCCCGAGGCCGGGGTGCAGGGCAGGGTGGGAAGGCTGGTGGCGGCCAGGCGAGGGGCTGCCTTAGCACCTAAGTGAGGCCCTGCCTCCGGTCTCTCCCCTCTTCCCACCCGGCCCACGCCGCTGCAGGGTTCTGGTTTGTTTATTTATAATTCATCCTCTGCCTGCTTCCAAGAAGGCTCCCGGCACTTACTGGAAAGCTGCTTCCTGAAGCTCCGCTGTGCTCCTGGCAGGCTCGGGCTCAAAGCCCGTCAACGCTTCCCCATCGCTCGCAAAGGCAGACGACTCAGCCTGGCTTCCAGGGCCCTTCAGATCTGGCCCCCAAATGCAGTCTTTCCACCACTGCCTGATGTATCTCCTGGCCCCAGAGGGACCCTCCCTTACAATGCAGATTGCTCAAGGGACCCTGGGACCCAGGATGCTTCCTCCTACCTTGGGATCAGACCCTTCCTCACCCCATGACGCCTTCTCTGGTCTCGACAGAGGGCACCTCTCTTCTGCCCATTGGCTGTCTGCTCTGTCACAGTTACCTGGTGCAGGCTGCTCCTTCCTGCCCCAGCCTGGCCTCCCTGGCCCTTGGAGGAGCTTAACCAAGTCAAACTATTGTTAAGGCTGACGGTGACAATGCCAGGGAAGGTGGAGGCTCCCCTCTGCATCCGGAGTGGCACTGAGGACAGAGATGCCTGCAGGTGGTCCCCACGCTTGATAGGCAGGAAGCTTTGGTCAGGAGTGGGGCTGAGAGGAGCCACCCTGGTGGCTTAGTCTGGACGCCTGGCTGGGGGTTCCACGAGTGTGTCCTTGGGGGCTGGGTGGCGATGTGTGACTCCATGGGCTGGAAGGGCGGGGACACAGTGTGGTGAGAACCGGCATGCAGACTGCAGGTGGCAGCTCTGCAGAAGGGCTCCGGGCTCAGGGAGCTGCCCCCTGAGCAGGGAAACCCACACCAGAACTGGTCAGGCAACCCAGGGATCTGTGAGGCATAAGAGATGGTAGTCGTGTGAAGCCTCTAGGTTTCGGGGTGATGTGTTACACAGTCAAAGCTAACTGATACAGCCAGGAACTGCCGACGGCACAGCCGGAAGTCCCACCCATCCCTGAGAGATCAGCCCCTGCCTTGGGCAGGAAGCCCAGGAGACTGTGGGAAGACCTCTGGCCTGCTGGAGGCCTCGGTTGCTGCTGCCAAGAGGAGGGGCAGGGAGGGAGCAGGGAAGGGGACACCCTGACCACTGGAGTGCTGAGGAGCGAGTTGGGGGGTGGCCAGATTAGGGGTTAGCAGCTCAAGGGGCACACCTGGGGGGCTGTTCCCAGGTGGATATTGGAGGCCAGCCAGCAGGCTCCCTTGAATCAAGCCCTCATGCCACCTTCCCAGCCCATCTGGGACCTCACCACGTCTTGCTTCTGGGAGGAGCATCACCCTCGATCCTGGGCCTGCTGCCTCAGGTCAACTCTTCCCTGCTGTGGCTGAGGGAGCAAACCCGGGATCTGGCCTGAGGGCTTGCTTAGTCCCCCTCTCAGATTTGCACCGGCCAGGACCAGATAACTGGCTTAGCCAGGGGACCCTGGAAACATCACTTCATTTCCTTCAAGCCCTAATTCCTCCATTGAAAAACAGGGCCCTGTGCCGAGGAGTAAACACGAGAAGCCCACGGGGCATCCATGCATATCCACCCCCACTCAGGGTCTCAGCTTTCCCTTCTGTAAAATGACGCTGTCTCTTCTGCTTCTCCCTCTGCCAGTCTGTATCTCCAACTCCTACAGAGCAGGCTGGATGGCTCTGCCCACCGGCAGGGCACGTCACAGGCAAGGGGTGGGAGCTGTGCCCCATCCTCCACCATCTGTGGGCTCCAGATCCCACCGGCCTGGCACCATCAGTCATGGTCAACTCCCAGCTCCTCCCTCCCTCAGTCTAAGCAGCCACTGCCTGGCAGAAGGGGAGCCCTTGCATGGCAGGACCCTTGGGGGCTGCCCTCAGGAAGCCTCAGTGGCAAGGGCAGATGCCAGCTGGGCTGTGTCAGGGATCCTCTGCCACCTGGCAGGCACACTGCAGAGCGTGGCCTTTCCCTGCTGCCGACTCTCCTTGCCACTGAGTTCCGTGGGGCCACAGATGTCCTGGCCATGGGGGTCAATGCAGACCAGATGTCCATCCCTGGCCACAATGCTCCATGACAGAAGGACAGTGGTCAGAATGGCCCCTTGCTGACACAGCCCTGGAACCCCTGACTTTGGAACTGGATGAGAGGGAAGAGAGGAGCCAGGTGACTCTGTCTCCTGAAGGAAGTGCCTTTGGGGGCCCAGGACTGGCCCAGGAGCATCTGGTTGCAGGGTGGCCTATGGCCTCCTCCCCACAAGGCTGGCTGGCAGATGGCTGCCCTGGCCTGCCCAAGCCACATGCCCGGCAAAGAGCTCCTCTGCCAGTGCCAGGGCCCACGAGGAAGCCGGCTGTCCGGACATTTGCATGCAATTCCAGGCAGCCCCGGATACTTGTCTGGCTTCCAGCCTGGAAAGTGGCATCGCGCCCTGGGAAAAGCACGGGCTTCCCGGCCACGAAGAGCTCAACTGAAGACCTGAATCCTGAATTTACTAGCGGTGTAATCTGGGTCAGGGGCTTTCTGAGCCTGTTTTCTGCTCTGTAAAGGAAGGCTAATTGTGTAAATGTGAGCTTGACATCTAGAGCCACATCTAGCACGGAGGAATCGATCAACAATGGCTGGCTCCTTCCCTTCCCATCCATGGCTCACACCTTACACCTGCTGCTGTAGGCAGAAATGCCCCCCGGGGACCCCTGAGAAGACTTCCAGAGACCCCACCCTGGAAATTGATCCCACTCTTCTCCTTCTCTGTGCCTTCCACACGGCCTCTTCCCCATCATTCCCTCCCACCAGACTAAGGGGCCTTGAGGGTAATAGCAGGTGTTCTTCAGTCAATTTAACACCTAGCACAGTGCTGCACAGGACTGCCAGCATAAATCAATGACATCTTTCAGCCCAGAGGGTTCTGAGAGTGACTGCATCTGACAGGACTTCCTGAGGCGCCCCTGGCCTCCTGAGGAATGAGCTGTTCGGGGCATCTGGCAAGCAGGCACCAGTCCATGCTGGCACCCTTCCTTCTGGAGAGTCACCTAAGGGAGCCACCGATCGCTGCTAGAACTGGAGCAGAGTCCTCAAACAACAGCCTGCACACAGACAAGACCAGGGACATTTCTTTGATCCAGCTCCTGCCTTACAGGACTTCATCTTCACCCATTCCTGAGGAGGAGGAAGAGGGAGAGGAAAAGACTCCTATACACCCCCTCAGTCTACAGTGTTTACCGAGCAGCCACTGGGATCTGAGTAAGAGAGAAACTGTGCCGTCTTGGTGCTTTCAGACAATACACATCAAATTACATTATCAACGATGTTGGATGGCGCTAAGAGCTGGGGAGGGAAAGCAAGGGAGTACAGGCCACAGGCCGCCCTGGACTTCGAGTTTGATTTACATTTTGGCTTTGCCGTGGTGCAAACGCCATACACATTCAGTATACTCCGCTTACGGATGGGATTACATCCGGATAAACACACCGTAAATTGCCTTACAACGCTTTAACCTATGATGGGTTTATGGGGATGTAACCCCGTATGACAGAGGCATCTGTGTAGGAAGGGGGCACGGTTTTTAATAGGTGGTCGCTTCACTAAGTGAGAGTCACAGATTTCAGGGGAGGAGCGTTTCAGGCCGCGGGAACAGCAGGTGCAAAGGCCCTGAGGCAGGACGGAGCAGGGAGGACCGAAGTCCACGGCACAGAGACCAGGGAGGCCGGAAGGCACGGTGAGGACCTTGACTTAAACCCAGGGAAGTGGAACCACACTGGGGCATGACCTCCTGTACTTTCCGAGATCGCTCAGGCTCCTGTGTTGAGGAGACTCGGGAGGGGAAGGTGGCGGCGGGGAGACCCAGCTGAGAGGTTACTGCAGTCATCTCGGCGGGAAAAGACGGCTCAGAGCAGGGCGGTGGCAGAGGTGGGAGAAGAGAGGTCAGGTCTGGGTAAATTTCGAAGGCACAGCCAACAGGACATACTGCCGGGCTGGATGCGGGGTGTTAGGGGTCAGGGAGGCCGCAAAGGCTCTGCCTGAGAACTGGGGAGGGCCAGGGGCGCCATTTACGGAGCTGGGGAACAGCAGGAGCTCGTTTTGTTAGCAGGTGCGAGGCGCCGGGCATTTAAAGGCCGTTTTGTTAGCAGGTGCGAGGCGCCGGGCATTTAAAGGCGGCCCGACGGGACCGGACGAGGCGGGAGAGGGGACAGGGCCCCGACGGGCCGCGCTCGGATTGGTCTCCTCCCTGACCTCGGCGTCCCCGGCTACCACCTCCAGGGCTGCTTCGGGGCCGTCGCCGGGCACTCTCCCCGCCAGCGGCCTCGCGCCAGCCCGGCCGGCCCGCCTAGTGCCTGGCGCCCAGAAACGCGAGGAGATGGGAAAACCCACACGGCCCAGGCCGGAAGCCTAGACTCGTCCGTCCCCGCGGCCAGCACCGGCCGGAAGCCCGCGAAGCCTAACACTCGCGAGACGCCTCCCGAGTCCCGCCTCTCCGCGGCTCCGCCAATCGCCGCGCTTCTGCCTGCGTTGCCGTGGCAACCCCGCCCTGCGTCCGCGTTCCCGGAGCCCGCGCGGCGGCGCCTCTGCGCTCGGGCATTGGCCCCAGCTTTTCCTCCGCTCCCGCGCGGCGCGCCCCTGTGTCGCGGGCGCTCTGCTGCTGTCCGCAGCTCTTGGGGAGTTTGGGGGCGGTGGAAGCGGGGCCGCAGAAAGCCCAATCAGAGCCTTCTGACACCCGCCCCGGCCCGCCGCCCTGGAGGCGGAGAAGCCACGGCCGCCCTCCCGGAGCTTCTTTCCCCCGCCGCCCGGCTCCTTACCGAGATGCGCGCCGCCCCCGGCCGCCCATTTTCCCTGGTCTCCAGCCTCACCTCGCTTCCAGCCCTGGCCTGAGGTCCGGAGGGCTCCCTGGAGGGGGCGGCTTCCCAGCACCCAGCGTTTAACAGGCCCCTTCGGCCTCCCTGCCCCCCAAGCTGAGAGCTGGGGTCTGCCGCAGGGGAAAGGAGGAGGGCGATTGGGCAGCCCAGGTTCCCTAGGCCACACCTATCAGGCAGGGGGCGGCCCGCTCCCGTCAGAGCCCGACCTCGGTGGACAGGGAAGGGGATGGGTTGAGAAGCCGGAGAAGGCCGCTAGCTGGAAACTCCCTAAGTACAGGGACACCATTCTCACCCCAGCCCCAGCGCTCGGCCTCCACAGAGCCGGCCCAACGAAGGAATAATGAAAATATGAACGTGACATGATGTGGGCTTGGGAGGCCGCCTTGTTCTTTGAATTCACCCAGAAACCTGACTGAAAGGAAAGTTACTGCAACTGGAGAAAAGCACAGTTGGCTGGAGAATTTGGTTTAAAAATAAATAATTAAGTTTTAAATTATATAACTAACACGTGCTTGGTGTAGAAAATTTGGAAAACATGAAAGTACTGTATAAAAATCCGATCCCACTGCCACATAGAACCACTATTAACATTTAAGAATAGTTTCCTCGAGTCTTTTTTTCTTAATGCATTTATATTGCATATACATTTTTTGTCTAACAATATATTGACGTGCCCCAGTCCCCCACAGACCCTAATGTATGAATGGGAATGGAGGCGTCTGAAATGTGACTCACAAAGAGTTCCCTTTCCTCCCTAACAGCACATCCCTGCCTCACCCTTTCAGCACATTCACAGCAACACGGGGACTCAGGACTCAGACAAATGTGCACTGAGCTGGCTGGTGCTGTTGTAGCCTCTAGCCCCAAAGCTCCACCTTCCACTGCAGAGGGGGTCCCGGGAGTGTCCTCAAGTGCTCCATGCCCCATGTTCCTTTCCATGGTACCAAATTCTTCTGACCTTCTTCTAGGTCAGGAGTGAGGGGGTGAGGTGGGGGATTGGGGGAGAGTGTCCCCAGGAGGCCTGAGGGGCCTACTAGTGCAGGGGAGGAAGGGGAGTTCGAGCAAGCGGGCCCAATGGAGGGCTCCACCCTCCAGGTGCGGCCAGGTCCTGGGAGAAGGAGGGGAAGCAGTCTGGTGGAGGAGAGAGGCAGCAAGGATGGATGCCAAGCCTTTCCCTCTGCACTTCCTGGGGACCTCTGGGGAGCCCCCCCAGCACTAGTAATCAAAGGAGGAGAGGCGCCTACACACGTGTCCCACGTGTCTCACCGTAGCAGGCAGCACGAGGATGCCCACTGTCGCCCTGGCCCCCTGGAAGGCTAGCTTGTTCTCCTGGGCACAAGCCAGAAGCAGTGTGAACTGGGGTGGGTGGTCGGGGACACCCCTCCCGGTGAGCACCCCCTCTGACCCAGCTGTCAGCGATCCACAAGTCTGGCCCCTCAGCACCACCTGCTGAGCACACAGTCCCCTGACCCTTCTCCAGAATTGTGGGAATGACCTCACCGCCCCTCCAAGCAGCCTTTCATGCTGCCGCCCACATCAGACATCTGGGGAATGGATTGCACAGCCTTCACGTGTCCTGGCTCCTTGGTGCCTGCAGAGCCGGGTTGATTTTGCCTTTTCCTTCAACTCTTGTCTTAAAGGCTAGCTTGAGTGTGGCGGCTCCTCTGCCCAGAGGGAGTTGGGGTGGCAGTGGCAGTGGCAGTGGGCGCCTCTTCCCTTCTTGGCTGGCTGCTCAGCCTCGCCAGGCTGCCTGGAGCTGCTGGAGCAACAGCCCTGTCCAGCTCTCTGCAACTGCCCTCTCCTGTCAGAAGCTCCTGGAAAGCAGTTCTGGCACAGAGAGGCCATCTGCGTGTTCTCCTCCTGCCCGCCCCACCCCGAGAGCCACAGAGGATCTTCCGCAGCTGCCTTCACCTCCACCCCCAGACACAGCCTCCTGGCTACTCCCCAGAAAGTGTCTCCAAAATCACTTCCACTTCTCCTCTGCTCACAGCCACCCAGTGGCTTTCATTATCGTTCAGAATAAAACCAAAGTGTCCATCACCATCCAACCAAAGACCCCAGGAACGCGCTGCAGTGAAATCAAGCCACGTTTATTGACTGGTTGCTGTGAGAGGGTGTTAGGAAGGACCCACAAGGCTCCTCGTGTTGGGAGAACATGGAGGGAGGAGGAGGAGTTGGGAGAGGCTAAAGGCAGCAGGGCTGACTCCACAGCTGGGTGTCTTGATAACTTTTATCTAGAAGGCAGGAAGAACAAAGCGCAGCTGAAGCTGAAATTGATCAAGCAGCAGCGGTCACTCAAATTAGCCAGGACAGGGTGGTTTGGTGATCCTTGAGGTCCAGCTGATGCTTGTGTTCTGCCTATGCTCCGACATGATCCTGTGTATCTTGCTCCATCTCGGGCACACAGCGGTCTTGTCTGGTGTTGGTGTTCAATGACATAGCTTAGCCATGAAATTGCCTCCAGGCCAGTGACTAGTGATGCCAGGGCAGGTGGCTCTTCTCTTTTTCAAGACCTGGGTGTCACCTGACCTTCAGCTGCCTCTGACTCACCTGCCACTGCCTTTCTTGTCCACACTATTCCTGACAAACTGGTTTCCTGTGTGGCTGAGCAGTTTCCTCCTTCGGACCCTTCATGGTCACCGGGTCCCTGCCTGGAGCCTCCGCCTCAGGGACCCATGTGGCTGAGTCCAGCCCTGTGGCCTTGCCACTGTCTCTCCATCCCCGCACTGTCCCCTTGGTGGCTCTTACTGCCCCTTTCCTTTCCACCTTTCCACCTACTGGAACCCTAGGGTCTTCTGGTCCCTCTGCCCATCTACCACCGAATTCCCACAACAGGGAGAGTGGGTGAAATGCTGGTGCATTTTTCCTGGGGTCGTATGGTTCCCACAGGGCTCCTCAGATGTTCTTTGGTGTCAGTGACCCCACTGTGGGCCGTTGGTTCTGCTCCAAGACCAAAGCTGGCTGCTGGTGGGTGCAGAATGCACACGAGGCTTGGACCAGACAGCCCCTAGGCCTCCCCTTTCTACCGCCAGGTGCCGAGGGGCCAGCAGCCTGGACACCCCGGAGCCCTGGAGAGCTCCGACCCTGGCCTCTGCCCCACCCGAAGTGGGTCTGGCCCCTTCTTGAAACAGGATCAGCCCTCAACTGGAGACAGACCCCACGGCCAGCCCAGTCAGCCGCCTAGTACTCCCCATTCCCCCGGCCTAAGGATGCTCCACTGTCCTGGGCTGCCGAAACAAATATCACCAACTAGGTGCCTCGGAACTCATCCTCTGGCAGTTCTGGAAGGCAGAAGTCCACAGTCAAGCGGTCAGCAGGGCTGGTTCCCTCTGGAGGCTCGGAGGGAGAGTCTGTTTCACGCCTCCCATTTTGCTTCTGGTGGCTGCTGGCAATCCTTGGTGTCCCTTGGTTCAGAGACATCACTGCAACTTCTGCCTCTGTCGTCCTGCGGTGTCCTTCCCAAGCGTGCGGCTGTGTCCTCTCCTCTTCTCATCAGGGCCCCAATCACTGGACTTAGGGCCCAACCCAATCCAGCCTGACCTCATCTTAACTTGATTACAGTTGCAAAGACCCTATTTCCAAAGAAAGCCCTAGTCACAGGTTCTGGGTGGGCATGGATTTGGGGTGACATATTCCACCCGTGTGGTGGAAGCCCAGGGTCAGGGAGGATCCCCATTCCCCCTGCTGGCTCCCTGTGCACTTCCAACTTCCAAGGGGGACTCAGTGGGTGGTCTAAGCTAGACACAACCTAGTTCCTTCATTCCTGTGAAGCATCGTTCTCACGGGCCGTCTGGGCAGCAGGCATTTGCTGTTGTTTGGAGTAATGGGGACAGCACTTTACCGGTGACAACCTGGGGCATCTCCCTGTGACCCCAGCTGTGACCTCAGCTGTCTCTCTCTGCCCTTCTTGACCCCATCACCTCTTTTCTTCCCCTAACTTCTGGTTCCATGGGCTCTCACCTCCTCTCTCCCAGGATGTCTGAGAAAACCCTTTCACGTTTTGTCCAAGCAGTTCAGCACTCTCTGCCCTTCACCTTCTCCTTCCAGCCTGGACCCCTGAAGGCAAGGGAGAGGGTAGAGATCGCCTCTCAGATCCAGAAGATCCAAAAACACCCCTGGGGTGTAAGAGTCATGCGGATTCCCTTGGATGTGAAGCAGTCCGTTCTTATTGCAAAGAGCATTCCTGTTTTTTTCTTCTTTCTACATCTGCGCTAACATTCTGTGATTCTTAGAGAACGAAAATTCTGAAGAGCAAAACCCAGAGCCAAGAATGTTCAAGCCAGAAGGGATTTCTATGAGGAACAAAATAGACAAGGCCTCTGCCTGCGGGGTGCATATCCCCAGTGGAGAGACGGGGCTGTGCAGACCCAGAGAGCGCGGCTCGCCCTGGAAAGGAAGGTCAGGTGCGACAGGACAGAATCCCGAGTGGAGAGACAGGGCTGTACACACCCAGAGAGCGTGGCTTGCCCTGGAAAGGAAGGTCAGGTGCGACAGGACAGAACCCCGAGTGGAGAGACGGGGCTGAACAGACCCAGAGAGCATGGCTCGCCCTGGAAAGGAAGGTCAGGTGTGACAGGACAGAATGGCCAGGAGGACTATTTTATACTAGGGGGCGCGGGTCAGGGATGAGCAGGATTTAGTGAAGCAAATGATTTCCTGGACACAACATCAAAAGCACAGGAAATAAAAGGAATATAGATCAGACCTCATCCCAATGAAAGCCTTCTGTGCATCTAAGGACACTATCAATAAAGTGAAAAGACAACCCATAGGATGCGAGAAAATACTCGCAAATTATCTACCAGATAAGGGATTAATATTCAGACTATATAAAGGGCTTCTGCAAATTCATCAACTACAAACCTGATCCAAAAGGCCAAGGATGTGAACAGACATTTCTCACAAGGAGACACACGAATGGCCAACGAGCACATGAAAAATCCTCACCATCCCTCACCACCGGGGAAATGCACATCAAGACCACAGTGAGAGGCTGGGCGCGGCAGCTCACACCTGTAACCCCAGCACCCTGGGAGGCTGAGGTGGGTGGATCACGAGGTCAGGAGTTCGAGACCAACCTGGCCAACATGGTGAAACCCCGTCTCTACTAAAAATACAAAAAAATTAGCTGGGTGCGGTGGCTCACGCCTGTAATCCCAGCACCCTGGAAGGCTGAAGTGGGTGGATCACGAGGTCAGGAGTTCGAGACAAGCCTGGCCAACATGTCTCTACTCAAAATACAAAAATTAGCCAGGTATGGTGGCAGGCGCCTGTAATCGCAGCTACTCAGGAGGCTGAAGCAGGAGAATCTGAACCCAGGAGTGGGAGGTTGCAGTGAGCTGGGATCACACCACTGTACTCCAGCCTGGGTGACAGAGTAAGATTCCATCCCAAAAACAAAGAAAACAACAACAACAAACATACCACAATGAAGAACCAGTTAACACCCATTAGGACGGCTACCGTCTAAAACCAGAGAATCACAAGTGTTGGCGACGATGCGGAGAAATCGGACTTCTGTACACTGCTGCTGGGAATGGAAAACAGTTTGGCAGCTCCTCAAAAAGCTAAACATAGAATTCTCATATGATCCAGCAATTCCACTTCTGAGTATATACTCAAAAGCAAGGACGCCAACAGACACTGGCACCCATGTTCTTAGCAGCATTATTCACAAAAGCAAAAGCTGGACATGACCCAGGTGTCCCTCAGCAGAGGAATGGATAAACAACACGCGGTTTGTGTACACACAGGAATCTTATTCCGCTGTGGGAAGGAATGAAACACTGGCGCGGTGGCTCATGCCTGTAATCCCAGCACTTTGGGAGGCTGAGGCGGCCGGATCACGAGGTCAGGAGATAGAGACCATCCTGGCTAACATGGTGAAACCCCGTCTCTACTAAAAATACAAAAAATTAGCTGGGTGTGGTGGCGGGTACATGTAGTCCCAGCTACTCGGGAGGCTGAGGCAGGAGAATGGCGTGAACCCAGGAGGCAGAGTTTACAGTGAGCCAAGATTGCACCACTGCACTCCAGCCTGGGCGACAGAGTGAGACTCCGTCTCAAAAACAAAAAAAAAGAAGAAGAAACACCTGAGCTCATTGCAGCACGGATGGACCTTGGCAACACGATGCCAAGTGACAGAAGTCAGGCACCTGGGCAGACTGTAGGATTCCACTGCTGTGAGGCGCCCAGAGCAGGCAAACTCGTAAGGAGAGAAAGTAAAGTAGAGGTTCCCAGGGGCTGGGCTTTGGGGTGGAACGGGGACTTAGTTATTGCTTCATGGGGACAGAGTGTCTGCAGTAATGAAAAAGTTTTGGAAATAGACGGTGGTGATGGTTGCACAACATTGTGAATGTCCTGAATGCCACTCAATTGTACACTTAAAAATGGTTAACATGGTAAATTTGGTGTTATTCATATTTACCACAATTTTAAAAAATTAGTACTGTACTATACCAAAAGCCGTGGAATTACACACTTTCCATAGGTGAATTGCATTGTTTGTGAATTATGTCTCATTAGAAGAGGAGCGTTTGAAAGAAAGAGGGAGGCCAGGCACAGTGGCCCACACCTATAATCCCAGCACTTTGGAAGGCTGAGGTGGGTGGATCACCTGAGGTCAAGAGTTTGAGACCAGCCTGACCAACATGGCGAAACCCCATCTCTAATCCCAGCTACTCAGGAGGCTGAGGCAAGAGAATCGCTTGAACCTGGGAGGTGGAGGTTGCAGTGAACCGAGATCACACCACTGCACTCCAGCCTGGGCAACAGAGTAAGATTCCATCTCAATAAACAAATAAATAAATAAATGAAAGAGGGGCAGCAGCCCCCACACGCAGTACCCATGCACGGGCCCCCAAGAAGGGGCTTGATGCATCGGAGGTGCTGGGTGGTCCAGCAGGCTGGAGCCTAGCCACTGGGGAGCTGGGAGCAGAGGGAAGTGTGTGGAGGGGCAGGCCCTGCCCCGGGTTCTGCAGCAGCCCCCGCTTTGTCTGCCTGCACTGCTCCCGGCTGGTTCTGTGCTGAGCACAGCCTCTCCTTGGAAGCCAATTTTCTGCACAGTGAAAATATGTTTTCTGTGCCCACTTTAGCAGATGGCCCCCACCTTGGCCTGAATTGGGAAGCACAGAAATCAAGCAGGGGACAGACGGCTTCTTTGGCAATGTCTTACAGGCACACGAGCACGCAGACTCATACCCGCCCCCCGCAACTTGCCTTCACGGACTCTGGGCTGCAGCCGGCCTCCGGAGGCCCCTCCTCTTCGGCTGCTGGCCAGCCGCTGGACGCCTGGCCCAGGCAGTTGCTTGGGATGGGCGCAAATGACTGCATGTCTCCAAGGCTGGGACCGGGGCACTTCGTCTCCTGCACCTGCCCTCTCGGCCAGTCCCTCCACTGTCCCTAGTGGGAGAATGCTGAGGGGATCCTGGCAGGGGCTACTGACCTCCAGTGTGGAGACCCCGCCACAAGCACCTGCCTCAACCCCATTTACATGGTAGCTGAGAAACTTCCGGGAGACAGCCTGACCTTGGCCCACCACTGGAGTCCAGACCTTAAACACACTGTGGTCAGTGGGCAGGAGTCTGGCCTGAGGTTTGAGGAAGGGCAACAGGGTCTCCAGTGGGGAAGTCACCATTGAGGAAAAGTCTGGCGAAGGCACATCCTAGGCCCACCAGACCAATGGTGTGTCAGGGCCGAGTTCCAGGGCCAGCAGGGAGGAGGGGGCTGGCGCAGGGAGGGTTGGTGGCCTCCACAGAGGGATGCCACGGGTCCTCATGAGTTGGAGGCCAGCCCTTGGGCACCAGAGAGAGCCTGAAGGGACCCCATAGGCCATCTGATCCTACCCTGTTGTTCTAATTTTTTTTTTTTTTTTTAAGACGGAGTCTAGCTCTGTTGCCCAGACTGGAGTGCAATGGTACAATCTCAGCTCATTGCAACCTCTGCCTCTCAGGTTCAAGTGATTCTCCTGCCTCAGCCTCTGGAATAGCTGGGATTACAGGCACCCACCACCACACCTGGCTAATTTTTGTATTTTTAGTAGAGATGAGATTTCACCATGTTGGCCAGACTGGTCTCGAGCTGCTGACCACAAGTGATCCGCCTGCCTCAGCTTCCCAAAGTGCTGGGATTACAGACGTGAGCCACCACACCTGGCCCTAACCTATTGTTCTGTGCTGGGGTGGGGTGGGGAAGATGGAGGCTTGGGAGGCCACTGCCCACTCCACATGTGACCAGGTCAGTCTCAGGAATGTAAGTGTCCTTCTTAGAGGAGCTGTGAGACAAAAGGATTTTCAGATTTGTTTTCATTTTTTTTTTTTTTTTTTTTGAGACGGAGTCTCGCTCTGTCACCCAGGCTGGAGTGCTGTGGCCGGATCTCAGCTCACTGCAAGCTCCGCCTCCCGGGTTCCCGCCATTCTCCTGCCTCAGCCTCCCGAGTAGCCGGGACTACAGGCGTCCGCCACCTCGCCCGGCTAGTTTTTTTTTGTATTTTTTAGTAGAGACGGGGTTTCACCGTGTTAGCCAGGATGGTCTCGATCTCCTGACCTCGTGATCCGCCCATCTCGGCCTCCCAAAGTGCTGGGATTACAGGCTTGAGCCACTGCGCCCGGCTGTTTTCATTTTTGAGACAGGGTCTCACTCTGTCACTCCAACACTCCTCAGCTTGCGGCTGCATCCCTCCAGCCTCTGACTCCATCATCACAGGCTGTCCCTCTTCCTCTGTGTCTCTTCTTCTTCTTTTCTTTTTATTTTTTTAAAAAATTTTTTAGATGGAGTTTCGCTCTTGTCACCCTGGCTGGAGTGCAATGGTGCAATCTTGACTCACTGCAACCTCTGCCTCCTGGGTTCAAGCAATTCTCCTGCCTCAGCCTCCCAAGTAGCTGGGATTACAGGTATGTGCCACCATACCCAGTTAATTTTTGTAGTTTTAGTAGAGATGGGGTTTCACCATGTTGGCCAGGCTGGTCTCGAACTCCGGATCTCAGGTGATCTAACTGCCTTGGCCTCCCAAACTGCTGGGATTACAGGTGTGAGCCACCATACCCGGCCTCTCCTTTTCTTATAAAGACAACACATCTGCAAAGACCCTGTTTCCAAATACAGTAAAATTCACAGGCACCATGGTTAGGACTTGGAGCTGTATTTCCGGGGGACACAGTTCAAACCATAACAAACCAATGTGGGGGCATTTTTTTTTTTTTGACACAGGGACTTGCTATGTCACCTAGGTTGGAGTACAGTGGTGGGATCATGGCTCACTGTAGCCTCCACCTCCCAGGCTCAAGGGATCCTCCCACCTCAGCCTCCCCAGTAGGTAGGACTTCAGGCACAGGTCACCACTCCCAGCTTTTTAAAACTTTTTGTAGAGATGGGGGTCTCACTATGTTGCCCAGGTTGGTCTTGGACTCCTGGATTCAAGTGATCCTCCAACCTCGGCCTCCCAAAGTGCTGGGATTATAGGCATGTGCTTCCATGCCCAGCCAATTTCCAGGTTTTAAGAGTTAAACTGTTAGAAACATTTATTTAAAAATCCAATATGACAGTAATGTGTGACCAGTGAGTGCAGAGGGAGAGTCTGTGGCATTTCCAGGGAGCACCCCAGGCCAGGCATTGAGCATCTGGAAGAGGAAGGACATTCAGGCCGTGGGGCAGACGTCTCAGCAAGCCGAGGCCACAGGGACTTAGCTGTGGGTGAGTGTGGGTGTGTGAGCAGCCACCTCCTCGAGCTGAAGGAGCTTGTGTGCCAGCGAAAGGGTGCTGCTGGGGATAAGCCCACCCCCGGCTACCTCACAGGTAATGGGCACAGGGAGAAAGCAGGCCAGGACTCCCTCAACTGGGATGCCTCTGCTCCAGGAGCCCACAGCTGGGCATGTGTCCGGCTTCCTGGAGCACCAAAAACAGGAAGAGGGCAGCTGGGGGACCTGGAGCCAGAGGCCCTTTCCCAGGATAAATGCAGGGGCTTCCAGAGGCCTTGCATTTGCAGGGGGCCACTTCAAGCCACATCCCCAAACCTTCCAGGGCTTGGTCCAGCTTCCCCTGCTGCTGCTTAGGGGGCTTGGGTGGGGGATTTGACAAGTCCTGGAGCAGCTCAGTGGGTGGGGAGGGAGAGATCCGAGGACAGGTGCCCTGCAGTCCCACATGGGGGTGGGGGATGCAGCCTTCAGGAGCTGAGAAGGGGACCCCCAGACATCCTGAGCTTCCTGGTGTGAATGACATGGGGGGCACTGGGGTCCAGGGGCTGCAGGTGGGGTGCCCCATGGTCCAACCTGAAGGCAACATTTCCCAGCTCCCCTTGGGTCTTTGACGTCCCAGGAGGGACTGATGCATGGGGAAGGGCCGTGGGCAGTGAGGGGAGGTGTCCGGCCTTCAGGAGACAAAGCTGGAGGAGGGTATCCTGGTATGGCACAAAGTAGGGGGTCTGCCCCCAATTGTACCTGCTCATACCAGGCTTTGTGCATACAGCTCCTCGTCCCATCTTCACAGCCCTGAGAGAGAGTACTACCAGCCCCACAGCACAGCTCAGGACCCTGCTGTTTAGCCAGGCAGGTGAGAGCACTGAGCTGGGCGTCAGGAATCCCGGGTTCTGATTCCTGGATGTTAAGCTGCGCAACTCTGAACGAGCCACACAGCCCCTCTGGGCCTCAGTCCCCTCATCTGAACAGTGGGGGAGCTGGACTAGACGACCCTCAAGGTTCTTCAAAGCCCAGACCCTCAAGGCCCTGACGTCTTACAGGTCTTGGACGTACCATCTCCCTCTCCACAGGGACAGGGACAGAAGTACCTGCCATGCAGGTGCCGCCCCTGGCCCAGCGCACTTTGAGGAGGCTGCTGTGTGGGGCAGAACTGGTGAAGACTCAGGGATCCCCGTCTTCCCGTGTCAGGACAGATGGGCAGGAGCTGTAGCTCAATGCAAGGAACCAAGCACGAAATGTCAGAAAAAGAAGAGACAGGAGCGCAAAAGAAAACTTGTCAATAGTCAGAGCTGTCTGAAAATAGGACAGAATGCCTCTCTGGGGTAATGAGCTCCACATCACCAGAAGTGTGCAAGCCGAGAACAGTTTCAGGCACCCGAGAGGCTGCTGAAGTCAATGACTTCCAAGACACCCTCTGGCTTTGACCTCTTGCGCCCATGTCCCACTGCCCAGACTCCCACCTCTCTCCACCGAGCTGCAAGGCCCGTGGCTTCCTTCCAAGCAGCTGTTCTTAGCTCCACGGCCCCCTGAAGGCATTCATGGATGAGCCAAAATCAGGTGTGAGAAGTGCAGAAAGTACTTCGCATCTAATGATAGTTAAAGAACCTAAGTGTTTGAATGCACTCTCACATAGAAGTTAGAAATGTATGCGTGACGTTATCACAGACATAACTCTGCACTTTCTTGAGTGGGAGGTATGAGGTGGTGTGTCCATTGGAGCCGCTGGAATTGGCATAATCCTGGGCCCAACCATGAGCGTGCACCCTGGGGTGAACACCACCCAGCGAGAATGGCTCTGGGAACACAGGCCAGGGGCCTCCCGCCTGGCAGGGCCTCTCTCTCTTGACCAAGGCTCTTCCTGCAGGGATACAGGGGCTTCCCTGCCTGCTTTGCTGAGGCCAAACCTTCTCCCTCCACAGGTGACAGGTGGCTCGCTCACACCCACCAAACCCCCACTCCTGACTCCTGGCCAGGGAACACCAGAGCACTGGGCGGGGAATCCCCAGGCGATGCCAATAGGAAGCCAGAGTGACCAGTCACTTCTGCCAACCCAGTGTGTGTGTGTGTGTATGTGTGTGTGTGTGTGTGTGTGCGCGCGCGCACGCATCTGTGTGTGTGTGTGAGGTGGGGGGCACCAACCAAACCACTGGGCAGGTGATTTTGGCTCCATGTCCCCTGACTTCAGGTTGTGTGTTAGAATCACTCACCCCAGGGCACTTGGGTCCTGGTCACTCTGTCCCTTGGAGGCAACAGCTCGCAAGCTCTAAACACATCCAGAGTCAAGCCAGGTCCACAAGGGGGACAGGGAGGTAAGCTCAGCCCGAGGCCCAGCGTTCCTGAGGCCATCTATCCCTTTGTAGGGACACTCTCAGACACTCTCACACAAGTGCAGGGAAGGTTCCTGGGACTCTCAAAGCGGGAAGGCAACCAGACGTGGCTAAGTACCTGCTAGCAGGCTGGGGCAGAGGACTGCCAGAGTTGCCTCGGCACAAGCCTGGGCCACCTCGACCCCGGACCCTGCTATGGACCGCGAGTCCACCCAGGAGAGGACAGAGAATGGGGAATGACCCTATATCCCAGGCCGAGCCGCCTCACTGAGTTGGGGAATCACTGAGCCACTCTCTGCCTCTGTCAGCTGCCCCTGTGAAATGGAGACCCCTCCATGCAACATCCAGGGTCACCAGATGGTGTGGGGTTGTTAAAGGGCACAGGGCAATGCACAAGTGAGGCACACACCCCCTGCGGGTGAGGGTCACCTGCACCTGGCTGGGGAAGAGGGGTGGCTGCAGGGGGAGGTGGCATTGGCAAGCCTCGGAAAAGAAGAGACGTTCTAAGGAGACCACAGTCTTTCTCCACTCTTTACTGTGTAAAAATAAACTCAACAATTCATGTCATTTCAGCAAGAAAAATGAAAAAAAAAAAAAAAGCAAGAATACCAGTAGAAATAGTGCATTTCCAGAATTGCTGATGGGAGGTGGCAGGTCCCATGGTTTTGACCCATTTGATACCCAAAAGGCTGCAGATCATATGAAAAATGTACAGCTTTGGTTAGCAAATAATGAAAAAGTAAGATACATCGATTCTCTTTCATATTATACAGTATATACATTATAACAATATCAACTCTAGGGGGTTTGCTTTTTTTTTTTTCTTTTTTTGGCAAATAAGACAAAATTGGGACTCTAAGTATTGGGCTTTTTTTTTTTTTTTTCTCTTCAATGACTTGTTCCCTTTCAACAAATTGCGCTTCAGTCCACTGTGTACAGAAGTAATACATTTCCCATCGGTAGTTGAACACATTTACACACTGTGTTTAAGAGATGAAACCATGACTTCGTCAAGCCACATTTGGTTGCCATAAGATTCCAAAGGATTCTATCCTCTTAATGTGAACCACATGTAACCCAAGCTGCTTCTATCAAGGTTGGAACTGACATTCAAATCCTCGGCTCATTCTACTTAGTAAGTCAGCTCCAAGACACAAGTTCACCGTAAATGGCCAGTTTTACCTCCTGGTCCTCAACATGCTTTTGAGAACAGGTGGCCCCTCTTTGGAGCTCACTGGAATGACTGAACCTCATGCCAGCCTCTCCTCACCCCCTCACTGCCCACAAGACACCCCCTTGGTCTCAGGTCCCAGGGCTGGTGACAAAGTGATCTTTGCAGTCTTAGAAAATAAACTGGGAATCTACAAAAGGAAAAGAAAGCATACAAAATGTATCTCTTTCTTCCAAAATACATGCTTTCAGTTCTACATTTTGGTGGAGCCTGAAAGTATTTTCAAGGGAGAAATAGGTTGAGTTAATTTATAGGTTTGTCCTTTTCTTTCATAAAAATACTCTTGTTTGGTAATAAACTTTTTCTTCTACAGTAAGAGAAATAATACTGTGTTATCAAAAGCAAGAAGGCTTACGACTCAAGTGGGATCTAAGCCCCTGAGGGCCCGGAGAGCTTCTGTCAACAGCTCTCCCACCCCAGACACCCAGGGAGCTGTCGGACACCAGCTCGGCAAAAGCAAACACTGCCTCAACAGTGCTTTTTATCTTCTTGTTTTATAAAATGGCTTACCTGAGAGAGGCATGTATTATTCAGTGCAAGAGGGAACATCAATCAGATTAAGGAGTAGATGGGAACTACGTGGATTAGATTTGCGGCTGTGTCATCGACCTTTCTCGGGGCCAGCAAAGTGCCAAGTGTCAACACAGTGAGGGAGTCGAGGGGCTTGGCTCAGACCCTAGCAAGGGGCGGGGGGGAGCTAAAGGTCAGCTTCGGCCCTGGCACCATGGGTGGGTCAGAGGAGGGGTGAGGAAGGTGAGCAGGCCAGGAGGCTGCAGGGGTGGAGGCGTAAGCACTGGGGTGTGCTCTGCCCCTCGCTAGTCAGGGCAGAGGATGGCTCGTGGTCCTGAACGGACAGCTCCCACCTGGCCCACGGGGGCAGAAGGTGGTCTGCGGTCCAGTAGATCGGCAGGGGTGGGGCTGGTGGGAGGTGCTGGCAGGGGAGCACCCCACATAGCCCGCACTGGGTGTTGCCTGCACAAGGGCTCCGAGATGGCTGGAGTGAGGGTGGGGCTAGATCTGGTCTAGAGAGGCGACTCCAAGCTCTCTCGCTGGCTCCCAGCTACGGGAATCCTTTAGGCTTGTTCTCAACCTACACCTTAAAAATGCTTCTTGGTGTGTTTGGGGAGGGGGAGAGGGAAACTGAGCTCTCTCTTGACCTCCTCCAACACCCTTGGCTTGCTTACCCAGCCATTTTCAGTAGATACACGGGTGGTCACAGAACACTGGGCGGCACTCGGCACACAACACAGAACCAGGGCAGTCCATGCAGGTGCGGGAACACACGTCGGACCCAGGGAGCAAGGAACACGCCACCCCGAGGAACATGCAAACAGAGAAGATCCCTGCAGATCCAAGGATGCCACAACCCGACAGGCGCTGATGAAGCACGATTATCTAAGAAAAAGCTACTGTTGAACAACAACGCGCAGCGCGGCGCCTGATCTGCACCCCCTCCGCGGGAGTGATGCATTGCAGAACGGCGGCCGGGTACCGTGCAGACACCCACGAGAACACTGACACAGAGACACTGACAGACACACACAGATGCTAGGTTCTTGACACAACGTGGACCTGTGTTTAAGGGGACAGGTGGCCCTAGAAGGAACAGAAGACAGAAACACCTGCTCCTCCTGCAGAAATGTCTGCAGCTGCAGCTGAGCCAGGCAGTGCAGTAGAATTTCTAGAAAGACTTGTCAGCCGCTTGCTGATGAGACTCCTGGAGACAGAGTCGGGGTGCCCTCGGGGCGTGCGACCACCAAATGATGCAAAGCAGGAAGCTCCCCTACCCTGGGCAGGGTCTCCCGAGCCTGCTCTCTTTCTCACTCAGTGCACACACACACAAACACACACACACACATACACACACACGCACACATACTTCTCTCCCCTCCTTGGAAGGACTAGAAGGAAATGTCCATGTTGCTTTTCACGGGGAACAAAAAAAGGCAAAGGTTCTGGACACTGGTCAGGTGTCAGTGTCACCGGCCAGTGTCAGCTTGCAGGCTGCTGTAGGCCGTGAGCCCCGTGAGATGGAGGAGTGGGTTTCAGGCCCCTACCCTGGCCAGGCCTGGCTCCACGTGTGAGGTCTCCGGAGTACCTTTGGAGGGGTCTGAACCAGCTCACCTGGCACCTGGTGTGCTGGGAGGGATATGGCTGTCAAAGGTCCCCGAAGAGGACCTTCCCACCAACGGGCTGGGTTGAAGTCCCAGTGGTCCCACGTGGCCAGGTCTTCAGCGAAACACAGCTTCTTTCCTTAAAAGGTCTCCTTTGGTCTGCACTGCCGGAGGCCAAAGGAGAGGGGCCCTGGGGCCTGGCTTCCTGGGCTGTGGGTGGGAGGCTCCTCTCTCAGGGCTGTCCGGGCTGAAGTAGCACAGCTCCAGAGGCAAGAAAGAAGGGGCAGACCCCAGCCTTGCAGGATCTGAGCAGGTGGGAAGGCCGAGGGCAAGGCCTTCCTGGGGCAGAGCAGACTGAGCTGGGCACTCAGGCCGGCCTCCCAGGCCCTGTGCTTCTCTCAGATGCAAACAGCAGGGATGGATGCTGCCTGGCTCTGGGGTAAGGGCCAGTGTCCTCAGCCATCCCCTCTCCTCCACGGGAGAGTACAGGGTACATCCCAGGACAGCCCGCCTTCACCCTTCAGAGACAATTCACTTCCATTACAAAGTAAAAGTTCTCTGTAGAGAGACCCCGCCCCTGGCCTTTGACAACGCACTAAAAGGCATTTATTACATCAATATAAAGATATGTCGCTCTGAAAAAGGTTTGCAAACAAAGACAAATGCGTGTACTGAGGTTGCAGCAACCCCAAGGCACACACGCAGCTAACAAAGTTGGCAAATACGAGTTTTCATCATGAGATTTTTCCAAAGACAAAAGAAAGAAGGAAATGAAGTACGTCCTCTAAGAAAAGGCCTCCCCCAGCCACGCACACGCACACATGTAGACACACACATGTAGACACACACACACAGATGCTCTCACCTACTTCTGCCTCGTTCAAAACGTCGCAGCGCCCACTTTAGCTGTGAACGGGGCCCGCCTGAGAGAGTCCAGGCTCCTACAGAGAAGTGGGGCTTCCTCAGGGACAGATGGGAGCAGGGGCTGCTTCGTGTGCATGAGGACAAAACCAGGCTGTGTGCGTGTGCATGTGCAGGGGCGACGGCCTCGGTTCATTCCTAGGGAAAAGGGAGAGAAGAGACGCACGAAACAGATCATCGCCGCACAAGCAGGGGGTGAGGGCAGGCGGGCTCAGCCTGGCCTGCCGCGCTCAGTTGATCTGGCGACAGGCCTCGAAGGTCCACTTGGTGGCTCCACCGTAGATCTCAATGTGGGACTCGGCCCAGGCGATGACATTGCCGGACAGTGCCTTGGTGCTGCAGGTGGCCAGGTTGTAGACCTCCCCGGGGGTCAGCTTGCGGTCCCAGATGTTGAAGTGGGCCAGCTCACCCACAAATGCCTGGGTGGCATCAAACCCACCACCCAGAGTGTCCTTTGGAGAAAAACAGAGGATGAGGGTAGAGAGGTCGCCAGGTGATCTGAGGGCCCATCCCGAGGCCAGGGGTCTGAGCGCCTCTGTGCCTGCCCCATCACGGACTCTCACGGCCACTCCTGAGTGCCGTTTCGTCTCCCTGTCCCCGACTCTCCAGCCCTACATCCGTCCCTCCCCTGAGAGGACCCAAGAAAAGGGATGGCACCGACCACCTCTGCCCTGGAGCTTCTCCTGGGGGGACTCTGCCCCTCCTGCAGCTGGTCCCTCAGCCACGGACCACTATAGCAGCAGGGCGTGGGGGTCCCTGCCCAGACATCACTCCATGCCATCTAAAGCTGCTCAACAGGGATGGACATCCCAGATTCTCCATCCCTTCGTCTCCCTCCTAGATGCCCAACGGGAGACAAACCACTTCACGGGAACTAAATTATTCATCACTAAAAGCAGAATTGGCCTTCCCATGCCAAAGAAAATGTTGCTGCAGCTATGAGAGCGTTGAAACCAAAGCTCACTCCCTCAGGAAGTTCAAGCGCGAGTCCACCCAGGGCACAGGCCTTGCCCAGCCTGATCCCCAGGCTGCTTCTCAGGGGAACCACTTCTCCAGCCACCTCTCTCCCTCCTTGCTCCTCTTCCCCTTCCCAGCCTCTGGTTCCGGAGCTCTCTCCCTTTCCCCACCACATCCAGCACAGTACCTGCTCCTGGCCCAGCACCAGCACGCCCTGGGGCTTGATGGGGTGATAGGGTGCCAAGTTCTCGCCACTGCCACCCTGCGTGCCGTCCTGGTAGGCCTCCCAGACCCCGTCCCGGGTGGTCCAGGTGACGCAGATGTGGTGCCACTTGCCATCGTTGATGACAAAAGGCAGCTTGGCCACCTGGGAAGGAGAATGACAGATGCCGGCTGGTGGGTACAGCCCAGAGTCCGTAATCTTCACTGCCTCAGTTGTTCCTATCTCTACTTGCAAAGTAAATATCAAGAACTATTATTGAATTCTCACAGCACCTACTGCCCCAGACTTCAGCGTCCATCAGCCCCGCCTGGGAGTGGGGTACAGAATCACACAGGAAATGTAATGCTCTACCAAGGGAACCCCCAAGGGCCATGTGGTTGCACAGTCTTCACTCCTACTCACCCTCCTCCCTCTTTGCTAGTCTACACAACAAGCCCTTGGAGGGAGAGCTGTCCCTGGTGTCTGAGTTCACTGCTGCCTCTCAGGCCTCCGTGAGACACCTGTGCAGCCTGCTTGCTGGCCTCTCCTCTCTCTTCCAACATCCCATCTCTAGCTGTTACACCCTCTCGCTCTACAACACGGCAAGCCTTTGCCGAGGATCTGAGAGATGTCATGGAGTACGACGCCTTTTAAAGCTGAGACCAGCCTCCGACCTGGAATTTCACTCTCCTGCTGCCATTCCAGGGGGGAAGGATGACAGTCCAGCAGCGAGGAAAGAAACTTCACACCCTTTTTGCTTGGGGAAAGGTGGCCCAGAACGGCACAGCCCTTTGTGGGGAAGAGCAACAGGAACAAGGACGTGGAATCCACTTCCCAGCCCTGGTTTTAGCCACTGACTACCACTGCTGGCCTGCAGCCGAGGCAGTTTGAAAGCTGGCAGCTAGTTTCATAGCTAACAGGGGAGGATGGAGAAGGTTCACTAGAGGGAAAGGCCACCCGTGCTGTCCTCTTCCAAGGGGTCACACAGACCTGTCCTCCTCCCAAGAGTTAGGGGGCTGAGTGGGATAGACTTGGACTCAGGCAAAATCTCTAAGGCCCCCTCATCAGCCTAGAGCATCCCTGGGCCCCTGCTATGAAGGAGCAAAGCCAGTTCCAAGACCAGCTGGTGGAGGAGTCCAGACCATATCATCAGGCAGGGCCAGGCCCCATGGATCATTCTCTGCCTTCTCCCATACCCACCCCAGGTGGCAACTGGGAAGGTCCAGCTCTCCCTGCTCTCCCAGCACAGGTGAGGGTGCTCCTTCCACTTCTCTTGGTCTTCACTCTCCCCCTCCCTCAGTACCAGCTGGCAAACACTTTCCTTGGGGTCCCATCAACATCTGAGGCCACCATAGCCCCGTCCTAGCATGCGACATCAGCTGGGGCCCTGGGGCCTCGCGCTGCCATCCTGTGAGCCGGGGGGTGCTCTACCTTGTCATTGATGAGGATCTCCATGGGGTTGTTGCCCCACTCAATGAGGACCAGCTCGTTGGCCTGGCCGGGCACAGCATAGGAGAAGGGCGTGCCCACCCCTGGCGCGGCGCTGGACTTGAGCCACATGCAGACAGTGAAGGCGTACATCTCTGGCAGGCTCTTCTTCACCTTGGCATACATATAGTTGGTCCGCAGCGGGAACGTGAGCTGGAACTTGTCTCCAGGGCGGTTGTCTTTCTGACCTGCGGAGGACACAGTCCTGACATCTGCACCTGCGTGAAGTGCTTATCGGTGTCTGAGTTGAGTTCGGTCCCCACCAAGCTCTGTGATGTGGCCACGGCAGGCTCCGGTCTCCATTCTGGAGACGCAGAGTGGGTGGCGTCCCAGGTCAAGTACTTTGCCCCAAGGCACAGGGCCATCCGTAAAGAGCTGACCCAAGCTCTCCGCACTCCGGGTCTGGCCGGCTGTCACTCCCACACACTGGCATCCCTGCGGAGGTGGGGGTGGGGTGCAGCGCCTGGTGGGCTGCTGCATCTACACTGGGCTGCGTGGTGGGCGTGAGAAGGGAATGGGGACAGCCGCCAAGCGAGGGCATACCCAGTCAACCCAAGGAGCAGGGGTGGCTGCAGAGAAGGAACGAGGCTAGCTACCCTGAGAGTAACCGACCTGATTCCAGGACGGGGTGGGGCGCAGAGCCCCTCCTCGCTTGATCCGGGCTCTGCTCCTGCCTCCCCACCCAGCAGCCAGGCCCTGATGCCCACACACTTCCCTCCAGGCCAGACGTGCATCGGACCCACCAATGCCTCTAGGGTGTGAGGCTGGGCAGCTCCCAACCTCCAAGGCCCTTCCAGGGACTCTGCCTGGAACTCAGCAAGGAGCTGGGAGCACTCCGGGAGCCAGGGCTCCCCAAGGTGACTGCTCTGGGATGCCGCCACACTCTCAGGTGAGCAAGCATCCTCATAGCTCAGGTTCCAGGCCTGGTGGCCTCCCCTTCCACAAGGCCCATCTTCCCCCTTCCCTGCCGGCCACTTCTCCAGTAAGCGCCAGCCCCCACAGCCCATCCATATACTGTGGCACCCTGGGTATGGTGTGACTGACTCCAGGCAAAACATTCTTAGCCAGCAATGGGCACCAGTACCAGGCCCAGAGCCCAGGAACGCACACCCCCTGGCCAACCCCTGGGTGAGCGGCCGTGGTTCTCCCAGGAAGCCCATAAAGAAACCAGTTCCCCAGGCCAAAAATTATTTCTAGAAGGCATCCTGCCCGGCCAGCAACCACCCCTCCTCTAAACCAACTGGCAAGGAGCAGAGCAGGGCAAGCCCCCTCAGTGCAGCACCCCCACGGCTCCCCCCACCCATTGAGGCCTGCAATGGGGGACGGGGAGGGACCCAGCCCCTGGCCTTTCTCTGGTGTGTTTTTCATTCCCCAATCTCCCCTCCTTCCCTCTCCCTCCCTCCTGAGGTCCTTCCTTCTTCTGATCTGTTTTTCAGTTACATAACAAGCCTTAAGATGGCACTGTTTAAATCTGTCCGGCACATTTTGCGGTCTGAGCAGGGTCACATGGCCCTGCTCTGCACTGGGCACCCCCCCTCTTTTACAACCTTGTTTGAGGAGCCCCGGGTGACAGGCCGACTGGCCTGAGTTGGTGACTGAGAAACCTCAGGGGTTTGAAAGATGCCAGGGCTTGGGTCACTCAGAAGAGAAAACCTCAGGGTAAGGGTTCAGGGCAGAAGTGGGGAGGAGCGGGAGACCCTGAGAGGACACCAGGGGCATGGTAGCTGGGAAGAAACCTGCTTAGCCTCAGTGGCCGGGGGACCCAGAGCACCCAGCCCCAGCCTGTACCCTGCTGTCTGCTGAGGCTGGGGACCAGTGACAGAGAGCCTTTCTTAAGCAGGGAGGGTTTGGGCCAGCAACAGCCACTGTGCAAAGTTACTGAGGATTAAACAAATCAGACTTGAAAAATCCAGCGAGTGTGTGAGTGTGTCTGGATGGGGGAGGGGGCACTATGCAATCCCTTCCTCTGCTCCCTTTTCCTAGAGACAGCCCCAGCCCGGGGTACCCAGCCCTGCTAGAAACACCGACGAGAAGCCCAGAACCTGGGAAGGGGTGCGGTGGATGAGAAAGGGCTGCAGGGGTCGGAGTTAGGGGGGCGGCTTGGGGCTTGCACAGTGCAGAGCTGGGCTGTTAGGGATCAGGACAGAGGCAGGGTCGGGCAAGCAGGCGGGGGCAGGCAGCACGGCTCCCCCTGGCCCCAGTACCTTTTTCGAGCTCGCTGATCCTCTGGTGCAGGGAGGTCAGGGCGGTCTCGATCTTGACCCTCTCCTCGGTGTCGTTCCTGGGGCCCCCCTTGCCCTCCTCCAGGGTGTTCACCCGGGACAGCACCTGCCTCTCCAGCTCATCGATCTTGCTCTGCAGCAGATCCTTGAGGCTGTTGGTCTGGCTGGAGGAATTGAGGCGGCTGTACTGCTGCGGGGTGCAAGGGCGGGGGAAACCACACCATTAGGCGAGGCGCGGGGACCGTGCTGGAAGGCCCGCGGCGCGGTCCCCTCAGGGCGACTGCGGGGGCGGCCTGGCAGGGAGCTGGGGCGAGTGGCCGCCGCGGGGCCTCGCAGGTGCGGGGAGGCACCGGCCGGGCACCCGCGCGCTACTGAGGCGGGGGTGGGGGATGCTTGGCCGGGTAGGGAACGAGGTAGGGTAGGGCAGAGGGGCGAGCGAGCCGGAGGGGGAACCGGAGCCGGAGGGCGCGCGCGGACCTCGAGGTTCTCCAGGCGGGTTTTGAGCGATTGCAAAGTTTGCCCGAGTTGGCTGAGCGTCTCGGCGGCCGGTGTCCGGGACAGGTCGCCCATGGTGTTCTTGCCCGAGCCGGGCTGCTTGCGGCCGCCGCCCGCCCGGGCCTCGCCGGCTCCGGGGTCCAGCGTGCTCTGGCTCTCGCAGCGGCCCAGCTTGGCGGTCAGCTCGCGGATGGTCTCCTTCTGGCTCAGGATGGTCTCCTTCTGCTGCAGCACGGTCTCGCGGAGCTGCAGCACGCTGCTCCGGAGCTCCTCGGCGCCGCCGGCGGCCACGGACGCGGCGCACATGTCGGCGTCCACAGGCACCGAGGTGCAGATGAAGCGCGTCGGCCCGAAATCCTGGGCCCCGGCGCCCAGGAGGCAGAGGGCGAGCAGCGCACAGGTGCGCGCGGCGCGGCCGGCCAGCATGGCTGCGGGCACCGGGCGCTCCGGGCCCGGCTCGGCTCGGCTGGGGCTCGGCTCCGACTGGCACCCGGCTCGGGCTGTGGCTCCGCGAGCGGACCGCGCTCTGGGCGCCGCGCTCTTCGGCCGCGCGGTCCACACCGCCGCGCTGTCAGGCCCCCACTGCCGCCTGCGCTGCGGAGCCCGCGCCTTTTATGCCGCCGCGGGAGGGGCCTCGCGCCGCCGACGTCAGCGGGGGAGGAATCCCGCTTTAATTGTCTGCGGCCCGGGCCCGCGGCGCGGCGGGGGTCTCACGAGCGCGCCACCGGGGCTGCCTCCGCTCGCGTCCCCTCGCCCTTCTGGGCGCTGCCGCAGCCCCCTCCTCCCCCGCCCCCGTCTGGGCCGGCGCCGCTGCCCCGAAGGCTCCGAGAGCTCAGGGGGAAGGAGGTCGGGCTCCGGCCGGGACTCGAGGATGGACCACCTGCGTGGTGTCCCCGAACCTCCGACGGGGCTCCAGGCGGGCGGGAAACCACCGCGGGTCCGGGAGACAGAATTCGGTTCGGCCCTCCTGGCTGCTCTGAACACCCTCGGGCCGGGGGCGTTTGGAGCCGGGCTGGGTCCCCAAGGACCCAGATCAACACCCGAGTGCCCGGTGGTCAGAGGCCCGGAGTGGAGCCTCGCGGCGCCACTAAGTCCAGAGCGGGGGTCACCGGGCCGCTCCGCGTTTCTTAGATGTCCGTGTGCTGTTGAGAAGCCGCCCGGCAGCCTGGGTCCAGGGACTTCCCACAGCTCGGGGCCCCCGGCGCCTCCCCTCCCCCAGCTCCTGGGCTCTGTGGACCCGGCCCCGTCCCCAGGGTCTCTCAGCCCCCACTCCGTGCGGGAGGGGCGCTGGGGACTTCTCGGAGGTCGCCCTAGCGGATCGAGCCTTTCCTGTCCGCGGAGCCGGCCGATCGCGGGCAGGTGGCGTCGCCGGCGCTGGACGTTCGTAGCGGCCTCGGGAAGGCGCGGAGCCAGCGGCGCTTCGGAAGGCGGCCCCGCGGGAGCAGCCGCCCGCGTCCCCAGCAGCTTCCCCTTGCCAGGCGCCGCGCGCGCCCGGTATCCCCGGGTGTCCACCTGTGCGTGGGGGGCTGTTTCCCTTCCGTCCAGCCGCGCCCACTTCTCAGGCTCGAAGGCCAGCAGGAAGGGTCCCAGAGGTGGCTGGGGGCGTCCACCTGAGAAGCTCCGCGCTCGTTCAGACACCCCACCCGGCACCCGCGCGCTCGCGCCTTCTGGACCGCGGGACTCTGCTCCCGAGATCCCCGTCCGGGTTCCCACGCCAGGCTGGGGGCTCAGGACCAGGGCTGGCGCCGCCGCCCCGCCCCGCGGCGATTAGTGCGGTCAAAGCCTCGCAAATCCCTCCGTCCACGTTCCCGTGGTACAGAGAAGGAAACAGGCTCCGAGACTGCCGGGCCGGGCTAGAGCCGGGGGCCACCTGACCGACCCCTCCCCGCCGCCCCCGGCTTCCGTGGTCCCTGCGTTCTGCAGCCTTTCCCTGCGCGCAGCCGTGGGCTGGGTGTCGGGAGGGGGTCCCCAGCCCGCACAGACCCACGGGCAGCCCTGGGTGCAGGGATCGGGGGTCCGCCCGGCAGGCGGGAGCAGAGGCCGGCTCGATGGAGACTTTTTTGAGCAACAGCGACCTCTTCCCACCCCCCAGCCCCCGAGCTCCCGCCGTCTGCATTCAGCGTCTCAGCCTTTAGGCCTCCCTGAGCCTGGGCTGCGAGCTCTTGTGTCCTTCGGCCGCCGCTTCCTGGCGCCAGAGGGACCCCGCGGCCCGCACGCGCCTGTCCCCGGCTCCGCGCGGAGCGTGTGCGGGTTCCCGCTCTGCCGGCCCCGCTCGCCTGCCACGGCGCCCCCAAACCCACGCGGCTCGCGGCCCCTCGCGTGCTCTGCCGACCACAGGGTGCGGGAGGGGTTAGCCTTGCTGGTCCCCACACGGGGTCTGCGCCAGCAGCTCTACGGGCTGGAACGCACCTCGGGAGAAATTACCCGCGCGCGGGCGCGGCGGCTTCTGCCCCAACTCCCGTAGGCAGCAGCCCGGCGGGTGCCCTCCTGGCCCCAGCGCTTTAGCCTGGCCGCCCTCCCGCACGCGTCCGGTAGGGAGGCCGCGCCCGCCAGGCCTGGAGCCGGACCCTGCCGAGAGCGCGTGGGCGGGGGAGAGGAGCCTGGCCCTCCCCAGGGCAGGCTGTTTAGACGGGGCGGGAGCCCTTAGCCTGGCCCGGCGTCTCTATCCCCAGCAGCTGCGGAGCCTTTCCGGCCACCCAAGCCAGGGACCCTGGCTTTTCCGCCGGGGTTCCAGACCTCAGCGGCCTGGCACCTTGGCACAATGGCGTCAGAAAGGGAGGGGAGCCTGGGGCAATGTCTGGGGCAAGCGGGACCTCTGGGTACTGAGGGGCACCGGGGAGGAGACCACGGTGGATGGGCCGGGACCCTC
Source organism: Macaca nemestrina (assembly GCF_043159975.1). NCBI lineage: Eukaryota > Metazoa > Chordata > Mammalia > Primates > Cercopithecidae > Macaca > Macaca nemestrina. The sequence continues at coordinate 89,475,183 of NC_092141.1, forward strand.
GGGTCCAGCCTGCAACTATCGTGCAGGAGGCGCTGGGCGGGACACCTGCAGGCGCCTGCACACACACGCGAGGGCCACCACGCCACATTTCTCCATCACAAGACCCTGGACAAGCTGAGGTTCGTATTTAGGGTTCCCTCGGCCTCCCTAGTGTTCTGCAAGTATCTGAGAGGGAGGGAGCAAGAAAACTAAGGGCCGCCCTGCCCGAACTCATCGGGGTGTCTGGCTGCCAGGTCAGAAGAGGGGGGATGGTGTTGTGAACAGCCAGTGATCCCGGCCCTGCCTGAGTCCCACACCCCAGATGCAGCTGGGGTGAGGGAGGCGATCCCGTAATACTCCCAGCTGGGTGCATTTGAGGCTGCCTGTGACACGACCTCACTCATTGGGAAACCATGAACACTAGCACACTGTTGTTTTGTTTTTGAGACAGGGTCTTGCTCTGTTGCCCAGGCTGGAGTGCAGTGGCACGATCACAGGTAACTGCAGCCTCGACCTCTTGGGCTCAAGCGATACTTCCTGCACCACCACACTTCAGTTAATTTTTTTTTTTTTTTCGTAGAGATGGTTGAACTCCTCTTGCCTTGGTCTTGGGACTACAGGTGTGAGCCACAGCACCCAGCCTAGCACAATAGTATATGTTATACTACTCCCGCCATGATAGTGCAATAGATTCGAATACACCTCAAAAGCATAGACAAGGCCGGTTGTGGTGGCTCATGCCTGTAATCCCAGCACTTTGGGAGGCCAAGCTGGGTCACCTGAGGTCAGGAGTTCGAGACTAGCCTGGCCAATGCAGTGAAACCCCGTCTCTACCAAAAATAGAAAAATCAGTCAGGTGTGGTGGCACATATCTGTAATCCCAGCTACTTGGGAGGTTGAGGCAGGAGAATCACATGAACCTGGGAGGCGGAAGTTTTCAGTGAGCTGAGATTGAATCACTGCACTCCAGCCTGGATAACAGAGCAAGACTCTGTCTCAAAAAAAAAAAAAAAAAAAAATATATATATATATATAGACAATAGTTCAATATAACAAAATAATTAGAAAGTGATGAGTTTGTAATATTTATTGCCAATTTTAAATATAATTTATTTAATTATAAGTTTACTTAGTTTAAAATTTAATGGTGGCTGTGTTTAACCATCGACCTTTTTGCAAACTTTGCAAAATTCCTGCAAATGCAACCATCAGTGCATACTGGCGGGCTCAGCACACTCCTGGTGGAAGGGCATGGAGAGGCCTGCAGACGTTAGTTGGTAGTGGGAGGGCGAATGTAGAGAAGGCAAAGGGAGCAGGTGTCCAGGAGAGGCTCTGGCTAGTGGCCAGTATGGAGAGAGTGGGCAGGCATAAGAAGACTAGACAGGCCGGGTGCAAGGGCTCACGCCTTGAATCCTAGCACTTTGGGAGGCTGAGGTGGGTGGATCTCTTGAGTCCAGGGGTTCGAGACCAGCCTGGACAACATGGCAAAATCTCGTCTCTACAAAAATTAGCTAGGCATGGTGGGATGCACCTGTAGTCCCAACTACTCTGGGGACTGAAGTGGGAGGATTGTTTGAGCTTGGGAGTTTGACGCTGCAGTGAGCCGAGATCGTGCCACTGCACTCCAGCCTGGACGACAGAGCAAGATTCTGTCTCAAAAAAATAAAATAAAATAAAATAAAATAAAATAAAATAAAATAAAAAAGAAGGCTAGCCGGGTAGGTTGGGAGGTATTAGGAGGACCTCAGTGCCCATCAAGGGTCTTTACTCAGTGGACGGTGGAAGCTCATGCAGGGGTGTGCCTGAGCCTGGTGGGTGCCAGCGCCCCTTACTCATCCTGCCGCATCTCCCCGGCCTCTCATCTTCCAGGCTGTGCCTTGAGCTTGTCTGGAACCTCCACCGTGAGCAGGAAGGAGGGTGAGCAATGGGTAGGTGCTGGGAGAATGCTGGGAGGGCCTGAGGGCACTGAGGAGTGCTAGGCAGAGGGACCTTTCCCTGCCCCCACTTGCCTCAACCCTTCCTGCATGAAGTTCCACGCTGCCTCTGGAGGGGTGAGGCTGAGAGGGGAGGGTATGGTGGGGTGGGAGAGGCCCTGGTCCTCCACCCACAGAAGAGAAGCAGTAGCCCTCGGGGAGCATGATCATGGCCCTGGGACACAGTGCCTCAGCCAAGGGTTAGGTACATGCCCCTCTGGAGGACAGGCTGTACCCCTTGGAGATGCATTGCATTGGCAGCTGGTCTAGGATGGGCGACAGTCTGCGGTGAGGTGAGTGGCTGGGGTTTTTAGTGTGGGGGGCATTCCCTGAGATGTTCAACGTCATTGTCATCTGCATCTGAGTTTTCGGCAGCTCCCAGGGTACCGGCGTCTTGTTTCTCTATCTGGGTGCTGATCTCCTGGGGCGTTTGTCTTGTGACCGTTCATTGGGCTGTCCATGTGCAATATGTGCACCGTTCTCTGTGGTTCTGTGCCTCACACGAGGTGTGGGGGGACAGCATCCACAGGTTGTCCTGGGCAGAGGAGGGGGCTTCTGGCCACACCAGGGGAGAAGGCACAGGGACCTCTGGCAGCCCAGTCCTCAGGACAGAGTCAGGCCACGTGACCCTCCCCCCAACTGAGGCACCCCTGGACCCACAGGGGTGGGTGTGGGACTACTCTGACAGCAGCGAGCCCCACGGGGCCTCTGAGTCACAGCCTCGGCCCACCTGTGCCTTGGAGTCACTCCTGACAGCCCCGCCCAGCAGCTCTGTGTGATAAGGGACAGGTCCCTGCTCCCTGGCTCTGCTGAGGGAGGTACCCCACCCAAGCCTTCCCCTCTGTCCTCTACATGGCACCCCTGCAGTGGTAACCTAACTGTGTCTTACAAACACAGTTTGGACCTTTCCGAGTCCTCTGTCCACATTCACGCATGTGCCTTTCAAAGGCACAGCTGGGCTCTAGTCCTCGCTCACCTGAGAGGGAAGCCCAGAGAAGCCAAGGTCGCACCGTCGCCCAGCGAAGGCAGAGCTGGGGCCAAGCCCTGGCCTTTGCACTCCATGGCCACTTTATCTCTGCCCAGCACAGGAGCTGCAAGGAAAAGAGCTCCAGGAGAGGAGCCCTGAGGGGATGGTGCCCCAGCCACCCACGTCCAGTGAGTGGGCAGGGCAGGTGGGGCTGTGGATCCCAGGCTCAGGAGCTTCTCACCGGCCATCTTCGGAGGAGAAGCCAGCCCTGCCTCACCCCAGGACTACGCACTCCTGCCCACTGTGCAAACGTGACGAAGCCTGCAGCAGCTGCCGCCAGGAGCTGACTGGTTGGGGGCAGTGCCCCATCCACCTGGGACAGCTGGGCTCCCACCCCAGAGTCCCTGCTCCCGCCAGGGGCTTCCCCACAGCAAGGACCACCTTCCTCGTCTGAGCCAGCCAGGTGGCCACTGGCCCAGTCTGACTGGGGGCAGGGCCCTGGGTTGTCTCTGTCCCCACCCTGCCTGTTTCTTCTCTCGGGCTGGGCCCAGTGCTGGGGTCAAGGATGGGAAATGGGTGATCTTGAACTGCTGACTTGCTGATCCCAATCGACAGGAGCGTGCAGGGGAAAGGTGAGCCCTTCCCACCCGGGGAAGGCGTGTCTTACTCTCCCAGCAGGCGTTTCATGGCACCAGGCATTTGCCATAGTGTAACTTCAGAACAGTTGCTCTCAGTTCAACAAATATTTCCAGAGCATCCACTGAGGGGCAGGCCAGGTGATGGGGCCAGGATGAGTAAAACGCCGTTCTCTGTCCCTGAGGTCACACGATCTGGCAGGCTAGACAGGGCTGAACACACCTTGGGTACCATGCGAGAGGGCCACAGGACGGGAGAGGTCCTGAACCAGCACCAGGCACATGGGTTGGGGGTCCAGCCATCAGCTGGAGGGGTCTCCTGTGGAGGTGATAACAGGGGCTTGAAGAGTGAGCTGAGGGGGCTGGCCCTAAATACCAGAGCGATGAGGGGCAGGCCGCGGGGAGAGGGACGTAGTTCATCCTGCCAAGAGTGAGCTGCAAAGCAGGGGCCAGGGCAGATGTGGGGGAGTTGTGGGCAAGGTGGGCCAGGACCTTGGGGAGCAGCCACAGTCCTGGGGGGATGCTGTCTGGGAACCCATGGTGAGGGCATAGCTGAGCAGGAGCAGGGCTTGCAGAAGAAACCTGGAGGGTGATGTCATAGGAGCCAGGGAGGAAGGGGGCTGGGCTTGAGAAGCTTGAGGGCATTTGGGAGATTCCTTGGCAGGAGCTTGGTGATGGCTTGGATGTGGGAAGTGAAGGAGAGGGAGGAACCTGGGAAGATCCCCGGCTTCTGGGCGAGGGGGTGGTGGTGATTCTGTCTGCAGAGAAGGGGTGGGGAGCCCGGGAGGGCCTGGAGGGAGGGAGGAGTCCCGAGTTCACATTGGGACACATGGAGTTTCCAGTGGCTATCTGACATCTGGGAGGAGGTCAGAGCCCAGCACCTGGAGGCTCTAGAGATTCCAAGACGAGGATGAGGAGGCTGGTCCTGAGCTGACCTGAGCGGAAGGGGCCTGAGGGTACAGAGGGAGGACAGGGCTGACAGCAGAGTCCTGGGAGCCTCTTTAGGGGCAGCGGACCACAGCCGAGCCAGCAGGGAGCCCATCCAGGGAGGCAGTGGGTACGAAAACAGAAGAAAGCTGAAAAGAGCGCCCTGGGACTCCAATATTCAAGAACCATTGTTTTAAGTTTCTGATCTCTGTATTCAACAGTGACAAGGGCAGCAGACACTGGTACTCTCAGGCATTTGTACAGCACCTTCTGCATTTCAAAATGCCTCCCCTGCACCCCCAACACAGGGCTTGCAAATATAAAGCCAGGTCAAGAATGATCCTAGGGCCCCCATCCCAGCCCCCTAGTTTGCATTCATTTGGTTCCTGAGCTAGGACCTCCCTCCAGCTACCAGCATCTGGCTGCGGTGGTGGGGGCCAGGGGCCTGCCAGCCTGCTGTGTCCTTGCACATCAATTTTACCACCTGCCAGACGCCAGGAGAGGGCATATGAAATATAAAATGAGTTGAGGCATAAAAGTGTTTTGGAATAAAAATGATGTGTACTGGCAAGGGATTACAGTTATTACAAGGACCGTGCGCTGACGCCATCACTCATACATGGGAGGGGAAGAGTGTGGTCGCCTGCCGACGGAGGCAGCAACCACTGTGCCTCCTCCTCTGGGGACACGGCCGCAGACTGCAGGGTGCCAGGCCGCAGGATGTGCTGAAGCCAGCCCTCAGGGAGCATTCAGTGCTCTGGGGGATGAATGACACCCCCATGTCACAATTAGGCACAATGCAGGGCCGGGTGTGGTGGCTCATGCCTGTAATCCCAGCACTTTGGGAGGCCGAGGCAGGTGGATCACCTGAGGTCAGGAGTTCGAGACCAGCCTGGTTAACATGGCAAAACCCTGTCTCTACTAAAAACACAAAAATTAGCTGGGCATGGTGACAGGCGCCTGTAATCCCAGCTACTTAGGAGGCTGAGGCAGGAGAATCACTTGAACCTGGGAGGCAGAGGTTACAGTGAGCTGAGATCGCACCACTGCACTCCAGCCTGGGCATCACAGTGAGACTCGGTCTCAAAGACAAACAAACAACAAACAAACAAACAAAAACAATTAGGCACGGTGCAAATATGCTCCTTTTTCTGTTACATTTCCCAAGGTGTCTTGGATGTTTACCAGATGGCTTTGGCAGGTGGCATTGTTTTTTGAGACGAAATCTCTCACCTTGTTCCCCAGGCTGGAATGCAATGGCACGATCTCCACTCACTGCAACCTCCACCTCCCGGATTCAAGCGATTCTCCTGCCTCAGCCTCCCAAGTAGCTGGGATTACAGGTGCAAGCCACCGCACCTGGCTAGTTTTTGTATTTTTAATAGAGATAGAGTTTCATCATGTTGGCCAGGCTGGTCTCAAACTCCTGACCTCAGGTGATCCGCCTGCCTTGGCCTCCCAAACTGCTGGGATTACAGGCGGGAGCCATCATGCCCAGCTGGCAGGTGGCATTCTTGTTTGATTCTGCCCATTCTGCAGAGAAAGCAAGCAAGGCTCATTGTGTGTTAATGCCTTGGCCTAAGTAGCAATATTAATTTCAGTACTGTGAGTTTAGCCTTCTGAATTTTCATTCATTCATTCATTCATTGGATGAACATTCTTCCAGGCCTACTATGTGCCAGGAACTCTCCCAGATGGTAGAGACACAAAGATGTTTCCAGCTAATTATTAATATTATTATTATTTTAAGATAGGGTCTCACTGTGTTGTCCAGGCTGTAGTGCAGTGGCACAATGGCTCACTGCAACCTGCACCTCCTGGGCTCAAGCAATCCTCCCACCTCAGCCCCCTGAGTAGCTCGGACTACAGGCGCATGCCATCACACCCAGCTAACGTTTGTATTTTTTGTAGAGACGGGATTTTACTATGTTGCCCAGGCTGGTCTCGAACTCCTGGGCTCATGTCCCTATTTTTTTTTTAAGTTGATAGATAGAATTTTCTTGGTTTTAAGTTTCTCTTTCATGCACTTTTCTTAAAACATTGGCATCTGTTACCCATAACGACATTAAGATCCCTCTAAGATAGTATCTGGCTGAGCCCAGAGTACCCACATTGAATGACCTGTGGTTTCCCAGGGCAGGATTTCGTGGGATTTTGCAGAGAGACCACTCACCCCAGCTCTGGGTCACCCTGAATAACAATGTCAAAAACGATCTGGTGGGCACCCTCTGGAGCAGGGTGAGGCGAGTTGGGAGAGAACGTGGCTCTGCAGCCAGGCTCAGCAGCTCACACCTGTGATCCCAGCACTTTGGGAGGCCGAGGTAGATGGATAGCGAGGTCAGGAGTTTGAGACCAGCCTGGCTAACATGGTGAAACTCCGTCTCTATTAAAAATGCAAAAATTAGCCGGGCCTGGTGGTGGGCACCTGTAATCCCAGCTATTCGGGGGGCTGAGGCAAGAGAATCGATTGAACCAAGGAGGCAGAGGTTGCAGTAAGTCGAGATCACGCCACTGCACTCCAGCCTGGGCGACAAGAGCAAGACCCTAGGGGAGTGCCCTGCCCACAGGGAGCACACACTCAATGGTAGCTGCTGTTACTAGGATGACGTGATGTTGTTGTATTGCTGGTAGGACTGGGCCCATCCAGGGAGGATCTCAAAGCTGGGTGGGGAGAGCTGGCTACCATTTGGGGAGCAAGGAGCTCCATCTCTCAGCTGTGACGTCCACCTCCGTGTACAGACCTCTCTGACACTGCAGGTGTGTGTGCCTCCTCCCTCCTGGGGATATCATGAGGATGAAGTGGGAGCATGCATTGTGTGTGCGCATGTGCAGGCGGAGGGTGAAATAATCTTAACACTTTAAACTGCTCAGGTGGCTGGGAAGTAAAGAAAAGAAGGAAGGAATGAAGCCCTCCTTTTGGGATGTCTTGGGGTCACAGGGACTGTTTTCTGGGAAGATTTTTCATTTTCCCATCTCTTTTGTTTGTTTATTTGAGACAGAGTCTCACTCTGTAGCCCAGGCTGGAGTGCAGTGGCACGAGCTCAGCTCACTGCAACCTCTACCTCCCAGGTTCAAGCAATTCTCCTGCCTCAGCCTCCCAAAGTAGCTGGGATTACAGGCGTGAGCCACTATGCCCGGCTAATTTTTGTATTTTTAGTAGAGACAGGGTTTTGCCATGTTGGCCAGGCTGGTCTCAAACTCCCGACCTCAGGTGATCCGCCTGTGTCGGCCTCCCAAAGTGCTGGGATTACAGGCATGAGCTGCAGCACCCGGACTCCACACCTATTTTCTACTCTGCATAGGGACAGCCCAATGCATTCTGCGGCAGGGAGCCATGGCAAATTGGTAACAAGCCGGCCCCTGGCCTTCATCCCTCCCCTCCCCGTTCTCAGACCTGCCCTGTCAGCTGACAGTCCTTTGAGCCAGTCTCAGCTCACAACTTGGCCTTGGCAGTGATCATCCCAGGCTCTGAAAAGGGCTGGCCCCTGCTGGCCTCTCAGGAAGGACCCTGCTGGCTGTGTGAGGTGTGCATGATGCTCACTGACCCCTCCAGGCCCCCTCCTTCCACCTCCCTTGCTGCCCTCCCAAGGGGTGAGCAGGGTGAGCAAGGCATGAGCCCCCAGTGCATTCTAGTCCTTCCTGCATGGCTGTTTCTGGAGTGCTGCCCACTCGGCATGCACTACCCACCCTAGGCCAGGATGATGCTGGGCACACCGGGGCGGCAGGGAGAGAACCTGTCCTTGCCCTTGTGTAGGGGGAATCGTGTTAGCAGGGAATGACTGCAATGTTTGAGAGCCTGTGGCGGGGATTGCACCTGTCGACTCCTGGCCTCACCTTCCTGGAGCCTCTGTTGGCCCTCAGGTCCATGCAGACTGCGCCCCTCCCTCCCCCCGCCACCAGGCAGCCAGGAAACCCCTCGCTTCTTCGTCTGCCTCGGGGCGTCTTGGATCTCACCTGCAGGACATGCTCCGCACAGTTTCCTGCACACCCACAAATGTATGGGGGCCCATGCCTGTGAGTCACCCTTGAGCAACAGTGTAAAGACCCAAGGACAAGGCCCCCCAGGCCCCTGCAAGTGGGTAGTTCATGAGCCTCCCTGGAAGGTCCCGAAGGACTGAGCTCCAGGCACCCCAGCAGTAGCCAGCTCCGTGACCCCGGTTCCCTTCCACTCCTGTTTCACTCCCGATCCCTCAGGGGAATACAGCTAAAGCAGGGGTACCTAGGGGGCACCCAGCAGGGCCCTGACTCAGGCTGGGGATCAGGGAGGGCCTCCCTGCAGAAGTGACATTTAAGCCAAGCTCTGAAGCAGGAATGGGAGTTGTCGGGGCAAAGAGGCATCCTGGGTGAGGAAAGGAGCCCATGCCAAGGCCTCGAGGTGGGTGAAGCTGCTTGGGAGTAGCAACAGCAGGGTGGGAGGAGTAGGCAGTGGAAAGGGTGGACACAGTGGAGGGGAGGGAAGCGATGGAGAGGAATGGACATGGTGGAGGGGAGGGATGCGGTGGAGGGGAGGGATGTGGGGGAGGGGAGGGACACGTTGGAGAGCAATGGGTATGGTGGAGGGGAGGAAGGCAGTGGAGAGGATGGACACAGTGAAGGGGAGGGTCGAGGTGGAGAGGGATGGACGCCGTGGAGGGGAGGGACATGGTGGAGGGGAGGGATGTGGTGGAGAGGATGGACACAGTGGAGAGGAATGGACATGGTGGAGGGGAGGGACGCAGTGGAGGGGAGGGATGCGGTGGAGAGGAATGGGTGTGGTGGAGGGGAGGAAGGCAGTGGAGAGGATGGACACAGTGGAGGGGAGGGATGAAGTGGAGGGAGATGGATGCAGTGGAGAGGGGTGGGCGTGGTGGAGAGGATGGGTGTGGTGGAGAGGATGGGTGTGGTGGAGAGGATGGGTGTGGTGGAGAGGATGGGTGTGGTGGAGAGGATGAGCGTGGTGGAGAGGGATGGACGAGATGCTCAGCAATGGATGCAGTGGTCAGCAGTGCCTTCTTGGCAGGCCACAGGGAGGAGTTTAGACTGTGCTAGGGCAAGGGGGAGCCACAGAAGGCTTTGGAGCAGGAACTATTTTGGCCACTTGATGGAGGCTGAATGCAGTGTTGGGGCCGGAGCAGGCAGGGAGATCCATTAAGAGGCTGTTTCGGTGACCCTGTAGGATGACAAGCAAGAACAACAGTGGGGGTGGGGACAATACCCCCAAATTGTGCCATATGCAGCTTCAGCGTCTCACCTGCAGCCCTTCCCTTTACCCCACGCCCCAGTTTGCTCTGCTCTTGGGTGGCCAGTCACCCAGGGGTGGTATCCAGGGAGGCTCTTGCAGGCCCAGCTTCACTGGCCTGGAAGGGCTAAGCTGCCTGGCCCAGAGGTGTGTCCACTCTGTCCTGGGCAGGCGATGGGCTTCCCGCAGGTGGAGTCCCATGGTGGGGCTGGAGCCAGGGGGTAACTTGGCAGGACAGAGGCCCGGCCCCCAGGAAGCTTGCCTGCTGATGGCCAGGCTCAGGACACCTTACACCCCCTGTACCTGAGGACAGGCTGTGGCTGATGAGAGTGGCTTCATGCTCAGAGGGGAAGAGTCCTGGAGGGGTGTGGCTGGAGGCACCCAGTCCTGTGGGAGCCCCTTTGAATGAGGGGATGCCTTGGGAAGTGGAGTGAGGGGGGCAGAAACCGGGAACTCTGGATTTCAGGACTTGGAAACAATGTGCTGCATTTTGCTGCGACATCTGCTTGTGGGGACAAGTGCTCCCTGGTGAGACCTCTCTATCCCTCTCCCTCCCTCCCCCTCTGTCTCACACTCTTTCTCTCTCTCTCTGTCCTCCTATCTCGGCCTCGCACTCAGGTCCTGTTTGGTCTGTGATGTCACCACTCCCCTCCCTGTGGCTGCCATTCAGAGCTGGCAGTAATGAAAAGCGCCGGATTCCCGCTCACTGGTCCCCAGCAGCTATACAGACACATGGAGCTCTTTGTTGCAAATAATTAACTTGGTCCCATGTTGCATAACATCCTGAAAAGCTTTCCGGGGCGAGCACCCGCCAGACACTGTGATCTCATCAATACTGCATCGCATCGGACACTACTGCTGTGTGGTTTCATTAAAAATTTAATTTGTGGTTTAAATCTGCAGTGTTCCCTTTAAAAGAATGGCGGGGCCGGGGGATGAAAAGGGAGGGACAGGCTTGGGTCGGGGGTGGGCATTCTGAAGTAGAGGAAATCCCACACCCCAGGGGAGGTGGGGGCGGGGCTTCCCACTGGAGCAGCGGCCCCTCTCCGATTGGCTGGGCTTGGTCTGTGGCCTCTCCTGGTGCTGGAGGGAGAGTGATGGACCATTGATGCAAAATGCTTTTCTGAAGCTTAATGGTTTTCCCTTTCTCTCGGCCACCGCAGGCAGAGGGCTGCTCCTGGAGGGCCAAGTGGCAGTGCAGGGCAGGAGGGCCCGGTGGTGGTGCAGATGGCGGTGCAGGTGGTGGTGCAGGGGGTGTTCTCCGGAGACCCTGTCCTCTGTGCCCCTCCAGACCCAGTGCCCACAGTGGTCAAGAACAGAGCTGCAGCCTCGCTCCTGCCCTCCTGGCTGTGTGGCCTCAGGCAAGCTGCTTGTCCTCTCTGAGTGCAGGTCACTGCCCGCAGTGTGAGTGGGGACCTTGCCTGTCCCCAGCTCCAGGTTGCTGCCAAGAGTGTGAGTGGGGGCCTTGCCTGTCCCCAGCTCCAGGTCAGCACCCCCAATGTCACTCTCACCCGCCGTGTAGCTGTGGGGCAGGCAGCCCTTGGTGACCGGGTAGCTTCTGTTTTCTTTCTTTGTCTAGACCTCACTCTCTTCCAGAGAGGATTTAAGCTGGCCTTGCTCACCGGTGCTGCCTGCAGACCCGTCCCTGGGATTTCGCTGTGAGTGGCAATCCTGTTGTTTCTAGACAGGGACCTCCATTGTGTTGGGGGGATTGGTTTCACTCCTGCTCCCAGTGAGCGGGGAGGGAACGAGAGAGCTCAGGTTCCGGTCGGGGGAGGAGACAGAGGAAGGTGAGGGGAGCACGGAGGAGGAGACTCTGGGGCAACTTCGTGATGCCGCCTGCGTGGCTCTGCCTGGGGACGCTTTGGGCCCAACTGCCCTGGCTGGGCCAATTGTTTCCTGCGGAAGGCAGGGATTTGTGCATCTCCGACTATCTCCTGACGGCGTGCCAGAGTGATTAAGCTAAGCCTCCTGGGGCCAGCAGGAGAGAGGGACAAATTGCTTTGTGAAATTGATTTGCTGCTGTTAGCATTTACCGCTTGCCCTGGGTACGCCCACAGTGGGAGGCGGCTGCGTGGGCGTCCTGCTCCCCCTTCCCTCCCCCATGGCACACGGGCCCTCACTTGGCACCTGCACACATCACCTGTCACGTGTCACATAGCCAGGCCTCAGGACCTGGACTTCAGTACCACTCACCTCAGGGCACAGGTCCAAAGTGTCCCAAATGCCCATGGAGGCAGACGGCCACCCACAGCTGCAGCCTGCAGACAGAATTGCCCCAAACACTCTTGGATAGGTGGGTTTCCCCAGGCCAGCGTGACGGCTGGGGCCAGGAGACCTGAGAGGACACCTGGAGGCCCAGAGAAGAGGCATGAGCTAGCCCTGGGCCAGCGTCTCCCCATCTCTCTTTTTTTTATTTGTTTTGTTTTAGACCGAGTTCCGATCTGTGGCCCAGGCTGGAGTTCAGTGGCGTGATCTCGGCTCACTGCAACTCCCTGCCTCAGCCTCCTGAGTAGCTGGGATTACAGGCGTGTGCCACCATGCCTGGCTAATTTTCGTATTTTTAGTAGAGACTAAAAATGGTTTTCACCATGTTGGCCAGGCTGGTCTCGAACCCCTGACCTCAAGTGATCCGCCTGCCTCAGCCTCCCAAAGTGCTGGGATTACAGGCGTGAGCCACCGTGTCTGGCCTCTCCCCGGCTCTTGGGATCCCCTTCTGCCACCCCGGCTGCCTTCCTCCATCTCAGGGGAAGGAGGACAAGGAGAATATTGCCCTTGTCAACAACAGTTCTCTTAGAAGCTGTGTGAACTCAGGTGAGCATCATGGACCCACACACCTGGGTGCTGGTTCCATTCAGAGAAGAGGCGGTGCTGGGACTGGTGGATCCTTCCAGACAGAGAAATGTGGCTAAGCATCACCACCCAGGAATATAAAGCACTGACAGTTCCTTCCAGCGGGTCCCACTATCCACTATGCAATATTTCAAGAAGTGAACGCTTGGTAATGGAGGCAACATGGCCTCGGTGCACTCCAGGAGACAGGAGACTCAGGCTACGGACGCCTCTGGATTTAGTAGCCTGCTTTCAGGATCTCCTTGGGCACCAGCTCTGAGCAGGCTCTAGGCATGATTAGATGGTGGGAAGGGGGTCCAGGGATTGTGACTGTGAGAGGAGCAGCCTCAGCATCTCTCCTGGGCTGGAGCCAGGTCCATCACTCAGCTGCTGTGTGACCTCAGACAGGTGACTTCACCTCTCTGGGCTGTGGTAAGTGTTACATTAGACAAACCCCACAAGGCTCTTAGAACAGTGCCGGTTGGTAGGCCAGGCACTGTGGCTCATGCCTGTAATCCCAGCACTCTGGGAGGCCAAGGTAGGCGGATCACCTGAGGTCAGGAGTTCAAGACCAGCCTGGCCAACATGGTGAAAACCATTCTCTACAAAAATCAGCCGGGAGTGGTGGCACACACCTGTAATCTCAGCTACTCAGGAGGCTGAGGCAGGAGAATCGCTTGAACCTGGGAGGCAGAGGTTGCAGGGAGCTGAGATCACGCCATTGCACTCCAGCCTGGGCAACGGAGAAAGACTCTGTCTCAAAAAAAAAAAAAAAAAAAAAAAAAAAGAGTGCCAGTCAGTGGAAGCATTTGGCAAATGCTAATTGTGATTGTTGCTGTTTTCCCCTCCCTCGACATGCTTGGATATTTGTCATAATACAAGGACGTGAGGGTGGGGCACACCAGTGGTGCTCCTGGGGTTAGGGGGCTCTTCAGTCCCAGGCCGGGGGGAAGGAAGGAACGTGGGTCTCTCAGCAGCACCCCAGGCTGGACCCTAGCACAGCAGGCACGTCCCTTTAAAAATTTAAATTAAATGGCCGGGCGCGGTGGCTCACGCCTGTAATCCCAGCACTTTGGGAGGCCGAGGCGGGCGGATCACAAGGTCAGGAGATTGAGACCACGGTGAAACCCCATCTCTACTAAAAATACAAAAAATTAGCCAGGCGCGGTTGTGGGCGCCTGTAGTCCCAGCTACTCGGGAGGCTGAGGCAGGAGAATGGCGTGAACCCGGGAGGCGGAGCTTGCAGTGAGCCGAGATCGCGCCATTGCACTCCAGCCTGGGCGACAGAGCGAGACTCCGTCTCAAAAAAAAAAAAAAAAAAAAAATTTAAATTAAAAATATTTAAATTGTGGTAAAATATACATAACATAAAATGTACCACGTGAACTGTTTTTGAGTGGAGCGTTCAGTGGCATTAAGCACATTCACGTGATTGTGCAACCATCACCACCATCCATCCCCAGAACTCTTTTCATCCTCCCAAACTGAACTTTGTCTCCATTAAATACCAACTCCCCATTCGCCCTCCCCCAGGCCTGGGTACCCCCGTTCTACCTCTGTTCCAGTTACACCAGAGCCCAGGGAGCCTCATGTAAGTGGAATGATAGTGTTTGGCCCAAGGAGCCTGGTGTAAGTGGAATGATACAGTGTTTGACTTCTACCTTTGGTCTATAATGAATGATACTGCTGTGAACACAGGTGTAGAAATAGCTCTTCAAGACCCTGCTTTTACTTCTTGTAGATGTGTACCCAAAAGTGGAACTGCTGGATGGTATACCTCGCTTTTTAAACAGATGCAGAGACTGAGGCTATACAGAAGGGCTCAGAGGTTTGCCCAGGGTCCCAGCCACCTTAGTGGCAGAGCCGGCAGTATTTCCCCACCGCAAGTCTGTGGGTCGCTGGCACCATGCTCTCCCTCCCCAGTGTCTGTGTGGCCTATTTTATTCCCAGGCCTTATAGAAGGCTCTCTGGAAGACGTGAGCTGTGATGGATACACCAAAAGAGGGTCATCACCGTTCCTTCTTTTTTTTTTTTCTTTTGTTTTTTTCTGGGGATAAAGTCTCCCTCTGTCGCCCAGGCTGGAGTGCAGTGGCACGATCTCAGCTCGCTGCAACCTCTGCCTCCTGGGTTCAAGTGATTCTCCTGCCTTGGTTTCCTGAGTAACTGGGATTACAGGCGTCTGCCACCACACCCAGCTAATTTTTTGTATTTTTAGTAGAGATGGGGTTTCACCATGTTGGTCAGGCTGGTCTTGAACTCCTGACCTCAAATGATTCACCCATCTTGTCTTCCCAAAGTGCTAGGATTACAGGCATGAGCCACCATGCCCAGCTGAGTGTCATCACCATTCTGAACTAGTTTTACTCACACTCTGACACCAAATGTGTGAGGGTTGGTTCCCCCCGCAACTCCCCACCTACGTCTACCAGTTCTTCAGCTTTCCAGACAGCTGGGTGGCCTGCAACTCGCTTCCGTGCTGACACTGACTACCTGTAGTTAGCACAGACCTCACATTTAAGGCTCAGCCCCACAAGATTGCCCCCTCCTTCAGACACCCATGACAAGTTCCAGGTTGTCACCAGTTCTTCTGGTTGACTGGCTATAAATCAGGGTTCCCATAACCCCCATCTCGGGTTCAATAGTTTACTAGAATGACTCACAGAACTCAAGAAAGTGCTTTACTTACTATTGCCGGTTTATTATACAACTCAGAAGCAGCCACAAGGAAGAGGTGCATAGGACTAGATATGGGGGAAGGGGCACCAAGCTTCCGTGCCCTCTCCAGCACCTTGACCTGTTCACCAACCCAGAAGCTCTTTGAACCCCATGGTTAGGGGTTTTTACGGAGGCTCCATCCCATAAGCATGGTTGATTAAATCATCCACAGTTGCTGATCAGCTCAATCTCCAGGCCCTCGCCCCTCTCCAGAGCTCGTTGAATCGGGAGCCTTAGGAACCCCCGCCCCCAGTTGCTCTTTCTCTTCCCTCTGGCATGGTGGCCAGATCCCTAGGCAATGAAGTGGAAGGAGGCCTCCTGCTGACCCATGGTGAACCTACTGTGGGAAAGAACCAGAAAGAACAGCTGCCACTTAGAGCAGGTGGCATCTCAAGGCTGTGTGTTACTGCAGCAAAACTGACGGCCGCCTGGGTCCTGAACACCTGAGGGATACAGCGTCCTCGGGGTGCACTGGCTGCCTTCACGTCCTTGAGCTTGGGGAAGTCCTGCCCAAACTTGGTTCTCCTGGAGTCTGTTTCATCTTTGAGGCAACCACTACCTTTCCATCAACTCCCTCTTCTGCTTCAGTTAACCACAGGTAGGTTTTGCTCTTTGCAACTGACAGCCTGGGCTGATGGAAGGAGCTCTTTCAGCTGTTATCAAGCAACACCTCAGGAAGGTGAGTCTGCAGGCAGCTGGAGGCCTCCAAGGCGCTGGTGTCTGAAGCAAAGATAGGTCACTGGAGAAAGAGGTGGGGGGTGCGTGTGTGTGTCTGTGCATGTAGGAAGAGAACATGGTTGTGTGTGTATGCGTGTGTGTGTGTATAGAAAGAGGATGTGGGGGCCAGGCACGGTGGCTCATGCCTGTAATCCTAGTGCATAATTGGGAGGCTGAGGTGGACATACTGCTTGAGCCCAGAAGTTCAAGACCAGCTTAGGCAACATATGGAGAGTCTGTCTCTACAACAAAAAATGAAATATTAGCTGGGCATGGTAGTGCATGCCTATAGTCCCAGCTAGTCAGGAGACTAAGGCAGGAGGATCACTTGAGCCAGGAAGGTTGAAGCTGCAGTGAGCTATGATCATGCCACTGCGCGGGGCAACAGAGTAAAACTCCGTCTCAAAAAAAAAAAAAGGACTTGGTTTTTGTGAGTGTGTGTGAGTGTGTAGAAAGAGGATGTGGTCATATGAGTGTGCCTGTGTGTAGTGTATATGTGAGTGTACCTGTGTGTGTGTATTTTGTGTATATGTGAGTGTGCCTGTGTGTGTTGTGTATATATGAGTACGTGTGTATGTTGTGTGTATATGTGAGTGTGTGTATGTTGTGTGTATATGAGTGTATGTTGTGTGTATATGTGAGTATGTGTGTATGTTGTGTGTATATGTGAGTGTGTGTATGTTGTGTGTATATGTGAGTGTGTGTATGTTGTGTGTATATGCGAGTGTGTGTATGTTGTGTGTATCTGTGAGTGTATGTTGTGTGTATCTGTGAGTGTGTGTATGTTGTGTGTATCTGTGAGTGTATGTTGTGTGTATGTGTGTATGTTGTGTGTATATGTGAGTGTATGTTGTGTGTGAGTGTGTGTGTATGTTGTGTGTATATGTGAGTGTGTGTGTATGTTGTGTGTATATGTGAGTGTGTGTATGTTGTGTGTATATGTGAGTGTGTGTGTATGTTGTGTGTATATGCGAGTGTGTGTATGTTGTGTGATTCTGTGAGTGTATGTCGTGTGTATCTGTGAGTGTGTGTATGTTGTGTGTATCTGTGTGTGTATGTTTTGTGTATATGTGTGTGTGTATGTTGTGTGTATATGTGAGTGTATGCTGTGTGTATATGTGAGTGTGTGTGTATGTTATGTGTATCTGTGAGTGTGTGTATATTGTGTGTATCTGTGAGTGTATGTTGTGTGTATCTGTGAGTGTATGTTGTGTGTATATGTGAGTGTGTATGTTGTGTGTATATGTGTGTATGTATGTTGTGTGTATATGTGAGTGTATGTTGTGTGTATCTGTGAGTGTGTGTATGTTGTGTGTATCTGTGAGTGTGTGTATGTTGTGTGTATGTTGTGTGTATATGTGTGTATGTTGTGTGTATATGTGTGTATGTTGTGTGTATCTGTGAGTGTATGTTGTGTGTATCTGTGAGTGTGTGTATGTTGTGTGTATCTGTGAGTGTGTGTATGTTGTGTGTATATGTGTGTGTATGTTGTGTGTATATGTGAGTGTGTATGTTGTATGTATATGTGAGTGTGTGTATGTTGTGTGTATATGTGAGTGTGTGTGTATGTTGTGTGTATATGCGAGTGTGTATGTTGTATCTGTGAGTGTGTGTATGTTGTGTGTATCTGTGAGTGTGTATGTTGTGTGTATATGTGAGTGTATGTTGTGTGTATCTGAGTGTGTGTATGTTGTGTGTATCTGTGTGTGTATGTTGTGTGTATATGTGTGTGTGTAAGTTGTGTGTATATGAGTGTGTATGTTGTGTGTATATGTGAGTGTATGTTGTGTGTATATGTGTGTGTATGTTGTGTGTATATGCGAGTGTGTGTATGTTGTGTGTATCTGTGAGTGTATGTTGTGTGTATCTGTGAGTGTGTGTATGTTGTGTGTATCTGTGAGTGTGTGTATGTTGTGTGTATGTGTGTGTGTATGTTGTGTGTATATGTGAGTGTATGTTGTGTGTATATGTGAGTGTGTGTTGTATGTATATGTGAGTGTGTGTATGTTGTGTGTATATGCGAGTGTGTATGTTGTATCTGTGAGTGTGTGTATGTTGTGTGTATCTGTGTGTATGTTGTGTGTATGTGTGTGTATGTTGTGTGTATATGTGAGTGTATGTTGTGTGTATAGGTGTGTGTGTATGTTGTGTGTATAGGTGTGTGTGTATGTTGTGTGTATAGGTGAGTGTGTGTGTTGTGTGTGTATGTGTGTGTGTTTTGTGTATATGTGTGTGTGTATGCTGTGTGTATATGTGAATGTGTGTATGTTGTGTGTATATGTGTGTATGTTGTGTGTATATGTGAGTGTATGTTGTGTGTATATGTGAGTGTGTGTGTATGTTGTGTGTATATGTGAGTGTATGTTGTGTGTATACGTGAGTGTGTGTATGTTGTGTGTATATGTGAGTGTATGTGTATGTTGTGTGTATACGTGAGTGTGTGTATGTTGTGTGTATACATGAGTGTGTGTGTATGTTGTGTGTATATGTGAGTGTATGTTGTGTGTATCTGTGAGTGTGTGTATATGTGAGTGTGTGTGTATGTTGTGTGTATATGTGAGTGTGTGCTGGGGCAGCATCACAGGAACTCACCTGCCAGAAGGCCGGGCAGTCCCCCACTGTGCCTGGGTTTGGATCCTGGCTGCTCCAGTCTCCTGACATGGGTCCTTGCACACATTAACCTCTCAACACCAGTGGCCACATCTGAAATATTGCGAGAACAATACTCAGGATTGCTGGGGAGCTGTAGGAGTGGAATTATGCAAAGCATGGCGTGTCGCCCGTAACAGATTTCTGGGCCACGGTGGTGGTGCCAACACAGGCCGGCCACGGCGTGCACAGGGTCTGGCTTTGTCTTCTTGTCTCCCTCTGCTCCTCCCTCCTCCGGCCGAGGGAGCCCGGCCTGTCCTCCTGGCCACAGTTCGGGAGGCCGTCGTCCTCAAAGCTGGGCACCAGCTATGGCTCTCAGTGTCTTCAGCCGCCAGGATTCGTGTGGTCGGGATCCAGTGTCTCTTTATTGTTTTTAAAATGTTTTGCTGCTGGGAAGCCTCAAGCCTCTCCACAGGGGGACATAAATAAAGGCAAGAACTTGGCCATTAGTAGGCTTCACGTGGCGTTTCCACCTGGGAGCGCCCTGGCGTGCTGCAATCACCCCTCATGGGCCAAGAGCAGGGCGGGAGGGAAGCCTCTGGAGCACTCGGGTTCCGGAAGGTGCGTCTTACTCTCTGGGCTGCAAACAGATGGGGGTACCTGGCAATGTGCCCCCAGGGGGAGTGGGGCAGGCCCACCTTTGGGATGGAGCATAGCGGCCGTGGCGGGGCAGGTGAGAGGCGGCATCTCAGGGTGCCCCTTTCCACGCCTGCCTGCATTCCTCAGCTGGGTGTGGGGCTTGCACACAGGTCGTGCAGGCTAGAACCCAGAGCCCCGGGTTGAGCACCCCCTAATGGTTGCGATTCAAATTTGGAGCCAGGCTGACTCTGGTTCAAGTCCTGTCGCTGTGTGCCGGCCGTGTCCCTGGACAGGTCGCACAAGGTCTTGGTCTCCAGTGTGTAGACCAGAGACTGTGATTATCCACTCCTGGGTGCTGGGCTCAGAGCCGCTGGCACCAGCCCTTTGTTCTGTTACTCCCGGAACTCAGACCTTGCAGGCAGTCATGGGAGAGGTCTATGTGTGGAGCTCAGAACTCAGCGAGCACCTCACGTTCCCATTAAGACCTCGCCATCTCCTACCCAACCCAGATGAGGCTCCTGCTCCCCAACCCCGGCAGGGAGTCTGATCTCATCCTAGCTCAAAGGTGGAAACTGAACGTGGACCTGGTGGCAAAGTTCCTCAGGGGGTTCAACTTCCGCCATGTGGAGGAGGTGGGAGGCATGGCTGGAGGCCTGGCATCAGGCTGGGTGAGTTGGACCCCGCAGGCTTGAATCCAAGAGGGCTCAGAGGGTGAGAGGGGCCCCAGGCCACATCTCCAACAGCTGCCCACCTAGCCCTGTGCCTCTGCCGTCCTTCCTTTAAAAACTGCTACAGGCGCATTTTCTTTGATTACTTTTATACTGAATAACACTATCCTTTTTAAAGCAAAAAATACATGCCCATGATAAACAATTGGAACCGGACAGATCTTTATCGAGGCCCCTCCAATGTGACCTTCCATGTGACTCCAAGACAGAGTGACTTTCCATGCGTGTTTTCGGGAGATTGTGGGGAGCCGCTGAACCTGGGAGCAGTGAAGGCACAGGCGAGAGCTGTGGCCGGGAGAGTCACGGAGAGCTGCAAAGATGAAAGGGGGTGGGGGGAGGCCGATTAGAAAGCTGTGCTGGAAGCTGGGTGAGGAGCAGCAAAGGCGGGGGTTTCCTTGACGATGCCTGGAAGCCAGCCCAGGGTGGGGGGGTCTGGGGGAGCTGTGGGGCTGGCCCTGAGTTGGAGATTGAGGGTTTCCTTGAGGATGCCTGAGAGCCCTGCCAGGGTGTGGGAGGTCTGGGGGCAGCCGTGGGCTGGCCTTGAGTTTGAGATTGAGGCCCAGGCTGAGAGCGCGGTGACCCCTGCATCATGGGTCCGCTCGGGCTGCACGCTTCCCAGGAGCACGAGCAAAGAGGCCAGAGGGAGGCGGGCAGAACAGGCCAGCAAGGAAGGTCCCAGAACAGGGCACGCGTTCCCTGGCCCTCCCCAGGCAGCACTAAGAGGGAAGAGAAGCTCTGCCCACTCCTGCCCTCTCCTGCCCCCTCCTGCCCCCCTCCTGCCCCCTCCTGCCCCCTCCTGCCCCCTCCTGCCCCCTCCTGCCCTCTCCTGCTCGCTTCTGCCCCCTCCTGCCCCCTCCTGCCCCCTCCTGCCCCCTCCTGCCCCCTCCTGCCCTCTCCTGCCCCCTCTTGCCCTCTCCTGCCCTCTCTTGCCCTCTCCTGCCCTCTCCTGCTCCTCCTGCCCCCTCCTGCCCTCTCCTGTTCGCTTCTTCCCCCTCCTGCCCTCTTCTGCTCCTCCTGTCCCCTCCTACCCTCTCCTGGTCCCTCCTGCCCCCTCCTGCTCTCCTCCATGGAGTCAGGGGGCCCCAGGTGGCTGTGACCAGCCCATTCAGGGATCTGAGCCCTAGAGCCTGTCTGCTGGCCAGCCGGGATAAACAGAGCCAGCTTGGCTGCAGCCACGCTGACCCTGCGACCTTCCCCAAGGTCTGAGGATGCCGCACTCCCTTTGTGCCAGCAGGTTGTAATTGGGTTTCACACGGGGCCCTCTGGCACTGACCTACATGTCCCAGTCCCTGCCTCCTTGGTCTCTGAGTGTGTGTCCCTGATGGTTCTGTAACCTCTGGGCATGGGCCTCCTTCCCTCCCCGCCTCGTCAACTGCTCTGATTCCACCGGGCAAGGTCAGGCTGGCAAGGAAGGAGTTGGAGCTGGAGTCTGGGCACCAGGCACAGAGTGTGCTTCCCAGGGGCTGCCTGTGGGGGGGCTCCCAATCTGCCCACTCCCGAAATAAGAAGAGGCGCCCAGAGAGGAGGAGATTCTGGAGGGGTGGGCAGCAGGCACCAGCTGCCATCCCCAGGAGAGTCACAGCCTGTGAGGATGTTGACCCTGGTAAGACCCACCTCTCTGAAGCTGTCTCAGGTGTGAGTGAGGAGAAACAGGGGTCTCTGGGGACTGAGCCCTCATCTCCAGTGCAAAATGCAGAGGCATGGGAGGAAATCAAATGAAACAGTGTGTGTCAAACACAAGGCCTGGCGCCAAATGGAAATGTCCCCCTGCCTGTCCATCTCCCTCCCTCCCCCACCTCCTTATCTGCAGACAGAGGGACTGGATATCCGGGCAGAGCATCTTCTGTGAGGCGTAACCTCCCGGGAGATGCATGTTCTGGGGTTCCCCACTTACAGTTGAGAACACAGAGGCCAAGAAGGGTGAAGGGACTGCCTCTGAGTCCCAAGGCTGTTCCAAGTGGCCCAGGACTCAGCTTTGGTCCTCCTGCCCTCAGCACCTTTGGTCATCACCTCCGCTCGGTGTGCAGGAGGCTCCTGCTCTGGGTGCCCAGATGTTCAGCAGCTTTGTACTTAGAAATTTTGAGGGGGGCGGTCGGGCGCGGTGGCTCACACCTGTAATCCCAGCACTTTGGGAGGCCAAGGTGGGTGGATCACGAGGTCAGGAGATCGAGACCATCCTGGTTTACGCGGCGAAACCAAGTCTCTACTAAAAATACAAAAAATTAGCCGGACATGGTGGCAGGTGCCTGTAGTCCCAGCTACTCGGGAGGCTGAGGCAGGAAAATGGCGTGAACCTGGGAGACGGAGGTTGCAGTGAGCCGAGATCGTACCACTGTACTCCAGCCTGGGCGACAGAGCGAGACTCCATCTCAAAAAAAAAAAAAAAAAAAAAAAAAAAATTTCGAGGGGGCAGAGGGTGTCCTAAACTTGTCCCTCAGCAGGTCCTTACCCTGGTGCCTTCGCCAGACACCCGCTGTGGCTCTCGGCTCAGTGCGTAGCCGAGTGTGTTCTCTTTGGGTTCTGACAGATTCCAGCTTGTTCTTTGAGGCCTCGTCAGTTCCGGCCTGCCAGGAAGCAGGTGCTCATCTTTAATGGGATGCCTTATTCTGGGCTCCACAGGCTGCACGGGGCCTTGTTCAGGTGACTCCTCCACGCCGAGGCCTGTCTCTCTAGAGGAGGAGCCTCAAAAGGATTAGCAGGGGGTGCAGATGACTTTGTTTTTAAACTGAGGCCAAAGCTTTCACCACATCTCAGAGACAGAGTGACCTGAACGTGGAGGTTTGGCTGGAGCCAGGCAGGTACCATCCACTGCGGTTCCCGCCCCTCCTGCTCGGAATCCCCCACTGCCCTCCCCCAGGACCTGGTCTCTGATTTCAGACCTGCCTCTGCTCTGTTTCACGTCTCCTGCAAGCAGACAAGCATGAAACCTGCCCTCCGAGGCTGCATGAATAATAGAACTGAAATCATCCCTAGTTAAAAATAGATATTCTTCTTAATAAATATTTTACATACTGTCTTTAGGATATACAGATCCCCTGGCTGAAGAGTTAAAGCAAATCCTGTTATCGAACCCAAAAGATGTAGGAAAGGCTCTGCCCGGGCTCTGCCAGTGTGTTCCTGCGCCGCGGCTCTTGCCTAAAGCCACCCACTCGGCGGTGACGTCCGATGCAGACAACGCACACACGGATCACGTCGGAACTCATAGCCGGGAGCGGCTTGGGGATTCTTGGGTGTATTAGTCACCTGTGAATTTTAGGGAGGCAAATCAATTATAAAGTGCCCCTTGGTTAGTGAGGCTTGGAGTTCAGAAAAGCCAAAAGCAGGTTCTTACGTTGCTGCTGCGAGGCAAGGCCTTTGCTATGAATGGAAGCTGGGGTGTCTGGGGGCAGCTATGTGGAGGAAGAGAAAATTCTGGGCAGAAGCAGTTGGAGTTTAAAGTGCTGGCCCATTTCTGAAAACTTTGCAAACTTTGCAAAAACTTTGGATCGGACGTCACTGCAGAGTGGGTGGCTTTGAGGCAAACACAGCAATCTTGAAGGTCTCCATTAATGACCAGAAAGACAGGGGCAGCTAGGAAATGCTGGGGCCTGCCCAGTGTGCAGACCACTTCCAAGTGACCCCACGCTGCATGGCTCAAGGCAAAGGCTGGAGTGTCCTTATTTAACACAAGAGGAAAGGGGATACTGGAAGGGCAGAGTATGCTGGGGCTGGAACAGACAAGCCAAGTGAGGCTGGAGGGCCCATGTTTCACTCCCTCTGCCTCACACCTCAGCTGGTCTGCCTAAGTGGCATTCTTGAACTGAGTGAAGAGACCCTTCTCTGTCAGGGCCACCTGCCCCACGGAGGGGCTGCTGTCTTCCTTGTGCTCAACATACCTTCAGGACGTTTTGCTTTAGCACCCAGCACCCTGGATGGCACGTAGGGGTCCAGGCATGTCTCTGCTCCAGAGAGCGAATCCCCGAGCACCTGGCTTAGAGCTGGGCCCCTGGTAGATGTTGTTACATGGACGGGTGGGTAGGTGGATGGGTAGGTGGGTGATATGGTTTGGCTGTGTCCCCACCCAAATCTCATCTTGAATTGTAATCCCCATAATCCCCACGTGTGAAGGGAGGGACTTGGTGGGAGGTGATTGGATTATGGGGGTGGGAGGGATGGGTGGATAGATGGAGGGATGGAGGGGTGGATGGATGAATAGGTTGGTATGGATAAGTGGATGGAGGGATGGGTGGAGGGGTGGATGGATGGATGGATGGAGGAGTGGAGGGGTGGGTGGATGGATGGATGGGTGTGTGTAGGGATAAGTGGATGGAGGGATGGGTGGATGGGTAGATGGAAGGATGGATGGAGGAGTGGAGGGGTGGGTGGATGGATGGATGGGTGTGTGTATGGATAAGTGGATGGAGGGATGGGTGGATGGGTAGATGGAAGGATGGATGGAGGAGTGGAGGGGTGGGTGGATGGATGGATGGGTGTGTGTATGAATAAGTGGATGGAGGGATGGGTGGATGGGTGGATGTGTGGATCAAGGGATGGTGGATAGGTGGATAGAGGGATGGGTGGATGGATGATGGAGAGAGGGATGAGTGGATGAATGGATGGATGAATGATGAATAGATGGGAGGATGAATGATGAATAGATGGGTGGATGAAGGGATGGGTGAATGGGTGGATGAATGGAGGGATGAGTGGATGGAGGGATGATGGATGGTGGGGATAAATGGGTGGGTGGATGGATGGGTGGATGGGTGGATGAATGGAGGGATGGGTGGATGGAGGGATGATGGATGGTGGGGGTAGATGGGTGGGTGGATGGATGGGTGGATGTATTGATGGTGGGGTGAATGAAAGGATGGGTGGATAGACGGATGAGTGGAAGCATGGGTGGATGGGTGCATAGATAGGTGAATGGATTGAGGGATGGGTGGATGATGGATGGTGGACGGATGGGTGGATGGGTGTACAGATGGGTGAATGGACTGAGGGATGGGTGGGTGATGGATGGTGGACGGATGGGTGGGTAGGTGGATCCATGGCTAGATGCACAGAGGGAAAAAGGTACCTTGTATCAAACTCCAAAGGGAGAATTAATTGCAGCATGAAATGGGAGTCCAGGACCTCTCTTATTTCAGAGTTAATTGTGTAGATGGGAACAGTGTTTAACCCTTCCCTCTCCCACTGCCCTCTGTCAGCTGCTTCCCAGTTCCTAAATTATTGGCTCTGAAAAGTGGGGGCTGGGGGAGTTGGGGAAAGAGTGGAGATGCTGAGCCTTTCCCATGTGACCAGCCTCCAGAGGCTTCCAGGACAGACTGTGGAACCATGGTTTGTAGCCAGGAGCAGGTTAGGGCATTATGGTGTCTCCCCAAACAAAGCAGGGTGCTCTAGCATCAGGCAGTCAGGACTCCATCTGCTCAGTGAGTGTCTGGTCAGCACCCACTCAGGCCAGGCTGTGTGGTAAATACAAAATAAGTTAAAAAATAAAAATAAAGACATTCCATTATTTCAATAGAAAGGATTTTTTAAAAACGTGTCACTGGAAGTACACTTGCTTTACATTTCCTGCTTTGGAAGATGTAAGGGGAAAAAAGTCATGAAATGTTTTTATTTCGCTGTGATTGAGCAA
The DNA here is from genome assembly GCF_043159975.1 of Macaca nemestrina. Taxonomy (NCBI): domain Eukaryota; kingdom Metazoa; phylum Chordata; class Mammalia; order Primates; family Cercopithecidae; genus Macaca; species Macaca nemestrina. Next base: position 89,500,722 of record NC_092141.1, read on the forward strand.
ACTCTTAAAATATTAAACTATTGCTTAATAATTGATTAAAACTAATCTCTGTGGGAGCCAACCACCCATTTGGTAGGATCTCTTTAAACTTTTAGGGGCTTTTAGCTCCCCCTGGCCGCCTAACCTTTCTCTTGTCTGATTCATTCCGGGCTCTGCAGACGTTCGGTCTCTTGTGGATTGATGATGTCAGGATGCTTCTATGGGGCTGTGGGACAGCTGATGAGGCTGGATTCTGAACAAGGAACATCCTAGGACACAGTGTCTGGAGAGGCAGTGAGGGAAGAGGAAAGAAATGTCTATGAATAATTGTACTGCAGTTTCTAAAACTTGGGACAGGAGTCAGAGAGAACAGCCCTGTGGCCTTCAGAGCCACTTAAGTTGTCTGTGACTTGAGTTTTCCACACAATGACAATGATGCCTGCCTCTCCATTTTCCCAGGAACGCTGAAACTATCGAGCAAAGTGGTTTAGAATGTGGGCGCAGGCATCCGAGTGTCTGGCTTCAAAACTTCCCCAGCAAGTTACCGAATGTGTGACCTTGGATGTGTTTTTTATTTCCTCTATACCTCAGTTCCTTATCAATAAAATGAGGATAGTAATATTAATAGAAACCTTCTTCTGTGCAGATGAGGTGAGGCAATGTATGTAATGTTCTTAGCACTGGCCAGGGCTGGGCAAAGGCAGGGCTCACTATGCATTTACTATGCTTACTAAGAGCTCAAAGGCCGGGCACTGTGACTCACGCCTGTAATCCTTTGGGAGGCTGAGGTGGGCAGATCACCTGAGGTTGGGAGTTCAAGACCAGCCTGGCCAACATACAGAAGCCCCGTCGCTACTAAAAATACAAAAAATTAGCCGGGCACGGTGGCATATGCCTGAAATCCCAGCTACTCAGGAGGCTGAGGCAGGAGAATCGCTTGAACCCGGGAGGCAGAGGTTGCAGTGAGCCCAGATCACACCATTGCATAAGAGTGAAACCCTGTCTCAAAAAAAAAAAAAAAAAAAGGAAGGAAGGAAGGAACCTAAAGGAGACTCTGATTTTTTTTTTTTTTTTTTTTTTTTGAGACGGAGTCTCGCTCTGTCGCCCAGGCTGGAGTGCAGTGGCGCGATCTCGGCTCACTGCAAGCTCCGCCTCCCGGGTTCACGCCATTCTCCTGCCTCAGCCTCCCGAGTAGCTGGGACTACAGGCGCCCACAACCGCGCCTGGCTAATTTTTTGTATTTTTAGTAGAGACGGGGTTTCACCGTGGTCTCGATCTCCTGACCTTGTGATCCGCCCGCCTCGGCCTCCCAAAGTGCTGGGATTACAGGCGTGAGCCACCGCGCCCGGCCAGGAGACTCTGATTTTTAAAACAACTATTTTGAGGCCAGGCACAGTGGTTCACACCTGTAATCCCAGCACTTTGGGAGGCCAAGGCAGGAGGATCACTTGGGCCCAAGAGTTCGAGACCAGCCTAGACAACTTGGCGAGACCTCATCTCTATAAAAAATGTGGAAATTAACTAAGTGTGGTGGAACATGCCTGTAGCCCCAGCTACTCAGGAGGCTGAGGTGGGAGGATTGCTTGAGCCAGGGAGTTCGTATCACTGCACTCCGGCCTGGTGACAGACGGAGACCCTGTCTTGAAAAAATAAATAAAACAAAAACAACAACTTTAAAAAAGGGATCATTAGGTGAACAACTGAAGCCTCTGAAACTAAACAGTCTCAGCCAGGCGTGGTGGCTCACGCCTGTAATGCCAGCACTTTGGGAGTCTGAGGCGGGCGGATCACCTGAAGTCAGGAGTTTGAGATCAGCCTGGCCGACGTGAAACCCTGTCTCTACTAAAAATATAAAAAATTGGCCAGGTGTGGTAACTCACGCCTGTAATGCCAGCACTTTGGGAGGCTGAGGCGGGTGGATCACCTGAGGTCAGGAGTTCGAGACCAGCCTGGCCAACATGGCAAAACCCCGTCTCTACTAAAAACACAAAAATTAGCCGGGTGTGGTGACGTATACCTGTAATCCCAGCTACTTGGGAGGCTGAGGAAGGAAAATCGCTTGAACCCGGGAGACGGAGGTTACAGTGAGCCAAGATGACACCACTGCACTCCAGCCTGGGCGACAAGAGCAAAACTCTATCTCAAAAAAAAAAAAGAAAGAAAGGAAGGAAGAAAAGAAACAAAGCAGTCTCAAAGAAATGTTTGTACACTTGTATTGATAGCAGCACTATTCACAACAGCCAAAATGTGGAAACAACACAGATGCCCATGTAGAGACAAAACCCCGTCTCTACTAAAAATACAAAAATTAGCCAGGCGCGGTGGCGGGTGCATGAATGGGTAAAGCAATGTGGTATGTACGTACAACGGGGTATTATTTAGCCCTGAAAAAGGAAGAGAATTCAGAGGCTGGGTGCGGTGCCTCACAACTGTACCTATAGTCCCCGCACTTTGGGAGGCTGAGGCAGGAGGATGGCTTGAGCCCAGGATGTCAAGACCAGCCTGGGCAACATAGTGAGACCCTGTCTCTACACAAAAAATAAAGAAAAATCAACCAGGCGTGGTGGCACATGCCTGTGGTTCCAGCTACTTGAGAGGCTGAGGTGGGAGGATTGGTTGAACCCAGGAGTTGTGGCTGCAGTGAGCTGTGATCATACCACTGCACTCCAGCCTGGGCAAGAGAGCAGGAAACCGCCTCCCGCAACACACGCAAAGGAGGGAGATTCTGACCCATGCTGCAACATGAATGAATCTTAAGACATGCTAAATGAAATAAGCCAGTCACTGGCCGGGGGTGGTGGCTCACACCTGTAATCCCAGCACTCTGCGAGGCTGAGGCAGGCAGATCACTTGAGGTCAGGATTTTGAGACCAGTCTGGGCAACATGGTGAAACCCTGTCTCCACCAAAAATTACAAACAAAACAAAACAAAACAAAAAACAATTAGCCAGGTGTGGTAGCACATGCCTGTAGTCCCAACTACTCAGGAGGCTGAGGCATGAGAGTCACCTGAACCCTGGAGGCAGAGGCCGCAGTGAACCGAGATTATGCCACTGCACTCCAGCCTGGGCAACGCAGACTCCATCTAAAATAAATAAATAAATAAGCCAGTCACAAAGGGGCAAATACTGTATAATTCCACATCTATGAGGTATTAATTTTATTATTTTATTTTATTATTATTATTTTTGAAATGGAGTCTTGCTGTTTTGCTCAGGCTAGAGTGCAGTGGTGCAATCTTGGCTCACTGCAACCTCTGCCTCCCGGGTTCAAGCGATTCTCCTGCCTCAGCCTCCTGAGTATCTGGGATTACAGGCATCTGCCACCATGCCCAGCTAATTTTTGTATTTTTAGTAGAGACAGGATTTCACCACATTGGCCAGGCTGGTCTTGAACTCCTGATCTTGGGTGATGCATCCGCCTCCACCTCCCAAAGTGCTGGGAATACAGGCATGAGCCACCATGCCTGGCCCTATGAGGTATTTAGAGCAGCCAGAAAAATAGAGATAGAAAGTGGAACACAGGTTGCCAGGCCTGGGGAGGGGAATGTGGAGTTGTCATTTAATGGGTGCAGAGTTTCAGTTTTGTAAGATGAAAAGAGTTCTGGAAATGAATGGTGGTGATGGTTGCATAATAATGTAAATGAACTTAATGCCACTGAACTGTGCACTCAAAAATGGTAACGATGATAATTTTATGTGTATCTCACCACAATTAAAAATAATAAAAGGACGGGTGTGGTGGTTCACGCCAGTGATCCTAGCACTTTGGGAGGCCAAGGTGGGTGGATCACTTGAGGTCAGGAGTTTGAGACCAGCCTGGCCAACATGACAAAACCCCGTCTCTACTAAAAATACAAAAATCAGCCAGGCGCGGTGGCGGGCACCTGAAATTCCATCTACTTGAGCGGCTGAGGCAGGAGACTCGCTTGAACCTGAGAGGCAGAGGTTGTAGTGAGCCAAGATCGTGCCACTGCACTCCAGCCTCGGCAACAGAGCGAGACTCCATCATCCTGGGCCGTGCATGGATGAGGTGGGGCCTTTGACTGAGGGGGCATGGGACCACCATGCCCCCTCCCCACCTGCCCTGGGACATCCTCAGACCAGCCTCGAAGGCCCACAGCTGGATTGGCCAGCCTCACCTTTGCATGCTGTCTCTGGGAGTGGAAATGGATCCAGACTCCTTGAAGGTGCCACTCAGGAAGATGTCCAGGAAACCTTAAAAATGAGTGAAGGCAAGAGCTCCTGAGTGGTGGGTCGGGATCTGAACACAGCCCCACCTGGTTCTAGCACAGCCCTGGTCCTCATTCTTCTTGGTCCAGCCAAGCACCATGAGATATATCATCCTAAGAAGGGGGAATAAAACCAGAGAGGGTAGAGTTGGGGCCTGTATCCACCCTGATTAATCTCCCATCCAGAGAATACAAAAGGCAATGCCAGGAAGATGTTCCAAGGTCAAATGAACCATCTATGAACTCACGATTCCTTCTACAGAGCCTGTGGCTTACAAAGCACTTTGGCCGGGCGCATCTCCTCTATTTCCCTAGAGCTCCCCTGACCTGGGGAACACTGCCCTCGTCTCCCTCGCTCTACAGACTTCTCCACTTAAAATGCCAAGCCAGGGGCTGTCTTTTCTGGGGCCTGTGGGGTATTCCTGGGGGAGACCAAGGCTGGGAGTGGGGGTTGATGGTGGAGGTGCAGGGTGCCCTGAACTGCGAGTCACACTGTAGGCTCCACGGCAGCCGGAAGAGGGCTCAAAATACAGTAAGAATAAATAAAACTCAGGCTTCCTTTCTCTCTCTCTGTCTCTCTCTTTTTGAGACAGGGTCTTGTTCTATTGCCCAGACTGGAGTGCAGTGGCATAATCTTGGCTTGTTGCAGCCTTGACCTCCTATGCTCAAGCAATCCTCTCACCCCAGCCTCCCGAGTAGCTGGGACCACAGGCACATACCACCACGCCTTGCTAATTTTTTCTATTTTTTGTAGAGACGGGGTCTCACTATGTTGCCCAGGCTGGTCTCGAACTCCTGGCCTCAACCAATCCTTCTGCCTTGGTGTCCCAAAGTGCTGTGGCGTGAGCCACACTGCACTTGACAGCCTTCCTTTTTTATTTCCTCTTTTTATCAAACCAATACAGGCAAGTGATTTTTTAAAAAATCAGATTTTTAAAAAACCTAACACTACAAAGAGGTTTATAAAGAAAAGGATTCCCTCCTGCTCTGCCTCTCTCATCCCCCGAGGTAACCTCTTTTGACAGTTTCCATTTTAAATGATTATGGTGGTCACCTCCTCGTGTCCAAATAATATGGCTATCGTGCTGTTGCTTGATTTATGGACCTTAGAAACGGTCCACCGATTTCCTGCTGTGGTCGATGAGGACTCAGCTCATTAGCACTGCCACTCCCAGCCCCAGTTCAGTTTCCGAGTCTACCTCTAGTTCCTCCGCTGTTTACTTGCTAACTTGGAATTCCATCAGAGACCTGGCCTGAGGCCATCACCTGTGGGCAGCGTCCGCTCTCCTCCCTGGGGATGGAGGGTGCCACCCTTCCTGGACCCTGCCGTGGTTTCCTCAGCTCCTCTCCACTTTTCTCTGCCAAGGTTGGAAGTTCTCTCATCCTGCTCTGCAGGGCAACTGCCTCCATGCCTGGTGGGCAGAGTGGGTCCTTCCGCTCCACAGCGTGTGCTGCAGTGTTCGCAGCGGGTCCTGCACGGCCAGGCGCGTCCTCCCCATGTCCCCAGCCGTGCACTGGACATGCTCAAGTCACACTGGCCTGGACCCTTCCTGATGCGCCACCGCCATGGAGGGTCCAAACCACTTCTGGCTTTAGATGGTTTTCTGCTTGGGCCACGCCTTTCTCATGCGCACCCCTCTTTGTGAGGAGAAGCAGGTGTGGCCCTAACGTGCCCCTGCGCCACCCTGACTTTAGGTCCTGAACTCTGTCCAGGCTTCTCCTCAAAGCTCACACCAGCATCTTCATATCTGGACCAAAACTTTCTGGTGCAGACTTTTGTTGTTTCTGGGTTTCTAATGGCTTTTTTTTTGTTTTTTTGTTTTTTTTGCTGCTGCCTCTTGGGTTGTGCCCTGGAGTCCTGTCACCTCGTGTACTTCGGCTTTTGGGCTCAGGCTGAGGCTCCTGTTGGACCAGGGGTGACTCTTGTCTGTCCATGTGGGTGGCAAGTGAGGAGCAGCATGGGGTTGGCTCTGGCCAGAGCCCGGATCTTCAGGGCAGTGGCCAAGCCCTGGGTGCAGGGGCCGCCCATGCCACCAACCTGACGCCTCTACTTCCAGAGGGGGAAGCGGGTCCGTTTTATGGCTGCTGGCCGTCAAACCTGGACCCACAGAGCCAAGAGCCTGTGCTGCGCCCGCTGCGCCCTGAGCTGTCCAGAGCCCAGCCCCTCCCTACACTGTGTCCTCCATGGCCCAGAAAGCACTTACGCACATGCTCACACAACACACACACCACACTCAATCCACACACATCACACACTACACTCAATCCATACATACCACACAGCACACTCAAATCCACACAAATACACCACACTCAATCCACACACACTACACTCAATCCACACGCACTATACAGTACACACCACACTCAACCCACACCTCCCCACACACACCACACACAACACTCATACCTCATCACACAGCAGGCTCAATCCACACACCACACACACTCACACTGTGCTCAATCCACACACACCATACATCGTACACCTCAATCAATCCACACGCACCACACATCACACACTACACTCAATCCGCACACACTATGCAGTACACACCACGCTCAGTCCACACACCACATGCACATCACACTCAATCCACACGCACCACACATACTCACACCACCTTCACTCCACACACACCACACTCAAATCCACACACATACACCACACTCAATCCACACACACCACACACACTCCCACACCCTCAACCACACACACCACACTCAAATCCACACACATCAAACACATACAAAGCACACACCACACATTCCTACCACACACCACACATACACACCACACAAACACACTCATACCACCCTCAAGCCACACACACACCACACACAACACTCATGCCACACACATCATACATACCACACTCAATTCACACCCACACATATTTACACACCACACACACCCCACACTCAATCCACACTCACCCACACACATACTATACACACACACAAACTGCATGGGCACCTCACCCTGGGCTGGTGGGAGAGGAGGCCCCTCGAAAGGAAGGCAGGCCCCGTGCCCAGGAGCATCCTGTCTGCAGAAGGAGTTCCCCCTGCAGTGGGAGGAGTGAGGCAGCTCGCAGGTGAGGAGGGCGTGGGCACTGCAGGGCAGCAGGGGCAGCCTGTGGACCTGGCAGGAACGGAGACAGCAGGCCTGGACACCGGGTGCAGGGTCTTGGGCTTCATGGAGACCAGTAGGGCTCTCTGGAGGGTCTTGAGCAGGAAAGGGCCGAAGCCAACTCCAGCCTTCTTAGAGCTCGTCCTGGCTCGGGGTGGAGAATGGGCCTGGCAGGTAAGGGAGCTGCCTAAAGGCAGTGCACACTGGGACCGTTGTCCAGGGACCTGGACCGCCCACCGTGGAGCAGTGCACGCTAAGGCCGCTGACCAGGGACCTGGACCACCCACATGGACAATTGCACTGCTTCCCTCACCCATCTTCTGGTGACACATCCTCTGGCTGCTGTTAGAGATGGAATTTCACTCGGTCAGGACTGGGGCAAACCACTCAGAGGACACAGGGGCCGAGGGAGCCCAGGCAACTTCCTCGATTCGCACCTCTGTATGGGGGATCCAGGTCACTCTGTTTTCTCACCATTTGAGGGGCCGGGTGCAGCCGTGCCACTGTCGACCTGCTTAGAGACGGGTGGCCGGGCGCGTTGGCTCACGCCTGTTATCCCAGCACTCTAGGAGGCCGAGGCAGGTGTATCGCCTGAGGTCAGGAGTTCGAGACCAGCCTGGCCAACATGGTGAAACCCTGTCTCTACTAAAAATACACAAATTAGCTGGGCATGGTAGTATGCGACTGTAATCCCAGGTACTCAGGAGGCTGAAGCAGGAGAGTTGCTTGAACCTGGGAGGCGGAGGTTGTAGTGAGCCGAGATCACACCACTGCACCCCAGCCTGGGCGACAGAGCGAGCCTCTGTCTCAAAAAAAAAATAGACACAGGGTTTCACCATGTTGGCCAGGCTGGTCTTGAGCTCAGATGATTCGCCCACCTCAGCCTCCCAAAGGGCTGAGATTACAGGTGTGAGCCACCAAGCCCGGCCCCTTTCTAGTCTTCTTAAAATTCAGTTTTCTATCGAGAGCAGTGACCTGACTGTAAATTCCTGTGGTCAGGGACTAAGTCACCTTGGTGTCATCCTGGTGTCACCCTGATGTCACCCTGGTGCCCCAGCACCTAGCATGGTACCAAATTGGTTTCTGCAGGATGAATAAGTGAGTATGGCACTTACAATGGGAAAAAACCCAAAAGACTTTATTTAATTAAAAACATTAACTTTCTCTGGCAGTCAAGGTTGGAGATACCCGGGAGAGCCGAGCGTGGCAAACACACAGGCCCGTCTGGAAAGCTCTGCCCACGGGCTCCTGACTCAGGTCTGGCACAGGCAGCTCCAGGTCGGCCTCAGGGCCTGACATCTCCCAGGAAGAATCCGGAACACCCCCGCAGCACCGTCCTCGCCTGCACACTGCCCTGCGCCCTCCCGGCCTGCACTTCTTAGCGAGGTCATGCCCTGAGGTTTCAGAACAAATACAACTTTCAGGACAATTCGACTAGAAAATACAGGCCAAAAATCCACCCTGGGATCTTCGCCGCAGTATAGATTTTGTTGTTTTTGTCCTGAACGAGTCAGTTAACGATTCACATTAATAAGAGATCTGAGCGTGGGAGTATCCGGGAATCGTAGGGAGAACAGCCACGGGCCAGGGCCATTAGCCAGGGGGCTGCTGGTGCTGGGAGGCCTGGGGCAAGTGGACGGGCGCGCAGGCCAGCTTTGAGGGGGATGGGGTGGACGACTCTGAGCCCAGACCAGACATCTCCCCATCTCGGGCGCTGTCTCATGTGCCGCCTTGTGGGGTTAACTTTGAATGTCAAAGCCCAGAATTTTCACTCAGGGTTGCCTTCCATCATGTCCCTTCATTTGAGAAGCAGTAAGCAAGGCACCTTTGTGGGACGGGGGCTCCCCAGGCGTCCTGGTGACAGGTGGGGCAGGAAGGTTGCATCAGTGAGGGTTTTCCGGAGATGCAGAACCACCAGGATGTAACACACACACAGGGATGGATTGTCAGGAATGGATTCATGCAGTTGCTGGGGCTGCAGACCCGGAGTCTGCAGGGCAGACTGCGGCCTGGACACATCTGCGGGAGTTGTTGTTGCTATTCCGAGGCTGGAGGCAGGTTCCCTCCTCTCCCGGAACCGCCGTCTTTCCTCTTCAAGGCCTTTTTTCTTGTTGTTTCGCTTGGCTTTTTCACAATGTTGGAACGTACCCTTCCTTCCTTCCTTCCCTCCCTCCCTCCCTCCCTCCCTCCCTCCCTCCCTCCCTCCCTCCCTTCCTTCCTTCCTTCCTTCCTTCCTTCCTTCCTTCCTTCCTTCCTTCCTTCCTTCCTTCCTTCCTTCCTTCCTTCCTTTCTTCTTTCTTTCTGGATGGAGTCTCACTCTGTCACCAGGCTGGAGTGCAGCAGCGTGATCTTGGCTCACCGCAACCTCCGCCTCCTGGGTTTAAGTGATTCTTCTGCCTCAGCCTCCCAAGTATCTGGGACTACAGGCACACACCACCACACCCAGCTAATTTTTGTATTTTTAGTAAAGATGGGGTTTCACTATGTTGGCCAGGAGGGTCTCAATCTCTTGACCTCGTGATCCCCCGCCTCGGCCTCCCAAAGTGCTGGGATTACAGGTGTGAGCCACTGCACCCGGCCTTGGAACATACATTTTCTTAGCAGAACTTATTAAGAACATAATTACAACAGGATTTCAACAAATCAATGATGGCATGCAAAAGAAAGAAAGGAAAAAAATATATATATATATATATTTTAGACAGAATCTCTGTCGCCCAGACAGGAGTGCAATGGCATGATCTTGGCCCACTGCAACCTCTGCCTCCTGGGTACAAGGGATTCTCCTGCCTCAGCCTCCTGAGTAGCTGGGATTACAGGTGCCCGCCATCATGCTCGGCTAGTTTTTGTGTTTTTGTAGAGACCGGATTTCACCATGTTGGCCAGGCTGGTCTTCAACTCCTGACCTCAGGTGATCAGCCCAGCTTGGCCTCCCAAAGTGCCGGGATTACAGGTGTGAGCCACCACACCCAGCCAAAAATATCTTTTAAAGTACTCATTACTTTCACTTTGTTGGGAAGGTGGGTATTTATATTTAGTAGTTGAGGGAATATCGAATGTTTCTTTTTAATAAATGCCGAGCAAGATAGTTAGTAACCGACATGTTTAATATTCAAAGTTAAAATACTTGAGAACAAATATTAGGTATAAAGGAAAATGGAATGGAAGTTTCTCCATGTTTGTCTTTCCATAGCCAAAAGAGGCAGAAACTTTTCTTCTGAGTCTCTCAGAAGAAATTCCAAGAAGACTAGAAGCCACCAGCACGAAGGGTAAACGTCTAACTATCAAAACCATGGCACAGAAGCCCGGGACCCCGTAGAAACTGCAAAATTTGGAGGCCATGGAATTTGTGATAATATTGCCAGGTGAGCTCATCTCAACAATGATACTGGTAATTATATTTCAGTATAGGTTGTTATAACTAATACAAATGAAGAAAACCTGGGAGCCGGGACCGCGGGGGAGGGTGTCCCAGCGTTTGCCGCCTGCCGAGCGGTTCAGTTCTCGGCTCCCCGGCAGCCGGCCTTTGGGTCGGGCGTCTTCGTCGGTGACTCCCACTTCGGCCCTCCTGGTGGGGCCGCTGGCTGGGCTGCGCTGCTGTGATCCGTCATCATCTCCTAAAGCTGCATCCTGACTTATCCCCACACTTGCACACTGAGGCGTGCAGCATGTTGATTAACTTGCTTAAGGAATGTCACGAAAATCACAGCGTTATGAAATTTCTTGGTCATTGTAACAATCTTGATTGGGAGATGAGAAAATACCTGAAGAAGGAGTACGTAGAAAAGAGTTCTGGGCCGGGCGCGGTGGCTCACACCTGTAATCCCAACACTTCGGGAGGCTGAGGCGGGCAGATCATGAGGTCAGGAGATCGAGACCACCCTGGCTAACACGGTGAAACCCCCATCTCTACTAAAAACACAAAAAAATTAGCCGGGTGTGGTGGCGGGTGACTGTAATCCCAGCTACTCGGGAGGCTGAGGCAGGAGAATGGTGTGAACCCGGGAGGTGGAGCTTGCAGTGAGCCAAGATCGCGCCATTGCACTCCAGCCTGGGCGACAGAGCGAGACTCCCTCTCAAAAAAAAAGGAAAAGAAAAGAGTTCTGGGCTGGGCGCGGTGGCTCACGCCTGTAATCCCAGCACTTTGGGTGGCTGAGGCAGGTGGATCACGAGGTCAGGAGATTGAGACCATCCTGGCCAACATGGTGAAAAGCGTTCTCTACTAAAAATAATAATTAAAAAAATTAGCTGGGCGTGGTAGCAGGCACCTGTTATCTCAGCTACTCGGGAGGCTAAGGCAGGAGAATGGCTTGAACCTGGGAGGCAGAGTTGCATTGAGCTGATATCATGCCACTGCACTCCAGTCTGGGCAACAGAGCAAGAATCTGTTTCAAAAAAAAATTTAAAAAGAGGACCAAGAGCAAGGAGTGTACATTGCAATGTGAGATTTTTTAATCCTCCAGAGGAATCCAAAAAATAAATTGTCTTTTCACTGGGTGCCTTGGCTGAGAGAAGACTGAGAGGCTCTGGGTTGTTACCTGAAAGAATTCTGTCTTATTTGGTCTCCAGAATCCTTCGAATGGGAAGTGACCGGTGAGAAACTGAACTGTGGAGAAATAGGAAAACTCTGGATTCTGGATATTTGTTGGGCAGAGCGTTTAGTGCCATCTTCCCTTTACCATCAAACCTCACTTCACCATGTTTCTTCCCTTTGCCTACAGCCAGTTAATATCTGAGTAACTTATCTCCCTCAATAAAAGAATTTATTAAAAAAAAAATGCTGGGCGCGGCGGCTAACGCCTGTAATCCAATACTTCGGGAGGCTGGGGCAGGCAGATCATGAAGTCAGAAGATCAAGACCAGCCTGGCCAACATGGTGAAATCCCATCTCTACTATAAATACAAAAAATTAGTCAGGCGTGGTGGTGGGCACCTGTAACCCCAGCTACTCGGGAGGCTGAGGCAGGGGAATCGCTTGAACCCAGGAGGCGGAGGTTGCAGTGAGCGAAGATAGCGCCACTGCACTCCAGCCTGGTGACAGAGCGAGACTCCGTCTCAAAAAAAAAAAAAAAAAAAAAAAAGAAAGAAAGAAAGAAAGAAAAAGAAAAGAAAACTAAGGAGGAGTTTGAAGAAGGACCTGTAAACCCATGTTATCTGGCATTGTGTGGCAGGCATCAGTCCAAGGCATTCGACTTAGGTGAGCATGCTTGGTTTCAACCAGACCCACACATGCGGAGGTTGGCCTGACGGCATCTGTGATGCTGGCAACCCTTGCTTGGGGTCTTTGGGCTGTTAATGTTAGTGCATGGACAGAAACAAAGGGCAAGGCTGCAGACCAAAGGGGCTGCTTCAGTTTTTGGACTTGGTGAAACTTATTCCTGAGAGAAATTTCAGTATAGTTCTTAAAAATAATGATATGGGCCAGGCGTGGTGGTATGTGCCTGTAATCCCAGCACTTTGGGAGGCTGAGGCAGATGGATCACCTAAGGTCAAGAGTTCAAGACCAGCCGGCCAGGTGCGGTGGCTCACGCCTGTAATCCCAGCACTTTGAGAGGCTGAGGTGGGTGGACCACGAAGTCAGGAGTTCAAGACCAGCCTGGTCAAGATGATGAAACCCTGTCTCTACTAAAATTACAAAAAAATTAGTTGGGCATGGTGGCAGACGCCTGTAATCCCAGTTACTCCAGAGGCTGAGGCAGAGAATTGCTTAAACCTGGGGGGGGCGGAGGTTGCAGCGAGCTGAGATCGCGCCACTGCACTCCAGCCTGGGTAACAGAGTGAGACTCCGTCTCAAAAAAGAAAAAAGAGTTCAAGACCAGCCTGGCCAACATGGTGAAACCCAGTCTCTACTAAAAATACTAAAAATTAGCTGGGCATTGTGGTGTGCGCCTGGAGGCATTCCCCAGAGCTGGAGATGGGTCCTGAATCACCACAGGTCTCACAGGACATCCTGCTCTCCCCCGTGTCTGGAGTCTCTGATGGTCAGGCCCCAGTACCCAGCCGGGCCCCCTCGGAGGAATGACCACAATGGCAGGTTTGGAAAGCGGCCCAGACATCAGAGATTTCTGTAATTCGAGATCATTGGGGTCCAGCTCCCAGGCACTGTCTCACTTCATTCCAAATGTGTGAAACTGTGATATTAGGAATTTGAATGCAGCCAGTCCCTCCTGATCGCCGGCGCCTGTCCTTTCAGGAGGGTGACAGAGGCCACCCCGCATCAGGGTGGATAACTCTGTGACCTGTTTTTTAACCCTTGATATTTACCGACTTTGGTCAGTTCACTAATCCCCAGTCTCAAATTTGCAAAAGTAAATGCTATGCCCTTTTCATAGAGCTGTCATCCATAAAAACTGCCACTGCGTTCCCTCACTCCGTCCCCCAATGAGCCCTGCAGTGGGTGGCCTGCTGCCACGCTGGGAGGTGCTCTGAGGACAAGCCCGTGTGTGCTGGTGACAGCTGCGGGCCCTTCCCTCTGTGGTCCTGCCTGGCTGCTGGTCCAGAGCCCCTTCCCCAGCCCAGGATGGCTCTCCGTCCGTTTGGATGCCTGAGAGAGCAAACACTTGGCCTCACATCACCGGCAGTTGTGGGCTGGCTGGACGGTGCTGAGAGCAGGAAGGAAAGAGAGGCAGAGGGCATCTGAGCCTGGATTCCTGCTCTTTCTGCCCGCTCTGCTCTGGATCCACACCTCCTCCCAGCCCCCATCCAATAGGCACAGTCAGAAAGGGAAAGGGAAAAGAGGAAAGAGGGATGCAGGGACCAAAGTGGCATGCTTCAGGTACCACAAAGTGATGAGGCTGCACCCCAAACCACCATCACCATAATCGTCTGCTGTGGACTGAGCGTGTTTGTCTGTCTGCCACCGTGTCTGGCTCTCTGTATAAATTATCTCACACACAGCAGCGGGTCACAGCCCAGCCTGTGCCTCCCCTCTCTTCTCTGCTGCCCCCTCGCAATCATGCAAATTCATTGTCCATCTTAAAAATACGGCTGAAATGGGGAGCATGCCTCTTCAAATATCAGTCTCTGAATTCAAAGATGTGCAAAGACACAGTTCGTACACAATGTTTCACTCTATTATTTCTGCATTGTTGTCTTTTTGTAAAGTTACGTGTTCATAATAAACCATTTTTTAATGTTATGGTTTGGTTTTTCGTTTGTTTGTTTTTGTTTCGTTTTGAGACAGAGTCTCGCTCTGTCACCCAGGCTGATGTGCAGTGGCATGATCTCGGCTCACTGCAATCTCTGCCTCCTGGGTTCAAGCGATTCTCCTGCCTCAGCCTCCCAAGTAGCTGGGATTACAGATGCCTGTCACCATGCTTGGCTAATTTTTGTATTTTTAGTAGAGACGGGGTTTCACCATGTTGTCAGGCTGGTCTTAAACTCTTGACTTCAGGTGATCTACCTGCCTTGGCCTCCCAAAGTGCTGGGATTACAGGCGTGAGCACCCGGCCTTGTGTGTTTTATTGAAATCGCCGTAGCAGGCTTTGAGTGCCTATTAGTGATTCACTTTCACTGAAGAAGAGGTAGATTTTAGGTCTGAGACACAGCACCTGCCCTCGACAAGCTCACAAACTTGTAGGAGGGATAGGCTTAGACCTGTAGACCACGTGTAGGAAGGACCAGGCATAGCTCCTAGGGAGAAGGCTGCCCATAAGGGGCTCCTCTTGTCCAAAGTGAAATGGCTCGTATGACGCAGTCTCCATTGTTCTGAATTCTGCCTCTAAAGAACCCAGAAAATGCTGTCCCACAAGAGGATTCCTTAGGTAATGACTTGAGTCCATGAGTTCTCCTAGAAGCATTTCTCAAGTTAGACTGAAGAAAACATTTTCTTTTGAGCCATACTTCCTTTCACTGGTATAATCCTATATAGGTAACCAAAGCCCTTTTACTGGTATCATCTACTTTTATTCTTACAACCACCTTAGGGAGTGGGTAGGAAAAAAAACCCTACTCTAAACCCATCTCACAAATAAAGGAAATGACAAAGGTAGTGAGTGGTGAATTTTGGGAAAGAAAATCTGTTCCTTGTCCAGAAATTCATTTATTCATTTATGTGTGCACCCACCCATGCATCCATCCATGCATCCATCGATGGATCCATCCATCTACCCACCCACCCATCCACACATTCAACCATCCATCCACCCATCCACCCATCCACACTTTCACCCATCCATCCACCCATCCATCCATCTACCCACCCATTCATCCATTCAACCATTCATCTATCCACCCATCCATCTATCCACCCACCCATCCACCCATTCAACCATTTGTCCACCCATCCATCCATCTACCCACCCATTCATCCATTCAACCATTCATCTATCTACCCATCCATCCACTCATCTATCCATCCATCCAGCCAGCCACCCACCCATCCACCCATTCAACCATTTATCCACCCATTAAACCATCCATCTACTCATCCATCCATCCACCCATCCACCTATCCATTGACCCACCCATCCACCATCCACATTCATCCAACCATCCATCCTCCATATATGTGTTGGGTGGGTCCCTATCTACCAGTCCCAGGGCTATATGCTGGAGGACGAAGGAGGGCCTAGCTTTCAAATAACTCCCAGTCTGGAATGTTTGGATCCTGGAGGTTATGGCAGTGGCTCATTTTCTCCTTAACAACTCAATGTTATTATCTTACCAAAATACAATCTGAGGACAGGCAAAGCAGGCAGCAGATTCCTTTCGTTGCATTTGGAGTGTGGGTGCAGCTGCAAGTGGTAAGGCACAGAGAAGAATGCTGGTGTCCCATAAGCCCCTGAGGCTCACCACACTAAGTGCTGAGTCGTAAATTGTATCAAATGTAGTGCCTGAGCCTTTAGTCAATCCTGTGAGAGGATTTCTGGTCTCTCCCTCAACACTAAGAGGTAGCAAATCTTCTCTTGATGGATTAATGGATCTAAGAGTCACGAGGGCTCCTGATTTATAGCCTGCATTCACGTCTGCCCTCTGCATAGCCAGGCAGAATCTTAGAGGAAAGTTCCTGGGCAGCAGGGTCAAGTAAAGGTTGTTATTTTAAAGAGAGGGGAGAACACTGTGTCAACACAGGAAGGATGTCACGAAGAATGGGACTTGGCAGTTCTCTGCAGCTGGAAGGAGGGTCAGTTCTCTGCCTTACCAATCCAGTCACTCATCCCTTTCAGAGCTCAGACTCTGGCGAACAGACTCATAATAACCCAACTCACAAGAGACTGAATGACGGCAATGTGCTTCTTCCCAGTAGGAGGGAGGTTCCCAGATCTGCAGCCAGGGCCTCCATCCTGCAGTAGGTCATCCCTCCTGGAGTCCTGACAGGAAAGAAGAGCCTCTCATGTATGTTACCACATGTAAGCCTCTTACAGCCAACTCCTTAAGGAGCTATGACTGAGGTTCACTGAAGGGCAGGAAGTATTCCAAAGTGGCCCAGCTTGCCAGGTAAGAGCTGGACTTTAACTCAGGCCCAGGGCTCTTTCCTGGCCTGCCTTCCTTCTTCTCTACTTGGCCCAGTGGCCCACTATAGCCTAGTAGTTAGACCCTAGAGGTCAATAAGCCTAGTCTCTGCCCTGGAGACCGACCTATAGTCTAGAATTGAGATTGTGTGTGTGTGACATGTGATTCCCGGATACACAAGACAACACATAGAGCAGAGGGGCTGATCCTTGCATTTTCGCAGTCAGGGAGATGCTGAGCTGTGGCTCTGACGGTGAATATAGAATTGTAACCAAGGGAGCTGATGTTCTCAGGAGATGTTTGCAGCCGGCTGGAGAAGCTCAGTGAGTGCTTTTGGGGCTACTTCTGGTTAAATAATAGAGAATAAATGAGCCCACAATGTAGAG
Source organism: Macaca nemestrina (assembly GCF_043159975.1). NCBI lineage: Eukaryota > Metazoa > Chordata > Mammalia > Primates > Cercopithecidae > Macaca > Macaca nemestrina. Next base: position 89,517,901 of record NC_092141.1, read on the forward strand.
ATAATGTGAGCGAGTGTTGTATTGCGTAAGGATGTGAGAGTCTGAGGGTGTGTGGCGTGGATGCAGAATGTGAGATTATTGGAGAGAGTGAGGCTGAGGAGGCTGCGGGGCGGGCTCAGGGGATAATTGGAGGATGCAGTTCCCAGGGAGAGAATTAAGGAGTCCAGTCATGGTTAGAAACACCAAATGATTGTACTCATTATTTCTGGCTCAGTAACAAATTACTCCCAAACTTAGTGACTTGCAACAACTTTGGTTATTATGACACAGATTTGGCAGGTCAGAAATCTGGCTAGCAGAGCTGGCCCCTCTGCTCCAGGTCCCGCCAAGGCCATGGTCATCTCAAGGCCCCTCTGGGAAGGACCCTCTTTCAAGCTCATTCACGTGGCTGCTGGTGGGTTTCAGTTCCTTGCAGGCTGCTGGACTGAAGCCTCCCTGGGTTCCTTGCCACAGATGCTGCCCCATAGAGCATCGCACAAGACAGCAGCTTGTGTTGTCAGAGCACGCAATCAGGAGGGCCAAAAGACGGAGGACCAGCAAGGCGGAGAGTGACAGCAGGACGGAAGTCATAGCCATCCGTAACTTAGCCATGGAAATGACATCCCATCAGCTTTGCTGCAGTCTCTTCCTAGAAGCAAGTCACTAGGTCCAGCCCACTCTCAAGGCATGAGCAGCAGGAATGGGACCACTGGGGCCTGTCAGAAGCTGCCTGGCAAAACGACTAACAGGAATCAAGCATTTGCTGTGTCGTGGACACCAGCAAAGCCTTTTATGTGCACTCCGTTCTATGACCCTTCACAAAACCCTAGCAGGAAGACATCCTGTTATTCTTATTTCATAGATGAGGACACTGAGGCTCAGAGAGGTTGGGTAACCTGCTCAAGGTCACACAGCCAGAGAACAGCAGAGCTGGAACATGAGCCTAGGCCTGCTGACTACAAAGCCAGGACATCTCCAAAGCAGAGGCCTCCCTGTCCTCCCTCGCAAGCTTGGACAGGAAGTGGGGCGAGGTGGAGCCAGGAAAGCCGCCTTCCCAGCCAGCCTGCCTGCTTTCTGGCTCCACCATCTCTGATCTTTTTCCACTGTCTTTGCTCATTTGACTTTTCCCCCATTGTTCCCACTTTCTTCATCCAAATAAATCCTGTCTGCTCACATTTCCACCTTCCAGCTGGGTGCCAGCCGGAGTCCTCCCTTCCCTTGAGCATGCGAGATTGGCATGCCCCATGCAGATGTGCCACAAGCAGAGTGGGCTGCTGCCTCTGCGTGGAGCGGGGGGCACCGGGGGACTCTCTTGCTGTCCTCAGTATCTCCCGACTGGCCTGCCCCCACGCCTGGGTGGTCACCATTAGCAATTGCTCCATTTGGGTTACAGCAATGAGGATGCTGGCGGTTCTTGCTGAAACCGGGGGAGGCAGAAGCAGCAGCAGGCAGGGCGGCCTTTCCCCACGCACACCTGAGACTCCCAGATTGCTTTGGTAGCCAACAGCCAGCGGGGAGCTGGGCCTCAAGGAGTTGGGATATAGGACAGGTTGCTTTAAAAAAAAAAAAAAAGTGGTAAGGGCCAGGTGCAGTAGCTCATGCCTGTAATTCCAGCACTTTGGGAGGCCAAGGTGGGTGGATCGCGAGGTTGGGAGTTCAAGACCAGCCTGGCCAACATGGTGAAACCCTGTCTCTACTAAAAATACAAAAATTAGCTGGGTGTGGTGGCAGGTGCCTGTAGTTCCAGATACTTGGGAGATGAGGGAAGAGAATTGCTTGAAACCCAAAGGTGGAGGTTGCAGTGAGCCAAGATCACGCCACTGCACTCCAGCCTGGGCAAAAAAGCGAAACTCCGTCTAAAAAAAAAAAAAAAGTGTGGAAACATACAAATAACATAAAATGTACTCTTGTACCCACTTTTATGCACAGGTCCAGGGCATTAAGCAGTTTCACATGACTGTGCAGCCTTCACCACCACCCTTCTCCAGAGCATTTTCATCTTCTCAAACAGAAACTGTCCCCGTGAAACACAAACTCTCCATCCCCATCCCCCTCCCCCAGCCCTGGCAGTTTCCATTCCACTTTCTGTCTCTGCGAGTCTGACTGTGTTAGGGGCTTCCTGTGAGTGGAAGTTGATAGGATTTTTTTTTTCTTTGAGATGGAGTCTTGCTCTGTTGTCCAGGCTAGAGTATAGTGGTGCGATCTAGGCTCACTGCAACCTGGGCCTCCCAGGTTCAAGTAATTCTCCCACCTCAGCCTTCAGAGTTGCTGGGATTATAGGCGCCCGCCACCACACCCGGCTAATTTTTGTATTTTTAGTAGAGACAGGGTTTCACCATATTGGCCAGGCCGGTCTCAAACTCCTGACCTAAGGTGATCTGCCTGCCTCTGCCTCTGAAAGTACTGGGATTACAGGCGCGAGTCACCGCCACACCCGGCTCAGCATTTGTCCTTTCGCTCTGCATAATGACCTCAAGCCTCCTCCGTGTGGTAGCCTGTGTCAGTGTTTCATTGCTTTTCAAGGCTAAATAATATTCCATTGTACGGAGACACCACGTTTTGCGTATCCGTTCATCCAGCGATGAACACTTGGATGGCTCCTGCTTTTGGTTGTTGTGAATAAAGATGCTAGGAACATGGGTGTGCAAATATTTGTACAGGACAGGTCACTTTTGGTGATGAACCAACAAGGGGACAGGTGTGGAGGGCGGGGTCGCTGGAGCTGCCAGCTTTGGAGGCAAAAGCAGAGTGGGGCGTGGTGGGCTGGAGGAGGTCCGGAGCCTGGGGGAGGTGCAGGGGGAGGTGCAGGGGAAGGAGTAGGGAGTGGGGATGAGGTGGGCAGCGGCAGGGATGTCTGTAGGGGATCCTGCCTTCCCGTATACGACATGCCCTGGCTTGACCATCTCTCTCACCTTCTATGAAATCCTCGGTTGCCATATACACCCTGCCTCCGTGACCCGACTGTACTCCCCTAAGGGTCAGAACCATGTTTTCTCCATAACTGGGGTCTCCCCAGCATTCCAAAGAGGTAGGCTGATTTGGAGGACCCAAGGGCTGTCACAAAACAGCTGTCGGGCAGCTGAATCTAGACTTGCTGACCCATATTCAGAATTGCTTCCAAGGTGGGGGCCACCCAAGCCTGGTGGGAAAGAGACAAATGCTGGTCACTGTCCAGCAATGCACGATGTGGCAAAGGGACTGGGCTGCTATGATGCAGAACACCGCTCATATGCGTGGGTCAGCTAATGCCTGGTAACAAACACCCACAGGACCTCAGGGGCTGCACCAGCCCTCAGGGCTCAGCCAGTTTCTGTATTGGCCAGTTATTGGCACAATAATGATGAATGCCAAACCAGTCCCAAGCTCGGGGGCTAGCTGAGCATTCTCCCGGGCCTGTGGCTGGCGTGGCTCTGCCTCACACCACAGATTGGGCTGGGTCTCCCACCCTCCTGGGCTTGCTGGGCTCACTGAGGCAGCTTCTTGTCCTGGTGACGGCAGAGGCAACAGAAGGCAAGCCCACCCACACATGCACGTCTGCAAGCCCCTGCTTTGCTCTGCCTATGTCTTGCTGGCCAAAGCTAGCCTCAAGGCCACACTGGACATCCATGGTCGGGGAAGCAGGTTCTGCCTATGTGGGAGGAGCTGCAAGTCACATGACAGAGGGCAGGGACACAGGGAGGGGTGAGAATTGGGGCAAAGCTGCCACCTTTCTGGAATGTTCCAAAAGAAGATGGACGACTGCTACTCCTCTGCCCTGGAAGGGAGAGTTCTTTCCTCCCCACTGTAAAGTTTTCTGATTCCAATTCCAAAATGCTACGAGTCTTAATCAATGCCTGATGAACCATACTTGAGCAAACAGAATTTATTCTCTGTCAAGATCATTGTCTTTGTTTCCCTCCTAAATCCCCTGCGAATTCATCTTTTTTATTCCAGGCTTACTAGGAAATAAAAGATTTTGTCTGCGGGCTGATGGGTATTAGCAGAGCTATATGGAGCTGGAGTCGAAACTTGGAATGTTTGTGGATCAAAACCGAGCTGGCAGTGTCTGGGAGGAGGGAGCACTCGCTGAAACTCTGCCCGAGTTGTGGCTGTCAGTTGCCTCGACTGCCAGACTCGCTGTTTTGGGGCCGGGAGGGGGGATGTTGTTATGGATTGTGCTGGAAGGTTTTCTTGCTCTTGGCTTTTTTGGTGAAGGCCCTGGATTACTGCAGAAAATCCAGCTTATGTGTCCAAGGGCAAAGCAGGCCTGTTTATCTTTGACTTTTACACGCTTCACACACCTCCTGAGGTTTGACTCTAAGCAGCATTTGTGTCTTCCCAGATACAAGAAAACAGGAGGCAGGCACTGAGCTTGCAGGAGGCGACACAGCCAGTGCACGGCTTGCCATATGCTTAACGTGGCTCTGAGAAGAGAGGGTTGTTTTTTAATATTAAAAATGGCTATGGGAAAATCTGCCCTAACGCTATTGAGCGGTGCTGACATGAGATGTGTGCGGCTGTAACTTTCTGATTGGATTTGGGATCTGGGTTGCAGCCAGACACTGGAGACACATTCCTGAGCCATCTCAGCCCCTGCCTCTTTGCTGTGGCTGCTCTTTGGGGGCACACAGGTAGATGCAGGAGAGACTCAACTATTCAGCGATGGGTGTGCGCAGAAGAGTGATTCCCAGGTCAGGGAAGACTTTGGCCCCCAGAAGACATTTGGCAAAGTCTAGAGGCCTTTTTCATTGTCACAATTGGGAGGAGGGAGGTGCAGTAGCATCTGGTAGATAGAGGCCAGGGACACTGCTCAACGCCTACAGCAGATGGACCCACAGCCAAGAATCATCTGCCCCTCACATTATTCAGCCTTAACTTACAAAGGAAGGAAAGCCTGATGCATGCGTGCTGTGGTTCGAGTGTGTCCTCTCCAAACTTCGGTCTTGAAACTTCACGTCCATGTGTCTTAATCGCCTTAAGAGGTGATTAGGTCAAGAGCGACTCCCTCCATAAAGGGATTAGTGCCCTTATAAAAGGGCTTTGAGGCTGGACACAGTGGCTCATGCCTGCAATCCAGTACTATGGGAGGCCGAGGTGGGTGGATCACTTGAGCCCAGGAGTTCAAGACCAGCGTGGGCAACATAGTGAGACCGTGTCTCTAAAAAAAATAGCTGGGCGTGGAGTCACATGCCTGTAGCCCCAGCTATTTGGGAGGCTGAGGCGGAAGGATCACTTGAGTCCAGGAGGTCGAGGCAGCGGTGAGCTGTGATTGCACCGTTGCACTCCAGCCTGGGCAACAGAAGGAGACCCTACCACAAAAATACTACTACTAATAAAAGAGCTTTGGTGAAGGAAGTTTTTCCCTCTTGCCTTTCTGCCCTCTGCCACACGAGGACACAGCGTCCCCCCCCACCAGGAGGAGGCAGTGCTCCGAGTGCCATCTTAGAAGCAAGGCTGGACCCTCTCCAGACAGTGAAGCTCCTCAGCCCTGGATTTCAGACTCCCAGCCTCCCTGGCAAAGGCCCATGTGGCTACATCTTTGGAAGGGGGCAAATGCTGAGGCCTCATATGGTGGACCCACACCCTCTGGCCCTTTGATAGGGACCCTAATTCCATCCGTGAAGGCTTCACCCTCGTGACCTCATCACCTCTTACAGCGTCACCTCTTAATTCCATTACATTGGTGAGTAAACGTCAACATACAAATTTCTGGCCAGGCACGGTGGCTCACGCCTGTAATCCCAGCACTTTGGGAGGCCGAGGCGGGCGGATCACTAGGTCAGGAGATCGAGACCATCCTGGCTAACATGGTGAAACCCGTCTCTACTAAAAATACAAAAAAATTAGCCAGGCGTGGTGGCAGGCGCCTGTAGTCCCAGCTACCTGGGAGGCTGAGGCAGGAGAATGGCATGAACCCAGGGGGCGGAGCTTGCAGTGAGCGGACATCACACCACTGCACTCCAGCCTGGGCGACAGAGCAAGATTCTGTCTCAAAAAAAAAACCAAAAAACAAATTTTGAGGAGACACCATCATTCAAACCGCAGCAGTGGTGCTGGCTGCGTAAGTAACCATGACTGTGCAGGTGTCAACATGGCCATCTCACATGCATGTCACTCAACCATCAAAACACCCAACAGCAATTGCCCAAAGCCCCCCACCCTGCCCCACTCGTACCCACAGGCACTCCAGTCCCAGCTCACCCTGGGACATTATTTTCCCAGTGGCCAATAACTAGACAGTAACTGGCAAATACATTTGCGCAGCCCTATTTCTCCAAGCAGTTTCCCACAAGCTTGAGATGCAGGTGGTCCTCAGGGAAGGTCCTCATCTCTCCCCGTTGGCCTGCTTGGTTTTATATCATCCGCCTTGAAGTCCCTCTGCCAGAGGAGAGCCGGTGTCTGTGCGGGGTGCTTCCTCAGACACACCCAAGCTGCCGTCTTAATGAACCATCCCGTCAAGCTCAGCCACATTTTGTCATCTGGCCTCACACCTCCATCAGCTTTATCTCCCCCCATTCCCGAACCCAACAGCAGCGTCTGTGCATGTCCGGGAGTGCAGAGAGGCAGGGGTGGGAGTTCCCCCAGAGCCTGGCTCCAGCTCACCAGGAATACAGGACTGCTCTCCAGTTTCCCCCTTCCCCGTTCCCAGCCAGTCAGCCTCTGAACCCTTATCATCTGTTTCCCAAATAGTTCCAGATCCCTCCCCCATGCCCGGGTTTGGGCCACCATTACAATTTACCTGGATTACCTCTGCAGACTCCCAGGCTGCTGTTGGCAACTGTTGGAAGGTGCGGATGGGGGCGAAGAAGATGGTGGCGCACTGCCTCTGTCCTTCCTCTGCTCTGAGTTGGAGCCAACCCTGAGGTCTCCTTGCCCCTGGCAGGCCCAGTCTCATCGCCATGCACCAGAGAAGTGGCCGGGAAGCTCCCCGGGACCTGGTGGTGTTGCACCTGCTTGGCCCATTGACTCTCTGACTGCACCTCAGCCCCTGCCCCCTGCCAGGCAGAGTCACCTGCGCTTCTGCATCCTCCAGGGGCCTCTCTTTCCCACCTCAGGGCTCCGTGCAAATGGTGCCTTCTTTCTAGAATGCAGATAATGGAGGACAAATGTTGCTCCCCACAAAGCCTTCCCAACCACCTCATTTGGGTGGAGTGCCCCATCCTGGGCTCCCAGCCCTATTGCAGTGCACGGTAGTTGATGGCCCATCATCCTTCTTCCTTCAGGACAGAGGCCATGTCTGGCTTGTGGTCCCTTGATCCTGTGTGAGGGACATGTGCCTCCCAAATGCTTGGGCTCAGCCTTCTCTAGAGGCTTCTCCACTTTGTGGAGATCCTCTCAGTGTGTTGGCCACAGGATTCCCCTTCACTGATTCATCCAACAAATTCATTCCCCTTCACCGATTCATCCCCAAGCATTGATTCTGATGGGCACCAGCACCATAGCAGACCCAGGCAGACCTCACTCTCACCAGCCTCTCCTGCGGAGGAGAAGCAGACGATAAACAATGGCTGGACTATGGTGGGCAGTGGTGGTGCAGTGAAGAGAGATCACACAGGAGGAGGGTGTAGAGAGAGGCTGAGGGGGCTATTTTGGGGGCAGCCATGGAAATCTTCTCTGAGTGATGACATTAGAGACCTCAAGGAGGTGAAGGAACAAGCATGTGTTGCTGGCGGTGGGAACGGCAAGCGCGGGGCTTGGGGTGGCCCAGGGAGAGCACAGGTCAGCACGCCTGGAATTCAGCGGGGTCAGGGCAGTAACAGGGTCAGATCCTGTAGGGTTTGGGGGTGATGTTAAACACTCTGGAATCATCCTGCATGAGACGGGGTCATTGGACGTTTTTGAGCCCTGGGAGTTCCTCCTCAGATTTAAGCTTTAAGAGACCCCCTTTGCAAAGTTCCCACTATCTACTCCATCATCACATCCTCACAAATTGTCCGGACACAGCGGCTCACACCTATAATCCCAGCACTTTGGGAGACCGAGGTGGACGGATCACTTGAGGTCAGGAATTCGAGACCAGCCTGACCAACATGGTAAAACCCCATCTCTACTAAAAATACAAAAGAAAAAAATAGCTAGGCATGGTGGTGGGAACCTGTAATCACAGCAGCAGGAGAATCGCTCGAACCTGGGAGGCAGAGGTTGCAATGAGCCAAGATCACACCACTGCACTCCAGCCTGAGCGACAGAGTGAGACTCCATCTCAAACAACAACAACAACAACAACAACAAATCAATATACGGGTAATCTTTTCCCCATTCTACAGATGAGAAAACTGAGGTGCAGAGAGAAAGGGTGGTGACTTGCCTGAGGGTACAGAGCTTGAGTGTGTTGAACTTTGCCGGCATCCGGCTCAGATTCACTCTACAGGCTCCACTCCAGTTGCCCTGCAGTAGGAATGGCTCGACCAGTCTGCTCTGCAGGCCCAAAGCCAGGACGGTGTCAGGGCCAAAATGAGTGATGGTAAGGTCCAACTCGGTTCTTCGAGAAGTGAATCAGCTCCTGAGACATCGGTCTTCCAGATGCACCCCGTCACTACTGAGACCTAACCAAGCACTTGGGGGCTATTATACGGGTAGCTGTGGCTGTATTGGAAGGCCCGAGAGAGGAGGGAGTCACAGGTGACCCTCTGAGCAGGACACTCGGGCCCAAGATTCAGGGCCTGTCACCTTGGAGACAGTGTCAATGTTGGATGATTTTAGGTCAATGATGCCATCACAGAGGCCTTTAACCCAGTGGAAACCAGCTTGGCAGGTACATGCTTTTTTTCTTCCTTTACTGTTTCATTCTACCAACCTCCCTGATTGGGTTATAGGTGGGGTTCTCCGAAGCCCCCCGGAAAGCCCCTCAGGCTTACTTGGGAGTGTGGAGATGGAGGGGATTATTTACTCACTCCCCGGGAGCAGAGGAGGGAGACTGTCCCTTGACTGGGGGATGCTCTGAGAGATGCCGTCTGCTGTGAGGCGGGAAGAGGAGGGGGTCCCCGATCCTCCCCGCTGCTCTTCCCACTTCTTTTGGGAGCATGGGATGGAAGATGCATAAAAATTCAAACCATCCTCAAAATAAATGAAAGGAATATATATATATATCAGAGAAGGAGATAACCATAGCAATCATTGTCACTCAAAGGTAATAAAAATAAGGATCGTAAACATAAACTTGTAAATTGCAGGCTGCACTCCCTGCCGATGTTTGCTGCCACGAGAGAGCACATTCCGAGGAAAGGCAAGCACCTTCCAGACTTTCCAGGACACTCTGGACTTGTCCCTCTGATTAAAACCTCCAGAAGGAAAAATATGGGAGGAAAATAGTGAGTTATGGGGGGGAAATAAGGACCAAAACTGTGACAAAAATGGAGAACACAAATTATGTTTACAAATGTTTCCCTGGCTGACAGAGACTCTGCCTGGAACAGATCACATATCATAAGGTGGCCGCCTTCCCGGGTGTGGGGGCTCCTGGATGAGTACAGAGTGTTCTGTGAGCGACAGCCCCCCCCCGTATCCCCCCCACTCCGCCAGCCTCGTGGAGCTGCACTGGGGATGGCTCATTCTGAGCGTCAGCCGCCACCTTCCTCCTCTGCAGCCATCAGACGGAAGCTGTTGCTGTGGCAAACAAACCAGACAAGACGCACCACAGCAGCTGGGCTGTCTGCAGAGGGCCATCCAGGCCTCCTTGCTAGAAACATTCATTTTAGATGGACAAATGGAATATTTTGTCCTCTTTGCCTTCTGATATTTGTCTTCTGCCAGCAGAGAGCTAGGACCCAGGCATCTAACTACAGCTAGTGAAATGTTCCTGACTCCCTGCTTGGGTTGCATCCTGCGACGGCCACTCACGGCCCGACAAACACTTCGTCCTGCCTGGGCACCACCCTTCAGCTGTAACCGGCGACGTGATTCCCAAGCACTTTTTAAACTTTCTAGTCAAAAATTAGATACCACTGCTCACTTACCAGATTTGCAAAAATCAAGATAATAAAGCTAAGGAAGGCTGGGTGTGGTGGTTCAGGCCTGGAATCTCAGCACTGTGGGAGGCCGAGGAGGGAGGATTGCTTCAGCTCAGGAGTTGAAAGTTGCAGTGAGCCGCGATCACGCCACTGCACTGCAGTCTGGGTTACAGAGTGAGGCCTTGACTCAATAAAATAAAATATAAAGTAAAATAAAAAATAAATAAGGCTAAGGAAGAAAACCAAAACACAGCACTCGGTTTGGGGAAGGTGGGATGACATAGTGCCCTCAGGCTGCTTCGTTTGCAAATTGGAATGATCTTTTCGGAAGGAATGGGGGAGTGTCTTAGGAATCTGTAAAAAGTTCACAGCCAGGTGTGGTGGCTCACGCCTGTAATCCCAGCACTTTGGAAGGCCATGGTGGCAGGATCATTTGAGCCCAGCCTGGGCAACATGGCGAAACCCTGTCCCTACAAAAAATACAAAAAATATTTGCTGGATGTGGGGGTGCATGCCTGCAGTCCCAGATGCTCAGGAGGCTGAGGTGGGAGGATCCCTTGAGCCTGGGAGGCAGAGGCTGCAGTGAGCCATGATTGCGCCACTACACTCCAGTCTGGGCAACAGAGTGAGTCTCTGTTTCAAAAAAAAGTTCCCTGCCTTGATTTGCTCTGAGTTGAATTGTGTCCCCCAGAAATAGAGTTCCAAGTCCTAACCCTGGTGCCTGTGAATTTGACTTTATTTGGAAATAGGGTCTTTGCAGATGTAATTAAAGTTAAGATGGTATGTGTGCTGTCTTTATTATTATTATTATTTTTTCTGAGACAGAGTCTTGCTCTGTCACCCAGGCTGGAGGGCAGTGGGGTGACCTCAGCTCACTGCAACCTCCACCTCCTGGGTTCAAGCAATTCTCCTGCCTCAGCCTCCCAAGTAGCTGGGATTACAGGTGCACGCCCGGCTAATTTTTTTTTTTTTTTTTTAAGTAGAGACAGGGTTTCACCCCATTGGCCAGGTTGGTCTCGAACTCCTGACCTCAAGTGATCCACTTGCCTCGGCCTCCCAAAGTGCTAGGATTACAGGTGTGAGCCGCTGCACCCAGCCGTCTGCTGTCTTTGTGAGAGGAGAGACACACAGGGAGATCGAAGGCCCTGTTAGGATGGAGCCAGAGGTTGGAGGGACGCAGCCACATGATGAGGCATGTCGGAGGTTGCTAAGGACACCTTGAAGCTGAGGGAGGGGCACGAACAGATTCTTCCCAGGAGCCTGGAGGCAGCAGAACCATGCTGACACCTTGATGTTGGAATTCTGGCCTCCAGAACCATAGAGCAATACGCCTGTTGCTTTAAGCCACCCAGTTTGTGGTACTTTGTTACCGCAGCCCTAGCAAACTAAGACACTCTTTATTTTTATTTTTATGTTTTTTGAGACGGAGTCTTGCTCTTTTGCCCAGGCTGGAGTACAGTGGCATGATCTTGGTTCACTGTAACCTCTGCCTCCCGGGTTCAAGGGATTCTTCTGCCTCAGCCTCCCAGTAGCTGGGACTACAGGCTGCCACCACCATGCCTGACCAATTGTTGTATTTTTGGTAGAGACGGGGTTTCACCATGTTGGCCAGGCTGGTCTTGAACTCCTAACCTCAGGTGATCGTCTCGCCTGGGCCTCCCAAAGTGCTGGGATTATAGGCATGAGCCACCGTGCCGGGTTACAAACTAACACACTCCTTTTGGGCTTTTACTTTCACTTCTAGGAAGAAACCTTGTAGCTCATTATTTGCCACATTTATTTTTATTTCCACATAGTCAGACTATATTTCCCAGTGTCCTTTGCAGTTAGCTATGGCCATGTGATCGAGTTCTGGCCAATAGAATGTGGTCAGAAGTGACATAAATGCCAGACCCGGGCAATGGAAACCTTGTGCTCCCCTTCGTGGGTCTGTGCCCCCAAGGTTGCCCCCAATACCTACTGAACTACTGTATGTGTGAAAAATGACCTTCTCTTGAGGCTGGAGAGTTACTGTTCCAGTACTTAGCATAGCTTGGCTAACATAAGGAAATAATCAGAGATAAATAAAAGCAAAGATACACAGGCCAGGATTTTTCCATATTCCACATCATTTACTAGGGGCAGCCAGGGTGTAAGACAAAGTCACTTTTCTTTCTTTCTTTTTTTCTTTTTTTTTTTTTTGAGACGGAGTTTTGCTCTTGTTGCCCAGGCTGGAGTGCAATGGCGTGATCTTGACTCACTGCAACCTCTGCCCCCGAGGTTCAAACGATTCTCTTACCTCAGCCTCCCTAGTAGCTGGGATGACAGGCGTGCGCTACCACACCCGGCTAATTTTGTATTTTTAGTAGAGACGGGGTTTTTCCGTGTTGGTCTGGCTGGTCTTGAACTCCCGAGCTCAGGTGATCCGCCCGCCTCGGCCTCCCAAAGTGCTGGGATTACAGGCATGAGCCACTGCGCCACTCACTTTTCTTTTAATATTCAGGGCAGCATGACCCCAAGCCTTTGTCCTTTACATTTCTGGGCAGCCGTTCTTTCTGGGATGTCATGGGGTCTCTTTAGGCGCACCCCAGGTCAGCCTCCTGCCCCACTGTTCCCTCCATTCGGGGTTCACGCCATTGCTGTGGCCAGAGACAGTCATCAGCATGCCTTGGGGCTGGTGTTCACTCTGGGCTGTCTGAGCCGTTCAGATTCTCCCTGCCATTGTGTGTTGCCTGCTCCTGTTTCTGCTTCTAGCAGTAGCTCCTTGGGGTCCTGCTCATTGGAGTCATTCGACATATACTGGGCCAGGCATGGTGGCTCAAGCCTGTAATACTAACACTTTGGGAGACAGAGGCGGGGGATCACTTGAGGTCAGGAGTTTGAGACCAGCCTGGCCAACACAGGGAAACCCCATCTCTACTAAAAATACAAAAATTAGCCAGAAATCACTTGAACCCAGGAGGCAGAGGCTGCAGTGAGCCAAGATCGTGCCACTGCACTTCAGCCTGGGCAACAGAGTGAGACTCTGTCTCAAACAAAACAAAATGAAAAAACAAATACTATGTGCCCACACTGCATACCAGTCTCTGGCTCTCTGCAGGGGGTAAAACGGAGAATGAGACAGGCATGATCCCTGTCTTCGTGGAGCTTCTATCTGGCAGGGCAAAGGGACATTAAAACAATGTTTAATTAGAATAGTGATGAATGCAATGAATACAATGTATAGGGTCCCATGGGAGTGGATACAAGGTAGGGTGACTATGTTTTATCATCCAAATCAGAACATCTTTGAGAATGTAAGAGGATGCTATTAATAATTATGCCAGAGCAATGAGTGAGAACCAGGGCTGCCTCAGGGAAGGCAGGACCTCTGGCCACCTAGGAGACCAACCCAGCCCCCAACAAACCCTCTCTGAGCAGCTCCCTCCCAGTTTTGGACCCAGCCCTGACCAATAGCTCAGGGGCTTGGATGAGTTCTCTCAGGCTTGACTGAATCTCGCTCTTCAGAAAATCACCTTACCACCGCCTTCAGGGCCCAGGTGGGCTGGAAACAAGTTCCCTGTATGTGATTAACACAATGGTTGAGAATACAGGACGAAGCTGTGACTCACGTTTTGCTATGCATGGAATCACTTGGGATTCCAGGCTGACTCTGGGCTGCCATCTTCTAACATGGTGATGAAATGGGTGCAATTGGGGTATCTGGAATGTTATTGATTGATTGATCGAGACAGAGTCTCACTCTGTCTCCCAGGCTGGAGTGCAGTGGCAGGATCTTGGCTCACTGCAACCTCCGCCTCTGGAGTTCAAGCAATTCCTGTGTCTCAGTCTCTCTAGCAGCTGGGATTACAGGCCCACACCACCACACCTGGCTAAGTTTTGTATTTTTGGTGGAGACGGGGTTTCACCATGTTGGCCAGTCTGGTCTCGAACTACTGACCTCAAGTGATCTGCCCACCTCCGCCTCCCAAAGTGCTGGGATTACAGGTGTGAGCCATCGCACCCAGTCATCATCATCAACATTATTATTATTATTATTATTATTATTATTGTTATTATTTTGAGAGAGAGTCTCACTCTGTCACCCAGGCTGGAGTGCAGTGGCACAATCTCCCCTCACTGCACCTCTGCCTCCCAGGTTGAAGTAACTCTCATGCCTCCGCTTCCTGAGTAGCTGGGATTACAGGCATGTGCCACCACGCCCAGCTGATTTTTATAATAGTAGAGATGGGGTTTCACCATGTTGGCCAGGCTGGTCTCAAACTCCTGACCTCAAGTGATCTGCCCACCTCAGCCTCCCAAAATGCTGGGATTACAGGTGTGAGCCACTGCACCCAACCGATGATCTTTTATTTTCAAAATGTTTCAGAGTAATTTTTTTTTTAACGTCAAACAATTTTTAAAAACATATATATGTGGCAAAAAGAAAAGGAAAAAAGGAAATTCACAAAATCAGAACACTGATTCCTCTGGTTAACTTTTATTTTCTTCATTTTTGGGAACATTTTCCAATTTCTTCCAACAAGTATCTATTACTTTTTACTTTTAAAATTTAAAATAAAAATGGTCAAAGTATGACGTGATGCTGTTTAAAATGTCAAATGGTATTTCTGGGATTATAATGCTAGTGGGTCTCTGGTCCCCCTATCTCTGGTCCTGTGACCCTTGGTCCACATGTCTGGGCACAGCAAGACTCTGTCTTTAAAATACATCTCAACCTCATGCCTGTAATCCCATCACTTTGGGAGGCCGAGGCAGGTGTATTGTTTGAGCTCAGGGGTTCGAGACCAGCCTGTGCAACATGGTGAAACCCTGTCTCTACAAAATTAGCCAGGCATGGGCCGGGCGCAGTGGCTCACACCTGTAATCCCAGCACTCTGGGAGGCCGAGGTGGGCAGATCATGAGGTCAGGAGATCAAGACCATTCTGGCTGGGACCAGTAGCTGGGATTGAGATGGAGTTTCGCTCTTATTGCCCGGGCTGGAGTGCAATGGCGCGATCTCAGCTCACTGCAACCTCCGCCGCCTGGTTTCAAGTGAGTCTCCTGTCTCAGCCTCCCGAGTAGCTGGGATTACAGGTGCATGCCACCGCGCCTGGCTAATTTTTGTATTTCTAGTAGAGACGGGGTTTCATCATATTGGTCAGGCTGGTCTGGAACTCCTGACCTCAGGTGATCCGCCCGCCTTGGCACCCCAAAGTTCTGGGATTCCAGGCATGAGTCACTGCGCCCATCCAGTTTGCATATTATTTACTGGATAATACATTTTCTCAATATAGTCTCAATCATATAAGCTTTCCTCCCCCACCCCATTTTTCTTTTTCTTTTTTATTCTTTTTTGAGATAGGGTCTCACTCTGTCACTTAGGCTGGAGTGCAGTGGCGTGATCTCGGCTCATTGCAGCCTCTACCTCTTGTATTTAAGCGATTCTCATGCCTCAGCCTCCCAAGTAGCTGGGATTACAGGCATGCACCACCACACCCGGCTAATTTTTTGCATTTTTAAAATAGAGACGGGGTTTCGTCATGTTGGCCAGACTGGTCTTGAACTCCCCACCTCAGGTGATCTGCCTGCCTCGACCTTACAAAGTGCTGAGATTACAGGCATGAGCCACTGCACCCAGCCCCTTTTTTCTTTTAAAATCTGCATAGGTACAGACCACATCTTTGTGATTCCATCTTTAGGATCTGGGGGAGGAAGGAGGGGACTCCCAATAATGGGATTTTTGACCTTGAATGGACACTGACCTTCATCCCTTCTCCACAAAGAATCCACAGGGCCACAGACAGCAGCGTCTGATGCTGTCAAGCCTTGCAGATGGCTCCCTGAGTCCATCCAGACTCATCGGTTAGGGCGCCCAGGCTGGAAGGCCACCCAGCGGGGACTGGGCCTGGACACCTGCTCTCCCAGCTGCTTTGCCCTTGTCTTGCTCCACATCCCAGGCGTCCCAGAGAGGCTCTTCACTGCCCTTTGCAAAACAGCCCAGGGTGGGAAGGAGAGGCTGGGGTGCAGGTCCCAGCTCTGTGATGGGCTCTCAGGCAGTCCCTTCCCTGATGCATTTCCTTCTCGGCTCTGTCTTTGCCGTGTTTTCCTTGGCTGGCTTTTTAAGGCTGGGGCTATGCAAAAATCCTCACTTCTGAAAGAAGAAATGTGGACAGTGGGCAAAGTTTATTCAGTAAGAGGCACTTTTCACCACAGTCCCTATGCTACCCAGGGACCCTCTTAAAAATGGGAATAACTTCGTTTCTGCTAATCGATCTACATGCTTATTATTTTAAAAAATCATGAATAAAATAGAAAGGTGTGCTGTAGAAGGTGAAAATCACATGCATAAATACCGCCATATTTTTAGATGGGTGGAGAGGGGGAGACAGACTTGCTGGTTTCCTGGCAGCCTCACATTCCCAGCTGAAGGTGATGCTGCGGCCCTGTTACCTCCTTTTCCTTCCTCTTCTCACTTCACTGTCAACAAAACATCTGACCTGCAGAGGGGAGTGACTTGGGTTTTACTAAAAACAGAGTCATGATGCTCAGACAATAGCAACATTCTTCGTGTCTATTTTGGTTTCCTTTAAGCTAAGCATAGATTTTTCTGGAAAGGACCGGAGTTGGCTGTTCTCCCTGCGTGGAAAACAACAGCTCAGCGAAGCACCTGGTTTTCTCAAGTTCCCTGACCTCCAGTCTTGCTCCTGATTCTTGATGACAAAACACATTCAATGCCCTTGATTGATTTAGCAGAGAAGCGGCAATGTTGCAGGATGGAACGCAGCCCATTCTGCCTGCAAATGGAATGCCTCAGCTGTGATGGTGTTCTGTTTTGAGAAAAGACTAGGTCAGTTGCAGTGGGTCAATGCTGAACTCAGAGACTGAATATCCAGCTGTCTTAGTTCTTCCTGGTAAAGGCTATATATCTGAGCTATTCATGCAACCCCCACTCCCATTTGCCCTGCGTTTCTCCCTGCATTCACTCCTACCTTCTGTCATATTTGCCCCCAACACTCAGGTTTTTATATTTGTTCTCTTGCTCACTTTGCTGTATCTGTAATTCTATTTGTCGAACAGTCCAAGTTTTAGGGCCAGAAGGAGTCATCTGGTCTCTACCTTTACATTGTAGGATAAGGTGCTCCCACTGTGTTCAGGCAGGCCAAGGGTTATTCTGCCTTTTTTTTTTTTTTTTTTTTTTTTTGGAGACGGAGTCTCGCTCTGTCGCCCAGGCTGGAGTGGCCGGATCTCAGCTCACTGCAAGCTCCGCCTCCCGGGTTTACGCCATTCTCCTGCCTCAGCCTCCCGAGTAGCTGGGACTACAGGCGCCCGCCACCTCGCCCGGCTAGTTTTTTGTACTTTTTTAGTAGAGACGGGGTTTCACCGTATTAGCCAGGATGGTCTTGATCTTCTGACCTCGTGATCCGCCCGTCTTGGCCTCCCAGAGTGCTGGGATTACAGGCTTGAGCCACCGCGCCCGGCCTTTTTTTTTTTTTTTTTTTTTTGAGACAGAGTCTTGCTTGATTGCCCAGGCTGGAGTGCAGTGGTGCGATCTCAGCTCACTGCAGCCTCAAACTCCTGGGCTCAAGTGATCCTCCTACCTCAGCCTCCTGAGTGGTTGGTACTGCAGATGCATGTCATCATGCCTGGCTAATTTAAACATTTTTGTTGTTGTTGTTGTTGTTGAGGCCAGGCGTGGTGGCTCATGCCTGTAATCCTAGCACTTTGGGAGGCTGAGGCAGGTGGATCACCTGAGGTCAAAAGTCCGAGACCAGCCTGGCAAAGAGTCCTGCCTCAGCCTCCCAAGTAGCTGGGACTACAGGCACCCACCGCCACGCCCGGCTAATTTTTTGTATTTTTAGTAGAGATGAGGTTTCACCGTGTTAGCCAGGATGGTCTCGATCTCCTAAACTCATGATCTACCCGCCTCGGCCTCCCAAAGTGCTGGGATTACAGGTGTGAGCCACTGCGCCTGGCCAAGGGTCAGATCTTGATGTCCAACATTGGTTATGGGAGCAACAAAAAAACAAAACCCATGCTGCCCACTGGCTTCCGGAAGTTCATGGTCTACAACGTCAGGGAGCTTGCTGCTGATGTGCAACAAAGCTTACTGCGCTGAGATCGCTCACAGCGTTCCTCCAGGAACCGCGAAGCCATCGTGGAAAGAGCCGCCCAGCTGGCTGTCAGAGTCACTGTCCCCCATGCCAGGCTGCGCAGCGAAGAAAATGAGTAGACACATGTGCGTGTTTGGTGTTTAAATAAAACTGTAAAAACTGCAAAAAAAAAAAAAAAAAAAAAAAAAAAAGTGCAGATTCTGAATCCCAGTCTCCCTGCTCCCCGATCTGGGGGTCTGGGGCGGAAGCTGGGCATCCTGATTTTTAGTTTCCTGGGCGATTCTGACCACCTGGTGGGTTTGGACTTCAACGTGCTCACTTAGAATTTCTTTCTTTTCTTTCTTTCTTTTTAGAGACGGAATCTCACTCTGTCGCCCAGGCTGGAGTGCAGTGGCGCAATCTCGGCTCACTGCAAGCTCTGCCTTCCGGGTGCCCGCCACCACGTCCGGCTAATTTTTTGTATTCTTTAGTAGAGACGGGGTTTCACCGTGTCAGCCAGGATGGTCTCGATCTCCTGACCTCGTGATCCACCCGTAATCCCAGCACTTTGGGAGGCTGAGGCGGGCGGATCACGAGGTCAGGAGATCGAGACCATCCTGGCTGACACGGTGAAACCCCGTCTCTACTAAAAATACAAAAAATTAGCCGGGCGTGGTGGTGCGCGAGGCTGAGACAGGAGAAAAGAAATTTACAAAGGATAAACTGCTCAGCAAATGAAACAGATTAAACAAAGAATTGTATTCGATGAATTTTTTTTTTTCATCGAATCTTGCTTCGGACCCTTCTTCATCTGAAGAGTCTTGCTCAGTCTCCCAGGCTGGAGTGCAGTGGCCTGATCTTAGCTCACTGCAACCTCTGCCTCCCCGGTTCAAGCGATTCTCCTACCTCAGCCTCCCAAGTAGGTGGGACTACAGGTGTGCGCCACCACGCACAGATAATTTTTGTATTTTTAGTAGAGACGGAGGTTTCACCATGTTGGCCAGGCTGGTCTCGATCTCTTGACCTTGTGATCTGCTTGCCTCAGCCTCCCAAAGTGTTGGGATTACAGGCGTGAGCCACTGCATCCAGCCTTTCACTTGGTTTTCTATGAAAAAGAGAAAATCTGATTGACACTGTGGAAGATACTACATTTAAAAAAAAAAAAAAGTACTATATTTTCTAATATTATCAGTGTTTTTTCCTGAAGCTTTTGCCGCTTTTTCAAAATCTGGAAGAAACAAGGCGGTTGATTCCTCTAATTTCAGGAGCATGTAGCTTCATTTATAATAATGTTTTTGAAAAAATAAATTAAACCGACAGTTTCATTTGTAGGACTGACTTTAATAACACGCCTCTACTGAACAAATGGCGATTAACTGGGGAAAACGGAATTACGGTAACCGGGGTAATGGGGTCAGGGACTCCCTTTCCTTCGCTGCTTGTTGGGTGGCGCGGCGAGAACGCTCTGAGGAGGTTTGGTCTGTCGGCCACGCCGTAGGCCGCGGTGCATTCTGGGTCCTGGCAATATGGCGTCCTCCTTGATGTGCTGATGAGATGAGTTTCCCTGTAGCTCCAAACCAGAGGGCAAAGCTCCCCTGACCCAATAAGCCCTCATTGTCCGTTTTCTCCGTGGTTCCGTGTCGCCCGTTTCTCAGGACTCGTTCTCAGGCAGGAGAGAGCCTCGGGGCTGAAGGCCAGGACCAGCCAGGCCGCGCGGACCTGAGGTTGAGGAACCGGGTGCGGGCGGGCACGATGGGCCGGTCCTGGCTCTGGTTGCGGCAGCTCAGACGAGTGCGGGACCCGCAGGGCTGAGAGTGGCTGGAGGAGACCCAGGGCCCTTTGAACCCGATCCCTTGGCCGGAGACCTCGGCCCAGTGGGCGAACCGGCACCAAGAGCGGCCTGCCTGTCCTCGGAACTGCTGAGGCGTTGGAGGCCGAGAGCAGGGTCATCGTGAGGCCTGAAGTCTCTTACGCTTTTGACAGCTCCGCTCGCAGCCCCTCTGGAAACGTGCAGCCCCAGGAGCAGCCAGTGGCTTGGGACTTGGGCTGGTGTGTGTCTGCGGAGCTTCTTGGGCTGCCCCATTTCCTAGCGGCCCCCACCTCCCCACTTCCCGCCCAGAGTTAGAGATAAGGATCTCAGACTTTTTGTCTGAGTAAGGGTCTCCGCACTCTCCATCCATTTGTTTTTCGATTCCCCGTTTTTCTGTTTCTTATTTCACCAATTCTGGTACACGCTAGTTTTTAAGGCTGGAGGTTCTTGAGCGCTTGCTGCCAAGGACTCCCCCACCCCCTCCCCCACTGATGGAGTCCGAAATGCTGCAGTCGCCTCTTCTGGGCCTGGGGGAGGAAGATGAGGCTGATCTTACAGACTGGAACCTACCTTTGGCTTTTATGAAAAAGAGGCACTGTGAGAAAATTGAAGGCTCCAAATCCTTAGCTCAAAGCTGGAGGATGAAGGATCGGGTAAGTGGATTCTGAAGGCACCCCTTGAACTTGGTAGTTTCTCCAACAAAGAAAGTTTACAGCCTGAAAAGTGTCCTTGGGAAAGCGCCGACATTTCCCCCCAGCCACACGTTGTAAGTCAATTAGAAAGCAAAAGCCATTTCAGACTGCAGTTTTTGGCTGAAAATGGGAAAGGCTGTTTTAATTAGTCGTTATTCACTGGGTAGTGTTAATTCAATTCCAACTAAGTTCTGATTCAGATAATAAAAGTTAAGCAAATTTGAAATACAGCATTGCGAGTATTTACATGCTCTTCGGCATACTACTTTGTTCTGTTAACACTTAGAGGAAGGGCAACGTGCGATATAATGCTTATACCCACATAATTAGTCTACTTTGTAAAATTTCCAAGCTGGGTGAAGTGCAGAAGTCTGATATACTATGCTAGGAAACGAGATTACTGGAAAATGTTCAACTAGTAACAAATTAGTGCAAAGTTATTTTAAAGTTACAGTGAACTTCATTCTAGTCTTAACAATTTGTCTTGAAGCTAGACTTTCCTCCTTTTATGTAGGGTCCTGTTGCTGTAACTTGGAGACAGGATTTCTTTAATCGTGAGTTAGGGTATGAGGCATTGAGTGCAGGTTTCAGGTTGTCCTCATGGTGTTGGAGTGTGGAGAGTGATTCACAAGCAGCTGGTAGGAAAGAAAACAGCTGAATTTTGTTGAATTTATCCTTCATAAGATACCATCTATTTCCTGGTCTCAAAAGCAAAAGGGTGGTACTGCTTCTCATGTATGCACACTTATAATTTGTCTTTTTGTAAGTTATGTTCTCCCTCCAGGCTGCTTTTATTTATTTGCACGTTTCAGTGGTATAAAAGAGGAAGTTGGTGTTACAAGGTTTGATTTCCTTTAGGCTTATGTATATGTTTATGGAATATTATTGTTTTTTCATATATGATGATGAACATATATAAGATTACACTTCTGGGCTGGGCGCGGTGGCTCACACCTGTAATCCCAGCACTTTGGGAGGCCAAGGCGGGTGGATCACCTGAGGTCAGGAGTTTGAGACCAGCCTGGCCAACATGGTGAAACCCTGTCCCTACTAAAAATACCAAAATTAGCCGGGCTTGATGGCAGCTGCCTGTAATCCCAGCTACTCGAGAAGCTGAGGCTGGAGAATCGCTTAAACCTGGGAGGCAGGGGTTGCAGTGAGCTGAGATCGTACCATTACACTCTAGCCTAGGAGACAGAATGAGACTCTGTCTCAAAAATAAATAAATAAATAAATAAATAAATAAAGATTATACTTCTGGTAACTCTAGTCAGTCAGTAGTAAGCAGTACTTTAGTTACTGATTTGGCTTACTTCTAAAAGATTAGAAAAATTTGTTTCATCGGAAAGCAGTTTAAGGAGTTAAATAAGTTAGACATTGGGGGAGGTTGTATATTCTATCTTATGGACATCTTTAGTAGTAATTATATAGTTAAAAGCTTTTGTGGTTGCTATACATATATGAAAATACTTTTTTTTTTAAAAATTCTGTGTAGAGGGCAGTTTTTTTTTTTTCTTTTGAAATGTGGTTCCCTCTGCTGTCCTAAACCTATGTTCCAACTGTTCGAAACTGATTAATGGGTATATATTTGATCTTTTAATTAAAACATTAATTTGTGAATGATCAACATTCCATAATAAGCTTTTCACAGATTGTTAAGAGAAACAAGTTCTGTGACTCTTAGTAACTACTGAGATTGTTGCTTAGAAAGCAGCTGGGGAGAAAGTTTGCTGTATCTGTTTTTCAGTGGAGAAAATCAGCAGCTAACATCTTCAGTTGAGTTTGTGGGAGTTTGGAATCTTGTCATCTCTTCCCTCAGGTCAGACCTTGATGGACCGTTTCACACACCCTATAGGACAGAAGTTGCAAACTCAAATGATACTAAGCGTGAGAAGGTAGCATAAGTGAATGAAACAGGCCACATTTTTTTTTTTTTTTTTTTTTGAGACGGAGTCTCGCTGTGTCTCCCAGGCTGGAGCGCAGTGGCGTGATCTCGGCTCACTGCTAGCTCCGCCTCCCGGGTTCACGCCATTCTCCCGCCTCAGCCTCCCAAGTAGCTGAGACTACAGGCGCCCGCCACCACGCCCGGCTAGTTTTTTGTATTTTTAGTAGAGACGGGGTTTCACCATGTTAGCCAGCATAGTCTCGATCTCCTGACCTCGTGATCCACCCGCCTCGGCCTCCCAAAGTGCTGGGATTACAGGCTTGAGCCACCGCGCCCGGCAAAACAGGCCACATTTAAGAAGAATAATGGCATAGGTTCACAGATAAAGATAAATGGCAGCTGACATTTGACACAGTGTGTGTGACAGTTTCTGGAGGGTGGGAACGGGAGCTCCCTGATGCTGTAACTGAAGGCAACTGGGCCTTGGCCAGGCCTCTCTCTTTCTTTGTCTTTGAGAAGCCAGCAAACTTTTATTTTTTTAAATGTAAAGTCTTCCAATTTGTAAATATTCTTACTAATTCAGATATATTACCAAACACGTTGTAGTCCAACACTGTAGGCTGAACAAACCCCATTTGTGGAGTGTTTTTCTGTTTCTTTTCTTTTCTTTTTTTTTTTTTTTTTGAGACAGGGTCTTGCTCTGTCATCCAGGCTGGAGTACAGTGGTGAGATCACACGGCTCACTGCAGCCTCGACCTCCTGGGCCCAAATGATCCTCCCACCTCAGCCTCCCCAGTAGCGAGACCATAAGTGTGCGCCACTATGCCTGGGGTTGGGGAGTCTCACTGTGTTGCGCAGGCTGGTCACTGGCATCCTATTTAGTGGCCTTGCTACAGATCCCTAAAGTTGACATCTTTACCAAAGCTGACTGACTGATGATTCCTAAGAAGTTTTTTTTGCTCTTCAACATCTGGCATCCTTCCAGAGCGACAGACCATGCCCGCTGGCAGTTGGGACGCCTGCCATCTTTGTTTTCAATCAGTCTTGGTTTTCAAATGCCACTTTTACCACATTTTAATTTCTAAGTTAATTTCTAAGTTAACTTCTAAGTTTCTAATTTTAAACTGTTAGTTTAAAATTATTATCAAGTTAGTTTGTTGTTTGATTAATTCTGCTATTTATAGTGAATGAGGCATGCATGCATCCATAGTGTTTTTAGCTTACAGTTTTCAAATAATTAGACGTATATGAATTGTAGTTCAGAATGAATCATTCACAGACCTTTGGCTAAAACATATATGTATATATCTCCCCTATTTGTGTTTTTGGCTCACTGCAACCTCCGCCTCCTGGGTTCAAGCGATTCTCCTGCCTCTGCCTCCTGAGTAGCTGGGACTACAGGCGCCCGCCACCAGGCCCGGCTAATTTTTTTTGTATTTTTATTAGAGACGGAGTTTCACCATGTTGGCCAGGCTGGTCTCAAACTCCTCACCTCAGGTGATCCACCCACCTTGGCCTTGCAAAGTGCTGAGATTATAGGTGTGAGCCACTACGCCTGGTCTAACTGTGATACTTTATAATCACAGAGCTCATTTTCCTACTGGAAAGTGGGTAGTGGGGATAAGTGGTCTCAGATGACTCTTTTGCCTGGAATATGTGGGCTGGAATCAGGGATGCTTGAGAGCTGTTGCTCTGAAAGTGTTGACAGACATGCTATGTCTACACACATGTAGACTGGCAGACATACTGTCTACATGCAGGTGGCACTCCGGCAGACATGTTCTGTGTACACGTGTGTGGGGTCATTGCCAGACACACTATTTCCATGCATGTGGAGGACCACTGACAGGCATGCTATGTCTACATGTGTAGGGGATGTAACGGTAAGATGAAGAAGACTATTTTGTAAACCATTCTCTAGGCTCAGTTGCATTGCTCTGTAGCCATACTTTGCGTAGGTCATGGAGGAAGCAGAGTAGATCTGTTCAGCTAATACATGGACTGCCAAAGGTTTAGGCGGCCTTTTCCACAAGGGTAATAGCGATCCTTCATAATCCTACACTACCCCCTCTACTTTCCTCACCTCGCGTCCTCTCCACGTCCCAGCTGCGCCCTGTTCCACTCCCCTGAGACTGCTCTCCACATGGCCCCGGTTTGTTGCTAAATCGAAAGTTCTCTTCTCTGTCCTTATTTCACCTTTCAGCAGCATCCCACAACATGGACCATTGCCTCTTCATAAAGCTCTTCCCTCACTTGCTTCTGTGCCTTCACGAAACTTGGATTTTCCTCTTAGGTCACTAGTTGTTCCTTCTCAGACTCCTTTGCTACCCGACACCTAAATGCAGGGGCACCCCAGGAATTGATCTCGGACTCCATTCTCTGTTCTGGGTGTGCCCCTCCCTAGCAGATCTCATCAGGGCCCAGGATTTTAAATACTGTCTACACACCAGTGATGCTTAAACCCCCAATCTTTAGTTCTGATCAGGCCTGAAATTTCTGTCTCCGATGCCTACCTATTGCCTGCTTTTTCTTAGTTTTCTCCATCACCACTTGCCACAACCACCATCCACTCAGTTGTTCAAGCTGTAAGTTTAGAGTTTATCCTTAATTATTTCCTCTCCCTCTCTTTATCGCCTCATCCAATTCATTAGAACCCATCAGCGTTACTTCCAAAGCATGTCTTACATTGGCCTGCTTCATTTTGTCTCCACTGCTGCAGCCCCAGTTCAGGCAGCCGCTGTCTCTTGTCTGGGTTCTCCATTCATGTCCTGACTGGTTTCCCTATGTCCATTCTTGCCCTAAAACCAGTTTTTCACATAGCAGTCAGAGGAATCTTTTATTTTTATTTATTTTGAAATCCTGTCACTCAGGCTGGAGTACAGTGGTGTGATCTCGGCTCACTGCAACCTCCGCCTCCCGAATTCAAGAGATTCTCATGCCTCAGCCTCCCGAGTAGCTGGGACTACCAGTGCATGACACCACGCCCGGCTAATTTTTTGTATTTTTCATAGAGATGGGATTTCACCATGTTGGCCAGGCTGGTCTTGAACTCCTGAGCTCAAGTGATCCTCCCACCTCGGCCTCCCAAAGTGCTGGATTACAGGCGTGAGCCATCGCAGCTGGCCAGAGGGATTTTTTGAAAGTGTGAATCAGATTCTGTTACTTCCTTACTGGTGGTCTCCATTGGCTTTCTCTGTGCTTAAAGTAGAACGCAGACTCCTCTTGCTGGTTCACAAAGCCTTCATGATTTGGCCTCTGCCTGCCTTTTCTGCTTCTTGGATAGAAACTCCTGGAATGCTTTTCTCTCTGATCTTTGCACACCTGGCTCCTTCTCGTCGTTCATACTTAGCATCTAGGTCCCTTCCTCAGAGAGGCCCGCCATCACCCCATCTGAAGCAGCCACCCTATCACTCATAATCCATCATGCTGGCTCTTTATTTCTCTGATATTTTTCTCCCTGCTTCCTCCTGGAGATGTGCGCTTTTCATCATAAAGCAAGGACCTAGTCTAGTCTATGCTAGTCCATAGGACAGTGCTTGGCACATAGTAGGGCTTCAATAAAACTATACTGATACAAAATTGATGGTTTACAAAGGGCTTCCACATACCTTATCTTTAAGGCTCAACAGCACCATAAATTACCTAGGGATCATTATCTCCGTGTTACTGATGAGGTAACTGAGGTTTCAACTGAATGACTTGCCTAAAGTTACATAAGTAACATGGCCAGCAGTGAGAGGAAATGGAACCTGTCCAGAGGGAGAAACAAAGTTTAGTTCAAAATAAAACAAAACTGTATCATAATGTCTCAACTGAAAAACAGACCAACATTGGGCAGACAGAGAATGATGCTCAGTCTGCTCACAGCATGTGCCCTGTGCGCTGGGGCTTCCCCTAGACCATTGGAGGGATCCACAAGGTCAAAACTGTTTTCATAATAATGGAACACCACTGGCCTTTTCCACTCTGTTGATATCTGCACTGACAGTGCTAAAGTGACGAATCAAGACAGCAGTGCCCAGATGTACTAATAGTTCCGGATTTCTTTGTCATACACATGGAGAGAATGTCCTTGCTAATAAAGCAGTGAAAATGATGACTTTTACTAAATCTTGACTCTTGAGCACACATCTTTTTCAGACTGTGTGTGCTGCTGCTTCTGCTGCAGGCAAAGCCCAGTGGCTGCCTGGAGGAGGAGCATCTGCTGCCTTCATGGACACAGCATGCCCCAATGGAATCACCGACAGGCCCCCTCTGGATGTTCAGGCCTGTGTACTTGGCAGACGTGTTTCTGAAAATGAACTCAGTGAGCTGTCACTTCAAGGAATACAACTGACAGTATTTGTTGCCAGTCATGAAATTTGAACCTTCAAGTGAAAATTGGTTTTGGAAAACTTGTATCTGCTGCTGTGAACTTGGCAGCTTCCCAAGACTTAAAGATGTTTCCGTGAGATCCATAGTGATATTAATGAATGGAATTAATGTTGTAGAATGAAATGTGCCCACATTTGGAACATTAGCATAATTCAGTGAACCAGTATTTCCAGATGACCAATCCATGATATTACAAAATCGTCCATGGGTAAAAGATCCATTCAATGTTAGACCAGTGGATTTTAATGTAATAGGGTACAAAAAGTTCACCAGTGGATAGGTGTTCTTGGTTTTGTTTTTTTTGAGACGGCGTCTTGCTCTGTTGCCCATGTTGGAGTGCAGTGGTGTGATCTTGGCTCAGGCCCTCCTATAGCTCCAGATTTCTAGTGCGTGTCCAGAGGGAGATGCACCACCCAGTAGCTCTTGTGCTGGGAGTGGAGGAACACCCAGTCTGTCTGAAGGAACGTCCACTCTGTCTGGCAAGGAGAAGGTGGCCAGAGGTTCAGCCAAGGTGGACAGCTCGTGGGCAATGTCCTGTCTCTCCAGGGCCCTGCTGCCTAGACAGACTGACAGACACGGTAGCACCAAATTATAATACACAGGTATAGGTATCAATCATAGTAATTACAGGTGAGAATGACATTATTATTGGGAGCATCTTGATTTCGTATTAAATAAGTAAATCATTTGCATTGAACTGCATTTATGAAAGAAATCATTCACATTGACCAGCATTAAACTCCCAGCAGCCAGTGACTTCATGTAGTTGGTGATGGGGAACTGCCCCAGGATTCCAGCTGGGGAGTTGTTGTGCATACATTTGTGTTTTGAAATACCTTACTGGCTATGGATGGAGTGGGGCGATTGGAGAGGGGCGAGGCTGGAGGTGGGAGCACCAAGTGGAGAGGAGTTGTGCTAATCCAGGTGAGAAACCCTGGGGGCCGGGCTTGGTGGCTCACACTTGTAATTCCAGCACTTTGGGAGGCTGAGCTGGGAGGATGTAAAAAGTTTTTTTTTTAATCTAGAGAGATACTTTCTTTGTGGTTCCTGAGACTCACACGAGTGCTTGTGTGATTGTAAGGGCAGTGGCCTTACATGTGGCCACATAGCCACCGTCAGGGCCTCCTGTTTCTCCAGAAGTCTGTCTCACCCCTCTCTGATCCCTCTACGGCATCCACAGACAACAAGATCTTTTTAAACACAGACGTATGCACAACGATTCCCTGGCTGGGATTCTGGGGCAGCTCCCCGTCACCAACTACATGCTGAGCCCAGGAATTTGAGACCAGCCTAAGCAACAAAGTGAGGCCCTGTCTCTACAAAAAGTAAAACATAAGCCGGACGTGGTGGTGCGCACCTGTGGTCCCAGCAACTCAGGAGGCTGAGGCCGGAGGCTCGCTTGAGCCTGGGAGGTTGAGGCTGCAGTAGTAAGCTATGATTGTGCTGCTGCACTCCAGCCTGAGTAATAGAGTGAGACCCTGCTTCAATAGAAACAGCAAAAAAAGAAACCTTGGGAGCCACAGAAGAGGCAGCTGCGGTAGGAATGGGCACTAGAGCATGGATCCTACTGATTTAAAGAAGGTAGAAATAGAGTGTGAAGTGGGTGGGTTCCAGTGGGCGGAGTTTGTGGGTCTAGTGTGGACCGGCTGGCTGGTACAGTTCAGCTCTTTTTATTTGCTCTTGAAGTGGATATACTTGTCATTAGTGAGTCTCATGTGAGTTTCAGGAGCCACAAAGAGACCATCTGCCTAGATTAAAAAAAGAAAACTTAAAACATGCTGGCTGGGCGCGGTGGCTCACACCTGTAATCCCAGCACTTTGGGAGGCTGAGGCAGGTGGATCACCTGAGGTCAGGAGTTTGAGACCAGCCTGGCCAACATGGTGAAACCCCGTCTCTACTAAAAATAACAAAAAATGAGCCAGGCATGGTGGTGGGTGCCTGTAATCTCAGCTACTTGGGAGGCTGAGGCGGGAGAATCGCTTGAACCCGGGAGGTGGCGGTTACAGTGAGCCAAGATCTTGCCACTGCACTCCAGCCCGGGTGATGGAGTGAAACTCCGTCTCATTGTTTTGTTCTGAAGAGCTGTGGAAGAGTCTTGAAATGGATACGAACACTTCCTCCTCATTATCACCCTGTGGAGTTCTAGAGCTGGAGTTTTAACAAGATAGCATGTGGATTACACACAGGATCTGTCCTCCAGGTTTCTGACTCTATCCTCCTCTTATTCAAATGACTTTAAAAAGGAATTTTGGAGGCTAAGGTGGGAGGATCACTTGAGGACAGGAGTTCAAGACCAGTCTGGTCAACATGGTGAAAACCCCGTCTCTACCAAAAATATAAAAATTAGTCAGGCGTGGTGGTGGACGCCTGTTATCCCAACTATTTGGGAGGCTGAGGTATGAGAATCACTTGAACCCGGGAGGTGGAGGTTACAGTGAGCCAAGATCATGCCACTGCATTCCAGCCTGGGCGACAGAGCGAGACTTTGTTAAAAATCAATCAATCAGTCAATCAATCAGTCCAAAAATAAAAAGGTATTTTGGTCATCTACAATACTTGTTTCAGGAGAGCTGAAGTTTGATACCTTTTCTAAGTCTAAATATACGGAAAATGGCCGGGCACAGTGGCTCACGCCTGTAATCCCAGCACTTTGGGAGGCCAAGGAGGGCAAATCACTTGAGGTCAGGAGTTCGAGACCAGCCTGGCCAACATGGTGAAACCCTGTTTCTACTAAAAATCCAAAAATCAGCTGGGCATGGTGGCAGATACCTGTAATCCCAGCTACTCTGGAGGTTGAGGCAGGAGAATCACTTGAACCCTGGAGGCAGAGGTTGCAGCGAGCCGAGATTGTGCCACTGCACTCCAGCCTGGGTGACAGAGCGAGACTCCGTCTCAAAAAATAATAATAAATAAGTACCTAAATATATGGAAAATGCCATTCCAGTAAATATTTGGCATTATAAAGCAATACTTTAACTGTGTTCTAGACTGGGGACAGTGGCTCATGCCTGTAATCCCAGCACTTTGGGAGGCTGAGGCGGGTGGATTATTTGAGCTCAGGAGTTTGAGACCAGACTGGGCAATGTGGTGAAACTCTGGCTCTACAAAATACGAAAAATTAGCCGGGCGTGGTGGCGTGCGCCTGTGGTCATAGCTACTCGGATAGCTGAGTCAAAGGGATGGTTTGAGTCAGGGAGGTCGAGGCTGCAGTGAGCTATGATCGTGTCACTGCCCTCCAGCCTGGGTGACAGAGCTACACCTTGTCTCAAAAAAAAGACCCTGAAACCTTTAAACTTGTCACGTACTGGTAGGTGTGACTCTGCAGAGAATTTTCATGCCTTTAGAGGCAGAACAGGAAACAGCTGAAGAGGAGACAGTCCCTAATAACAAGTTTGAATTTTACCCAGCTGTCGGTATATTTTTCAGGTGCGTTTATTGTTCTTGACTAGTACTTTTTGTATTTTAAAATGTTGATGTGAGCCGGGCGCGGTGGCTCAAGCCTGTAATCCCAGCACTTTGGGAGGCTGAGACGGGCGGATCACAAGGTCAGGAGATCGAGACCATCCTGGCTAACACGGTGAAACCCCGTCTCTACTAAAAAATACAAAAAGCTAGCCGGGAGAGGTGGCGGGCGCCTGTAGTCCCAGCTACTCGGGAGGCTGAGGCAGGAGAATGGCGTGAACCCGGGAGGCGGAGCTTGCAGTGAGCTGAGATCCGGCCACTGCACTCCAGCCCGGGTGACAGAGCAAGACTCCGTCTCAAAAAAAAAAAAAAAAAAATGTTGATGTAATTTCAAACTGACAGGAAACTTGTAAGAATAGTATCATGAGTGTCCCTATAGCCTTTGCCCAGGTTCCCAGATTGTTTACGTCTCGCATTGTTTACTGTCGCCCTCCATTTACATATTCAGATTGAGTTAGAGATGCCGTCCCCCTTCTACTCCTGAACACCGCGTCTGTCTCCGCAGAGGAGGCTGTTTTCTTACGTAAGCACAGTGCAGTTGTGAGAGTCAGGACGTGTATCACGGACATGTGCTCCCGGCCCTCTGCAGTTCAGAAGGTCAGGTGTTGCTGTCTTAATTATGTCCCGCCCGTCACCCAGGATCACGCGTCGCATTTGGTGGTTGTGTCTGTGTAGCCTACCTTAATCTAAAGGAGTCTCTCAGTCTGTTTTAGACTTTCTTGACCTTGATTTTTTTTAATTGTGGTGAATTTACCATCTCGACCTCTTTCAGCACACAGTTCAGTGGCAGTAAGCACACCCACATGCTTGTGCAGCCGCCACCAGCAGCCATCTCCGGAAGCTTTCCATCTTCCCAGACTGAAACTGTCTCCATTAAACACCAACTCCCCATTCCCCTTCCCCAGCCCTTGGTAACCGCTGTTCTACTTTCTGTCTCTGTGAACTTGTTGGCCTTGCATGTTGTAGATTGTCCTGACTTTGAGCTGCCTGGTCTCTCCTCCTCACACTGAGGTGGGGCATTTGGGATTATGGTGCGTCTTTTTCCGTGAATCCCATCAGGAGCACACGGCGGTGCTCTGTCCCGGTGCTGTCATGCTCATTTGACCCCTTACCATCAAGCCCTTTCTTGCTGAGTGGCCGCCTCCTGGCTGATGCTGCCGTTCTGCCATACCTGTTTAGGAGCACGTCCTGGCTTTCCAGCATAGCCAGAGGGCCCGAGCTCACTCCGTGCCCTCCCTGCCCCGGTCCTGGAATTAGCCTTTCTCCAAGGAGCCTGGTTCCTGTTAGTGGCGAATGGCATTGAGAAGCCAAGAACGTGTGCATTGAAGAGCTGGGGCTGTGTGCCAGGCCCTTGGTATGGCACGCGTCTCCTGTTGGTTGGCCCTCTGAGCGGAAGAGAGGATGGCACGCTCTGTGTCTTGTTTACCTCTGTTTCTCTGTGCGTGCTGGAAACCATGGATGTGCAGAGAGCTCCAGTACAGCTCCTCACCATGATCTGTTCTGCCCTTCCCGCTTTTCCTGCTACCTCTCCCTCCCCAGCCATGGGAAACCAGCTCCATTGTCCTCAGTTAATCACCGGCTCAGACCTGGAATGCACAGAAGGGAGCCTCCGAATGGCTAACCCTGGCCACTTGGGAAAGCAATGCTATAAGAGGTTGACTTCATTGTTTTCTGAGGTAAACGTTACATATGGTGAAATGCATAGACCCCAGCTATCTGAACAGTCGGCTCATGCTGTCTAAAAATAAGTGTCAGCATTAGTCAGTGTTTTGTGGGGAAATCGCTGTTGTTTTACATGGATGGCACTGCACGTAGGGTTGCATGGGGTGAAGGGGATGGAAGACATGGTCGTGGCCCTGTAGGAATTTACATCTTATTAGAGAAAAACAACATCCTTATATGCAGCTGAGTGAAAGCACAGTGCAGTCATGATCTATCTGTGTTTGAGTAACAAGGTAGCGATTCCAGGAATTCTGCTGCTGGCCGTTGAGATGGTGCCTGTTCTGTACCAGAGACTTGGCTGAGCGCCTTGCTGGATGGACTGTGGAGTCCATGGTGGCTGAGACGAAGATCTGTGTACTCAGGTGGAGTGGCTGGGGGAGCAGGGCGGAGGATGGACAATGAATTCACAAATGACTGATTTATAGAATTTAGTCATTCAGCTACTATCATCGAGCCCGTTCTCTGTGCCAGGCACGGGGCTAAGTGCTGCAGGTACCGTGGGGAGTAATTCTTGCCTTGAAGGCGTTTTCCAGTCTATCAGGGCAGATGGATGACAGTGCAGGAGGCAGCGTGTGAGGTGGCGGCAGCTGGATGGGCCGGACAGAGACAGGTCTTCTGGAGGTGGGAGCTCCAAGCCAGTAGCTGAAACAGAATGGAGGGGAGAGGGCGGGAAGTTCAGCCGGAGGAACCGGGATGTGCAGGAGCTGGGAGGTGAGTGAGTGGGGTCTTCAGGGAAACGCTGTTGGGGGCCCTCCTGCGAGGGGCCTTCCCTCGCACTGTGGGAGCCGGCTCATGCCTGCCCCGTGCTCTGTGCCGCCATTCCCTTCCCACACTGCCACTCCCCAACTTGGCTACGTGTTTGTTTTGTCTCCCCACTAGGATGTTGTATAGAGAACAGGGACTCTGTGTTCACCACTGTGTCCGAGGCTGTTCCCGGGGCGACTGGCAGTCAATAGGTGATCAATAACTGTTTGTTGAGTCAAGGAAGGGAGCAGAGAGCCTGAGAAGAGAAGAATTAAGACACCTGGGAACCGGCGGGCTAGATAGGACAGATCCTGACCGGCTTATAAGGCCACAGGAATTTGGATTTTATCTTAAGGACAAGTAAGAAAGCTTTTAAAGCAGGGTGGTGACATGTTCAGAATGGCATTTTATTTTATTTTTAATTTTTTTTGAGACAGGGTCTCACTGTTACTCAGGCTGGAGTGCAGTGGCGCAGTCACCGCTTACTGCAGCCTCGACCTCCCTGGTCTCAGGTGATTCTCCTGCCTCAGCCTTCTGAGTATCTGGGACTACAGGCATGTGCCACCATGCCTGAGTAATTTTTGTATTTTTTTGTAGAAACAGGGTTTCACCATGTTGGTCAGGCTGGTCTTGAACTCCTGGGCTCGAGTGATCCACCACCTCAGCCTCCCAAAGTGCTGGGATTACAGACGTGAGCCACCGCGCCCAGCCCAGGGGATGGCATTTTACAAAGATCTCTGGCTGCAGACTGGGGTGTGTGAGTATGTGTATATGTGTCTGAGTGTGTACATGTGTTTATGTGTGTGTGACTGTATACCTGTAAGTGTGTATGCATGAATATGTATGTGTTTGTGTGAGTCTGTGTATGTGTGAGTGTACGTATGCTTATGTGTATGCATGTGTGTTGATGTCTGTGTGTATGTGTGTACGTGTTTATGCATATGTATTTATGTGTCAGTGCGTGTGTATTTGTGAGTATATGTGTGTGTGAGGGAGGAGCATGGTGTGGGGTGGGGAGGCTCTTGAGGGTAGGAGGAGATGAGGGTCTGGTAGCAGCTTGGGCTGGGAGTGACAGGCCTGGCAGCCGCAAGAGCCCCTGGAAGCAGAATTGAGACCCTTGGTGACTGCTTGGGTGCAGGAGGAGGTAGGGTGACACACAGCCTCCTAGTTGGATGTAGGAGAAAAGCAAGATACACCGGGCATTTGGAAAGCCAAAGAACACGTGTTTGCTTGTGAGAACTTACAGAATGTTTTGGTGGGATGTGTTGAAATTGTTGCCTAAAACGATGGCTGATCTTGTGCCCTCGATGTCTGGCCTTCATTTGCCCCTGCTACCCCTCGCTCCCCCGCTCCCCCTCGCTCCCCCGCTCCCCCTCGCTCCCCCGCTCCCCCTCGCTCCCCCGCTCCCCCTCGCTCCCCCGCTACCCCTCGCTCCCCCGCTACCCCTCGCTCCCCCGCTACCCCTCGCTCCCCCGCTACCCCTCGCTCCCCCGCTACCCCTCGCTCCCCTGCTTGGGGGCTGGGTGGTCTTGACAGTTTCCCCAGTACACTGTGAGCATCTTTTAGTTTGATGTTTTCTTGGAGAGCTTTTTATTTTATCCTTAAAAGTAGATCAGACAAGGCCAGGCGTGGTGGCTCACGCCTGTAATCCCAGCATTTTGGGAGGCTAAGGCGGGTGGATCACTTGAAGTCAGGAGTTCGAGACTAGCCTGGCCAACATGGTGAAACCCCGTCTCTACTAAAAATACAGAAATTACCTGGGTGTGGTGCGCACACCTGTAATCCCAGCTACCCAGGAGGCTGAGGTAGGAGAATCGCTTGAACCTGGGAGGCAGAGATTGCAGTGAGCCGAGATTGCACCCCTGCACTCCAGCCTGGGCAACAGAGCAAGACTGTCTCAAAACAAAAAACAAGGTAGATCGGACAAGCAGTTTAAAGATATATCAAAACAAAAGTACTGTCAAAAAGTTAAATCAGATTTTTCCTGGATTTTCTGTAAGTCCTTGCTAAGGTTCAGATTTAGTTTTCAGCTAGGTGTGACCGTTGCCTGCCTTGTCACCGATGTCTTGAAGATGCTTCCATGTTGGCACATGTGGCTTCATTGGGTGGGCTACCATCCTGCATCAATAGTGGGTGGTTTCGATGGTTCCTGGTCTGTTGCTGGTCTGGCCTGGCAGGTGGCAGAGCTTGGGTCAGACCCGCAGTTTGGCCTCAGGGCTCAGGCTCCAGAGAACCACTGTGCAGCCTTTTACTTCATACACACAGCTCTTTTCACCAAGATGTGTTTTTACTGGGTCAGCCAGCGTGAATGTTTTCCCTGAAGAGTTTTTTTATTATTTTTTAAATTTTTTTGAGACAGGGCCTTGCTGTGTCACAGAGACTGGAGTGCAGGGGTGCGATCGTAGCTCACTGCAGCCTTGAACTCCTGGGCTCAAGCAATTCTGCCACCTCAGCCTTCAGAGTATCTGGGACCACAGGTGCACACAACCACCAGCCTGGTCTCAAACTCTTGGCTTCCAGTGATCCTCCCTCCTCAGCCCCACAAAGTGCCGGGTTTGCAGGCATGAGCAACCGTGCCTGGCGCCTGAAGAGTTTTTGTTCTTTAAATAAAACTTTAGACTGAAAACTTTAGCCTTAATAGTTGAAAAACATTTTAACTTTTTTTTTTTTTTTTTTTTAAATTTGGAGTAACCCACTTCCTTGAAAACTTATTTTGATTCCTTCAGATTACAAAAATAACACATATCATTGTAAAATGTTTAGAACAACCTATGGAAAAACATAACAATGGAAGTAAAATTACATAAAATCCCACTACGCCCCTTGCTATGGTTTGAATGTTTGTGTACCTCCAAAATTCATGTTGGAATTTAAGCCCCCAGTGAAACGGAAGAGGTGGGGCCAGGCCAGGCCCCGGTGGCTCACGCCTGTAATCACAGCACTTTGGGAGGTCGAAGCAGGCAGATCACTGGAGGTCAGGAGTTCTAGACCAGCCTGGCCAACATGGTGAAACCCTGTCTCTACTAAAAATACAAAAAAAATACAAAAATTAGCCGGGCGAGGTGGTGCGTGCCTGTAGTGCCAGCTACTTGGGAGGCTGAGGCAGAAGAATCGCTTGAACCCGGGAGGCGGAGGTTGCAGTGAGCCGAGATCACACCACTGTACTCCAGCCGGGGCGACAGACTGAGACTCTGTCTCAAAAAAAAAAAAAAAAAAAAAGAAGGGGTCTTTTGGAGGTGATTAGGCTGCAGGGCTCTGCCCTTTGGGTGGGATGGGTGCCTTCTGGAAGGGGCGGAGGGCACTAGCTGGGCCCTTATCGGCCCCTGCCTCGCGCCAAGTGAGGACACAGCGCAAAGGTGCCGTCTCTGAAGCCTAGAGCAGCCCTCACTAGACGCCCAGATGCTGACACCTTGATTGTGAACTTCTCAACCTCTAGAACCGTGAGAAGTACATTCCTGCTATTTACAAATTACCCAGTCTTAGGTATTTTTGTTGTAGCAGTAGGAATGGACCAAGATGCCACTGCTGATATTTTGGTGTCCTCTTCTCTGTCATGCAGGCCTGAGCTGGACCGTGAGAGATGGGAAGGGTTTGGCTGGTTGGTGTGGAGGGAAGGAAGGTGGGTAGACGGGTCCCAGCTTGAGTGGTAGGAAGGCCTTTGGAAGCAGAAGCACAATAGGAGATGGCAGGTGGGCGAATCATCTGAGGTCAGGAGTTCAAGACCAGCCTGTTCAACATGGTGAAACCCTGTCTCTACTAAAATACAAAAATCAGCCGGTGTGGTGGCGGGCACCTGTAATCCCAGCTACTTGGGAGGCTGGGGCAGGAGAATTGCTTGAATCTGGGAGACGGGGGTTGCAGTGAGCTCAAATCGCGCCACTGTACTCCAGCCTGGGTAACAGAGACTCCTTTTCAAAAAAAAAAAAAAAAAAAAAAAAGCCAGATGTGGTGGTGGCACCTATGGTCCCAGCTACTTGGTAGGCTAAGGTGGGAGGATCACCTGAGCCCAGGGAGATTGAGGCTGCAGTGAGCTGTGATTATACCACTGTGCTTCAGCCTGGGCAACAGAGTGAGACCCTATCTTGAAAATAAATAAAGTAATTAATTTAAAAAATAGGCCAGGCGTGGTGGCTCACGTCTGTAATCCCAGCACTTTGGGAGGCTGAGGCAGGCAGATCACGAGGTCAGGAGTTTGAGAACAGCCTGGCCAACATAGTGAAACCCTGTCTCTACTAAAAATACAAAAATTAGTCGGATGTGGTGGCGGGCGCCTGTAGTCCCAGCTATTGGGAGGCTGAGGCTGGAGAATCGCTTGAACCCAGGAGGCGGAGGTTGGAGAATTGCTTGAACCTGGGAGGCGGAGGTTGTGTGAGCTGAGATTGCACCACTGCACTTCAGCCTGGGCAACAGAGCGAGACTACATCTGCAAAAAAAAAAAAAAAAAAAGGCGATACTTAAAGTTCTGTTTTCTTTTTTTGTTTTGAAATCAAGATACTTGTTTTAGTCAGGTTCTTTTGGTTGCAAAGACGAGTCTCACTTAAATTTCCCTAAGCCACTCTGTTGTCTAAGGATGCCCAGCACATCGTAAGTGCTGGATGAGTTGCCACAAAGTAGACACTCTTACAACCAGATCGAGAAACAGAACAACCCCGCCCTGAAAACCATCTTTGCCCCCAGTCGCTGGCCACCCCTCCCCAGGAAGCTGCACTCCTGATGTCCAGGGTGGTGTGACTACTTTGGCTTTTGGTTCCTCTCGCTCAGCATTGTCAGTGAGATTCGTCCATGCTGCTCCAGTAGCCATGCTCATTCACCCCCTTGGACTGCAGTTAACTCACCTGCTGATGGGCATTTGGGTGGTTTCCAGCGTTTAGGCTATTAAAATTGTGCTTCAGGGAACATTCTCTCACATGTCTTTTCGGGACGTGTATCTAATATGCCTCTGGTGTTGATTCCTAGGAGTGGCATTGCTGGGAGATAGAGAAAGCAAATGTTCAGCCCTAGGAGATGCTGCCACACTGTTTGTATTGTATTGTATCTTTTCATATTAAAACAACTTTTATTTTAGGTGTGGGAAACATGTGCAGGTTTGTTATATAGGTGAACTCATGTCGCAGCGGTTTGTGTGCAGATTATTTTGTCACCCAGGTATTAAGCCTAGTACCCAATAGCTTTTTTTTTCTGATGTTCTCCCTCATTCCACCGTCTACCCTCAAGTAGGCCCGAGTGTGTGTTCCCTTCTTTGTCTTTGCATGTTCTCTTCCTTTAGCTCCCACTTATCAGTGAGAACATGTGCTGTTTGGTTTTCTGTTCCTGTGTTAGTTTGCTAAGAATAATGGCCTCCATGTTCCCACAAAGGACATGATCTTATTTTTTTTTTTGTGGCTGCGTAGTATTCCATAGTCTATAGTATTCCATAGCCTGTCGTATTCCATAGCCTGTAGTACTCCATAGCCTATAGTATTCCATAGCCTGTATGCACCACATTTTTTTTTTTTTTTTTTTTTTTTTTTGGAGACGGAGTCTCGCTCTGTCGCCCAAGCTGGACTGTAGTGGCCGGATCTCAGCTCACTGCAAGCTCCGCCTCCCGGGTTCATGCCATTCTCCTGCCTCAGCCTCCCGAGTAGCTGGGACTACAGGCGCCCGCCACCTCGCCCGGCTAGTTTTTTTTTGTATTTTTTAGTAGAGATGGGGTTTCACCGTGTTAGCCAGGATGGTCTTGATCTCCTGACCTCGTGATCCGCCCGTCTCGGCCTCCCAAAGTGCTGGGATTACAGGCTTGAGCCACCGCGCCCGGCCGCTTGTTTTTATAAATAAAGTATTTTGGAACACAGGCCCATTGTTTGGGGATGGTCAATGTTGATTTCGTGTGACAGTGGTAAAGTTGAGAAGTTGAGGCAAAATCTGTATGTCCCACAAAGCCTAAAATATTATCTATAGCCCCTTTACAGCAGGAAGTTTGGTGACCCCTAGTCTAGAGAAGCCTTTACTTTTGGTCTAGTTTAGCGCTGTGCCTAATGCTGTGGCCTTTG
The DNA here is from genome assembly GCF_043159975.1 of Macaca nemestrina. Classification (NCBI taxonomy): domain Eukaryota; kingdom Metazoa; phylum Chordata; class Mammalia; order Primates; family Cercopithecidae; genus Macaca; species Macaca nemestrina. Next base: position 89,556,580 of record NC_092141.1, read on the forward strand.
AGTCTCTGCTGATGGTGCTTCATGAGGTCCCTTCATTCTTCCTCGTTGGAGCTTGAATGTGTCTCACTCTGTTCCGCTTCTCCTTCCCCTGTGGTTGCTCTTTACCTGGCCTCCTGGAGTCTAACCAGCAGCACGCCCTGCCTCGTATTCAGACAGGGACTCAAGGGGCCCAGCTCCGTTTCCGCCTCCTCCTTGTGGCTGTCTCCTCGTTACTTGCCACTCTTGTTCTGGCTGTTCTGGCCGTCATGAATTCAGATCTCTCTCTCCTCAGCTCAGTGACTGTCATGGTCTGCACAGGCCCCTGTCTCCACGCAGAAAGCTCTTGTGTCATGGGGCACACCTCATTTGTCTTCCCTCTCTCAGGGGCCACATTCCTGTATGACACGTTGTTCAATGCCTGAAGAAGTGTTTTATGTATTGTGTTCAGTTTTCTAGTTGTGTATGGTGGAAGGGCTAGGCTGTTACTACTACTTAGTCCATCTCTTCCTGGAAGTGGCAGTCCCCCTAAGTATGATATAGAAGGGGCAAATGAAAGAAAGTGCTAGATAGATGAATGACACGACGAGATCACCTTTTATTAAGTAGGTTAGAGTAGCTGATTGTTGATTTTTTTTTTTTTTTTTTTGAGACGGAGTCTCACTCTGTGGCCCAGGCTGGAGTGCAATGGTGCGATCTCTGCTCACTGCAACCTCCGCCTTCTGGGTTCAAGCGATTCTCCTGCCTCAGCCTCCTGAACATCTGGGGCTACGGGTATCCACCACCATGCCTGGCTAATTTTTGCATTTTTAGTACAGACGGGGTTTTACCATGTTGGGCAGGCTGGTCTCAAACCCCTGACCTCAAGTGATCTGCCTACCTCGGCCTCCCAAAGTGCTGGGATTACAGGCATGAGCCATCGTGCTCGGCCTGATGGTTTATTCTTTGCAGTTAATAAGTTGTTATGTATTAATGAGTTGTTCTTTCACTGAACCTAATTTTCCCCCTCCAGTGGAGTTTCACTTTCCAACTTTCACACGAAATTAATATCTAAGATTACATTGGTATATCACATTAATAGTACAGATTAAAGTTTGGAAGAGTTCAGCTTTCATAATCCCTAGACAACTAATTTACAAGGCTAGATTTAGAGTTTCTCCTTTCTCTGATAGAAACATTTGCATTTCATTTGGGCTTTATAAAGCCAGGTAGGTCAGAGGTTGAAACGGAAATAATTGTTAAACACGTAAGAGGATTTAAGGATAAAATCCTCCTGTTTTGGTGTTACAGATCTAAATTGGGCACTCAGTCATGTAGTGCTAGAGTGCCGGATTTGGCTCGCTACCTTAAAGATTTAGTTAATTATACAGAAATCCTCTTCTGGTGTTAATAATTGTTCAAGTCCTATAGAAAATGGTCTAATTGTTCTTTTCATTTAGCTATTTTGTTTAAGAAGGTCCTTTCTAGTCTGATTTGATTTCTTTCTTTTTTAAAATTAGGAAGTAAAGAGTATAGAAAACATCTATTTACAGTTCCATCAGTATTTATAAAAACATGTGTTCCCCCAGCCCAGTCAAGATACAGAATATTTCAGTACCCTAGGAGTTCTTTATGTGTTGCACCTTGATCACAGTTACTCCTTTTCTTCAAGAGGCAAATACTTTTCTTCCTTTTATTGGCAATAATTATTTCTTCACTTTTCTTTTGAGATGGGGTATCATTCTGTCTCCCAGATTGGAGTGAGGTGGTGTGATCATCGCTCACTGCAGCCTCAGCCTCCTGGGCTCAATTGATCCTCTCACCTCAGCTTCCCAGGTAACTGAGACTACAGGTGCACACCACCACACCAAGCTAATTTTTGTATTTTTTCTAGAGACAGGGCTTCATCATGTTGCCCAGGCTGGTCTCAAACTCCTGAGCTCAAGCAATCTGCCTGCCTTGGCCTCCCAAAGTGCTGGGATTATAGGCCTGAGCCACTATGCCCAGCCTCTTCACTTTTCTTAATGGTTTTCCTACCTATGCGTGCATCTTTAAAAACTGTACTTCAGTTTTTCGTGGTTTGCTTCTTTTCTCAGTATCGTATTGATAAGAATCAGGTGGGTTGAGAAAAACATTTGGGTATGCTGTAGGCGTAGAGTAACTGTTTTAAATTCTTTTTTAAACAAAGAATCAGGTGGTTGAATATCTGTTGTTTACTTCTATGTAATATCTCATTTCATGTATATATCACAATTTACTTATCCATTCTACTGCTGAACAATGTTGAAATTAGCATTATTTATTTATTTAGAGAGAGTCTCACTCTGTCACCCAGGTTGGAGTGCAGTGGCACCATCATGGCTCACTGCAGCCTCGACCTCCCGCCGTCAGGTGATCTTCCCACCTCAGCCTCCCAAGTAACTGGGACTACAGCCAGGTGCCATCACACCCGGCTTCTTTTTCTTTGTATTTTTTTGTAGAGATGGGGTTTTGCCATGTTGCCCAGACTGGTCTCAAACTCCTGGGAGAAGTGAGCATCCTCATATATTCTGGGACACATAAGCAGGCATAAGATATAAGATCACTGTATATTTTCTTCTTCTCTTTTTTTTTTAAAATGCCTGTTGAAGTCTTTCCCCCAGTTTTCTGTTGAGTTGTGTTTTTCTTACTGATTTTAGGAGCTTTTACATATATTGAATGTGCATTATAAATACCTCCCAGCCTGGGCAACATAGTGAAACCCCATCTCTACCAAAAAAAAAAAAAAAAAAAAAAAAAAATTAGCCGGGCATGGTAGTGCGCATCTGCAGTCTCAGCTGCTTGGGAGGCTGAGGCAGGAGGATGGCTTGATCCCAGCAGTTCCGGCTGCAGTGAGCCGAGATCGCACCAGCACACTCCAGCCTGGGTGACAGAGTGAGACCCTGTCTCTAAAAAACCAAAACCAAAACCGAATTCCAAAATCTTTCTACTCGGAGGCTTGTTTTTTCACGTTCCTTATGGGGTCTTTTGACATTCTCCATTTTAATGTGGTCTGATAATCAGTCTGTTCCTTTTAAGGTCAGTGCTTTTTTTGCATCTTGTTTAGGAACTCTCTCCCTTGATGGCATGAAGGTAATCTCTGATATTGTCTATTATGGCTTTATGCTTTTTCTTTCCCATTTACGTTTTGTATAAACTTTGTGTATGGTTTAAGGTAGGGATCTAGTTTCCCATGTGGATATCTAGTTGTTTTAGTAGATTTTTGTGAAAAGCTCATCCTTCTTCCTCAGTTGCAGTGCTCTGTCATAGGCCAAGTGACCAGTGTAGGTCTGTTTGGGACTTTCTGTTTATCCCATTGATCTGCTGGTGTCATTGGTCAGCCCTAGCACCACTGCGTCTGCTTTAATTACTAGGGCTTTATAAAATATCGTGTGAAGGAAGCACTTGTTTTTCTTGAGAATGTCTTGGTTATTCTTGTTCTTTTGTTCTTCTTATAGGTTTAACAATTAGCTTGTCGAGTTCAAAGAAAGAAAATTTGGGGGGTATTTGATTGGGATTGCATTGAGCCTATACATCAATTTGGACAGATTTGATACCTTTTCAGAACTGAGACTTCTGGTCCACATGCGTGGCATATCTCTTATTTAGATAGGTCTTCTTTAATTTCCCTGAATTAAGTTATATACTTTTCCCTGTAGAGGTGTTGCCCATCTTTTGTTGGAATTCTTTTAAGTACTTGATATTATTTTGATGCTGTCCTAAGAGGCACCTTTAAAAAATTTAAGCTTTTAGCATGTTATTTGGTAGGTATATAAGAATAAAAATTATTTTTATCTATTGCTTTATATGCAGCATTCATGATATCTCCATGTCATCAGGAGCCCCGGCAGCCATGCACACAGCTTCCTGCCCCCTTGATCCTGAAGAGTGTGTAAGGCTGCTGGGGATGGGATGCAGTTATGTGAGGGGTGTGGATGCAGAGGAACCAGCTGTGGTTTCATGCTGGTCTTGACTGTCATTCTAATCATGAGGCCACCTTACACCTCTACTCCAGGACATCCACAGATCAGAAGGCTCATGGGAACCCAGGTGGAGAATCAGCTCCTAGCAGCAGCCTTCCCCGTTTATCTTAACTGGTGCATTTCCAGGGCAGCAGGGCTGCGAGAGTCAGCCCTACAGCTATCTGCCCACATGCCTGGGTCTGGGGAAGGTTTGGGCTTCATGTCAGTTCTTGAGTTCCCGAGAGTTCGTGTCCAGGCTGGGAATAAATTGTTCCACAAATGCCTGGTAGAACTTGCCCGTGAAGTCATGTAATCCTAAAGTGTTGTTTGTAAAAAAGTTTTTAAAGTTCTGATTTAAGCTTTTAATTTTTTTTTTTCCTTTTTGAGTCAGTTTTGGTAAGTTACATTTTAAGAAGACTTTGTTGATTTCATCTAGGTTTCAAATTTATAGGCATCAAGTTGTTTGTAACATCCTCTTATGGTCTTTTTAAAGTCAATGGGATTGTAGTAATGTTTCCTTTTTATTCCTGACATTGAGATTTGTGTGTCCACTCTTTTTTTTTGTTTTGGTTTTTTTGAGACAAGATCTTGCTTTGTCATCCAGGCTGGAGTGCAGTGTTGCGATCACGGCTCACTGCAGCCTTGAACTCTTGGGCTCAAGTGATCTTCCCCGCTTAGCCTCCCAAGTAACTGGGACTACAGATGTGTGCCACCACGCCCAGCTTATTTAAATTTTTATTTATTTATTTATTATTATTTTTTGTAGAGACAGGGTCTCCTTATGTTTCTTAGGCTCATCTTGGAACTCCTTGGGCTCCAGTGATCCTCCTGCCCTGGCCTCCCAAAATGCTGGGATTACGGATGTGAGCCACCATTCTTGGCCCCCTAGTTTATTTTATATCTTATTATTTTCTTCTTTCTACTTCCCTTGCGTTTGTTTTATTGCCTTTCCCACATTCTTGAGGGGGAGATTCTTGAGATGAGTACTTACCTTACTAGTTTTCAGCCAATTGTCTTTTCTTTTCTTTTCTTTTTTTTTTTTGAGATGGAGTCTCATTCTGTCACCCAGGCTCTCAGGCTGGAATGTAGTGCAAGCTCCACCTCCCGGGTTTACACCATTCTCCTGCCTCAGCCTCCTGAGTAGCTGGGACTACAGGCACCCGCCACCTCGCCCGGCTGGTGTTTTGTATTTTTTAGTAGAGACGGGGTTTCACCGTGTTAGCCAGGATGGTCTCGATCTCCTGACCTCATGATCCGCCCGTCTCGGCTTCCCAAAGTGCTGGGATTACAGGCTTGAGCCACTACGCCCGGCCACCAATTGTCTTTTCTTTTTTTTTTTGAGAGGGAGTCTTGCTCTGTCACCCAGGCTGGAGTGCAGTGGCCTGATCTCAGCTCACTGCAAGCTCCGCCTCCCGGGTTTACGCCATTCTCCTGCCTCAGCCTCCCGAGTAGCTGGGACTACAGGCGCCCGCCACCTCGCCTGGCTAGTTTTTTTTTGTATTTTTTAGTAGAGACGGGGTTTCACCGTGTTAGCCGGGATCGTCTCTCGATCTCCTGACCTCGTGATCCGCCCGTCTCGGCCTCCCAAAGTGCTGGGATTACAGGCTTGAGCCACCGCACCCGGCCACCAATTGTCTTTTCTAATGTATGCACTTAACATTTAAAAATGTAAATGCTGCCGGGCGCGGTGGCTCAAGCCTGTAATCCCAGCACTCTGGGAGGCCGAGGTGGGCGGATCACGAGGTCAGGAGATCGAGACCATCCTGGCTAACACGGTGAAACCCCGTCTCTACTAAAAAAAATACAAAAAACTAGCCGGGCGAGGTGGCGGGCGCCTGTAGTCCCAGCTATTCGGGAGGCTGAGGCAGGAGAATGGCGTAAACCCGGGAGGCGGAGCTTGCAGTGAGCTGAGATCGGGCCACTGCACTCCAGCCCGGGCGACAGAGCGAGACTCCATCTCAAAAAAAAAAAAAAAAAAAAAAAAAAAAAAAAAAAAAATGTAAATGCTTAGTGGCATTCAACAAGTAGTAGTTTTTAAAAACAAATTTATTTATTTATTATTTATTTATTTTAGATATGAGGTCTCCCTGTGTTGCCAAGGCTGGTCTTGAACTCCTGGCTCCTCCCGCCTTGGCCTCCCAAAGTGCTGGGATTATAGGCATGAACCACCATGCCTGGCTGGATATACACTATTTTTGTTCAGTTCAAATTATTCTCTAAATTTTATTTTGACTTGATCAATTTATTATTTAAAAGTGTTGTAATTTTTAAACATAGAAGACTTTTCCTAGGATTTATTTTTGATTTCTTAATTGCATTTTGATCGAAAGACATCTGTGTCAGCAGGGCGGTAGCAGGTGCACTGCACGTCTGTAGGGGGAGCCATCCACTCCATTGCTGTGTGCGAATGGCGCCCCCTCGTGTTGCGGATGATGTAGGTTGCACCGCTGTGTGCACACGCGTGCATGCATGCACATGCTTGGAATTTCAGCTGCTCTGTGCCTTATGGGCCTGTGGTGAGTTTTTGTAAATGTTCCCTGTATACTTGAACACGATGCATGTGTACAGCTGTTGGTGCCACCTTTTATATGTGTCCATTAAGTCAAATATTTTATTTGTGGTGTACAAATCATTTATACTTTACTGATTTTTTTGACTTTGTCTATCAGTAACAGAGAGGTATATCAACACTTCTCACTATCATTGTAAATACGTCTAATTCTCCTTATTAGACATATTTAGACATAATTCTCTGTCCATTTGTGCTTCATTTATATTTTGAGGCCATATTGTTGTAAACCTGTTGTATCTTCCTGGTGAGTTGAGTCTATATTGTTGTAAAGTGACTCTTTATCCCTAATGAAACCTTTTGCCTTACAGTCTGTTTTGTCTCAGGATAGTTACACTAGTTTTCTCTTGGTTAGTGTCAGTCTTGTTTATTTGTCCTTTTATGTAAGTCAACACTTCTGTAGCCTTATATTGTTCATATGTCTCCTGTAAACAGCTTGTAGTTGGATTAAAACAGATCAGTCTGATGATTTTTGTCTTTCAGTTGGAGCACATAGTCTACATTGGGGCCTAAATCTGCCATCTCTTTTGTGCTTTCTATTTATCCTTCCTGTACTGTTTTTTTAAAATGTCTTTTTATGGATTGAAAATATTTAATTTCTTTCCTTTTACTATTTTTGAAGCAGTGCACTGTTTTTCTCTTGTAATAGTTTCTTAGAAATTATAGTAGGAATACTGAAAATGGTATAACGTCCGTTACGATCTATTCTTTTCTTAGACAATCCAAGACTTAGGAAATTATTTAATCCATTTGTTTCTTATATGTGAGTATTGCTGTGTACAGTATTTTATTTTTTAGCACCCCAAGTTACCATCCTTGTTTTTGACAGTCATTGTTCTTTCAGGCTGAGGCACATACTTTTGACTCTTCGCTCTCCTTTCCTTTAGCATCTCAGAACTTCCCTATGGGGCCGCCTACTTTGACTGAAAGATTTCAGAATTCTTTTCTCATGATAGTCTACTGATGCCGCATTCACTTCGTTAGTCTGAAAATATCTCTTTTTGTTTGTTTGTTTTTGTTTTTTTGAGACAGGGTCTTGCTCTGTTGTCCAGGCTAGAGTACAGTGGCGTGACCTTGGCTCACTGCAACCTCTACCTCCTGGGTTCAAGCGATCCTCCCACCTCAGACTCTTGTGTAGATGGGACAACAGGTGTGTACCACCATAGCCAGCTAAGTTTTTATATTTTTTGTAGAGGTGGGGTTTTGCCCTGTGGCCCAGGCTTGTCTCGAACTCATGGGCTTAGGTGATCCACCTGCCTCGGCCTCCCAAAATGCTGGGATTACAGGCGTGAGCTCCCATGCCTGGCCTCTGAAAATATCTTTATTCAGTCATAATTCTTTTTTTTTTTTTTTGAGATGCAGCTTTGCTCTTGTTGCCCAGGCTGGAGTGCAGTGGTGCTATCTCAGCTCACTGCAACCTCTGCCTCCCAGGTTCAAATGATTCGCCTGCCTCAGCCTCCCAAGTAGCTGAAATTACAGGCATGCACCACCATGTCTGGCTAATTTTGTATTTTTAGTAGAGATGGGGTTTCACCATGTTGATCAGGCTAATCTTGAACTCCTGACTTCAGGCGATCCTTCTGACCTGGCCTCCCAAAGTGCTGTGATTATAGGCATGAGCCACCACACCCGGCCTCAGCTGTCATTCTTGAAAGGTATTTTCCCTAGGGATGGAATTCTAGAGTCATGTTTTCCTTTAGACTTTGAGGACAGCTGGTACTACAGGTGCATGCCACCACACCTGGCAAGTTTTAAATTTTTTTGTAGAGCTAGGGTCTCCCTATGTGGCCCAGGCTTGTCTTGAACTCCTGGGTTCAAGCAATCCTCCTGCCTCGGCCTCCCGAAGTGCTGGCATTAGAGGCGTGAGCCATTGCGCCCGACTCTCCAGCTTATTTACAATGCTTTCGACATAAGTCATTGAAGAATTGGGTAAGTGTACAGTCAACACTTTTCATCAAGCAATAGATAAAGAGGTAGCAGCAGGGTGTCATGGCCAGCGTGTCACGCTGTGTGGAAGCTGCCGGTCCAGCTCTGGAGCCAGGCTTCTCAGTGCTGTGTTTCAGCAGCTTGCTCATCTCCAGTGCCATTCTCTTCAAAGGGCCTTGGACCTGCAGCCCTCCTAGAGGGAGAGGGTGAATCGCTAAGATGCAGAATGGGCTTTCTTTGTAATCTGGAAGACCTACGCTTAATGAAGCAGTGTCAGTTTGAACACTCTTACGCTTGTGAAAACATGTTTAGGTTATTTTAGTTGATTGAAGGCAAAATATGGCCTGACACTGGGATGTGCTGTGAAGCCAAATGCATCAGACCCTGGCTGTGGGCTTCTAGCTGTGTGAATAGAGTACAGCTTCCAGACTGAGGCAGAGGTAGCCTCTCTGCTCTTGAGCTGTCTTTAAACAGCGCCCTGTTTAAAAAGATTGCACGTTACATTGGAGTTTATTCAAGGTGCGTGGCTGAGATAGTAAAGGGATGCGAACTGTCATCTGAGGAACTGCAGTCGGGAGCTGGGTTGTTTAGTGTGGAGTGAAGGATCTTCCATGAGTGAGTGGTGCGGGTGGGGCGGAGGCGGCACATTTCACTCCAGATGTCAACAGTCATTGCATTGTTGGCACTGCTTTGGTCCTGAGTTTCAAGGGAGGAAATTGAAGGCTTGAGAGGTGAAGTAGTTTGCAGAAGGTCCCCTGAACTCAGGCCTGAATGTCTCCCAAGTGGTGTGAGCGCTGAGGGAAGAGAGGGATATCTTGCAGTCGTGATTTCTGACCAACACAAACTGTCCCGCTTCCCAGCATGGCCAAACAGCAGGACAGACGTGGCTGCTTTCCGTGGGCTCTGTGGCTTCTGATTTATGTGTGTCTTTTCTCTTTGAGTTGAAGCATTAGAAGGTGTATCCACCAAGATCCAGTAAAGAAGACAGAGAACACACCGGGTTTCTCAACCAAGGGGATTGAGGTAGGGAATTGGTTTTACAGGCGTTCGAGGGGCTGAAAGGGCGAAAAGGAAACCTTGGCTGAGATGGTAACTGCAGGAGGCAGCCGCTGCCGCTAGGGCTGGGGGAACAAATAGAAGAGGCTGGAGTTACTAAAATCTAGATGGCTAGAGAAGGGGCCCAGTGAGCTGGGGCTTGGGCCACTGAGGTAGGGACACAGCCTGGCGCTTGCTGGCACCGCTGCTAGGTGCACAGTGCGGGGGCCTGGGAGCAGAAGGAAGCGGGAGGGCGTGGGGGCGGCCGGCATCTGGGAAGGGAACCATCCTCTCTCCTCGCCTGCCAGCCTCCCTGGGGGGTCCTGGACGCGTTTGAAGTTCATGCGGTAGCAGTAATTTTAGGGTTTAGCTTTGTCCCCTTGCAACTCTCCTTACTTGTTTTGTCCCCTTGCAACTTATAACCACCTTACACAGGTACTCTGCATTGCACTCAGCGCAGGTCCTCTGGGTTGTTGTTTACATACGGGATCTGAGCCTCTGCGCTTTGCCCGAGGGAGGGCCTCAAGGACTTTGTGGATCCCTTCCTGATCTTTTATTTATTTATTTATTTATTTATTTATTTATTTATTTATTTATTTTGAGATGGAGTTTCGTTCTTGTTGCCCAGGCTGGAGTGTAATGGTGCGATCTTGGCTCACCTCAACCTCCACCTCCTGGGTTCAAGCGATTCTCTTGCCTCAGCCTCCCGAGTAGCAGGGATTACAGGCATGTGCCACCACCCTGACTAATTTTGTGCTATTAGTAGAGACGGGGTTTCTCGATGTTGGTCAGGCTGGTTTTGAACTCCCGATCTCAGGTGATCCGCCTGCCTTGGCCTCCCAAAGTGCTGGGATTACAGGCGTGAGCCACCACTCCGGCCCTTCCTAATCTTTATGGCAAGAGGTTTTTGCCACAACAACACTTCACCCCTGACTGAAGCCCAGGGAAGCTGTCAGGAGAGCTGGAGGTGAGGAACAGGAGGTAGTCATTTCTCTGTCCCAGAGGCGGAGTCTTACAGCCACATCACTGTGAACCTGCTGGCCTTGCCCAAGGACTATTCTTTTAAACGAAGAGAGCAAATTAAGATATTTCCAGGGGGTCTGGGATCCATGTGAATGAGAAAGTTCAACCTTTTTTGTAAGCCATGTTCTTAAAAATCTGCATGTGGGGTCGTTAAGTGTCATTTACTAGAGTTGAGGATTTCAGTGCAGGTCTTTTTGAAGTTCTGGGATTAACTTCTCCCCTTTCTACTTCTCATTCCAAGGATTCTGAGTGTGGGATCGCTCCTGATGCAGTGCTGCCTAGGAAGAGGAGCCTCAGCACGGCATCTGTCACGGGCGCTTTGCTTCTGTATTTAGCAAGAGAACTAGAATTTTAAAATAATTGACTTAGAACTACTTAGAAGAGAAAGGGCTAATTACTATGTGCAAACGTGGCTTCCTCACAGTCAGGCGCGGTTCCTGATCTCATCTCCTTCTTCAGGAGACTCTTTGGAAATACACGCATATATTTTATTATTGGGAAGTACCTATAATGTAACCACTTTTGTGCTATCAGACATTTAGGTTGTTTCTGATTTTTCAATATTATAACTAACATGATGAGGCAGTGTATACATCTTTGTTCAGATTTCTGGTTATTTTCTCAGTGTGGTTTGTGGAAGTGATATAAGTAACTGGATAAATAATAAATCGCCTTTAGGGGAATTGGCGCGTTTTGCAGAATTGCTCTTTGGAAAGCGTGTCCCGTTTTATGTGCCCGCTCGTGGGGTCTGAGGGAGGCTTTTTTTCTGGCTCGGTTGCCAGCCCTGTGCATTGCCATTCAAAAATATCTTTGCAATTAAGTAGACACTTGACCATTTCATTGTTTTAATTATGCTTTTTGATTATTAGTGTAGTTGAACATTTTTACATATGTTTATGGGTCAGTTTCATTACTTTTAATTGTTTATGCCCTTTGTCCACTTGTAAGTAAAACAGTGAAAAGTGACCCGTGTGGGGTTTTTTTTGGTTGTTTTTTGTTTTGGAGACAGGGTCTTGCTCTGTTGCCTGGGGTGGAGTGCAGTGGCATGATCACAGTTCACTGTAGCCTCGAACTCCTCAGCTCCAGCAAACTTCCCACCTCAGCCTCCCGAGTAGCTGGGACCACAGGTGCATGCCACCATACCTGGCTAATTTTTTATTTTTATTTTTTGTAGAGATGGGGGTCTCCCTATGTTGCCCAGGCTGGTCTCAAACTTCTGAGCTAAAGTGGTCCTCCCACGTCAGCCTCCTAAAGTGCTGGGATTGCAGGCATGAGCCACCATGCCTAGCCTGTGTGGCCTTTCATACTAGGTGAATCTGTGGCCACCCATATCCTGAGGATTATTTTGTTCCTCTTTCAACCTCGAGGAAGGTCCCCTTGGAAGTGTGACTTGGGGCTCTGTGATTAAACCTTTCCTGTTCATCATTTTCATCAGTGTGTTGGATACAGATTTGGAAGGCGTGATTACTGAGTGCTGGTGATACAAAGTTGGGAAGGACAGGTACTGATGTAGATGAAAGACTCATGGTTTACCCCACCCTTGAAAGGATGACATGCTGGTAGATTGTGGTAAAATGTAACAGAGGTACTTGGAAAGTCTTGCATTTAGTCTCCCCTTTCTCTCCCTTGCTCCCTTCCTCCCTTGCTTTCTTCCTCCCTTCCTTCCTTCCCCCTTTATTTTTCCCATCAATTGTGTAAATGCAGATAAACATTTAGCCATTCCTGTGAAAGCCCCTGTGTATGTGGTGGCTTTAATCATTGTCCATTTTCGGGCCTGTGGATCCCTGTTATTCTCTGCAGTGGAGACTGCACATTGGGCCAGTGGATCCCTGTTATTCTCTGAAGCGGAGACGGCTCATGGAGCATCTGATTTTCTTCGGGACGTTCTATTTTGAGCTGCATTCACAGAGCACACCTGAGAAGTGGTGGCCAAGGGGAGTGATCTAGGACCCTGAGAGGCCTGGAAGCAGTGCCCCTTAGGGAGAGCTGCAGAGAGCTGGGGAAGTTGAAGGAGAGAGAAGGCTCTGGAGGAACTTGGATACTCTTTTTCAGGCTGAGAAGTGCCTCCCTGGGCACTAGAGAGGGAGAGCTCCGACTATGGCTTCTGAGGACCAGCTGCAAGTGGATGCCGCCATGCGACAGCCTCATTTCACTCATTGAACATTCCAGGAGGAACTAAATGGCCCCTCTCAGGATGTCATGGGATTTCTGTGTTGCTGGGAAGATGCTTGTGGTGGAAGCATGGGTACTAGGTGGACTGGATTCAGAGGACAGCTCAGCCGATTCCTGGCTTGTGGACTTAGATGGGTTGAGCCTTTAAACACTCAGAACATCAGTTTCCTGTGAAGTAGGGTAAGGATGCGTGTATACTGTGATTGATGCGAATATCTGAAGGGGTGCTGTTGCCAAGTCCCTGAGTGCAGGCCCAGCAGGTTGGAACCACTTCTTTTCTGTTCCCTGAACAATTAGACTGTGGATGCAGATCCTGCTCCCCTGAGCTGCACGGCCCTCTCTGATCGCACATACATGTGTGCATCTGACACATATGCTTAAGTGTGAGGGTGACAGAGGACAAATGGGCTGTTTTAAATCTATTAGAAAAATTTTTCACAATTTTAAGCCTCTATTATCCTTTTTTTTTTTTGAGACAGGGTCCCACTCTGTCGCCCAGGCTTGACAGAGAGCAGTGGTGTGATCTTGGCTCACTGCAACTTTCGCCTCCCAGGTTCAAGCAATCCTCCCACTTCAGCCTCCTGAGTAGCTGGGACCCCAGGCATGTGCCACCATGCCTGGCTAAATATTCTCAGTTATACTTTCAGTACACATAAAGGCAGTTGTCAACCAAGCTGTACGTTAGAAAATACTAACTGTGGTCCCTGTCCACTGCCTCTTTCCTCTTTTTTTTTTCTTCCTGAGACGGAGTCTTGCTCTGTTGCCCAGGCTGGAGTGCAGTGGCGTGATCACGGCTCAGTGCAGCCTCTGCTTCCTGGGTTCAAGTGATTCTCTTCTGCCTCAGCCTCCCGAGTAGCTGGGATTACAGGCACGCACCATCATGCCAGGCGAATTTTTCTACATTTAGTAGAGACGGGGTTTTGCCATGTTGGCCAGGCTGGTCTCAAACTCCTGACCTCAAGTGATCTGCACGCCTCAGCCTCCCAAAGTGCTGGGATTATAGGTGTGAGCCACCATGCCTGGCTGTGCACTGCCTCTTCCTGAGGCCTGTCCTGCGTGGGGCCTTGTGAGCTGGTGGAGGCCTCTTGAGGGCTGGCAGGAGCCTGTGCCACCTCTGGGCCCAGCACCTGTGCTTCCGGGAGCCGCCCCGCCTCTTGCCTTCAGTCTTCATCTGTACTGTGAGGATAATCCACTGGCCCCCCAACCCGGTAATGAGGGGGAGTAACAAGGGCATCTCTGGAAGGTGCTCCGGGTTCCCCTGAGGAAAGCTATCGCGGAGTAGAAACAGGAAGCGCCCCCGGAATCAGCTCTCCGACGGTATGAGGTGCAGCTGCCTCCAGCCCTGCCGCTGGTCAGGAGGAGGAAAGGGGTACCCAGCATGCTCTTATTTGGCCCATGGTGAGTGGAGAAAGAGACCTTTGCTCAGGTGTCCATGTCACTGAGGCGGTGGCGGAGGGTGTCCCCCAGCTCTGCAGTGGTCACCCTCTGCCTCCTGTCCTCGGGCAGCTGCCTGTGGTTGCAGGCGGGGAAGGTGCTGTTGGTTGTTTGCTCCCAGCCCTGGCTGTGGGGCCTGCTCTGAGACGTCAAGGGCATGGCACATGGGGACCGAGCAGGGAGCTGGAGCCAGGCAGTGCGGGCTCAGCCAGGCCGAGGAGACCCCCACTTCTATCTTGAATGTTTTCCTCTGAGTGCTGAGTTCTTTCTAAGCTGGGAAGGGGAATCAGTATCCTGCCTTGAATTGCACTTGGATGGAGTTTAGTTTCTGTGTGTTGGATTTTTACTGAGAGCTCTAGAGAAACCTGGGGGTTTCAGAGGAGGATTGTGAAGTGCGGAATTTTTCTTTGAGCTCTTAAGGTCAGAACTCAGGGGAGCTAAAAAAAAAAATGTAAAAAATAATAATTTAAACCTTATAAGGTGACTCATAAATAACTGCCTTTCAAGATGAGTGGAATTCTTTTGGGAAAAAGCCCTGTGGAAATTCTCCTGACCACCTAGAACAAAGAGGACTACTGCTATAGAAACCTGCAGCATCCTCATCTGTGGATGGAGGGAAGACTCTGCCAGGAGTGTGATTTTCCCTTTACGTGTTACTCTGTTTACCACGTCTCAATAAAATGGCAGAGAAAGTCCTTTCCGGCCGGGCGCGGTGGCTCAAGCCTGTAATCCCAGCACTTTGGGAGGCCGAGGCAGGCGGATCACAAGTTCAGGAGATCGAGACCACAGTGAAACCCCGTCTCTACTAAAAATACAAAAAAAAAAAAATAGCCGGGCGCGGTGGCGGGCGCCTGTAGTCCCAGCTACTCAGGAGGCTGAGGCAGGAGAATGGCGGGAACCCGGGAGGTGGAGCTTGCAGTGAGCCGCGATCGCGCCACTGCACTCCAGCCTGGGCAACAGCGTGAGACTCCGTCTCAAAAAAAAAAAAAAAAAAAGAAAGTCCTTTCCCCATGCTTCGTTTTTCCCACAACTTTTCCCCTTTCGACTTCCTCGGGGCTTCCCCTTATCAGAGACTGGCCAGCCGCAGAATTCAGCCTCATGGCCCCGTCTGGATGGAATGTGGAGGCCATCAATGTGTTTACTGCCTGTATCTCTTAGAAACATTGTTATCATGAGAAAATGGGAATTATGCTTTGATCCTTGAATTAAACCAAGGCTGTGTTAGCTGGTGAGTCATGAGGCTTTATTAAAATAAATTGACCTCAGATGTGTTGGGTATTCACTGGCAAGATGTTACCAGAGTTCAAACATTTAAGATAAGCCACATATTTTTTGTATGGATTCATAAAATATAGAAAGAGCATGAGCCGGCTATGACTGGATTCTGTATCCTTTCCCCCAACTCTGTTACACTTTTCTGAAAGAAAATGAGACTTTGCTTTTATGTGAATAGCTGTAGAAAGCTGGGGAGGGGTGCCATTTGGAAATTGACTTAAAACCAAATTATGTAAGAATGTGGTTAGTTTTATAATATCCTGTTCTTGTTCCAGTGCTTTGGTTTATTATTATTATTATTATTATTATTATTATTTATTTTTTTTTTTTTTTGAGACGGAGTCTGGCTCTGTCACCCAGGCTGGAGTGCAGTGGCGCGATCTCGGCTCACTGCAAGCTCCGCCTCCCGGGTTTACGCCATT
The DNA here is from genome assembly GCF_043159975.1 of Macaca nemestrina. Taxonomy (NCBI): domain Eukaryota; kingdom Metazoa; phylum Chordata; class Mammalia; order Primates; family Cercopithecidae; genus Macaca; species Macaca nemestrina. The sequence goes on from NC_092141.1 coordinate 89,572,371, forward strand.
CTCCTGCCTCAGCCTCCCGAGTAGCTGGGACTACAGGCGCCCGCCACCTCGCCCGGCTAGTTTTTTGTATTTTTTAGTAGAGACGGGGTTTCACCGTGTTAGCCAGGATGGTCTCGATCTCCTGACCTCGTGATCCGCCCGTCTCGGCCTCCCAAAGTGCTGGGATTACAGGCTTGAGCCACCGCGCCCGGCCTATTATTATTATTGTTATTATTATTATTATTATTATTTTTGAGACGGAGTCTTGCTCTGTTGCCCAGGCTAGAGTGCAGTGGTGCGATCTCAGCTCACTGCAAACTCCGCCCCCTGGGTTCAAGCAATTCTCCTGCCTTAGCCTCCTGAGTGGCTGGGACTACAGGCACCTGCCACCATGCCTAGCTAAGTTTTTTGTATTTTTAGTAGAGATGGGGTTTCACCGTGTTAGCCAGGATGGTCTTGATCTCCTGACCTCGTGATCCGTCTGCCTTGGCTTCCCAAAGTGCTGGGATTACATACGTGAGCCACCGCGCCCGGCCGGTTTTTTATTATTTTTTCCTCAGTGCCCTGGAGGCACACAGGGCTGCTGCACCCGTGAGGGGGACCCTGGGTCACGCAGCTCCGGGGGAACCGTGCACAGCACTTGCCTAGGGTGGTCCCGAATGTGCGTGCTGCTACCACGCTCAGGCTTATGGGCCTTAAGCAATTGCATAGTTTAGGCACAGTGCTGCTTCTTAAAGTGAATTCTACTTGGAGCCACTTATATATAGATTAGATTTTATAATGTGTAATATGAAGACAAGCCTGGAGGTATACTTAATTTAGGAATTATATTATTTTTGGTTTGAGTTTTAAAGTATTTGAATGCCTGTTAACCAATTCTGTAGTGGCTAGAGGTTCAAAATTTGTAGTATTTATGAAAAATACTCATTCTAAATCTGCTTCATCTTATAATTTAGGTATGTACACTCTGTGCTCAGAATTCTTCAGTACAATGCATTGAATATTGTTCCGAGGTCTTCTGAGCCCCGTTCTCAGCGGTGGCTGTGAGCTAACGTTTCCACATCTGTCATAATGTTGTTTGCAGTTTGTCGGAAGGTGGTCTGCAGCCAGGCAGATGGAGGGGACGCCAGGCAGGATGCTGAGAGTCTGTGAGGGCATCAATCCCCCATTTCTGGCATAGATTTAATTGTTTGGTTCAACTGGGAAGCCATATATTAACTTCTACTTCAGCCCATCCTGATCTCTCTACAGATGCTAGTTTTATACAGGCCTATTTTTCTCTGAAATTGAGCCTGAGAGACAAAAATCCACACTTGGGCTGTCATAGATTTTGGTAAATTGAGTCTCTCGACTGATTGGTGCCTCCTGCCTGCCCCATGATCCTGTATGTAGTAACCGCGTCATGATCACAGGTCATGGATTGGGGGAAGTTGCCTTCAAAGATGTGGGTGTCTGTTTTTCACTCCCCTTTCCATTTGGCCAAAAATTCAACACTTCATTTTCTGTTTCAAAAAAGTAACAAAGAATTAAAAGGAAAAAGCAGCAAAAAAGTTTGGGCCAGCGTGGTGCTCCGGTAACCCGCCTTGCTGTTTCTGCCTGTGTGGCTCTGGCTGGGCAGGGCCCCGGGCGTGCCAGCCCTCTCCTCTCTCCTCGCCCTCTGCCGTCGGGGCCTGTGCTCCAGCTGCCAGGCGGAAACTGAAGAGCAGTCCCAGGCGCTGCACCTTCCTGTCCTGCCCATCACGCGCAGGGACGCCGGTGTCCGTTCCTTCTACTCCAAGGCTGTCCCGAGTTTGAGTGTTCAGATATCACCAGCAGCTCTTCAGGGTCTGGCCCAAATGTCTGAGTTTTCCTCTACTAACCTGATATGTTTCTCATGGCCTTTCTCACGTTTTGCCATGTGTGATAGCTGTTCATTTTCCTCGGAGTGGAGTTCCACGGGCTTGCTGGCAAGCAGGCCCTGCAGAACATGCTCAGTGTGGAGCTGTGGCTCCGTGTCTGCCGGATGAAAACACGAGCAGGTCGTGGGCCACGTCAGCAATGTTCTCGACCTTTGTGAGCTTCGAGAATGTGCTGTGTGTACAGAAGGAATGCGGTGGAATATCCAGAAACAACACGGATCTCGTCGAGTGCAGTCAGGGCGCCTCACCGCGCCGTGGTCGCAGCCCCGCTCGCCCCTCTGGCCTCCCCCGCAGTCCCTCCCCGATGGTGCAGCATGCACTCCCTTGCCTTTTTCTTTTCTCACAGTTTGATCAGCTGTGTGTGCATCCCCGAAGTAATATAGCTTTGCCTGGTGTGGAAACGTATATAAACATCATCATAGTATCTGTTCTCTTTTCTGTCTTGTAAGATACCCGAGGTAAATTCTGTTGCCCTGTGTAACCGCGGTTATTCTTGCTGTTGTTGTGAGCCACTGAATGGCCGTGTCGAAAACCTGGGTTGCCCAGTGTGTGTATGATGAATAGAGCTGCTATAAACATTTCTATATATGACTTTTGGGTAGCCTCTGTGTGGATTTTTGGGGGGTAGTTACCTAGGAGTGGCACTGCGTAGGAAACAGGTTGGGTTTTAGCTGAGGTTGTTTCTGCTGCCCTGCACTCTGGCCCACACTGTTACGCATTTTCACCGTGGTCATTCCTGTGGGTTTGTATTATATCATGACTTTTAATTTTCTTCCCCCACCCCCCACTTTGAAAAGTTGTGTTTATTTATGGGATACAATGTGATGTTTTGGGAGATACATACATTGGGGAATGATTAAATCCAGCTCATCAACACAACCATCACCATACATATGTCTTTTTTTTTTTTTTTTTTTGGTGTTGAGACCATTTACAATCTCTTTGCAATTTTCAAATATGTAGTGTTATTAACTATAGTCAGCATGCTGCATAGTAGATCTCTGAACTTATTCTCTCTGTCCAACTGAAACCTTGTGCCTTTTGACCAACATCTCCCCTACCCCTTCCACCCACTAACCTCTGGTGGCCGCCATTCTACTCTGCTTCTGTGAGTTTCGTTTTTTTAGATTTCTTATGTAAGTGACATCATGTAGTGTTTGTCTTTCTGTGGCTTACGTCACTTAACATAATGTCCTCCTGGTTCATCCATGTTGTTGCAAATGATAGGATTTCCTTCTTTTTTTTAATGGCTGAGTAGTATTCCATGTGCGTGTATATCATATTTTCTCTATCCACTCTTATTTTTTGAGACAGAGTCTTGCTCCGTCACCCCGGCTGGAGTGCAGTGGTGTAAACTCGGCTTACTGCAACCCCCACCTCCTGGGGTCAAGCAATTCTCCTGCCTCAGCTTCCTGAGTAGCTGGGATTACAGGTGTGCATCACCACGCCTGGCTAATTTTTGTATTTTTTGTAGAGATGGGGTTTCACCATGTTGGCCAGGTTGGTCTCAAACTCCTGAACTCAGGTGATCTGCCTTCTGAGCCACCATGTCTGGCCTATCCACTCATTTTTTGTTGGAAACCTTGGTAAATTCCATATCTCGGCTATTGTGAACCATGCTACGATGAACATGGGTGTGCAGATGTGTCTTGAACATGTTGATTTCAATCCCTTTGGATAAATATACCCAGAGGCAGAATTGCTGGATTCTGTATGCAAGTTCTGTTTTTGATTTTCATTTTCTTCATGACTAATGAAATTGCCCACCTTTTCATATTCTTTTTTTTTTTTTTTTTTTTTTTTTTGAGACGGAGTCTCGCTCTGTCGCCCAGGCTGGAGTGCAGTGGCGCGATCTTGGCCCACTGCAAGCTCCGCCTCCCGGGTTCATGCCATTCTCCTGCCTCAGCCTCCCGAGTAGCTGGGACTACAGGCGCCTGCCACCTCGCCCAGCTAGCTTTTTTTGTATTTTTTTTAGTAGAGACGGGGTTTCACCGTGTTAGCCAGGATGCTCTCGATCTCCTGACCTCGTGATCCGCCCGTCTCGGCCTCCCAAAGTGCTGGGATTACATGCTTGAGCCACCGCGCCCGGCCAGACCTTTTCATATTCTTACTGGTGATTTGGTTAGGATCTTTTGTGATGTACCTGTTGAGGATTTTTGCCCTTTTCCTGTTGTATTGTTTCTTATTGATTTGTAGGAATTCTTGAAACATTCTGGATAAAGTCCTTTTAAAATGTGTTTATATGTGGCACATTTCTTCTCCTGTGAAATATCTTCTCTGCGATGCAATATTTCAGTCTGTTTATGGTCTCTTTTGATAAACAGAAATATGTAGTTCTATTCTAGTTTAATGTGTAAGTGCTTTCCCTGTGTTTTATGCTTGTGTTGAAATGTTTTCCAACTTTAAGGTCAAGATTTTGTCCCATAATATATCCTAAAAGCTTCATAGTTTTGTTTTTTATGTTTGGGATCCGTAACGAGGGCGACTGCCAGTCCCCGTGTGCCCAGGGCAGTCCTAGGGATGAATAATTAGAATGTATTAATAACTACACCAGTCTATTGCCCATCCAGCAATGGCTTTGCATATGGTATGAAGTAAGGGCCCAATTTTGCTCTGTTCCATATGAATTTTAATTTGTCTCAGCTCCTTTCCCTTGCAGGGACCGTGATTACTCCTCTGCAGGCCGTCTTTGTGTGAACCAAGGGCTGAGACGTGCCTGGGTCTGTTTCTGGCCCCTTGTGCTGTTCCGGGGGTTGCTTCTCTGTGTGCCAGCTTCACACTCCGGTCTCTGTGGCTTCTGATGGTCTGAAAAAGCACATCTCCCCATTTGGATACTCCAGAGTTTCTTGACTCCCTGTGTCCCTTTGCATTTCCATAGAAATTTTAAAATCGGTGGGTCAAGTTCCACTGAGAGGCAGAAAAACATATTGAGGCTTTGATTGTGATTTAATCAAATCTGTAGGTCCATAGATCATTTAGGCAGAAACTTGACATCTTTTCAATATTAAGTTTTCTAATTTTTCATGTAGAAGTGTTTCACATCTCTTGATAGATTTATTCTCAGATACTTTTGTTAGATATATTCCCAGAATTTTAAAATGCTATTTTGATGGGTCTTAGAAATTGTGTGTTGTTTGTTCTGGTGCATAGGATGCAGTATACAGTTTTTGTTTTTGTTTTTTTTAAATCGACTGATTTGTATCCTGCAACCTTATGGAATATTTTAATTTGAATTGTCACATATTTATTTGGATTTCTATAAACACAGTCATAGTCTTCTGTAAATAATGACAGTCCCTCCTACCCCATCTTTATACTTTCTCTCTTTTTTTCTTTTTTAACTGTGCTATATTGACCAGGACTAGTGTTGAATAGATGTGGGGGCATCCTTAACTTTTTTCTTATCCCAAAGGGGAACACATTTATCCTATTAAATATGATTTTTTTTGGCTAACTTTTCTTAAGCAGTCTCCATCAGATAAGGAAGGTTTCTTTCTTGCTTGTAAGCATTGTTTATTTAATGAGTGGGTATTGAATTTTAGTAAATGCTTTTTTGTGCATCTATCAAGATGATCATATGCTTTTTCTCCTTTAATTTGTTAGCATGGTAAAGTAGGCATGCAGGTATGCGCACATGCGTGCACATACAGTGTCTTTAATGGTTGGGCCTGGTGTTAGCATGTTGAAGGAGGCACGCAGATGTGCACACATGCTTGCACACACAGTGTCTTTAATGGTTGGGCCTGCCTTGTATTTCAGGTATAATCTGTCTACACTTTTTATGCATTTCTGGGTTTGGTTTAATATTTTTGTATCTCTTTTTGTTTAAAGTAAGTGACCTGTAATTTTTTCCTGTACAGTTTTTGTTGGGTTTTAACACCAAGGTCATGCTATTCTAAAAATATGAGTTTGGGGAGTGTTTTTCTATTTATTTTCTACCTCTGGCTTTTAGCAAGATTTGTAGAACTTCCCGGTTACTCATCTGGGTCTTGAGTTTTCTCTGTGGAATGATTTTTTAAAATTATGATTTGTGGCCGGGCGCGGTGGCTCAAGCCTGTAATCCCAGCACTTTGGGAGGCCGAGGCGGGCGGATCACAAGGTCAGGAGATCGAGACCACGGTGAAACCCCGTCTCTACTAAAAATACAAAAAAATTAGCCGGGCGCGGTTGTGGGCGCCTGTAGTCCCAGCTACTCGGGAGGCTGAGGCAGGAGAATGGCGTGAACCCGGGAGGCGGAGCTTGCAGTGAGCCGAGATCGCACCACTGCACTCCAGCCTGGGCGACAGAGCAAGACTCCGTCTCAAAAAAAAAAAAAAAAAAATTATGATTTGTTTCTAAAATGATTATCATGTTTTCTATGCTTTTATGAGTCAGTTTTGGTGAGTTGTGTTTTTCTAGGAACTTGTCTTTTTCTTTGTTACTTCGAAAGTTTAGTGGCCTGAAGTTGTTCAAAGTCACCTCTTGTCAATGTGGATAGTTCTCCCTTTTAGAATTCTGTACGGTGGTTTTGCCTGCCTGGCTCCCTCCCCTCCCCTCCCCTCCCCTCCCCTCCCCTCCCCTCCCCTCCCCTCCCCTCCCCTCCCCTCCCCTCTCCTCCCCTCCCCTCCCCTCCCCTCCCCTCTCCTTCTTCTTTCTTTCTTTCTTCTCTTTCTTTTTTTTGGAGACGGAGTTTTGCTTCTTTCTTTCCTTCCTTTCTTTTTTTCTTTTGTTCTTGGGGACGAAGTGTTGCTCTGTCGCCCAGGCTGTAGTGCAGTGGCGCGATCTTGGCTCACTGCCACCTCTGCCACCTGGGTTCAAGCAATTCTCCTGCCTCAGCTTCCCAAGTAGCTGGGACCACAGGCGCACACCACCATGCCCAGCTCATTTTTGTAATTTTAGTAGAGACGGGGTTTTACCCTGTTGTCCAGGGTGGTCTCGAACTCTTGAGCTCAGGCAATCCACGTGCCTTGGCCTCCCAAAGTGCTAGGATTACAGGCATGAGCCACTGTGTCCGGCCTTTCTTTCTGGATTAGTCTTACTAGAGCAGGCATGGGGATGATAGCAAAAATGTTGCTTTTTATGAATAAAGTACAGAATTGTGTGCAGTGCACAAACAGATCCATCGTATACCTGCCATGTCAACATTTCATGGGAGGGGGATTAGGGAAAAGATTAGGGGAAAGATTGGGTGATAATAAAATACAGGTCGAGAGTCACTGCATGAGAGGCTGGTTCTTCTCAGGGAACCAACTTGTGGCTTTGTGGATCTTCTTTGTTATATATTTGCTCTCATTCTGTCAGCTTTGGATCCTTCCTTCCTTTTACTTTCTTTGGGTCTATCTTCTTGTGATGGATGCTTACTCGTCCTCAGCTCTCTTTCTTCTCTTATATTTGTATTACTGGCTATACTTTTCCCTCCCAGTGCAGCTTTGCTTTTTCCCACCGGGTTTTATTTGTCTCTCTCATTCGAAGTAGGCTGGAGCGAGTGTGGCCTAGTTCAGAAATAGAAGGCCAGTTTGGCTGTAGCTGTGAGTGAGGAGGAGAGCAGTAGATTAGGTAGAAGAGAGAGGCCTAGACTAAATTGTGCCTGGGCTTGCAGACCTGGGTAAGGAACTAAATAAAACTCAGGTGTGCTGGAGATCAGCTGTGGGGTTTCATGCAGGGGGTGTTGTGATGTGCTTTATATTGAAGAGACTAGAGTAAGGGATGGTAGGGGTAGGAGTGGAAGGGAGAAGAGTCCTCAGAGGCTGCTCTAGTGCAGGGGCGAGGCGCTGGCGGCTTGCCCTGGGTGTGATGGCAGCGGGACGACAGGTTCTGGATTTGTGTGCATCTGGGAAGGGAACAGGACATGGCCGCCCAGCTCGGCAGGCTCGTTTGGGATACTTTTGTTGGGCAGCTCATTACCTGTTCTGTGTGGCCCGGTGGATCTCAGTAAGCTGGGACTTTGTATTTTCACTTATCTCTATGATTATTTAGTGTCCTAACAGAGTGGGAGATTTATTTGGGCAAGGAGTGCCTAGAAACATTTCCTGTAAGTATTCCCGTGATGCTTTCCATGAATACAGAATTTGGTGCAGTATGTCTTCACATTCCTACAAATTTAGTGTAGTTCGGTTCTCAAACCGTGCTTGTAGTATCCTGGGGGTCTTCAGGACCCTTTTGGCGGTTTGTGAGGTCAGTTGCTAGGACAGGCCTGCGTTTCCCCGGCGCCTAGATCTGCACTGATACAGGAGCAATGACGGGCAGTGCTGTCGGAGTCTTAGTGGCTCCCAGTTGACCCAGTCATTGCATCCATGATAGCCTCTTAAGTGGCCACAAAAACACACTACCTTTGTCAAATCTGGGCCCTTCTGCACGTGTTTTTACCACACTGAGTGCCTTTGCACAGACTGCGATCTGCTGGTTGCTGAAGGACAGGCCCTTGTGGGATCTGGGCGGGGCCTGTCAGTTTTCCCTGTAGAATGCTGCTTTTCCCTGAAAAAATAACAGACAGGATGAAGTGAGCTTGTCACTTCAAGGAAAACAACTGATGGCATTTGTTGCCAGTGATAAAAATTGAGCTTTCAACTGTAAATTAAATTAGAATTTTAAAAAACCTGTGTCTTCCACAACAACTGATGGCATTTGTTGCCAGTGATAAAAATTGAGCTTTCAACTGTAAATTAAATTAGAATTTTAAAAAACCTGTATCGTCCGCAGTGAACTTGTGAGGTTACCAGCGCCTGAGGCCTGTTCTGATGAGACTGCGGTGGCCTTGCTGGGCGTGTTTGATGCTGCGGAGTAGCTCCGCACAGCTGTGAGCCCATCTTTCCAGATGACCAGTGCGTGCTGTTACAACACCGTGTGTGGGTAAAGAGCCACTTCAAGCCAGATAGGACAGAGGGTTTCAATGTAACAGAGTATGAAAAAGCTGCTGAAACAGTTTCCTATCCAACAAACTACAGCGTGTTGAGTTTTGGTGTGTATCAAACAATGCTGACAGTTATTTCAAAAGACTGCATATACACGTGAAGCTCCATATGTGATGCTGGATTTTCTTCCTGTGCTTCAGTTGAATCAATGTATTGCAGCAGATTAAATACAATTGCAAAGGTGAGAATCCAGTGACTTCTATTCCTAACCAGACAGTAAAGAGATTTGCAACAATGAAAAACATGGCCACTCTTCTCAGTAAATTTTTTTGTTTGGGAAAATAGTTTTATTTTGAATAAAAATGTTATTTATGTTAACCTGTAATAGGCTTTTTATTGTTAATTTGAAATGAATTAATACAAATGAGAAGACCGTCATTTCAGTGTATAACATGGTAACATTTGGTAGTGAGAATTGGGAAAGGGGTCTTTGGACTCCTCCATAATTCTAAAGAGTGTAAAGGGACCTTGAGACTGAAACATCTGAGAAATAATCTGAGAAATACTGGTTTATAGAAGTGGAAGCATTTAGTTCTTTCTTTATTATTTATTTGTTTTGAGACAGAGTCTTGCTCTGTTACCCAGGCTGGAGTGCAGTGGCGCAGTCTCTGCTTACCACAACCTCTGCCTCCTGGGTTCACGCCATTCTCCTGCCTCAGCCTCCCAAGTAGCTGGGATTACAGGTGCCTGCCACCACGCCCGGCTAATTTTTGTATTTTGAGTAGAGACGGGGTTTCACCATGTTGGCCAGGCTGGTCTTGAATTCCTGACCTCGTGATCCACCTGCCTCGGCCTCCCAAAGTGCTCGTTTTACAGGCGTGAGCCACCGTGCCCGGCTGTGCAGTTCTTTAAATGTAGGAAATGAACTTTGAGTTTTGAGTTTGATACCAGCGTTTTCTACTATTAAAGGCGGACTTTCTCTGTCAGTGTTCTTGGAATCTAATGCTTTCCACAGGGTCCTTGCACTTGTGCAGAACTATATCCCCTTAGCCATGTGAACTGCACGGAGCAACGCCGTTACAGGATTTCCTTCTACCTAACTCAGAACATATGTGCTCTGCATGTGAAGAAGCTGGTCAGGCTGTGAGCACAGCACAAGAATAAAGCCTTTAGAACTCAGCAGAGAGAACCAGCCATTACTGAAAATGGAATGTTTTAATTAAAAATATCCATCACCGGGTGGCTCTTCTTTTCCTTTATTTCTCAAGTGTGGCAAATGTTAATAACAGTGGCTGCACTGTGGCGCCATGGTAAATTGCCAGTTGGTGAGTAGGATTTCTCCCATGAAGCGCTTAGAGATAAACCCCTGCAACATCTGTTCTTGTGACAACAAAATCCCTTTTTTACTTTGGCTTATGCATATTTCAGAGGTTAGAGACAGGAGGCTCCTTCTAAAAGTGTTCAGTAAATGCCTCGGCTGATGTGTGTGCCTGAGAGAGAGAGAGGGAGAGAGAGAATGGGGACTAGGGAGAAGAGGAAGGGAGAGAGAGGGAGGGAGAGAAATTGGGGGGGCTGGGGGAAGAGGAGGAGAGAGAGGGGGAATGGGTGGGATTAGCATTTGAATTCATTGGTAACCCTTTCACTTTCTTTTCTTCCTGTATTAATTGATGTGTTGACTTTATTAAGTGGGTTGATTTGGGGGTTTCTACTGCAGTGTAACAGTGAGCATGCAGATGGATCCGCCGATTGTTTACAAGGAAATCAACCTTTACACCAACTCCAGCTTTTTTTCTTAAACATCTAGTTTTATTAGAAAAAAAGCAAAAGCACAGCAGATAGACGTCTTGAAGCCGGCAGTAAAACACTGTGGCTTTCCGTTGTGAGACTTTCTGTCGTGAGGACGCGTCTGTTCTTTGTTACACACAGGCTGCTTCTGTGGTCTGCTGAGTTGGGCAGTGTCATCTTAGCAGACCGGCTTTTTTTTTTCTTTTCTTAGATGGGGTCTCGCTCATTCGCCCAGGCTAGGGTGCAGTGGCACAATCGTGGCTCACTGTAGCCTCAACCTCCCGGGCTCAGGTGATCCTCCCACCTCAGCCTTCTGAGTAGCTGGGACCACAGGTGTGCACCACCAACGTCTGGCTAGTTTTAAAAATATTTGTAGAGACCAGGGCTCTCTATGTTGCCCAGGCTGGTCTCAAACTTCTGGGCTCAAGCGATCCTCCACCCTCGGCCTCCCAAAGTGTTGGGATTTGGGGCATGAGCCACCGTGCCCAGTGGCAGGAGGGTTTTTATGAACATGTGCTTCCCCTTCATCGGGGCGGGGTGTGGCTTTGGGTTTGATATTCTTTCCGGTACTGCCAGGCCATTTTGATTTTTCCTACAGGAGTCCTGACCATCAACCAGCTGCTGTGCTGTTCGGGATGCAGTGTTTTGAGGATATTACCAGGGACTTTACTAAATGGACCTATACAAGTTGATAGGCCTTGACAATTTTTCTCTTAATATAGTTTTTGTTTTATTACCATTTAAAACTAAAGGCTAGGGAGACGAGTTTGAATGTTAGTTCCTGCTTCCTTAGATCGAAAGAGATTATTAGCGTGTATATGTTGTGAAGAAATGCATGTTGGAAAACATTGTCCTCCAGAAGCAATTTCCTTGGCAGCTATTTTGTTTACATTTTCTATCATTAATATTTACATTTTATTTTAAGGAAATTGGTTTTTTGCTGCCTTGATCTCATGCTCACATTTTCCTGGTTGGGATTGGAACCAATAAGTGAAGAGAATTGACCTATATCAAGACCTTTTAAATGTTAGAAACCTGAGTCAGAGAGAACTGTGTTATCTTTTTGGTTAAACCTGTTGTAACATTGTGTGCTTAAATTTTCCCTTTGTGCTCTCTTCCCCTAATTCTTCAAAGGATAGCAGGCACTATTAGGTCGACTTTTTGTTTATCTTAATAGTGGTGGGTCCTCTTATGGGCTAGTCATTTGTGGGCATAGGTTGGGGTGTGCAGGGTTTATGGCTAATGATAGGATTGTATGTAGTGGTTTTCTGTGATCAGGAGAAGGATACTAAGGTTTATATTTTACTTATTTGTTAGGTTCTGTAACTTTTTTCTTTTATTCTTTTATGCTTGATGATGGTGTTAGTGTTTAGGAACCCATTTAGAAAGCATTTTGGAGAAAACCTGATGCAGTTTTAATTTTGATGATGTTGATACCTCATTAGATAAGGCCTTGATAAAATAACACCTTTTTCTCTATTTCAGTGGATACAAAGAGAGGCTGGCTTGGAAGTGGAGTGGTGGTGATCAGGAAGGGATTCACCACTACGCCACAGGTTGTCACATATTTTCCTCAAAGCAAAATGTAATTTCCTCTTAAAAGAAGATTTAGATGCTGGCATTTTAGCAGCCGTTTTTAAGGCCTGGGGCTTTGGTATTCCTGGCTGTTTTGAGAGGCAGTGCTGGACAGCCAATTCATTTGGCAGGTATTGATTGTGTGCTTTTGTTTGGCAGTATTTGGTCTGTCATTGGAGGGAGTTTGCAAGAAGGTTACAGCATCATTTCATATGGTTAGAACCCCAAGTGTGGGACCAGCACACCTAAAACAGGGATGCACAGAAAGGGAAGGCAGCTGTGATTAAACCTTGAAGCTTGTAGTACCAAGCTCAAGCCTGGGCATTTGGCAGTAGGAGAGGTGCAGAATGGTTGGGAGAGCCTCGTAGAGGGGATAGAACTTGAGCTGGGACTTGAGGAAGGCTAAGAGAAAGGACAGGGAATGTGGGGTGTAGGGAGTGCATTCACACAGATGTTGAGAGGAAACGGAGCATAGCTTTTTCATGGAACTGTGTGAGTGTCTGCATGGCTTGGGTGGGGATGACTCACCTGACAGATTACTCACCCCAGGGCCAGACTGTGGCAGCCTGGGGGCCAGGTGAAGGAATCCGAACCTTATATATAAGGGCAATAGGGAGCAGTGGAAGTTTTAAATAGGTGAAAGATAGGCTTTGTTTTCTCTTTTCCTTTTCTTATCCTTTTTGTTTGTTTTTGAGACAGGGTCTCACTCTGTTGCCCAGGCTGGAGTGCAGTGCGATCTCGGCTCACTGCAACCGCTGGCTCCTGGGCTCAAGAGATCCTCCCACCCCAGCTTCCTAGGTAGCTGGGACTACAGGCATGTACCGCCACACCCAGCTAATTTTGTGTTTACTTTTTGTAGAGACAAGGTCTCACTATGTTGCCCAGGCTGGTCTGGAACTCCTAAGTTTAAGCCATCTGCCTGCCTCGGCCTCCCAAAGTGTTTGAGATTACAGGAGTGAAATGCTGTGCCTGACCATGTTTTTTTTTTCCCTAAAGATTCATCTGACTGGGTGTGGTGTTTCACACCTGTAATCCCAGCACTTTGGGAGGCTGGGACCCATTGATCGCTTGAGCCCAGGAGTTCAAGACCAGCCTGGGCCACATACTGAAGTGCCATCTCTACAAAAAAATTAAAAATATTAGCTGAGCATGGTGGCGCACACCTGTAGTCCCAGCTACTCAGGAGGCTGAGGTGGGAGGATCGCTTGAGTCCATCAGGCCGAGGCCACAGTGAGCTGTGGTCATGCCACTGCACTCTAGGCTGGGCATTGGAGTGAAACCCTATCTCAAAAAAAAAAAAAAATTCGTCTGCTTGAGATATGGGGTGTGGAAGGAGGTAGACCAGTGGATACGGTCACCTGAAGCATGATGGGAATTCCAGATACTATGTGATGCCATTTCAACATGGAGGAGTAGAAATGGTGATGAAGGTAAAGAGACCACAGCGGAGAGGCGTCTAGAAAGAAATTAACGGCTCTGACAACTTATCTAATAGAAGTGGTGGGGTGTGGGGCAGCCCAAGGTAACGAATGTTGTAATTTGCAAAGACAATTCATGGAGGGAGGAAGAATCAATTGAAATTTCTGGGTTGGACTGTTTTTGATAATGTATTCTAAGATGGTCATTGCTTCTTATTAGGAGACAAAAAGGTATTTAAAAATGTTAAGGCCATCTGCATTTTTTTGGGGTGAGAGAGTCCTCAGGAACGTTTGCATTTGCAGATGCCCGAGAGCCGTGAGTCCGAGTTGCTGATCTTTTGTGCGGGGTGGTTCTGCCGCCGCCTGCGAGGCTTCCAGAGGGCCTCGTGAGCTCGCAGCTCTGGGATCCTGCTGACAAACTGGTTTCTTTCCACATGTGGAATTGGTGCTTTCCCTGCATGGAGCCGTGAATTGGGGGTATGAAGGGCGCCGGATATGAAGCTGATGCCGTGACAGTAGAATCCAGAAAAGCTGCTCCGTAAAGCAGCTGAGACATTAACCATTCAGACGCTAGAGAAGGCTTGTATTGCTTACTGACCTTAAACTTTCTTAATTCTGTCTGTCTGTCTGTCTGTCTATCTATCTACTTATTTTTTTCAGACTGGGTCTTGCTCTGTTGCCCAGGCTAGAATGCAGTGGTGTGATCACTGCAGCCTCAACCTCCTGAGCTCAAGCAATCCTCCCACCCCCGCCCCCCGGGTAACTGGCAGATGGTGGTGTCCTCACATAGCCACAGCAAAGCTCGTCTTATAACGTGACCTTGACACTTCTCCCATTGAGAGTGGGGTCCCCGTTCCCTCCCCTTGAACCAGGGCTGACTCATGACTGTGGACCAGTGTTATAAAAGGCTGTCTCCCCTGGATCCGCTGGGGCGTGTGCTGTGAGGAAACCCCACAGCCATGCGGTGAGGCCCTGTGAAGGTGAGCCACCCTGCTGTGATTCTTTCCCCAAGAAGACGCTCAGCCCCAGACTTAAGTCTTCCCAGCTGAGGCCACCTGAGACCTGTGGCGCCCTTTCCTAATTCTTGACCGTGGGACCTGTTAGCATAATGAAATGGTTGTGTTATGCTGCTAAGTAAAGGGAGGTTTGTTAAACAGCAATGGATAACTTGAACATGTTTTGGAAGCTGGAACTGGGTGTGGCCATAATCAAATCCCAATGCCTGCAGCTCTGGCTTTGGGATGGGGTGCTGGGCAGAAGCCTCTGGGCCTCCAGGAGAGTGCTGCTGGCTGCCTGAAGGGCCTCCTAGAAGGTAGTAGGGTCTAATATTTTAGCCTGCGGGTGGCACGTGATGACCGTCCCTCCTACTCTGCCAATGTGAGAAGGCGCCGCAGACAGTGTCCATCACATGGGTGCCCTGGATTTGGTCCTCAGCAGGCTGGACTTGGCCTGCTGGCTGCCCGTTGCCTACCCCGGAAGGAAAGGAGGGAGCGTCATTGCATGCTGGAGGAAAGGGGCCCCTTGTTAGGTGGCGGTGGGAAGCCTGGTGTGTCATTGTTGCTATGGGAAAGAGGAAAATATGTGTGTATTTAATGAACTTGCTCATCTAGTTTAGGAGATTTCCAGGCAGAAAATTCAAAGTGCCACCTGGCTTCTACTTGGTGTAAAGAAAGAGGACTTGCTGGGTTCAAAAATAAGATTGTTTCTCATTCCCAGCCTCTTCTCCAGGCTCCTCAAGTGAAGAAAGGGTTTCAGGCAAAGAGTGAATCTGGACTGGGCTGTGAGCTCCGTTCCTAAGGCTTCAGATTGAGATCCACGTACAGTGTCCAGCCTTTCAGCTGGAGGAGAGGCCTGCAGATTCTTGCATTAAATCCCCAGTCTGGCCTCTAAGAATCCAAAGGGCATTGTCATACCACAGCCTCTTCTGGGAGCCCAGGAAGAAAAGGGCTTGTCTCTTTATGGGTGTGGCTTGTCTAATGGAGTAGATTATGAGTTAATACACAAAAAGCCCGCCAAGTGTTTTTAAAGAAATTATGTGTCTGCCCGGACTGAAAGGAGCGGAGGCAATACAAAATGAAAAGAAGTCTTTGGGCCCCCAGACTTGTGTGAGGAGGAAGCAGGCTGTGAAAATCACCCAGCTGTAAACGTGGGGTACTTTTCATGGAAAATGAAGTACATCTGAGAAGGCGGAGCTGAGATCCCGGAGAACAAGTCCCAGGTACCAGGACAGAGCCCTGATGCAGGTGCTGGCGCTGTGTGCCTGCCTCGAGTGGCTGTCCTTGGTGGAACATTGTGTGTGGGGGGTGGGTGTGTCCAGGTCAGCTCTTTAGACCCGGATTGGGAAGAACGGGGATGGAGGAAGGGTGGACTTGAGGAACTGCATGTTCCTGCACATAGGCTCCTCAGCTGGGCAGGGTTTAGGTGATGAGACCCCAGACTTCAAGCTGATGGCAGTAATCGGACGGGCCTTGGGGGCCCTGGGGAGGTGTCAGGTTCATTTTGCATGTGGGAGGATGTGATGTGTGGTGGTCAGAGGATGGACAGTGGCAGATTGTATTTTCCAGAGATGACCCAGCAATATCTCCCACCCCACATGCCCTCTTAGCAGTGTGACTGTGAAACGCCTCTCATTGAGAGGCGAAGTTGCTGTTCCCTCCCTTGGATCTGGATGGGCCGTGACTGTGGGGGAAATGGTGCTCTTGGCTGGCATGCTGAGGACGACATACTGTTTGCCTGGTTCTCTCGGGACCCAAGACCAGCCCCATTGGAGTGGCTGCCGGAGGAGGCCATGGGAGGAGGTGGTTTCCCATTAACAGTGACCACCACTGTCAGCCACCAGATGTGTGAGTGGAGAAGCTTCCGGTGGTGCCAGTGCCAGCCGCTGAGCCATCACCAGCCTTTGTATCTTGCCCTCTGAGGACCCGTTCATTGTGGAGCAGAGACAAGCTGTCCCCTCCCTTCCCTTTCTGATTTCCTGACCCTGCAGGAATGAGAAAATGATTGCTGGACATCACTAAGGGGTGGGTCACTTGGCTGTGCAGCCGCAGCGTAGGCGGGCTGCTCTCCCACGTCTCAGGAGCACGCAGGTTCTGTGCCAGGGATGGCTGGTCAGGCCCCGCAGATGGGCACAACTTCTCATCCCACACATCCCAGCCTTCTTTAAACTTCCTTGGCAGATTATTTTATGGTTTTGCGGCTATTGGTGAAGACAGTTCAGTTTTCTTTTCTTTTTGGCAATTTTATGACTTTATTTGATGTATTTGATGATCAGCGATTAGTTCTCATCCACACTGACTGTCTGTAGATTTTTGAACATGGTAACAGGTACATAGGTAACCAAAGTATAGAACTTATTTGGTGACTCTTCATCCTCATTACATTTTCTGGATAACCGCACACGGATGCGGTAGGGGACACTCCTTATTCCTTTGGCCCAGACAGGTTTGTTGAACTTGGTATCGATGCGCACATCTGGAGCTGCCATCTCCTTCATGGCAAATTTCTGCATCTCTCCGAGTGCCCAAGGGGCACGCTTCGTGCGGCCCACTTGGTGGATGCGCTCGTGAATGTCGATGGTGGATTCTCGGGTCAGCACCTCGCTGACGGCAGAACGGCCCTTTTTCCTCTCCATCCTCTTCTGCTGGAGCCATTCTGCCGAGTCCACGCTGGAGAGGAAAAGGACAGTTGAGTTTTCTTGGGTTGTCCGTTGGGTGGTCATCCCAGATGGGTTCTTTGTACTTTTCATGTTCACATGGTTTAGGGATGTTTTTCTGGTGAGTGGTGGAAAGTAGGAACTATTCATGGTGGCTGGATTTGGTGCCTATCGCCCCCATCATGCTGTTTATTTTTGTCATGAAAAACATCTCTATCAATAAGATTAATCTCACTTTTACCCAGACAATCTAACCTGTAGACTTTGTTGAATAAAATTGGAAATAATTTTAAATCTAATTTATCTTGTTGTCAAACCAAAAGAAACCTATCAAGAAACCGCTAAAGCAGTGAGAACTCAGAATGAGGAGGTCATGGCAGAAAAGGTGATTTTTCTGAGAGCTTCACATCTAGGCGATGGTCTAATTTATACTAAGTGCGAACACGCATTGAATTCAGGGAACTGGGAAAGCGGGCGTGTTTGACCCTGCGGGCTTTGCAAGAAGCTCGTGGGGCTTGGTGCATCCTTTGAAGGGTTAAGGGAACGAGGGGCGAAAAGTTGATTACTGTTTGGTTGTGGAAATGGGGTGCTGGGTGGAGTCCCCAAGACCACCCCCTGCTTCGAGGATTTACTGGGGGTACTCGCAGGACTCAGGAGCTAGTACTTACTGGCATGATTTATTATGGTAGAAAGATAACGAAGCAAAACCAGCTGGGGAAAGGGTGCATGGGGTGAGGTCTGAAGGGAACCAGGCCCCAGCTTCTGAAAGCCCTGCCCCCATGGAGGCTCCCGGGAGGGGCTCGTGTCCCCCGGAACAAGGTAGACCACAGTGAAATGCTGCCAGCCAAAGAAGCGCATCTGAGACTTAGCCCCCAGGGTTTTTATTGGAGGCTGGTGACAGGCAGCCTCTGCCCAAATCCCAGCCTTCCGGCAGGAAAGCAGGCTTTCAGCGTAAACCATATTGTTGGGAAACAGTTGAGGCACAGCGAACCCCACTTACTAGTTAGGGTGGTGGGAACCCTCCAGAAATCCAAGTCCCCAGACCCCAGCCACGTGCCACCCCTGTAAGCAGGGCTTTGAAAGGAGGGCTGCTGGAGCCTGCTTTCTTGACCCTCTTCTGCACAGATACCAGCTTATCCTTTCCTTTCTGATTAATGTCTCTCTCAAACACAGACCGGGGGGATAAAAACCTGAAAACAAGCGAATGTTGACATATACATCACCACTTTCAATTAGCTATTTTCAACCAAATGCTGAAATATAATATAGTTGTAGTCACAAAGGGGAAGTAGCAGGTATGTTGCAAGAAAAAAACTTATTAGAATTGTATGTTAAGTTGGATAGAAACAGAACTTTTCTGAGCTTATGTGCTGTGCAGATACAGAATGCTGGTGGAGTTACTTCTGTGAGAACATCATTGAATTATAATTAAAGATTAAGTACGTATAAAATATATTTGCATTACAGAAGTGGTTAAAATAACTTTCTCAGTCTTCATAAATGTAGATAATATCTTTGGACAAAATAATGAGCTACTTTTTTGATGGAACAGGAGAAGCAGGAGAAAATTGTTGCAGGGGCAGGGTTGCTGACGATGCTGTCCCTGTTGGTCCACAAGGTAAAATCCTCCTGTGTTAGTCTGTTCTCATGCCGCTCATAAAGATATACCAGAGACAGGGTAATTTATAAAGGAAAGAGGTTTAATGGACTCACAGTTCCACATGGCTGGGGAGGCCTCACAATCACTGCGGAAGGTGAATGAGGAGCAAAGTCACGTCTCACATGGTGGCAGGCAGGAGAGCTTGTGCAGGGGAACTGCCCTTTATAAAACCATCAGATCTTGTGAGACTTATTCACTATCATGAGAACAGCACAGGAAAGATCCATCTGCACGATTCGATTACCTCCCACCAGGCCCCTCCCACGACACATGGAAATTATGGGAGCTACAATTCAAGATGAGCTTTGGGTGGGGATACAGAGCCAAATCATATCTTGTTTTTTTCCTTTTTTTTTTTTTTTTTTTTTTTTGAGAGGGTGGGTCTTATTATGTTGCCCAGCTGGTCTTGAGCTCCTGGGCTTTCGTGATCCTCTTGCCTTGTCCTCCCAAAAGTGCTGGGATTATAGGTGTGAGCCACCACACCAGGCTGATTTTCTCTTACGAGTTGGAGTAAAGTACGGCCAAGATGGTTAAGATGATCCATGTCAATGTGGGATGGCCCATGTTTCACCAGCACTCAGATGCCCTGGGGCTGGGGGCTTATGGCCAGTGTTGCTAATTCTCAAGGTTAAGTTTTCAGCTGGGTGAAGAAGGAAGAAAGACTGTTTCCCTGAACTCAGTGTTGAGGAGAGCAGTGACTGACAGCTGTGGATGTGCTCTCATCCTCCCACTTTTACCGGGAGAGGGGCTTTGTGATGACAGGTGTATAACCTCTCAGGTTTTCTTTCTTTTACATTAAGAAAAAAGAAGGTGGGGAGGTGGTGGGTGATGGAGCAGGTGATGCGTGAGGATCAGTGAAAATGCACTGCTGGGAGCTGGAGAGCCTGCGCAGGCTTTTCCCGTCACTGTGTCCGTGATGAATTGAGGAAACCGTGTCTCAGTTCCGGACCATGGCCAAGAGGAGATGCATGGTCTTAAGTCTTATGTCTCTTGTCTAGTGATCACCCGACACAAATGGGGTGTATCGGCTGCAAAACAGAACTGGGTACCAGTGAGGCCTAGACCACCTGGGCGTTTCTCTTTCGGAGCTACAGTTCCTAGGTGTAAAATAGAGCTGGTGATACACACCTTGCCAGGTTATTTGAAAATGCAAAGCACCCCGCACAGTGTCGGACACATGGGAGGCGGTCACAGACCCATCTGTGTTCAGTTGCTCGTGACGAATGCCCGTTATGTCTCAGGCACGGACTAGCTATGCGGTAAGAGGGAGCTCTGAGTCAAACGGAGGGTGGATTCGCTCTTTGGGCGCTGGTGTCGCTCTGGATCTGATTGTCCTTCATTATCCAGGTTTTGGAAATGTGAGTCATTGTATAAAGGTAAAGCTTGAGGTGTTGGTAGGTGGTTGGTGCATCAGGTGTGGTGGTGGTGGTTTCTATGCGTGTCTCTTACCAATAGACTTTTTTTTTGTTTTTGTTTTTTGAGACAGACACTCACTCTGTCGCCCAGGCTGGAGTGCAGTGTTGCGATCTTGGCTCACTGCAAGCTCCGCCTCCCGGGTTCACGCCACTCTCCTGCCTCAGCCTCTGGAGTAGTTGGGACTACAGGTGCCCGCCACCACGTCCGGCTAATTTTTTGTATTTTTAGTAGAGATGGGGTTTCACCATGTTAGCCAGGATGGTCTTGATCTCCTGACCTTGTGATCTGCCTGCCTCAGCCTCCCAAAGTGCTGGGATTACAGGCATGAGCCACCATGCCTGTCCTTTTTTTCTTTTTTTTTTTTTTAGACAGATCTTTCTGGGACTCCAGGTGTGGTCTATCATGCCCTGCTATTTTATTTTTTGTTTCTTTTAGAGATGAGTGTTATGTTGCCCAGGCTGGTCTTGAACTCCTGGTACCAGTAAACTTTTTAGGAGGTCTCCGTTAGCTTTTGAAAATTTTTTACCTGATCTTTAAAAATGCATGCAGTTGTGTAGCAATTTTTAAAGTGATTGACAGTTTTTTCCCACCCTACCTTTTCTTGACTGAAGCAATTGGTACTTTGGGAGTAGTCCTGTTATTGTTCCTTGTATTTTTCTGATTTCTGTTTTGGTGATGACACTGTGGGAAGTCATTTGCCAGGGGCACATTTCAACCTTCTGTCTGAATGGATCTGTCTACTTATCTGTTCATTTATTTATTCACTATTGTTTACCTATCTGTCCAACCACCTACCTACCCTTCCGTCTGTCCATCCATCCATCCATTAAAGTTCTTTTTGGGGGTGTATCAGTTTAATTGCACTGCATATCTACCTACAAGTAATACCTCTTAGCAATCAGCAGACAATGAATCAGGCCATTCCCTGGTTGAAATTCAACTCTAGATTTCTGGAGGGAGCTACTCAGGTTAAGGATTCATTAACAAGAAAATGAATCTACAATAGGCCATATTATAGATGCAGCACATGAAGGCGTGCACACATTACTTCTTAGCTGAGTGAGGTGCGTGCACGTGAGGCTTAGACCCCATGGTCTTAGGGCGTCCTTCAGCATTTTGTTTTTTGAAGAGGAGTCTCACTCTGTCTCCCAGGCTGGTCTTGAAAGCCCCCCTTGCCTCAAGTGATCTTCCTCTGTCAGCCTCCTAAAGTGCTGGGATTATAGGTGTGCACCACTGTGCCCAGCTTTCTTCAACCTGAAAACTATTTTAAACATTTTATTACTCTGTAGCTATTGGCAGTACCAGATTTTATTTACAACTGAAGGTAGTTTTGGATCTAAAACGACAGTGTTGGTAATGTTCAAAAAATGTATCATTTAGTGGTTTTAATGTCACGTATCAGTCGTTTTCAGAGTATCCTTTATATTGCCCTTCTATATATGTTAGCTTACTAGTTGATGAGTATTTCTGTAACCTGTCCTGCTTTCTAATCTAGCCACTAAGTGGTTGAATCAGGATTTACACTCAGCTGTGCCTACTTTAAAATTGATGTTTTGCCCCTCATCTCCCTAAAGTTTTTAATGGCATGCATGTGTTTATATGCCATTTATATACGTATATGTAATGATTTTTAAGTTCAGTTTGCTTTTATATCTCCCTGCTTTTTTGGCATTGCTTGTTTAGAGAAATTTGTCCACAGTTTTTAGCACTGGGTGCTGCAGGACAAGGGCTGGACCTGCTGCTTGGAGCCGCAGTCCTCATCAGGTGTCTGCTTGTTGTACCACCTGCACCACCATCCACATGCTCCCCAATTTTTTAAAGTTAATTAAACCTCATATTGAAGATAAAAATATGCATACATAATTTTTATAATAATGCTACTTAAACACATAAAACCCAAGGCTAGGCATAAATTCCTTATGGTTAGAGGAATTTTGTGCAGCTGTAAATCCCAGACATACAAATTAAATCCAACTACAAAGGCAGTAAATGAACACCATTAATTTAATGTGACAAAGTGATGTAGTTTTGCTGATGGTGTGTTGCTAATGTTGGGTTTCCTGATAGAAATAGTGTATTTGTATTTAAGGTTTTTGCTTGCTGTCACTTAATTCTTTTGATTTTGCGAGTGATAGACTCTCTTATTTTTCAGTTTACTGAGGAAGGTTCCCCCACTCCGGCCACCCGCCCCTGCCTGACGGCACAGCACGGTGACAGCGACTTTTCGTGTGTCCCTCTAGTACTTTGTTCAAATGGCAGCAAATAGGAATATACAATCTAATTTCCCCCCTTAGGAGAAAAGTAATATTCTATATGCGTTATTCTGCAATTTTCTTTTTTCATATAACAAAATATTCTCGAGGTCTTCCCTATGAGTGCATGGAAAACTTTGTGGGCCATCGTTGGAGTTGCTATCTTTACAGCCGTTGTTTTTTCTAACAACGTATACTCTAATCTCATTAGAGGTTTGTCACTGCTAATCCAGATTATATCTTCTTTGAACCTCAAACAACCCTCTGAAGTAGGTGGTGGTGGGGGCGTCAGGAAGAGAAGACACTGAGATTCAGAGAGGTTAACGGACGTGACTGAGGCGACAGATGGAAGTGTGGGGACGCAGCCCACCCTAGGTCTGTGTGCCTAGACAAAGGCCGGGTGCATTGTCGCCTTCTCAGGGCCGCTGCCACCTGCTGAGTCCAGCACGCTCAGGGCACTTTCCCCCGTTCTTGGCGATGGTGTGCTGAGGTCCACCCACAGTAGCTGACCGTGTTGGTCTTCGGAGTCCTTTGGTGTTTATTGAGTGCCCTCGTACAGATGAGGAAACAGGTGCTTCTGCGTATGGTTCAGATGGGACCGCTACAGTCTGCAGATAACTGAGCACGTGAGACCGCTACAGTCTGCAGATAACTGAGCACGTGAGACCGCTACAGTCTGCAGATAACTGAGCGCGTGAGACCGCTACAGTCTGCAGATAACTGAGCGCGTGAGACCGCTACAGTCTGCAGATAACTGAGCGCGTGAGACCGCTACAGTCTGCAGATAACTGAGCGCGTGAGACCGCTACAGTCTGCAGATAACTGAGCGCGTGAGACCGCTACAGTCTGCAGATAACTGAGCACGGAGCTGAGGGTGGTCAGATGCCTGTCAATCGCAAACTTTGCTGCACCCAGTGCGAGAGTCGGGGATGAGCAGTGCCTTTTACTGACCTAGGAGGTGTTGCAATGACAAGAAGAGGCCAGAGTGGGCAGGAGGCACTAGGCCGGGAGAGGAGAGAGTTGGGAGGAGGAAGTGGCCGTGCTGCAGGTGCCCTAACAGACCCAGGGAAGCATGGAGAGCACAGCGAGGCCTGTGTGGAGAGGGTGTCACCAGCCTGCCTCGGGGCTGCGGAGGGCGGGGAGCACATGCTGTGTGCAGACCTCTCCGTCAGTTTGTGCTGGCTGCTCTGCTCTCAGGCCCACAGAGTTCTGCACTGTGAGCAGCGCAGGTCAGAAGGGGCGTTTGGAAATGACACGCTCTGTCCAGGAATTGTAGTCAATGTTCTAGCTGTTAATATTCCACTTTCTGGGAGACGGTGGATTTCACCCTGAGTTGAGTAGCTTCACGACTGCTAGTGGTTGGAAGCTTCCAGATTAGTAGTTTAAGCCAGAAAACAATGTTGATACGTCTTGAGATGTGTATAAATCATTTGATTTGGCCGGGCAGGGTGGCTCACACCTGTAATCCCAGCATTTTGGGAGGCTGAGATGGGCAGATTATTTAAAGTCGTAGATCGAGACCAGCCTGGCCAACATGGTGAAACCCAGAGGACTAAAAATAGAAAAATTAGTTGGGCATGATGGCGCATGACTGTAATCCCGGCTACTCAGGAGGCTGAGGCATGAGAATCGCTTGAACCCAGGAGGTGGAGGTTGCAGTGAGCTGAGATCACACTGCTGCACTCCAGCCTGGGTGACAGAGTGAGATTCCATCTCAAAAAAAAAAAAAAAAAGATTAAGGCTTGTTTTGTTTTTTGTGTTTGTTAAGAGAGCCATTGTAGGCTACATGCATGTGGTAATAGACTTCAAAGGGTACAATGGCAAATGGTAGCTTACAACTGACATTTAGTCAATTGAAAAGTGTAGCCCGGGGTGTAGATAGCACGTTCCCCTGCTGTGCCTGCTGGGTCCTGGAACGAGGCCTTCCAGCAAGTTGGTTCTTGCATCAAGGGCGTGTCCTGAGGGTCATGGGGCCTTGGCCATCAGGGGGAGAATAAGGTTTTCTCATTTTTGACTTCAACTAATGGTCATAGAGTTGCTTTTCTTTTCATTTATTGTTTTACTGTCCTTTCCTCATCCTCCTCTATCTCCATGTCCTCCTTTATCTCATCAGCTCTTCTCCTCCTCTTTCTCTTCCTTCTCCTTCTCCTTCCCTCCTTGCATTTGTTCAGCTTTCCCACATTCATTATACACTCAGCAAAATGTGAAATCTTTCATTTCCTGTTCCTGGTACGTGCAGCAAAAGCTTGATTATACAACATAATGATGATCTAGACAGAAAACATGTCTGACTTGTGTTGATGGAATATGTCGCATTCCCATGGCTGTCAGTTACTGTCGCTCATGACAGTGAGCAAGTGTGTGTTGCTAGTAAGAAGGTTCAGGGAGTTGAGATGACGGGGCTGAGATGCTGCCTGCTGTCTCCTTCTTGTGGGCAGGTAGTGGTGCAGGGGGCATTTATGAACTGGTGTGGAGGTGCCCAAGAGGTACCCTGTGCTTGAGGAAAGGGCAGAAGGCTGATGGCCTCGTGGCTGTACCCCCAGGTGCTTCTTGCTGGGTGGCTCTCACTGAGCGGGAGTGAATGGCAAGAGAAACTTCCTGATGTGACCCTTCAGCCGAACCTAGGGATGATCTCCACGACAGTAGACCCCAAGGAGCACCCCGTGCCACCCACCAGGAGAAGCCCAGAGGAAGTGATGCCCTCCCTGACTTGTTAGAGTGCTTCTCTTGAAGGAAAGAAAACCCGGAAAGTTCTTTGACTTCTGTCGTACTGAAGGTATCATCATCTTAGACACCAATTTAGCATGAAGGGAAGATAATGTGTCAGACACTTGAATATTGTTGCACGTCTGCTTTTCCTACTGAATTTTCGAATGCAGATATATATGCAGTCTGTTGAATATAATGGGTTTTCGATCTTGTCCTTTCTAGGAAGGTAAAATGCTTTTTATTACCTGGAAACTAATTTCAAGCAATAGATTGCATTTTTCCTAGGAGTCTTGTGGTCAGTTTTGTTTTTCCAGTGCAGATTGCCTCCAGATCTTTATTTTGAAAGCTTTTCACACAATTCGAAGACCTGCAAGAATGGTGCCATGAACACCTCACACTCAACACTTTGACACAAGGCTTGCTTGCATTTTATTGTATTTGCTCTTTCTGTCACACTTTTGTTTGCTTTTGAATCATTTGAAAGTAAGTAGCACACGTTATTGAGATGGAGTTTCACTTTGTTGCCCAGGCTGGAGTGCAGTGGTGTGATCTTGGCTCACCGAAACCTCTGCTTCCTGGGTTCAGATGATTCTCTTGCTTTAGCCTCCTGAGTAGCTGGGATTATAGGCACACACCAGTACACCCAGCTAATTTTTTATTTGTACTTCTAGTAGAGAGGAGGTTTCACCACATTGGCCAGGCTGGTCTCGAACTCCTGACCTAAAGTGATTTGCCCGACTCGGCCTCCCAAAGTGTTGCGTGTGAGCCACCATGCCTGGCGAGTGATTTTCTTCCTGAATACTCCTGCACACATCTCATAAGAATTAAAACATCATTCACCTGTCTAACCATAATACCAATATCACTCCTAAGAAAATTGACCATACTGCCACAATATTATCTAAATATTTCATCCATATTGAGATTTCTTCAGCTGTTTCAATAACATCTTTTATAGCTGTTTTTTTTAAAAAACCAAAATCTACTCATTACATTTGTTTCTTTAGTCTTTTCTGAATGTAGAACGTTTTTCCCCCTGTAAATGGCACGGACTTCTTGCGGAAGCGTCCTGCTGCTTGTGTTGGAGAGTGTCCCGCTTAGGTTTTGCTGGGTGTCTCCTCATGGCGTCATTCCACCTGTTGTTTCATTCCCTGCATTTCCTGCAAACTGGAAGTTCAATCTAGAGGTTTGATTATATCCACATTAAGTCTTTTTGGCAAGAATGCTTCGTAAGTGTTGTTGATGACTTCACATTGCATTATACCAGGAAGTGATCAGTCTTTAACTTAGAACATTTGCTCTCACTCTAAAACAGGACAGTTTTAAAAATAGGCATCTTTTTTAAGGGAAGAGTTTTCACTCTTTCACCCAGGCTAGAGTACAGTAGTACCATCATAGCTCACTGTAACCTCTAACTCTTGGGCTTAAGCCATCTTCACACCTCACCCTCCCAAGTAGCTGGGACTACAGGTGTGCACCACCATGCCTGGCTAGTTAAAAAAATTTTTTTTGGAGAGACAGGGTCTTGCTGTGTTGCCCAGGCTGGTCTTGAACTTTTGGGCTCAACAGATCTTCCCACCTGGGCCTCCCAAAGTGCTAGGATTGCAGGTGTGAGCCACTGTTGGGCCTAAAATATGAATCTTAACATTTACTCTGTCTTCACACGTAACTGATTGTCTAGTTATTAAATTCTATGTTGTAAATCTGGCTGGCTTAACTTCCAGTGTCGAATTATCTGAAGCCATTCTGATTTGCAGCCTTTGCTTTGTGGCTCATTTGTTCTCTGAAGCCTGTGGCTTATGTATGAAGAAGGGTGTAAATCCTTTTCTTTGAACTTTTAGTTGAAATTGATTTGGAAATCATTTGTCACAACCTGGGCAACATAGCGAGACCTTGTCTCTACAAAAAATACAAAAAAATTAGCTTGGTGTGGTGGCTCCCACTTGTGGTCCTAGCTACTTGGGAGGCTAAGGTGGGAGCATCACCTGAGCCCAGGAGGTTGAGGCTGCAGTGAGCCGTGATCACGCCACTGCACTCCAGCCTGGGAGGCAGAACGAGACTTTTGGCTCAAAAACAAATAAACGAAAAATCTTTTGTCAAAGATATAAGGCCATAATGTGGATGGAAATTTTAAGAGCAAAGTAATATATATGAGCGCGTATGTGTAGTTATAAAAAGAACCAAAAGCATCTCAAAGTCCGCGGTCCATCAGCATCAGCCTCTGTCCACAGAGCCAGGGCCCCCCTTGGATGCGTCTCCTGTAAGATGAAGGCCCCCCTTGTGTGGCCTTCAGTGATCGTCCTCCCCGGGAGTCCTGCTGGCTCTGCTTGGAGAACCTGGCCACTTTCCCGCCTCTGCTCCTGGCAGCCTCCGTGGCCCGTCACTTCTTGTTTGCCTCTGAATTCTTTTTCCAGACTCGAGTGACACTTTGCCTTGCAAAGCTTTGCCCAGTGCTGTCAGACAGGGTTAGTTCTAAGTCTTTCCTGTGGGATCCACGGCACTCTGGGCATTTCTGGAAGGAAAGTTATGTGTGTCTCTCGTCCCTGGAAGGGACAGGGCACATCTTGTTCATCAGGGCACCGCACCCCTGGGACCCGGCCTGACTCTGATGCCACAGGCATTTAATGAAGACATTCAAAGTGAACATTCAGAATCTCTATCTCCTCATACTTCTTTTCTTGTGCTTATATTTAATATGTAATAACATTCATATATGGACACTTTCAAGAAGACATAACAGGACACAGTGCTCTTTATGGTTGAATGAAGCGGTCGGTGTTGGACTCGGGCTGGGCCTTGCTGTGTAGACACGGGTGCTCTTTATGGTTGAATGAAGCGGTCGGTGTTGGACTCGGGCTGGGCCTTGCTGTGTAGACACGGGTGCTCTCTATGGTTGAATGAGGTGGTCGGTGTTGGACTCGGGCTGGGCCTTGCTGTGTAGACACAGGTGCTCTTTATGGTTGAATGAAGCGGTCGGTGTTGGACTCGGGCTGGGCCTTGCTGTGTAGACACGGGTGCTCTCTATGGTTGAATGAGGTGGTCGGTGTTGGACTCGGGCTGGGCCTTGCTGTGTGGACACAGGTGCTCTTTATGGTTGAATGAAGCGGTCGGTGTTGGACTCGGGCTGGGCCTTGCTGTGTAGACACGGGTGCTCTTTATGGTTGAATGAAGCGGTCGGTGTTGGACTCGGGCTGGGCCTTGCTGTGTAGACACGGGTGCTCTCTATGGTTGAATGAAGCGGTCGGTGTTGGACTCGGGCTGGACCTTGCTGTGTAGACACGGGTGCTCTCTATGGTTGAATGAGGTGGTCGGTGTTGGACTCGGGCTGGACCTTGCTGTGTAGACACGGGTGCTCTCTATGGTTGAATGAAGCGGTCGGTGTTGGACTCGGGCTGGGCCTTGCTGTGTAGACACGGGTGCTCTCTATGGTTGAATGAGGCGGTCGGTGTTGGACTCGGGCTGGGCCTTGCTGTGTGGACACGGGTGCTCTCTATGGTTGAATGAGGTGGTCGGTGTTGGACTCGGGCTGGGCCTTGCTGTGTAGACACGGGTGCTCTCTATGGTTGAATGAAGCGGTCGGTGTTGGACTCGGGCTGGACCTTGCTGTGTAGACACGGGTGCTCTCTATGGTTGAATGAAGCGGTCGGTGTTGGACTCGGGCTGGGCCTTGCTGTGTGGACACGGGTGCTCTCTATGGTTGAATGAGGCGGTCGGTGTTGGACTCGGGCTGGGCCTTGCTGTGTGGACACGGGTGCTCTCTATGGTTGAATGAGGCGGTCGGTGTTGGACTCGGGCTGGGCCTTGCTGTGTGGACACGGGTGCTCTCTATGGTTGAATGAGGTGGTCGGTGTTGGACTCGGGCTGGGCCTTGCTGTGTAGACACGGGTGCTCTCTATGGTTGAATGAGGCGGTCGGTGTTGGACTCGGGCTGGGCCTTGCTGTGTAGACACGGGTGCTCTCTATGGTTGAATGAAGCGGTCGGTGTTGGACTCGGGCTGGACCTTGCTGTGTAGACACGGGTGCTCTTTATGGTTGAATGAAGCGGTCGGTGTTGGACTCGGGCTGGACCTTGCTGTGTAGACACGGGTGCTCTCTATGGTTGAATGAAGCGGTCGGTGTTGGACTCGGGCGGGGCCTTGCTGTGTAGACACGGGTGCTCTTTATGGTTGAATGAAGCGGTCGGTGTTGGACTCGGGCTGGACCTTGCTGTGTAGACACAGGTGCTCTCTATGGTTGAATGAGGTGGTCGGTGTTGGACTCGGGCTGGGCCTTGCTGTGTGGACACGGGTGCTCTCTATGGTTGAATGAGGTGGTCGGTGTTGGACTCGGGCTGGGCCTTGCTGTGTGGACACGGGTGCTCTCTATGGTTGAATGAGGTGGTCGGTGTTGGACTCGGGCTGGGCCTTGCTGTGTAGACACGGGTGCTCTCTATGGTTGAATGAAGCGGTCGGTGTTGGACTTGGGCTGGGCCTTGCTGTGTAGACACAGGTGCTCTCTATGGTTGAATGAGGTGGTCGGTGTTGGACTCGGGCTGGGCTTTGCTGTGTGGACACAGGTGCTCTCTATGGTTGAATGAGGTGGTCAGTGTTGGACTCGGGCTGGGCCTTGCTGTGTGGACACAGGTGCTCTCTGTGGTTGAATGAGGTGGTCGGTGTTGGACTCGGGCTGGGCCTTGCTGTGTGGACACGGGTGCTCTCTATGGTTGAATGAGGTGGTCGGTGTTGGACTCGGGCTGGGCCTTGCTGTGTGGACACGGGTGCTCTGTATGGTTGAATGAGGTGGTTGGTGTTGGACTCGGGCTGGGCTGCATATTCTGGAGAAGTGGCTGTGGAGCATGATGAGGCGTCCATGGCAGCAGCGTCTCTGCGCCCAGGTGTGGCCGTGCTGAGGGGATTCCTGCCGCAGATCTCGGGAAGAAGGTTGGCTTTCCTCCTGGTGTTGGTGGAAGGCCTCCCCTGAGACACCGCTGCACCCCACTGGGGTGTTTCATTGTCCTCTCCCTTCCTGACAAGGAAACGGCTGGACACTCTTCATGTCAGCAAGGATCCTAGGTGCTGGGGGCGCAAAGACAAGCCAGGCCTGGAAGACCCCCCCAGAGCCAGGGGAACCCACCCCGAATACATACTCGCCAAGCCACGTGCTGCGGTTGGGGGTCCCAGAGGTGTGCTCAGGCCGGCCTGTGGGGACAGCAAAGTGGCCTCCCCGAGGAGGGGGCCTGTCCCCTGTGTTTCAGAGGCCTCACCTTGTCTCATGCTTGAAATATTTCCTGAAGAATGCCATTTTTGAATTTTATTTTGTAGAGAAAAAAAAAATCCAAATATTGAAAGGATCTGCTTGAATTTTTAACAACTACTATATCAAGAAAAGATTTCTGACTTAGGTGGCCCCTTCGGAATATCCGATTCCTGTGCTGGCTTCTACGTTGCCTTTGCAGGCCTGTGTTTATAGGTGCGGTTTTCTTGTTCAGATGGAACTCTATGGTGTTAAA
This sequence comes from Macaca nemestrina, assembly GCF_043159975.1. Classification (NCBI taxonomy): domain Eukaryota; kingdom Metazoa; phylum Chordata; class Mammalia; order Primates; family Cercopithecidae; genus Macaca; species Macaca nemestrina. The sequence goes on from NC_092141.1 coordinate 89,603,033, forward strand.
TGTGGCCTTCTTTGTTTTGTGTTACATGTTTTTCTCAACTTTATGAGATCAGACCAAATAGAGAATGTTAAAGAAAAAAATATTTTGGGCAATTAGAATTGCAAGAATGTCAAGAAGAAATATGTGTAGTGAATAGCAGGCTGTAGAAACCATCTCACTGCTCAGATCTTAAAATCTGTAGCCGAGAGAGGCTTTGAAACACCTGGGGAAGATGTGTGTGCCGCTCTGCATTTGTAAAATTGTGGACTTGACTGTAGAGCTCACTTTGCCCACAGCTGGTTTAGTCGTCGATAATCCCCGAGGATACTTGCGTGTGCCGTCGCCTTCATCCCCAGGACTTGGAGGAAAACAGCAGGGATGCTATTTGTTATTTCACGTTGATAATTCCTTCCACCTTTGGCCTTGTCCTACGGTAATTCCTCATTTCGGATTCCTTTGGATAGTTGGGTCATGGGGAGAGTTCTACCGTTATTTTACCAAGGTGAGGTTTGCTAAGCCTTCATTCTTATGTAGATGGCGGAAAAAGCCATTCAGAGAAAACATCTGAGTCCGTTCCCACCAGGTTAAGCAGAAAGGAGATTTGCTAAGGATCTCCAGAAGGCCCGAGAGCCGGCCCCTGAAGTTACGGTGGACCTCAAGGGGGCTTCTGTAGCTGCCCAGCAACTGAGACATCGGAGGAGTCCTGGAAGACCAGGTGCCACTGCCGCACAGCTCACAGGGTGCTCACCTCCCTGTGGAACGGGGGCCTGGAGTCTCGGGGTCTAGAGTTTGATCTCGTAGGTGCATCTGATCATAGGAACCCAGGTCACATGCTGGCCCCTTCGCTGCGGGAGTCAGGACACAGTTCTTCTTTTCCCCACCTTAGTAAGCTAGGACCCGGAGCATAAGAAATTGTCAAGATATACGGAAGGTGTTAAAAAGATGATGGGGAACTGCAGATGGCAGGTGTCTGCCGTGGTTCCCCATGGGGCATCTTAATGGACAGCTTACTAGTAGGTTTTCAGCTGTGCAAGACCTTTGATTTACCCATGCCTTTCATATCTGATACCCACTTAGCAGCACATGCTGTTCCCTATTCTCTTTGAAACGGAGGCTTCTTTCTTCCTTGTCCCATTCCACTCTTGCCACACCTAGCTTCGGCCTTCTTATTTCACCATGACAGCTTCCTGGCTAATTTCCCTTCCTCCATTCTTTTTCTTCCCAAGTAAATGTTAGCCCTTGTCATTAACATTAGATGTCATCTTCCTGAAAATATCCCATTTAGCCAGGTTTATGCCGTGGCAGCTGCAGTGGGGCCCGGAGGCCTTTCTTCCAGGCCTCTGTTATTGGAATCCACCTCCCGCGTCTATTTGGAGCTATGGGGCCTTTGGAACGGCTTCATGAGATGCGTTGGCCCAAGCAGAAGGCTGGTACAGAAGCAGAAGAAAGCTCTGAGCATTCCGAGAGTTTTCTGTTGAGAAATGCCATGGGCTTGTGTCTTCAGCCTGCCTGGGAGCCCTGCGTATTTTTACTTGCCTTGGGGTAGATTTGATGAAGCCTGTACCATGGGTAACATATTGCTGGATAATGAAGAGTGGAAGGAAAATTAACCCAGAATGAATGACTCAGTCCCATGATAATGTGGCTAATTTTAATTTGCGTCAGGAATAGTAAAGCTGTGGCCCAGTGTGTTATCAAATAAATCTCTAAACAGCCTTGAAATCATTCCATTCATTGAAAATTGAATTTTTTTTTTTTTAGACGGAGTCTCACTGTGTTGGCCAGGCTGGAGTGCAGTGGCATGATCTTGGCCCACTGCAACCTCTGCCTCCCGGGTTCAAGTGATTCTTCTGCCTCAGTCTCCTAGCTGGGATTACAGGTGCACACCACTGTGCCTGGCTAATTTTTGTATTTTTAGTAGAGGTGGGGTTTCACCACATTGGCCAGGCTGGTCTCAAACTCCTGACCTTGTGATCTGCCCACCTTGGCCTCCCACAGTGCTGGGATTACAGGCATGAGCCACCGTGCCCAGCCTGAAATAAATTTCCATGAAATAAATCTCGTTCCATGAAATAAATGTTAGGAAATTAGCCAGGCATGGTGGCATGTGCCTGTAGTCTCAGCTACTTGGGAGGTTGAGAGAGGAGGATCATTTGAGCCCTATTGAAGCAATAGGCTTCACTTTGTATCTTGAACTGGGAAGGAGTGGAGAAAAAAAAAATATTAGAGCCCTTTGCTATACTTATTTTACGAAGACCAATTATTTGTTGGTTTTTAAGGACCAGAATTCCCAGGAATAAGTGAAACACGGCTTGATCTCTCAGTGTGCCCAATACCGCCGGCACCACATTCCTCACGCCAGCCCAGCTCGCTCGTTACCTGGGATACTCGCCCAAGCTTCAGCTGACCGAGCAGGTTATTTTCTATATCTTCAGGGTATAAAAACAGTTGTATAGACATACATGCACAACCATGAAAAAAATTTTTGACTATTGTGGTAAAGTCATTTTTATCCCCACTTCTGCCCCCATGCTTATGGAAATAACATGTTTGTGGTAGATGGAAAGTGCACACGCAGAAGGGCCAGGTACAAAGAAGAAAAGATGATCCACGTTCCCCTGCAGAGGTTGGAATCACTCATGACGTCTTGTGTTTTCATTTGGTGTGACCTTATATTTGGAATCACAGTTGTGGGTACAGTTTTGTACCCCCCTCTTTTCAGTTGTGTTTGAGCACGTCCTGTGCCATTTAATATTCTTTGAGAACATATTTTTTAAACAGCTCTACTGAGATACAATTCACCTACTCCAGAGTTCACCTGTTTTTACCAACAGAGTTCACCAGCAGTTGTGCAACCTGAAAGTATGTTTTTGTAAAGGACATATACTATTTTATCATATAACACTGTTTAATATATGCCATTTAATTATGCCCTTCAACTTGGAACTTTAGGCTTCCATAGAATACATTTTATCATATTTAGATTTTATGCTGTTGAATGACTTGGAATTAATTTGTAAGTGTATATACCCTCGTATTTTCGCTCTGTGACAAAATATTTTTATTTTCACTTTTTAGGTAAGGAGACTGAAGAATTTTTTCTTTTTTTGTTAATTTCACCCCATAAGGCGTTTCAGGTAGAGGCAAATAAATGGTTCCTAGCTCCTCACTCAGTCCTTGGTGGGCTGACTGGCTGTGCACACTAGGCCTCAGGGTGGAAGCGGTTCTTTTAGAGACCCCAGGCATAGTCTCCTGGGCTCACAAACTCGCACCAGAGCTGACCATTTGTTTTTGGAGGAACCACAGAAGGATTCAGTATAGAATTCCTTAAGAAAGGAGTTTCTTTAGTTTGTTTAAAATAGTTACAACTTTTTTTTTTTTTTTAAGACGGAGTCTTGCTCTGTCGCCCAGGGTGGAGTGCAGTGGTGTGATCTCGGCTCACTGTAACCTCCGCCTCCTGGGTTCGAGCAGTTCTCCCACCTCAGCCTCCCGAGTGGCTGGGACCACAGGTGCTCGCCACCACAGCCGGCTAATTTATTTATTTTCCTTTTTAGTAGAGACAGGGTTTCACCACGTTGGCCAGGGTGGTCTCAAACTCCTGACCTCCGGTGATACACCCGACTTGGCCTCCCAAAGTGCTGGGGTTACAGGCGTGAGCCACCACGCCTGGCCAAAACAGTTACAATTTCTATAATAAACTTTTTTTCCCCCAGAATAAAACTAGCACCTTTAAAGTGAGCTATAACGATTCCTTTTATGAAACTTATTATGTATGCAGTTCTTATTTTGACTTTCAGAAATCTAAATTTCTCAAGGGTCTGTGATGTTGGAACTCAACTCACACCAAGTCCCTTGTGCAGTTTGCGTGGCGCAGGAAGGGGTGAGCCAGGTGAGGACTGCAGCACTCCTCACTTGTGTGCGAAGGTCGCCGTGGGTGAGGCCTCCTCATCCCTGAGGCCGAAATTTTCCTCTTCTCGTTTCCTTTTGATCAGGACGTTCTACAGGGGTGGAGGCAGATTTTAAAAGCAGTGATACATAGACAGAATTTGGCCTAAAAAAAGAGTAGTGCTTAAATCTAAATGAGGCCTCTGGCTCAAGGTAACAAACTGAGCTCATAAATTCAAGCACCTCTCCCCTCATTCCCAATTCCCATTGAAATGAACAAAGGAATATAAAAATAGGGAGTCTCCCAAGCTAACACAGTTGCTGCTGGTGATGATGGTCTTGTTTTGGACTGCAGGGTTTGCTTGCAGAAATTCAGTTGGATGTGCTTCCTGCGGGCTTGGTGCTCACTTTGTAGCAGTGCTTGGAATGGAAGTGAGGGGGCAAACTGGCTTTTCCTTCTCTTGAACAACTTGGTTATCCGCCTCCCCTTCCCTGCGAGGTATATCTACTCTCTTTGCTATATGTTCTAGTTTCTGACTTTCTTTATAAATTATGCATTTGTGTAGCTTCGGCTTTGCTCCGAGTTTCTGCTTGATGCTGTGAATCCTAATGAGCGCTCCCGGGAATTGGGTGGATTTGGGTGGCTCTGCTTTCAGACAAACCAGGGGATCGTGAATGCTGTGACCCGCGTGGCCAGCCCCAGTCTTGCTTTCTGTTTATTTTCCACCAGTCTCAGTTGTTGCTGTTGGGAGGATAAGTGTGAGCCACACTCTCAATGTGGGGAACAGAAGGCAGTGATTGGGCTGCTGAACATGTTTAATTTCTTCATTCTGCACGGTGACTTAGGTGTCACTGTGCGTCAGCCTGGGAATTTATACTCAAGCTTGTTTGTGCCACCTGATCACCTGTATCTTTTTAAATATATATGATTTTATCCAATCAGTTATGAAGGAAGACTCCAGTAAGGAAATCCCTTGCGATTTGGTTTGAATTCTTTGGGAGGTGACAGACATTAATACGTCTTTCACCTGTGAGGTGACATGCTCTGAGCTTACAGGCCTTCGAGTGGAGGTGATCTCGTCTGCAGGCCCTGTGTGCAATTCTGACACCCAGACGCTCTGAACACTGGATTATTTAACAGCTCATTTGGCGGCAACACTTGGCCTGAGCGGGGGTGAGACTGGACACTCTTGATTGATTCCATGGAGAGTGGAAATGTTAACATGGTGAATGTTGGGTGCCGCTCCAAACCCTCCTGGGTGTGTTCACCCTCCTGGGTGTGTTCACCCTCCTGGGTGTGTTCACCTTCCTGGGTGCCGCTCCAAACCCTCCTGGGTGTTTTAACCCTCTTAGGTGTGTTCTGTGAGACAGGGCAGAGGGATCACATTATCCTTTCACCAAGGTGAACACTGGAATTTCAAAACCAAGCTGGCACCAAAGGACCATCAAGAACACTGCCCAGGCTGTTATAATACCATCAGGACCCCACTGCTTGACGGCCCCCAGCCTCTCCCACCTGGAATCCAAAGTGCCGCAGAGACCTTGAGCCGGGCACAGGATCCTTAGGTGTGTGCGCCAGCCTTTAGCGGGTGCCTCCAGGATGACTGGGTGGAGACCTTGAGCCAGGCACAGGATCCTTAGGTGTGTGTGCCAGCCTTTAGGGGGTGCCTCCAGGATGACTGGGTGGAGACCTTGAGCTGGGGCACAGAGTCCTTAGGCGTGTGCTCCAGACTTTAGCGGGTGCCTCCAGGATGGCTGGGAAGACCAGTCATGAGTCAGAACTTCAGAATCTGAAAAATCCTTAGCACCTAAGAGGTCATTTGTCTCCACCCCCTCACTTTAAGGATGAGGAAATTTTTCAGGAGGGATTGAAATTAACTGTCATGTCCAAGGCCATGCATTGTTAGTGAGCATTTAAGGTTTTATAGTTTCTCAAAATGATACTCTTTTCAAATTCAAAATTAACCTATGGGGCTATAACCATGTCATCTTAAATTACATTGCATTGGAGGAAAATGTCTTAAAGTCAAAAAACTTACTTATGTAATATTATGCAGTTTTTGGCACATTAAATTTGATAGCCCTTACATTTTAAACATTCTGTAACTGTTATTAAAAAAACATTAATCAAGAGTTTTTGGAACGAGGTTGCCATAGAAATGAAAATAAAATGCCAAAAAGACGTTTTAGGTATAGCTAAGAATTAAAAAACTTACTGAATTTGAGGCTGGGTGTGGTGGCTCACACCTGTAATCCCAGCACTTTGGGAGGCGGATGCTGGTGGATCACCTGAGGTCAGGAGTTAGAGACCAGCCTGGCCAACATGGCGAAACCCTGTCTCTACTAAAAATACAAAAAGTTAGCTTGTCATGCTGGCAGGCGCCTGTAATCCCAGCTACTTGGGAGGCTGAGGCAGGAGAATTGCTAGAACCCAGGAGGCAGAGGTTGCAACGAGCTGAGATCGTGCCACTGAACTCCATCATGGTCAACAGAATGAGAGTCTGTCTCAAAAAACAAAACAAACAGCTGACCAAATTTGAAATTAGGCTCACAGTTAAAATTTGCAGAGGAGCAAGACATATTTTTTTTGGCTTGAGGATATGTGGTAGCACTGTGTTTTGCCCAGTTTTGGAGTTAAATTGGTAGCTAGATGTTAGAGCAAACACATTGTTCTGGTTCATGTATCAGTGTATTCTCAGGTGTTTTTCTTGTTTTCTTTCAAAGTAGAATGCAGGATGTAGGGTTAGGTGTGTATGGTGTAAACAAGGATGAATCAAATTAATTTCTTTCTTGTCTTGGTTCTTGTCTTTGTATAGTGTAGCTAATTTCACACATTCCAGCTGAGGGCCATGCCTTCCTATTGCTGGCCTGTAAAGAAGTCAGAAACGTCTCTCTCAGTAGCATTCGGTGAGTCAGGAAGACCATACTCACTGACAGGCACAGTGAGGTGAGGCCCCTCAGTCATCCCGTGGGACTCAAGGACGATTCTTGGGCTTCTGTTAGTACTTTTGTGTAAGGGACTCAGGGATCTTCAGAGATCATTTTTATAATTAACTAGAACTACTCATTTGACCGGGAATGTTGAAGTTTAAAAATTTAATTAGCTGCATTTGTAGAGGCGGAGGGAATATGACTTGTCTAGAATGACAGCCGAGGTAGGAGAAATAGGAATAAAGTCAGAGGTGTTGGGAATGCCGCCTCACTGCCCTGTGTCAGCCTCCACCGCCTCCCCAGCCCCGATACGCAGAGGAGGAAGGAGACCCAGCAGCCGCAGAGCCTCTTCACCCGGCGAGCTTCCCTAGTCCTGGCTGCCCCACTTGCTGTCTCCCTGGACTTGCATCCACCCCTTACTCCCTGGATGCCCTGCTGGGAGGGGAACGCCACCACCTAGTTCATGACCCTTTGGTGAAGGATGAAGTAGACTGTGTATCTACACTGCACGGCTCAGGACACAAGCACCTTAGCACAGGGAGGTCACCATTGATCAGAAGTGCTGGGACTGAGCCCCAAACCTGGCTGTGAACTTCCGGAGAGCAAGAAAGAACAGGGTTGTATGGGAAGTTACTGAGCATACATCAGCCCAGAAAAACAGCTTTGCCCACCTTTTCCTGGGGCGCACAGAGCATATGGATCAACGGGGAGAAAGCACTGCTAGACAAGCCCCAGGGCAGCGGCGGTGGCACTTGGCCACAGAAGCAGCCGGTGGGTGTCTCCAGTTGGCCCGTTAATGCTGTTTCTTCCACTGGATTTTGCTACAGGAGCCTGACATCAGTTTAAGGCATATTCTCTCTGCAGATTAGGGACAAGATAAGAGAAGCCAGTTGGGAACCAGTTAAGCTGTGGGGAAGCACACGATCTATTATGAAAATTAGAGAGCCTGATGGTATAGATTGTTTTCTCATTAGAAGGCTTCCCTTCCCACAGAGGGCCCCTGCAGATGGCTGTAGGCAAAGCCAGCCTCTTCCTTTAGGAAGCAGCTTGGAACTTGCTCCACGGTTTGAATCCGTTCCTCCCCATATTACAGAGCATGAAAGGAACACCCTTGATCGAAAACTGTTGTGAGGCAGGTGTTCACAGGTGTTCGCCGTGGCCACAGGAAGACCACAGAAACGTTTCCAGAAAATGTCTAGTTTTAAGCAGTGTATCCGCAAAGGCTGAGTTTGCTATACAATAATTGGGATTTGGGATTATAGATACCGATTACTTAAATATTACTTAAATATTGGTCACTAAATAAATAAATTGGTCACATAAATAAAGTCACTAATTAAATACAGTGACTTTTGTTGTTCTGATTTTCAGTGCTTTTTCCTGATAAAAGATGAAGACCTAAAACTGAAACAAGAGGAATGATCTATTGGAAAGAACGAGGCAGACTTATTTTTCTTAGATAGTATAGTTGTGTACTTTCAAAACCTGAAAGAATCACCAAAAAGCAATTACATTTAACTAAGAATGTAGTAAAGGAACTAACCATTTTTCTTATATAGCAACAATTATCAATAAGAAACTGTTATGGGGAAATACGTATTTCCCTGAAATACTCATGAAATATCTGGAAATAATTTTAAAATTAAAAATTAAAAACATTTTTATTGGTGATAATTTTATACATTCATATAATCAAATCAGAGTGATTGAGATACCTATCACCTTAAGTATTTATCATTTTCTTTTTTCTTTTTATTTTTTTTTGAGATGGAGTCTTGGTCTATTGCCCAGGCTGGAGTACAGTTGTACAATCTCAGCTCACTGCAACCTCTGCCTCCTGGGTTCAAGTAATTCTCCTGTCTCAGCCTCCTTAGTAGCTGGGATTACAGGTGCACACCACTATGCCTGGCTAATTTTTGTGTTTTTAGTAGAGATGGGGTTTCACCATGTTGGCCAGGCTGGTCTTGAACTCCTGACCTCAGGTGATCCGCCTGCTTCAGCCTCCCAAAGTGCTGGGATTACAGGGGTGAGCCACCGTGCCCGGCCTATCTTTTCTTTATGCTAGGAACATGCGAATTATTTTCTTTAGGTATTTTAAAAATGATTTATTCATTTATTTTTAGAGATGGGGTCTTGCTGTGTTGCCCAGGCCAGAGTGCAGTGGCTGTTGGCAGGCACAGTCATTGCACACTGTACCCTCAAACTCCTGGGCTCAAGCAATGCTCCTGCCCCAGCCTCCTGAGCTGGGACCACAGGTGCACACCACCACACACTTCTAGCTGCTTGAAATGTACTGTCAATTAAATTAATGTTAACTGTCATCACTCTACTGATCTATGGAACACCCAGATCTTAGGAATAATCCCAGTAAGAAATGCACAGGATTTATTCGTGAAGAAAACTATAAGAATGTTACTGAAAACAGTTAAAGGAACATTGAGTAAATGGAGAACCATATTATGTTCTGTATAGAAAATAGAATATTATGAGGCTGTTACTTCTTAACATTAAGTTCAAATTAAACTTCATTGCAATTTTAGTTCAGTGCAATTTTAATAAAAATCCCAATGGGATTAAAGGATTGAAGAACTGATTTGAAAAAAATAAGTGAATATAAATGGCTAAGTAAAATAAAAAAAAATTTGAGGGTGAAAAATGACCCAAGTATTATGAAATATAAAGATAAACTAGTTAAATTAATGTAGTACTAGTAGAAGTATTGGTTGATAGGTTAATGGGATGAATTTGATTACCCAGTAATAGAATTTTGTCTCTGTGAGAATTAATATATGTATCTGTGCACACCTGTGAGTTTGAGGCAGATTATTTAACAGAGATTGACACAACTGGCTAGTTTTATGAGAAAAAGTTAATCCTTTTCTTGTATCATATACCAGAATAAGTAACATCCAGACAGCTTAAAGGGTCAGTGTAAAACAGAAACACTGTACTGAAATACATGTCTTCCCTCATTCCGCAGATAGTTAGCACCTAGTCAGGGCCAGGGTTTTGCTCAAACAAGTGGACTTGAGCCTCTGGCCCACTGAGGAGTGTCCATGGGCTGGCGCTCTGCCAGGAGGAAAGGACAGGTGCGATCGCAGCGTTCCCCAGCTGGTTCCACCCCGATGAGGAGTGTGGAAGGTGTGTTGAGGGGTATCCAGAGAAGGCCTCCCCAAGAAATTGATCTTTAAACTGAGATCCGAGGAGAGAGTCAGAGCCGGCCAGGTGACCCAGGGGAGGGGAACTCCCAGCAGAGGGAACCGTGGGTTTGAGGGCCGAGAGGTCAGTGTGGCCATGCCACAGTGTAAGTACGAGGAATGAGTAGATGGTCCATGGAGGGTGAACAACGCAGGCAGTGAGAACAGTGAACAACGCTAGGAGAACCAGGCAACATCACTGATGTGAACGAATGCAAACTAAATCAATACGACAGCTTTTCTCATTAAATGATTGATGATTTTAAATAACAAGGATTTTATATGTGGTTTAATATCTGGTGGGAGTGTAAATTTGTGTAATTTTTTTTGCAAAGGAATTTGGCAGAATGTATTGAGTGTGTTAAAATGTTTATATCTTTTGATCAAATAATTCCGTTTCTGGAGATTTATCATAAGCCTGAGAATAGCCCTTCCTGCTACGTCCCTCTCACCACCTGCCACCCTTGCTGTGAAACCCTGCCTTCAGAGAAGGGCGTCACTCCTGCACTAGGGCTGGGATAGCCAGGTGACAGGTGGAGGGCTGGCTGGAGGGCAGTGGGGTGGGGAAGGGGCTCAGTGTTCTGGGGAACATTATAAAAGCTGGAAAAACACATAAATGAGTTCCATATTGAAATATATATATATATTTTTTTCTGTTATGCTTTCAGATGAAGACAGTCAGTGTTGCCTTAGTTTTGTGCCTGAATGTTGGTGTGGACCCTCCCGATGTGGTGAAGACCACGCCCTGTGCGCGCTTGGAATGCTGGATCGGTGAGTACCTCCCTCACCCGCTGCCACGAAGGCCCTCTGGCTGGCTCTGGGCTGGGCGGGGCTCGCCAAGCCTGTGGTCTGGTCCAGGGGTCTGTCTCCAGCTGTGCAAATCAGGATTTTTTTTCTTTTTGGAGTCACATCACCTTTAAGTAATTTCAGATGCATTCACCTGTGATTTGTAGTGGAGAAAGTGTTTCAAGAAAAATTAATAAGATAATGATTATTGGGTTATATAATTTTCTACTTTAAATTTGTTCTGTCTGGAATAGTATCTATGTACATTTAAAAAAAAATGGAATGACTGATACCTGCATGGAAATGTAGAAAAGGTAAATGGAACCATTTCCAGCAAAGCATCACATAATGGATCATGACCCATAACAATGGCCAGCATTTGCTGAGTGCTTCTAGTGTGCCAGGTACCATAGGAAGCACTTTACAATTTACAATGCTCACAACAACCCTGTGTGGTGGGGTTTATTGCTTATCTCTATTTGAGAGCTGAGGAACATGAGACATAGAGATTAGTAATTTGCTCACGGTTGTCCTATAAGTAGCAGAGCTGGGATTTGAACCTATGCAGTTCAAGTCCAGAGACTGTGTTTTTTTTTTTTTTTTAATTGTGGTAAAACATACACAACACAAAATACCATTCTAGGAATTATTAAGTGTACAATTCAACGACATGAAATAATTCATAATGTTGTGCAAGCATTCTCACTGTCCATCTCTAGAACTTTTTCATCACCCCAAACGGAAACTCTGTCTCCATTACACAACTCCTCATTCCTGCCTTCCCCCAGCCCCTAGTAACCACCATTCCACTGTCTGTCTCTATGAATTTGTCATTCTAAGGACCTCATACTGATAAGGTATTTGTCCCTTTGTTTCTGGCTTCTTTCACTTAGCATAATACCCCCAAAGTTCATCCACGTTGTAGCATGTGTCAGAATTTCATTCCGTTTTAAGACTGAATTGTATTTCATTGTATAGATACACCACACTTCTTTAACCATTCATCTGTTGATGGACATTTAGGTTGTTTTTACCTCTTGGCTACCGTGAATCATGTTGCTGTGATATGGGTGTACAACTACCCGTTTGAGTCTCTACTTTTAATTCTTTTGGATATATACCTAGGAGTGGAATTGCTGGATCACATGGTAATTCTGCGTTTAGTTTTTTGAGCAATCAACCTATTGTTTTCCACAGTGGCTGCACTATTTCACATTCCCATCAGCAGTGTACCAGGATTCCAGTTTCTCCACGTCCTGGCCGACAGTTGTTATTTATTTATTTTTCTAATGGTCATGTTAACGGGTGTGAAGTGGATCTCGTGGTTTTAACTTGCATTTGCCTAATGATTTGTGATGTTGAGCATCTTTTATGGGCCTTGTGACCATTTATAGGTCTTCTTTGGAGAAATGTCTATTTAAGTTCTTTGCCCATTTTTGAATTGGGTTGTTTATTTTGTTGTTGTTGAGTTGTAGGAGTTCTTTATGTATGCTGAATATTGGTCCTTTAGCAGAGGTGCGGTTTGCAAAGTTTTTCTTCCATCAGAGACTGCTCTTAACCATTCCACACGATATCTACTTTTCTTATTTTAGCATCAAATTTATTGAGATACAATTTTTTTTTTAAATTTTTTAAATTTTGAGACCAAGTCTCGCTTTTGTCTCCCAGGCTGGAGTGCAGTGGCATGATCTCGGCTCACTGCAGCCTCCGCCTCCCAGGTTCAAGTGATTCTCCTGCCTCAGCCTCCCAATAACTGGGATTATAGGCATCTGCCACCATGCCCAAGCAATTTTTGTATTTTTAGTAGAGATGGGGTTTCACCATGTTGGCCAGGCTGGTCTCAAACTCCTGACCTTAGGTGATCCACCCGCCTCGGCCTCCCAAAGTGCTGGGATTGCAGGCGTGAGCCACCACGCGCGGCCGAGATACAATTTGTATACAGTAAAGTTCACATTTTTTAGGTGTACATTTCTTTAAGTTCTGACAAATATATACAGTCATGTAACAAATGCCATAATCAATGTATAGAATATTTCTATCACACCAAGGAAGTTCCCTAGGGCCCCTTTGTAATCGATCCCCTCTCATTTCTCTGGCCTCTGGAAACCGTTAATCTGATTTTTTCCTTTTACAGAATGTCATTTAAGTGGTGACATATAGTTTGTAGTTTCTTGTATCTTGCTTCTTTCCTTTAGCAGAATTTATTTGTGATTCCTCTGTGTAGCTACATGTATTAGTAGTTTTTTTGCTTCATTCCATTTTTGTGGCTCTCCCACAATTTGTTTATCCATTTACTAACTGACAGACATTTGGGTTGTTTCTAGTTTTTGGCAGTTATGAATAAAATTGCTATAAGCACTTGATCTTTGTGTGGACATATTTTCTCTGGGTAAATATTCTGCCTCCCGGGTTCAAGCGATTCTCCTGCCTCAGCCTCCCGAGTAGCTGGGATTATAAGCATGCGCCACCACGCCTGGCTAATTTTGTATTTTTACTAGAGACAGGGTTTCTCCATGTTGGTCAGGCTAGTCTCAAACTCCCGACCTCAGGTGATCCACCCACCTCGGCCTCCCAAAGTGCTGGGATTACAGGCGTGAGACATTGTGCCTGGCCAAGTGTATGTTTAATTCTTTAAGGAACTGCTGAACTGTCAGTTTTTTAAAAGATTTTTAAAAATAATGAATAGATGTCTTTTATATTTACCTTCATATTTATTGTTTTGAGGACCATTCATTGCTTTCCACAGTTCCAGGTTTCTATCTGGTATCATAATCATCATGCCTGAAGAACTTTCTTTAACATATCTTGCAGTGCTGGTCTAGAGGCATTATATTTTCCTAGATTTCTGTTTGGAAAACTCTTCGTTTTGTCTTTGTGGTTGAAAGGAATTTTTTCTGGGTATATAATTTTCTGTTGACTCTTTCAGCACTGTCTTTTAAAGTAGTCATCTGTTATTTTCTGGCTAGCAGTTTCTGAGAGGTTTGCTGTCATTCTTTGTTTCTCTGTATATTTTGTTTCATTTTTCTCTGGCAACCTTCAAGATGTTCCCTTTGTGTTCTCAGTAGCTTTATCTATAACCTATTAGTTTTTTGTTGTTGTTCGTTTGTTTTGGAATTTATTCTCCCCACCCTTTTTTTTCCTCTTAGAGATGGGTGTCTCTCAATGTTGCCCCTGCTGGGCTGTGCTTGAACATCTGGGGTCTAGTGATCCTCTTGCCTCAGCCTCCTGAGTAGCTGGGACTATGGGTGCACAGTACTGCACCTGTGAAATTTATTCTTTTTGGGTTTCTGTGAGCTTCTTGGATGTGTAGTTTGATGTGTTCATCTTTGAAAAGTTCCCATTATCTTTTCAAATATTTATGGATGTTTTCTCTCTCTTCTGGGACTCAGCTCTCTATGTATTGTGCTGTTGGACATTGTCCCGCAGCTCTTCCGTGTGTCTCTGTGTTCTGGGACTCAGCTCTCTATGTATTGTGCTGTTGGACGTTGTCCCGCAGCTCTTCCGTGTGTCTCTGTGTTCTGGGACTCAGCTCTCTATGTATTGCGCTGCTGGACATTGTCCCGCAGCTCTTCCTGTTTGTTCTCTCCCATGTCGCATTGAGCTTTTGTTAGTCTGCTGATAAACCAGTCAAAGGAATTCTTTTTCTCTGATATTGGGTTTTTTATTTCTAGCATTTCCATTGACTATTTTAGTTTCCATTTCTAGGGGAAAGGCATATCACCCGCCTTTCCTTCTAGAGCCTCTGCTACGTTCGTCATAGTTACCTTAGAGTCCTTGACCTATAGTTCAGAAATCAGGGTCAGCCCTGAGTCTGAGTCTCCTAATTCCTTTATTATCTCTTGACTGTAATGTGCTTTTCCTTGCTTTTTTGTGTGCTTTATAAATTTTAATTGCATGCTGGACATTGTGTGTAGAACAATAGCAAATGAGGTAAGTCGTATAGTCTATAGTTTAGTAAGTAGTTAACTGGGGTTGGAATTTGTTGTTGTAGTGGTTATACCTACTGCAGCAGAAACTTAGTTCTTAGAGTGATTAGTTAGTGCTTGTATCAGTCAAGGTTCTCCAGAGAAACAGGGGCAGTAGGGGTGTGTGTGTGTGTGTGTGTGTGTGTGTGTGTGTGTGTGTGTGTGTGTGTGTGTGTGTAAGTATAAGTGTGTATGTATGTATGTATGTATGTCGCATGCATGTCTTGTAGTCTTCAGGCAGAAATGTCTTCTTAGGAAAACCTCAGTTTGGCTCTTAAGGCCTTCAACTAATTGGGTGAGACCCCCAATATTACCAAAGAAAATCTCCTTTAAGCCAGCTGATGGTGGATGTCACCACGTGTAGAGAGTGCTTTCACTGTGGCACCTGGGTTCGTGTTTGATTGAATTGCTGAATGCTATGGCCTGGCCCAGTGGACACGTAAAGCTGACCAGCACGGTCCTCCTGTGTTAGGGTGGGCACAGGCATGCCAGGGGGTTTTCCCAGGGTTCCTGCTCCACCCCTAGCCTGAGCCGTGCCTGCCCACCTGCCGCACCGAGTGGTCCCTGGCTTTGCCTGTCTCCTGGCACAGCATTTCCATTGCTAGTGACCCAGCGCCAGGCTGTGGAGTGGTGGGAGTTCTCTGTGGTCCTGGTTTCTCTTTAGTCTCAGGCAGGCCCTGGGTGTCTGGGCCTTGGGCGGAGTGCAGTTCCAGTGTTTTCGCCTGTCCCCCCAGTGGTGGCAAACGTCTGCCTCGGTTCAGTGTAGAATTCTGTGCCCAGGGCGTGTTCTGCTCCTATCCCAGGAGTAGGCTGTTTTGCGCCTTCCCTCACCCCATCCTCCATGCCCTTCACCTGTGTCTTGGGACAATGTGTTCTAAGCCCAGGGTGAGCAAGGTAGGTTTTGTCTGTATCTCCTCCCACCCTCCAGGTACAGGAGTGTTTGCCTGTTCTTGTGGACTGAGGGGCTTCTGGCCCCTGGGATCTGGCTTTGCTTCCTAGGGGAGGAGGTCTCTAGGGGCAGGTGGGCTTTAACCTCTCCACACTCTGTGCTGCCTCCAGTGGGTGCTTCTCACGAGCGTGCAGTGAGGGTGCACGCAGGGGAGTGTGAGCGCCCCTTGTGCCTGGACCCCCTGCGTTTCCACATGGATATGGAGCCCACAGTGGGGCCTTGAGGACGCGTTTCCATCTTAGCTGGTTTCTTTTGCAGACCTGTGCTCTTTGAAGATGGTCTGTGCATGTGCCTGGGCTCTCAGAGAGGACGGGCCTGTGGGATTTGGTTTATTTGTCTGCCCTGCGGTCTCAGCTCTCTTATGAGCTCGAGAAAAGTGATGATGTTGGTGATTATTCAGCTTTCTCATGTTGATAGGGTTGGAGCAACTCTTTCCACCCCAGCTTTCCACATCCTAAGCAAAAGCAGAAGTTCCCTTTATTACTTTAACAAAAATTACAAATTATTCTCAACCTGGGCAGCATAGTAAGAGACCATGTCTCTACAAAAAATTAGAAAATTAGGGGGGCATGGTGGCTGATTTTGAGATGACAAATATGCCTGTAGTCCCAGCTACTCTGGAGGCTGCAGCAGGAGGATCACTTGAGCTTGGGAGGTCGAGGCTGCAGTGAGCTGTGATTGTGCCAGTGCACTCCAGCCTGGGCAACACAGTGAGACCCTGTCTCAAAAAACCCCAAACTCTTCTCATCTAAATCTAATCTGATTTGAATTGGAAATAAAGTGTTTCCTGCATTATTTGGCTGTCTTACTACGTGAAGGTGTTTTAGGATGACAGTTCCCTCACCCCTTCCCTCACCCCACACCCCATGATGGAGCCGCTGTGTTTTGTGGCTGATTTTCTCAGATGCTCTCTTGACTCACTGCTGGCTCCCGGTGACTGTGCTGGTTGAAATTGACTTCTTATTAGCCACCGTGGACTCTTTCTGCTTCATCTGTCCCTTGTCACAGCTGAATGTAATCAGTTGTTTCCTCTTCCTCTGCAGTGATGCTTATGTTGGGCTTTTAGAAGAAGCCCTCCTCATACAGATCCCTGTGTGTGCTCCGGGGACACGCAGGCCCTGTGGGGTTGTGTAGGTGGTGTCATCTGAGGATCCGAGTTGCTCCTCCCGGCCTGAAGAGCCTGAGATTTTATCAGAGCTCACCGCCCTCTCCCACACAGTCTCTTTGATCAGTATTTACACAATGTTAATGAGAATGGAAAGAACTCCATGCTGCTTTCTTGGTGTGGAAGATCCGGCAATTGAGATTTCTGAAAATTGTGTTTTAAAAGTTTTTCTGCAGTTTAGAAATATAGTCTGCTTTCTAATAATTTCAAGTGAGTTTTGAGTTTAGAAGGGCATGTGCTTTTTCTAAGTTGGAAAAATTTTATTTGGCCTTTATTAAAAAGTGGGCAGGTGCCTGGTCCTGGTGATGGTGGTTTTAACAATATGGCATGAGAGGACAAGAAGCCTAGTGATTGGAATCAGCACATTTGCAGGAGTGTGTAGCAGCCCACATTTTATTTTTTAGTTTATTTATTTACTTTAAAATTTTCATTTTTCTGAGATAGGACCTCACTCTGTTGCCCAGGCTGGAGGGCAGTGGCGTGATCATAGCTCACTGCAGCCTCAAACTCCTGGGCTCAAGCCATCCTCCTCCCTCAGCTTCCTGAGTAGCTGGCACTGTAGACGTGCATCCCCCATGCTTTTAAAATTTTTTGTGGAGACAGGGTCTCACTTTGTTTCTCAGGCTGGTCTCGAACTCCTGGGCTCAAGTGATCCTCCCACCTCAGCCTCTTAAAGTGTTGAAATTACCGGCATGAGCTACCACAGTAGGCCCATTTTTTATTATGAAAAAAAGTTGCAAAAGTTGCAAGTATAGTACTAAGCTGTTTCCTTTCGGATTCATTGAGAGAAGGCTGCTGACATGGTGCTTCAGCACCTCTGAATTCCTTAGTGTGTAATTCCTGCCAACGGGGAGTTTCTCTTTCCAGACAACAATGCAGTCACCAAAATCAAGGAGATTCGCATGGACGTGTGACTACCACGTAAGCCTCAGCTGCATGCAGGTTTGCCAGTGTCCCAGGAATGTCCTTTGTAGCACCAGAATCCTGCTCATCCATGCGCCATCCTAATTTCCTCTCCCTCAGTCTAAAGCAGTTCCACAGGCATTCCGTGACACCCCGACCCGGGCGTGTGAAGATGGCAGCCTCTTGGTTTAGTAGAACGTCTCCGGTGTCTCCTGATGATTCCGTTTAGGTCATGCTTCGCTGGCAGGAGCATTGCGCAGAGCTGCCTGCTTCACGCGGGCTGCGCCCGGTGGTGCGGGGCTGTGATTTATCCATTACTGGTCATGCAGATCTTCTCAGCTGATTAAGCTGGTGCCTGCTGGACCTCATGTGAAATTCCCCTTTGTAGTTGAAAGGTATTTTCGGGAAGAAGTGCTTTGAGATTGTGCAAATATTCCTTTCCTCGTCACTTTCAGTTTCTTCATTTTGAACTCATGGCCTCCATTTTCATTCAGTGGTTTTAGAATCCAGTGTTATCCTTTGGTGCCGAACTTGTCTGCCTCTGGTTGTTGGGAACCCATTGGACCGGATTCTTTGACTTCTGTCTTGCTTCCATCATTCATGGAGCATGTGCTTACTTTGTCTTATCTAGTCTTTTTCGCAGCCTCATTCCTCCTAGTGGAATGTGGTGTTAGAAACTGAGATGTGGGTGCCAGGTGTTCTCTTTGAACTGGCGTGCTATTGCTCCTGGGACCTCTCTTGCTGGACAGAGCAAGGAAATGCATGTGTGTGCATACTGTGGGTGTGTGCATACTGTGTGTGTGCATACTGTGGGTGTGTGCATACTGTGTGTGTGCATACTGTGTGTGTGCGTACTGTGTGTGTGTGTGCGTACTTTGTGTGTGCATACTGTGTGCGTGGGTGCATACTGTGCATGCGCATACTGTGTGCGTGTGCATACTGTGTGTGTGCATACTCTGTGTGCATACTATGTGCGTGCATACTGTGTGCGTGTGCATACTGTGTGCATACTATGTGTATGCATATTGTGTGTATGCATAATGTGTGCATGTGCATACTTTGTGTGCATACGGTGTGTGCGTGTGCATACCGTGTGCGTGTGCATACTGTGTGTGTGCATACTGTGTGCATGCATACTGATGTGCGTGTGTATACTGTGTGTGCATACTGTGTGTGCACACTGTGTGTGTGTATACTGTGTGTGCACACCGTGTGCGTGTGCATACTGTGTGTGCGTACCATGTGTGTGTGCATACTGTGCGTGTGCATACTGTGTGTTTGCATACTGTGTGCATGCATACTGTGTGCATACTGTGTGCGTGTGCATACTGTGTGCATACTGTGCGTGTGCATACTGTGTGTGCATACTGTGTGCGTGTACATACTGTGTGTGTGCATACTGTGTGTGTGCATGCTGTGTGCATGTGCATACTGTGCGTGTGCATACTGTGTGTGTGTGCATACTGTGTACGTGTGCTTCTCTCTATACACGTTTGTCTCAGTATTTCTGTGCCTCTCTACATTTACATTCATGCCTATTCCACCTCATGGGGGTTTTCCGTATTTGTAGCTCCATCTTCTGACAGTGACAACCTTGGTATCCTTTGTCCTTATTGTATTGGCTAATGTGGTACCTCCTCCTGTGTGGACCCTCTTCTCCTCTCTGCCATTGCTGTCCCTCTCTGACCCCGTTATCCTTCGCTGTTTCACTCCCAGTGTCTGCCTTTCTCACTGTCCTGGTCCAACACCCGTATGGTCACCTCCCTGCAACCACACCTCTCCTTCTTCGTCTGCACGGGCTCTGGGCCCAGTCAGACTTGACAGCTCATTCCAGGCTACTGTGGCTCCCATCATCCTGGGGCAGATGCCAGCTTTGCCCAGACCCACCTTGTGGCTTTAGGATTGTTAAAAGAAGGGATTTTAGCATTTTCAACAAGTGCTTTAGGTTTCAGGCCTGGCCAGCCAAGGGAAGGATGATACACCAGTAACCAAGACTGGGAGCTGCGCCGGCTGGGCAGATGGTGGGATTCCATTCGCACATGGTGAGGTGCTTCTAGGAACCTCCGAGTGGAGCCACCATCCAGCAGAAAGAGGATCCGGTGGGAGAAGGGGGCTTGTTATAGACTAGAGGACCCAGGGGAGGTCACCGCATAGCACGAACTAGACCAGAGGGTGTGGGGCAGAGGCAGGGCCCTGAGGGTGCAGAGAGGGGTACCGAAGAGGAGGACTAGCGTGCTTCTGGATGAGTGCGTGGAGGAGCTTCTGGTCAGCATTGTCAAGGCTGAGAGGTGGGGTCCGGGCTGATTGTAGCGACCTGAAGAGTGAAGGCAGATGAAGTGGGGACGCTTGTGGGGCGGCTTGGCCAGGAAGGCGAGGAGTGGGGTGCTAGTGATGGGGCTGGGCTCGGCGATGGGTTTACTCTGCCTTCCTCAAGATGAGAATGACTGGGGCCGTGGAAGAAGCCTTCCTTACAGGGATTGGGGCAATCAAATTACTTAAAAACCTGTTACCGTTTAGAAGTCAGAGCTCAGGATTTTATGTTTGGTCTTAGCATTTTGAGGTCTATTACTGGAAATCGAGATTTTGTGTTAAGACTCCAGCTTTATTCCTTCCAGCTGTGCTACACATTTAACTGTTTTGGGCCTCAGTTTCCTCATCTGTAAAGTGGAGCTAGTGGGGCTGGGGAATTAACTGGGAGCAGAGACCCAGTTTGGTGCAGAGACTGGTCCTCACCTCCGCCGCCCCAACCCCAGTCCCTACTTCTACCCCAACATCACAACACCTCAAATACCCCGACCGCTACGTCATGGCGCCCAAGCATCCCGACCCCTACAACCCTGTCTTAGTCTGTTGTTCCTGCTGTAACGGAATACCCAAGACTGAGTAATTTATAAACAACAGAAATGCATTTCACACAGTTCCAGGGACTGAGGAGTCTAAGATAAAGGCACTGGCAGGCCTGGTGTCTCCTGAGGGCCCTGTCCATCTTCCAGTGCTGTAACACTGTGTCCTGTCACGGTGGAAGGGACAGAAAGGCAGAAGGGTGTGACTAGTTCCCTCCAGCCCTTTTATGAGACACGATTGCCTCCTGAAGGCCCCATCTCTTCAAACTATCACATTGGGCTTCTGTTCCAACATGTACATTTTGGGGGACACATTCAGAACATAGCATCAGCCCC
This sequence comes from Macaca nemestrina, assembly GCF_043159975.1. Taxonomy (NCBI): domain Eukaryota; kingdom Metazoa; phylum Chordata; class Mammalia; order Primates; family Cercopithecidae; genus Macaca; species Macaca nemestrina. The sequence continues at coordinate 89,623,972 of NC_092141.1, forward strand.
AGTACCCCCCTACAGATCACCCATATCTCTCCCCAACATGCCCTAGTACCCCCACTCCAGATCGCCCACACCCCCCAACACGCCCCAGTGCCCCCACTCCAGATCGCCCACACCCCCCAACACGCCCCAGTACCCCCACTCCAGATCGCCCACACCCCCCAACACGCCCCAGTACCCCCACTCCAGATTGCCCACAGCCCCCCAACATGCCCCACTACCCCCACTCCAGATCGTCCACACCCCCCAACATGCCCCAGTACCCCCACTCCAGATCACCCACACCCCTCCCCAACATGCCCCAGTACCCCCACTCCAGATCACCCACACCCCTCCCCAACACGCCCCAGTACCCCCACTCCAGATCACCCACACCCCTCCCCAACATGCCCCAGTACCCCCACTGCAGATCACCCACACCCCCCAACACGCCCCAGTACCCCCACTCCAGATCACCACACCCCCCAACACGCCCCAGTACCCCCACTCCAGATCGCCCACACCCCCCAACACGCCCCAGTACCCCCACTCCAGATTGCCCACAGCCCCCCAACATGCCCCACTACCCCCACTCCAGATCGTCCACACCCCCCAACATGCCCCAGTACCCCCACTCCAGATCACCCACACCCCTCCCCAACATGCCCCAGTACCCCCACTCCAGATCACCCACACCCCCCCAACATGCCCCAGTACCCCCACTCCAGATCGCCCACACCCCCCAACACGCCCCAGTACCCCCACTCCAGATTGCCCACAGCCCCCCAACATGCCCCACTACCCCCACTCCAGATCGTCCACACCCCCCAACATGCCCCAGTACCCCCACTCCAGATCACCCACACCCCTCCCCAACATGCCCCAGTACCCCCACTGCAGATCACCCACACCCCCCCAACACGCCCCAGTACCCCCACTCCAGATCACCACACCCCCCAACACGCCCCAGTACCCCCACTCCAGATCACCCACACCCCTCCCCAACATGCCCCAGTACCCCCACTGCAGATCACCCACACCCCCCAACACGCCCCAGTACTCCCACTCCAGATCACCCACACCCCCAACACGCCCCAGTGCTGCATGGGGAGCAGGGGCCACAGTGCTGCACGAGCTGCTGCCTGAATCCGTGCCTCTCCCGCTGCTTTCTGTGGGGCTGACTATGAAAGAGGGCTGCAGTGAACACAGTTCACTGAGCCCCACCGCCGGGCGTGCAGCTTTGAGGGACAGCCACTTACTCAGGGTTGAAGGTCTCCAGCAGATTCTGGGAGTAGATGCATGGTGCTGCTTATTTCGTTGTACAGATTAAACATCCAGTATGTCAGGTAGCAATATGTGTGAATCCCCTGTGCTTTATGTGGAACCCTGAGGATGGGGCTCATTTTTGGGCAGGATGGGGTGGAGCGGAAGGTGGTCTGTGCTGATGTCGGAAGGGTATGAGAAGCTTGAAAAATAGACACAGCCTTACCTTTCTGTTTGTTTTTGGGTAACTGTTTGTGCCTGAACCACACAGGAAGACAGCACTCCTTCCAGAGCTGAGGGAGAGCAGATGTCCTGTCTGTGAGCAAACAAGGGGCCAGTGCCCAGCGCGGCTCTGGACGGTGTGGCCTCCTTGCTAGGTCATCCAGATGAAGCCCGGGGCTGTGGAGTCAGCTCGTGAGAAATGGGATCCAGGTCCTGAGCATGCTGGAACTGGCGAGAAGGGGTCGCAGTACGCACCTGCGTTTCCAGCCCTGCCCCTGCCGACGGCGGAGGCCTCTTTTCCCACCCCTGCTCCTCCCTTCTCTGGATAATAAGATGCTGTTCTAGTTCATGGAAGTGACACTTGTCTCTTTTCAGAGAGGCATGGGAGAGGCTGTTTTGTTTTATGGCCCGACATTAAATGCTACAACAGTAATACTGAAAACAGTCCTGCTGAAGAGCTGTGTGTGCCCCACTCTTGGGGAACTGGCTGTGGCAGCAGAGTGCGAATGAGCTGCATGCTGAGCAGGGGGTATCATTTAGCGGAAATGGTTTTGTGTGCCAGCTAATGGTAGCTGTTATCCGAAGAGGTGGGAATGCCAAAGGTTTGTCAGATGCATGGAAATTCTGTCATCCCAAGGGAACATTTGGGAGGCTCTTAGCTTTGTTTTTCTCTTCTTAATGCATACACGTGAGCATTAAGAGACCTTGGGTAGACGAGCTGAAAATAGTCGTGATCGCCCTTGGCGGTGGCTTACAGAGGACTTGCATGGACTTCCCCATTGATTCTTGCAACCATTAGGGATTCATGGACTAGTCAAGTTGGTTAACAAATATTGGTGAGGTGGAAACGTGTATGTTAAGCATAGTGCTATGCACAAGGAACTGTAAGCTGCGCTCTTGCTTTCAAGGCAGTGGTAGTACAGCTGGGGAGGTGAGACTAGGACTCATGCAGTAGAACAGAGGCCAGTACGAGGCCAAGCTTGAACGGCCTGGAGGCCAGAGAATGCTGCAGCAGAGACGTCAGGGCCGGCGGTGGGAGGGAAGAGCGGAGAGCCGAAGGAGGAGCGCGAGCGCACACTCTGAGGTCCGAGGGGCTGGGTTTTGGCGCACCAGCTGGGCTGCCTTTGGGCCTGGGGGGTCAGTAGCACCCGTTAGCCACGGCCAGTCGCAGCCCTATGCTCCAGCACAGCTCTGTGCCTGCAGCTGAAACCTTGGCTCTTTGGGGTTCATGGTTTAAAATGCTGTTTTTTCTTTTCTTTTCTTTTCTTTTCTTTTCTTTTCTTTTCTTTTCTTTTCTTTTCTTTTCTTTTTTCTCTTCTCTTCTCTTCTCTTCTCTTCTCTTCTCTTCTCTTCTCTTCTCTTCTCTTCTCTTCTCTTTCCTTTCCTTTTTTCTTTTCTTTTCTCTCTCTCTCTCTCTCTCTCTCCCCCCCCTCCACCTCTCTCTCTCTCTCTCTCTCTCTCTCTCTCCTTTTTTGAGACGGAGTCACACAGGCTGGAGTGCAGTGGTGTGATCGTGGCTCACTGTAGCCTCTACCTCCTGGACTCAAGCGATCCTCCCACCTCAGCCTCCTGAGTATTTGGAGCCACAGGCATGCTACCAACACGCCGATTAATTAAAAAAAATTCTTGTAGAGACGGGGTCTCATTTTGTTGTCCAGGCTTCACACACTGTTTTCTCTGCCCAGTTGCATTGGTGTCTCAAGGTGGTATCTCCGCTTCCCTCTGAAGGAATCTGAAAGAAGAAGCTTAACTGCTTGGAGCCCGCCTCTCTCCTCTATCTACTTTCGAAAGTGAAGACTGTTTTTAAAACAGGACATGTTCATCCCCTCATACCTGCTGAAAATCCGTATAGCTCCTGGTTTTTGTATAATACAGCAATAGGCAACACAAGAATATAATTTTGTAGCTATGTGAGGAGTGAGGCCTAGTGGTTAGAACAGTGCTAGACTGTACAAGATGGCTCCTGTACGGCTCCCATCCCAGCCCCACAGACGCCGCAAGGGCTGCGGGTCCCGGCCGAAGCTTTCCTGCCCCGGGTGCCTGCAGCTGTGTGGCTCCGAGCTTTGCCCCTGAGCTGAGGCAGATCACACACTTCTCACTGGGTACAGGGCTGATTATTACAAAACAGACAGGGACGGCATTATGGTTAGGAGAACAAAGACTCATTAAAAACCATTTCTAATTTCAAAGTAGCCCTTTTGCCATTATGTATTTTCTCAGTCAAAAATGAGTTGTTTAAGGCTACACAACTAATGAGTGACAGAGTCCCTGAAAGCCACAGAGAATTTGCACTTCATTTAGTAGGCAGCACTCAGTTAATAAGTCAATTAACAAATGTTTATTAAGTGTCTACTAAATACAAGGTACAAAGAGCTACAAAGATTCTCTGAGCGGTGAGTGCTGGACAGGGCTTTCAGTGCGAACTTTTCATTGAAGGAAAGGATAGCACACATAGGAAACCACACCTAACCCAAGTGTATCCTAAACAGATCATGCCTATGGACTCCAGCTTGAGGAACAACATGACCAGTGGCCCAGAGGCCTAATCTTGTCACCTATGGGTCTCCTCCCCCAGCCCCACTGCTGGGTCTCCACTTTCGACAGCTTTCCATCTACATGGAGCACACAGCCGTCACTGTGGGCTTCTGAGGGGAGGGGGTCGGCCAGCGCCCATCTTCAGGGTGGACCGAGAAGAGAAAGACTAGGTCAGTGGTGGCCCTGGCCGTGCCTGGGGCACCACCCTCTTTGGAGTCATTGGGTCAGATTCAGGAATCCAGCTGGGAGGTGGGATGGTCTCAGTAGCGTCATGAAGTGCTGCGGATTGGGTGAACTCGTTAGCAGTGGATGGTGGAGCACCAGCTCTTTGGAAGGTGAAATGGATAGGACGGGTAATCAAACTGGGTGCATAGGAAGAAGATGGAGAGGTTTAAAAAGAAAAAACTGCACCCCTTCAGGCTGGCTGAATGCCAGCACTGTCAGTAACCTTTGGCCAAGTCATCTGACTGCTTTAGCTTCAGCTTACCCTTCTGTCCCATGAGGTGGGTTGGACCAAGTTCCTTTCAGTGCAGAGTTCTAAGTGTCTTGAAATTCAGGGGGGTTATGCTGAAAATCTTGCAAATAGGAAAATTTGTAAAGAGCTAAACATTTTATACAAATACGAATTACCGTCTCCTTTTCCATCCACCTACCCATCCACATCATTCATCAAGTTACCCACACACTCACTCGCTGCTAAAGTTTCATTAGTTCTTTCCCAGGTTCCCCTTCAATTGAAACTCAAAAGGAATTAGAGACACAACTACAATTTTAAATTTATGATCTGTCCACCTCACCCCACATCAGACTGATACTATTGTCAGCAATATCCATGGGGGAATGTAATTTTAGTTTATTTACATTATACTTAATCAAATGCTAAATGCATTGTTTTATTTGACCTCATTCTTTCCTGTCTTTTCCTCTGCTTCTCATTTCAGCTCTCCTATCCAGTGTCCTATTCTTGGGAGAGAACCATGCAATTAACTAACCACAGAGATTCCCAGTGGATAGGAGGTTATAGCTCCATGTAGCTGGTCACAGCCTGGTGAGCAGCCGGCAGTGGCTTCACCCCTCCTGGGTGGGCAGGTGTCCTGACCTGAGTCAGGGCAGGGAGAGTGAGGCCCCTGCCAGGCTGCCTTTACTAACGAGGGCCCCCGTGTCTCTGCAGGATGTTGTGAGGGATGCAGGGAAGTGCCACAGTGTCTGCCTCCTGTCAACACTGGGGAGAGGGTGGGGTGGGAGAAGGGCCTGGACTTTCCAAGGGGTGAAATCCAAGGAGGGGGTACTCCTTGAATGGGAACTCCCTCCCTTCTCCCTCTGTCCATGGTTCACTGGAGAGCATGCATAGCGTGAGCCACCGCTGACCGTCGTGATGCATGGATAGGTCTTTTATCTCTGTACAGAGGAGACCATTTCTGTTTTCTTACCATAGATGACAGCTGCGGGCTGCGACCATGCTGGCTGCCGCAGTTAAGTATGGGTGACTGAACTCAATGCCTTCCAGCCAGCCCTCTGCGCTCAGTGCCTTCCGGCCAGCCCTGTGCGCTCAGTGCCTTCCGGCCAGCCCCGTGCACTTGCTTTGCTCCTCCATGCATGTGGCAAGGCCTGCTCTTTGGTATCTGTTTCTTAAAGCTATTTTTTGCTTTCCTTTGCTTTGTTTATGCACTTCGTGGCCCCAATTTTTTATTTTTCAGATCCCAATCCATTCCTAACTTGTGGGTCTGATCACAGCACAGTTGATTTGGATCACTGTGATTTTTTTTGAGACCTTAGAACCTTGTTCCTGAGAGAAATGAAGACCAGTATGTAATTTCTGAAGTCACGGATTACGGATTATAACAAATTTACCACAATTCTTCCAGAGAAGTTAAATATTACCTGATTTTTACCAAGCTTTTTTCAGCCAGAGGTGTCCATTGAATTAGAACCATTGAATTAGACTTTCCAGAAGGTTAGGGCCTGGCATCTCTGTTTTGAAAAGCCCTTGATGACATTGACCTATCTATGGGCGAAGGCCCTTTCCAGTTGTAGAATCTTATTAATGTCATGATATTTATTTATTATTATTATTTTTAATTTTTTTTTTATCAGAGCAGCATACATATAGCTAAAAAAGAAAAAAATTAAATAGTGCCAAAAACTATACAGGTGCCTCTCAGTGATACTGCGGGTTTGGTTCTAGACGACTGCAGTAAGCGAGTCACGTGAATGTTTTGCTGTCAGTACATATAAAAGTTACCTTTACACTGTACTGTAGTCTGTGAAGTGTGCCATAGCGTTGTGTCCAAAAGAACATACACACTTTCATTTAAAAACTGCTGAAAAAGGCCGGGCGCGGTGGCTCAAGCCTGTAATCCCAGCACTTTGGGAGGCCGAGGTGGGCGGATCACAAGGTCAGGAGATCGAGACCATCCTGGCTAACACGGTGAAACCCCGTCTCTATTAAAAATACAAAAAACTAGCCGGGGGAGGTGGTGGGCGCCTGTAGTCCCAGCTACTCGGGAGGCTGAGGCAGGAGAATCGCGTAAACCCAGGAGGCGGAGCTTGCAGTGAGCCGAGATCCGGCCACTGCACTCCAGCCTGGGCGACAGAGCGAGACTCCGTCTCAAAAAAAAAAAAAAAAACTGCTGAAAAACGTTAATGATCACTTGAGCCTTAGCGAGTCATAATCTTTTAGCATTTAATTGGCTGACAGAAGGTCCTGCCTCATGTGGATGGCTGCCAACTGATGGGCGGGTGGTTGCTGAAGGTAGGGGTGACTACGAGAATTTCTTAAGACACTAACAAAATTTGCTGCATTGATTGGCTCTTGCTTTCACGCAGCATTTCTCTGTAGCATTCTCTGGTGCTGTTTGATGGCATTTTACCCCCAACTGAGAGACCTGGAGTAGCTGGCAGATGTTTTCTGGAAAATGAATGACATGAGCCTGTCACGTTAAGGAAAGCAACTGACCGTGTTTGTTTCCACTGACAACATTTGAGATTTCAAATAAAAAAAAATAAAATTTGGAAACCTTATACCTACCACTATGAGCCTGGCAACTTCTTTGTTGTTGTGGTGGTGGTGGTGGTTTTTGAGACGGAGTCTCACCCTGTCAGGCTGGAGTACGGTGATGCGATCTCGGCTCACTGCAACCTCTGCCTCCCGGGTTCAAGCGATTCTCCTGTCTCAGCCTCCTGAGTTGCTGGGTTTACAGGTGCCCATTGCCACGCCTGGCTAATTTTTGTATTTTTAGAAGAGACGGAGTTTCACCGTGTTGGTCAGGCTGGTCTCGAACTCCTGACCTCAGGTGATCCACCCACCCTGGCTTCTCAAAGTGCTGGGATTACGGGGTGAGCCACCACACCTGGCTGAGCCTGGCAACTTCTTAGTACTTAAGACATTTCTGATGAGATCATGATAATGTTAATGAGTGTGGATTTTTAAAAAAAAATTGGAGAATGAAATATATAAGATCTGTATAGTTCAGTGAGCCAATATTTTCCAAATGGTCAATGCATGATGGTACAAAATAATCTATGGGTAAAAAATCCACTCAAGGTGCAGCAAAGAGCAGTTAATTTTAATGTGATAGCATACAAAAAGTTCGTTGATGTGGTTTCAGATTGTACATCTCATAATCTGAAGGAAATTACCACTTGATAATTTTTGGTGTAGTATCAAACAAAAAGAGTCATGATTATGTAAAATAGCATTTTAAGATACTCTTCTGTTTTCTAATGATAGATATGTGTGTGAGGTAGGGGTTTCCACGTGTGCAGTCACTGAAACCATGAATTGCCACAGGCGAATGCAAAAATGGATGAGAGTCACCCATCCTTGACCAAACCACATATTCCAGAAATTCGCAAAAATATACAAAAGTGCTGCTGTTCTCACTAAACTTTTTTGGAAAAAATAGTTATTTTTATAATAAATATGTTAAAATATAATGAGTTTGTTATTGTTTTTAAAATGAAGAAAGAAATATTTTAAAAATCTTATCTGAATTTCATGTAGAGTAGATATTGATAGATACAACAACATAAATCAAAGCTCTTTGGGGTTTTCAATAATTTTAGAGTGCAAAGGGGTCCTGAGACCAAACAAGTTTGAGAACTGTTGATTTAGAGGTAATTGCTCTGGAGCCCACTCCTGAAATAAACGGGTAAATCCTGGACATGAATGTATGTTTGTGAAACAGATTTTTTTTTGTGGGAAAACTGAGTGTGGATGAAAATTAATTAAAAAATGTCACTTCTTTGTCTTTTTCTCTTCTCCTTTTCCTGTACCAATGAGAGCCATAGTTTGAACAGGAGGAAGCATATGCTGTCACTGCAGAGCTGCCTTCTCATAGAAAGCCTGAGTGGGAGCCTGAGAATAAAACAGTGCAAGTGCGGGAAAGCTGCAGGTGCCGAAATACAAATGAATGTGGGTAGAAGAACAGCAGTCACTTGCCCGTGATGTTGAAACACTGGCTTTCACGGCGTGTCAGCTTGTTTGAGCACCTTAGCTGTTCTGTAAATCTGGTTAACACTGATCAACCTTACGCGTTGTGTGGCTTTTAGTCCAAGGTGACTTTGAAGTGCGTTATAGAAGGAGAAACTGTGGAAGAGAGGCCTAGCAGAGGAGGAAACGCAGACATAAAGAATTTCTCTTTTCCATTGCTTCCTCAGATCCTCTGTCGATGGGTCCTCAGAAAGCTCTGGAAACCATCGGTGCAAATTTACAGAAGCAGTACGAGAACTGGCAGCCAAGGGTAAGCGTGCTTCACTTTCCTTCTTACAGGGAAACTCCAGTTCCTTGGTTTCCAACACTCTTTGGATCCAAGTGAGAATTCCATGCACACCTTGCCCTTGTGCGGCATGGCGCCTGCGCACTGTGTTTCGTGTGCCTGTGTTTTGCCTGCTGGCTGTTGGTGGCTGTATTGTCTTGACGACGTACACATTATTGTGAGTCTTGCATTGGACAGTCCAACTTATTTTGCTTAAGTTTGTTCCAGATTTTTAGAAAAGAAAAAGTATTCTTGCTGCTCTTAACCATGGTTTTAATTTTTCTCAGGAAATGTATTTTCAATAATTTTTCTTTAACCTCAACTAGTTAATGCTATTCCTCGTGTCTTCAGTTTTCAAATAGTTGCGCAAAAAGCACCCAACATTCAAAAGATGACACCTATTATACACTTTGTCTTTGATTCAAAAGATAAGGTTCTTTTTAGGGAGCCAGTTACCAATTAGTGTGTGGGTTTTTTTTGCTTGTATCTTACAGTTTTCTTTTTTTCCTTTTTTTTTTTTTTAAAGAAAAGTGGCATAGAATATAACTGTGTCAAATTGCCTTTAAGATCTTATTTGTAATCCACCCAAAGACCTTTAGCCTTTCTTATTAACTGGTTTGGAGATTTAATAAATTTAATTAAAAAACTAGGAATCTGGGCGCTTATGGAGGTGCCCTGTATTCAGCTTTGTGTGATGGGGACTCGAGTTACCTAAAGGAACATAATGAAGAACGCAGGTTGAGAAGGTGCCTTACCTGCGCGTCTCCTGCGAGTTTTACTCTCCCCTTTTTGATGTAAGCCTCATGGAAACACATGATTTATGGAACCTTTTGAGCACTTATTTGGTTGGAATTTTGATTTGTGGATCATTTATCCACATAATCTGGGATTTAGGGATTCCTTTTGCATTATTTACATTCTTAGAGTAAGAGAATAGCCAAAAATGATTTTTTTCCTGCCTTTAAAAATGCCCTTAGGTCGTTTCTGCTGTTGCTTCCAGTCGTGAGCTAACTGTTAGGAAGCATCTCTGTGTCTTAGGGTGTACCTTTATGCTTTGCATTGCCGACTTGTCAAGTCAGTAACAGCAGACTTTTGTTCTTTAGAAGGCAGTGTCTTCATGGGTTTTTTACTGATGCCTAATGGCTTTACTTTTTCCTCTCTGAAATTCGTTGCCTCTTGGTGGTTTATGTAAACATGCCATAGGCTTTTTCTTGAGAGCGCAGTGCGTTTGGGGATGAGATGAGGACTGGAGAGAGATTTGGATGGCGGAGTCCTGTAAAAATGTAGTCGAGATGCCTTGTGTTTTCTGTAGAAAATAGCTTCTTTGAAGACTTTGAAGGTACCCTAGGGTCTCAGCATGGTGAGATGGGCGCTTACAGGAGTGTGAGGCAGAGTGGCAGTATTGGAAGACATGGCCGTGTCGGTATATGGCGTGTCGTTAACCACCACCATGGGAATTCAGAGGAATACCTTTCCGGCTACTTCTGCCCATCTCCTGGGTTTGGCTTTGTACCTTTGCACTTTACTAGGTACATTTGTTTAAAAAAGAATGTAACCCAATGAATTCAGATCTACCAATTGTGTTCTTTCTAGAACGAGTCTCTGCCATTATAACTAGTTTCTTCTTTTCCAAGAATTATTAGATAAGGAAATATAGCCTTTCAGAATATGTGTGTTTAATATTTCAAGATATTGTATGTGTATTCCATTTGCTATAATTTACAATTTTTTTTTGAGTGCTAAGAGTTGATTTACTGCTAGCTTTATTATTAGTTTTGCTTGGTAGGTACCAGCTCGTTGATGCTAGCTGACAGGAAATGGAATCTGCTAAAGTGGCATCTGTTATTTTTAATCTAAATTTCTGTCTAGGAGCAGATCTCTCCATGGCATTGAGAAGAGGCATCATGAGGTAGGAAAGGCCACCTTTCCATGTGGGTCAGTGATGACAGCCAGAAAGATGACAGTGCAGACTCAGTGCGGGATGGAGGATTCCCTTTCTGTGACAGTGGCACAGTTTTACTCGGACGGCGAGCACAGGTGCAAAGGGGTGCAGTCCTCTGGATGATCTGTAGTCTGGGAAAATTTGTTAAAGTTGGCCACATTTCAAGAATGGATGTGCAAAATAATTTTCTGAGTAAGAGATTGTTTGAAGGGCTGGTGCGATGGAGAATGTGTCAAGATTACAGGATGCTTCGGAAAAGGTACCAGCGCAGGCGGGATCCCATCTGGGCTGGTTTATGAAGTGGAATCTGGAATAAAGTATCCGCCGCAGCCTAGAAAGAAGCCGTTCATGCACACAGAGTGGGATCTTTTGTCTGCATTCAGGAAGCAAAACCACAACAATGGATACCTAATATTTGCTTTTCGAATGCCAACACTATTGCATTCATTTTTAAGTACAATAAAAATGTTTTAAAATTTCCTGTTACTAACCATGGGTGGGCCTCATCTATTTTAGAAATTAGCCTAAGGTGTCGGATGTCACAGGATACCTCTGACCGGCTCTCTGGTGTGAGCGTGGGGCTGTGCCATATGCACTGGGTAATAATAGCACCTGCCCCGGTGTGCGTGGTACACTTCTCCTCACGGCTTTCCGTGGGTTACAGGACAGAGGGAGGGAGGCCTGGCATAGATAGCACGGCTCTCAGTGTGGGGCAGACCTCATGCTGCCTTCTAGAGTTTGCACAGAACAGGAGGCACTTAGCAAGCTCAGATGTTTGTGTGCAAGGGGCCTGGTTCCTGACTGTAAATCAGGGTCCTTTGAAACATTGCGAGGCTAAACACGCACCGCTTGATTGCACTCTACAGGGCTCTCGAGTTTCTGCAGTAATAAAAAGAGGCTGATGTGCCATCTGCAGTAAAACAATGGGGGCGTTATTAAATTTCCCAGGCCTTCGATGGAAAGACCCATATATCTGGTTTTCTCTTTCTCGGTGTCCTTTATTGCAAGAGTGGAAAACCTTGGGTCATTTAATGAAAATGAGGTTATTTTCATTAAAGTTTGCCGGAGTCGTTGCCTCCACGCTGTCATGGATGGGAGCAGAGTAGGAAATGCCTGTTTCCTCGAAGGTAGCGTCCATCCAGGAGGTGCAGAAAGCCGAACCGCCGTCAGTGGCACCAGAGTGGTGCCTGGAAGCCTCTAATGATTTCCTTGCCGATGCTGGGACGCTTGGACTTATTCTTCTTCATTTTTCTAGCTTTTGATATAGGTGATTCCAGTTCAAAAGGAATTGAGAGAAACCATGGTGATTATATTTTTTTCTGAAGGCTGCCAGCCACTATCTGGCCTGTATTTCCTTGCTTAGGCCCATTGAGCCCTTTTCTAAATAATTTATCAGTTTGCCACTGATGAAATGTTTCTTCTGATTAAATTTAAGGCTTTGCCTTATTACCTCGTAGGTGCATAAATTTGTGTTCTGCCAGAGATTGGAGGAAAAATGCCGACCGTTGTTTCAGTGGAAAATTCTGCAGTAAAACCTCACTCATTCCATCATAAGTCTCAAATGAAAGTTTTATTGGGAGTTGGGAGTAAGAGATTATTATAAAGCTGGGAGCATACAGTGAAGAATTTATCTTTTAAGAGAATTTTTCTAACAGATTGGGGCTTCTGGCAGTTTAGTACAGGATGGAAGTTAGGAGCTGGAGCCTGTGGAAAAAGGCAAACAGGAGGGACCTCGGTCTCTGTGTCCTTCTTTCCCCAGAGAGAGTGGACAACACCAGGAGCAGAGGCCACACCTCTTCACTTGGGGTGAGCTTTAATTCTTCCGGTGCCTTAAAAATAAGTTTCTTTGGGAATATGTATCATTTACTAAGGAAGATGAAATAGCGTGGTGGTGCCTCCACTGACCGAGTCCGTCCGTCGGGCAGGGGTGTCTAGAGGAGGCGGCGGAAGGTGTTCCTCAGTCACGGAGCCATGTTGTTGTAGGAACTCGTTCTCCTCTTGTCCAGGTCTGCAAGTAGTGAAGGCAGCAAGTCCCGTGTGGCAGCCGTGGGGCTTCCAGGGAGCTGAGCGGTCAGGTTGAGTCAGTTTCCATGTGGCCAACAGTTCTTAGTTATCCACGCACAGCCCTGGTTTGTGGATTACAGTGAACAGGTTTTGAATGCCATCTTCCCTTCAGTTCAGCGTGCTTCTCAGATGTGTCACAGTTAATTTGTGGTTAAGGGATGAAAGTTGGTTTTACCGTTAGATAAACATTTTTTTTATAGTGCCTAACCGCAAGCAGAGTATGTTCAAGGAGAGAACAAAACAGCTCCCAAGACCTGGTTCATTAGCCCAGTAGAAATTGTTATCGCATTTTAATGTAAATGACAATCATCCTTTCCGTGGTATTGATAATAGAGTTGTTTGTATGCTTTTATGAGATGCTTTGAATGAACCGAAGCTGATGACTATACCTCCTGTTGGGAGGAGAGGGTTCGGGGAGCAAGGGGGTTGTGAAGGCCAGTGGTGGACAGTTTTGGTTCTACTTTGGACACTTAACAGGTGTGTCTTTTGGATTTTAGGCACAAGTGTTACTTGTAGAACTGCATGTTTATGTGTAATGCCGTGTTGTATAGGGGTTTGTAGTGAGGATAATTGGAATCCAGATGTCTTCTCCTTGTCCCTGAATGGGGTTGCTGCTTGACCTGTCTGCCTCACGGGGAGTGTCGTGTGGCCATGTGTGACAAACTGTGAAACCCTTGGTACTGAGTGCTCCCGCTGCTCAGGTGGCTGTGTTGGCTTTGGGGAGCGCTACCCGGATGGCTTCTAAGATCCACGTGTCTTCTTTTCCCTGGGATGATGAGACAGGCCTCTGCTTTGTGGGCAAAGCAACTGGTATCAGCACAAGTCACTCGCTTGCCGGTGCCCCCCACCCCCAAATGTTTTGGGATGAATTTTATAGATGGATGCTGATATTGGCTTGGCTGTGTCCCCACCCAGATCTTATCTTGAACTGTAACTCCCACAATTCCCACATGCCGTAGGAGGAACCTGGTGGGAGGTAACTGAATCATGGGGCCAGGTCTTTCCTGTGCTGTTGTCCGTAGTGAATAAGTCTCATGTCCCTGCACGAGCTCTGTCTCGCCTGCCACCATCCATGTAAGATGTGAGTTGCGCCTCCTTGCCTTCCGCCATGATTGTGAGGCCTGCCCAGCTGTGTGGAACTCTAGGTCTATTAAACCTCTTTCTTTTGTAAATTGCCCAGTCTTGGGTATGTCTTTATCAGCAGCGTGAAAATGGGCTAATACAGATGCAGTGAAGACCCATAAATAAGTGAGTTCTACCTTTTCTTAGGATTTTCAGGGTCAGATGTGGATAATGGGGGAAGCAGCAGCTAAGTTGCCCTAGAACTGTATCCCACATCTGGAGGTGCTCCAAAGCTATTTGTGGAACAGCCCAAGGTGGACTGTTACTCGCAGTGACTCCTGCTTAGGGCATTCACGTTGCGACATTAGTTCCAAATTGACAGTCCAGTTCGGCTGGTGAAAATAGCCCTATAATTACGATTGGCAGCATCCCCTGGCATGCTACCCTGATGCCATTACCATTCCATCATCCATCCCTGTCTTGCTGTCTGCCCTGCCGCCAGCCCTCCCTCCTCCTGCCCACACTCACCTGACTTCCCTCTCTGTGGGTCCTAAGGTTGGGCTTCATCCACCTTGAGTTTCTGTGACAAGCTGCCAATGAGGACTCATGGGCAAAGGCAGAACTGTGGGTGGATGGCTCACAGCTTGCATAATTCAGTACCTGGTGTGAAGCACTTTGCCTGTGTACTCGTTACAGTTGCACGATGGTACAGACCATATCTTCTGGTTGTCTTGGGGTTAACTGTTGTGTTTTGACAGTTTCACTTAACTGCTTACTGCCCAGAAAGTTAAGAACTGTTCTATGACCAACATTTTACTTATATTTTTGCCTTGGCCTCAGCAGTGCTCTCCCACTTCGTCTTCCCCTCCCTTCTAGCGCTTCTCGCCTGACAGCTTTTACACGTGCGTGCCGTGTTCAGTGAGAATTCTGATTCATGCTCTTCAGCCAGAAGCCTTCGTAGTCAGCTCTGCCCACGCACTTCCTGCCTTGCCCTGTCCCCAGAGGCCATGGTATTGGAAGCAGCTTCTGGAAGCGAGCTTAGATTATGCAGAGCAGTTTATTCCGGACTCTTTAGACCAATTGTACCAGAGTGTAAAGGTGTTGCCACCCACTGCCATCCCTCCAAGTACCTTAGTGACGTGACCTATAAATTCTTTTAGGCACACCAAACACATTACAGAAAGAAGAATGAGAGAAAGGCATCATTCTGCAGCCGCCCGGAGGATGGCAGCCAGTTGTGACTAGACCCCTCAGGGTTTCAGTCCATTGGAGCTGGTCCCGGAGGGGCCCTTGCTGGCCAGCCCTGTGTTGGACTCTTGCTCTCTGAGACCACAGAGGGGATTCATTGGAGAGCCCATTTGGGATTGAAGAGCACGCGTGTTGACTAGAGTGGGTTGCAGCATGGGCCGCAGCCTGTTTAATCACGGCCCAGGGAGGATCGGTGGAGTCCGCCTCCTCTCCTCTGCCTCGTAGGTCCACAGACTCGTGCTGGGCTCGCCGCTCCTTCCCTTCCTGGGTGGGCGCACCCCTCTCACTGGCAGGGAAGCTCCCTGGAAAATGTGGTCTCCTCTCTCCCAGTGCACTGAGGGGTGGGGTGGAGAGAGCTTAACTGTGGAAAGAATGCGAACTGGTTTAGTTCTGGCTTTGCCACTTCTTAGAAATGTAACTTTGGACAAGTTACTATTTACTTGTTACTTTTACAAGTTACTTTTTACAAGTTACTATTTACAAGTTACTTTTAAGATTTGTACATGCAAATGAGAATTAATGGAGAGAATAAAAGTATTTAAAGCATTTGCACCAGGGAGGCCATGGTGGTTGGTCATCAGATCCTTACTTCCTGTCCCTTATCCCTTCCTCTCCCTCATGGTTGAGGTGGTGGAGGCCACTCCCAGAAAATTCTGCCCGGAGTCTTGCTGCCTTAAGCCCCTCCCCATCCTGCCTTGTCTCTGGTTTTATCCTCTTGCTAGGATCTCCTCTTCCTGACTCTCCTCTATTAATTGACCTACTTGAAGTGTAATATTTTTAGAGAGAAATAGGGGCTTAGCTCTGTCCTTAACAGGCCTCTTAAGGATATTATCTCTCATCATCATGTTCCCTTTAACAAGGGAGTTGTCTGTGTGTGTGACAAATTGCAAATGAGGGCCCCCCACCGTCAGGCTGGGACTAAAACCGTAGCTCAGCTGTCGTGGTTTCACAGATCTCACGTGCCATGTGTGTTTCCTGAGTTAACTTGGGGACCGTGATACAGAGCGATGTGGAGATGGCTTTGAAGGACAGGCAGGTGCCGGGCGAGGGATGGAAGTGCTGCTTTGAAGTCAGAAAGTGGAAGATGTGATGATGTGTTAAAGAATGGAAAGCTAAATTTGGAGGTGACGATGAGGAACCCACCGTATGCTCACCATATGCAACTAGGAAGAGTTGTAAAATCCCGCTCCAGCCAAATTGGAAAGTGCTGATCAAGGGGGAAACGATCAATAACAGATTGGAGGGGGACGGCCACTTCAAAGTGTCTGCGGTACTTGATTTCATTTTGCAGGGGAACCATATGTCACAGTGGTGTTCTTGAATTTGGGGTGTTCACGGAGGTTTCTGGACAGCTCCCTCCCAAATGTCCACAATTTACTTGTTGGTGTGACACATAATGGAGATTTTTTAAAAATGGACATAGAAAGCACGTAACGTCAAGTTCACCGTTTTAAAATGTACAACTCGGCTGGGCACAGTGGCTTGCACCTGTAATCCCAGCACTTTGGGAGGCCGAGGTGGGCAGATCGCCTGAGGTCAGGCGTTGGAGACCAGCCTGGCCAACGTGGTGAAACCTTGTCTCTACTAAAAATATTTTTAAAATGTGCCGGGTGTGGTGGTGGGCGCCTGAAATCCCAGCTACTTGGGGGGCTGAGGTAAGAGAACTGCTTGAACCCAGGAAGTGGAGGTTGCAGTGAGCCACGATCGCGCCACTGCACTCCAGCCTGGGCGACAGAGTGAGACTCCATCTAAAAAAAAAAAAAAAAAAATACAACTCAATTGGTTTTTAACATCTTTGCAATCTTGTGCAACTGTCATAACTGCCTAGTACCAGGACACTTTCCTTACCCCAAAAGGAAACCGAAAATGCATCGGCAGTCACTGTTTATCTCCCCTCCCCGCAGTCTGCCTTTTGTCTCTGGAGATGCCTGTTCTAGGTTCTCCACACAAACGGAGCCGTACAGTATGTGGCCTTGTGCGTCTGGGCTCTTCACTTAGCATCTTGAATGTTTTTAAGATTCATCCATGTTATTGCATGTATCAGTAATTTAATACTTTTTGTGTGTGCATGTGTAGAGATAGGGTCTTGCTTTGTTGCTCAGGCTGGTCTTGAACCCCTGGCTTCAAGTGATCGTCCTGCCTCAGCCTCAACTCTTTTTATAGCTGAAAAACCATTGTATGGATATCCTACATTTCTATTTTATGCGTTCATCGGTTGATGGACACTTGCGTGGTTTCCAGCTTTTGGCTGTTTGAATAATGCTGCTATGAATATGTACGTACTCGTGTTTGTGTACGCCTCTGCCCAGGGGTGGGATTGCTGGGTCATACGGTGACGCTGTGTTTTACCTCCCTGAGGCACTCCCCATCTATTTTCCACAGTGGCTGTACTGTTTCTCCACGTCTACTAGCGGTGTCTGAGGGCTCCAGTCTCTCCACATCCTCCCAACATCTGCGACTTCCTGTTTCTTTCATTGTTGTTATTGTGATCGGTGGCATCTCATGTGGTTTTGGTTTGCATTTCCCTGATGATTAATGACGTTGCCCTTCTTTTCATGTGCTCATTGGCCATTTGGAGGAAAGTCTGTTCAAGTCCTTTGTCCATTTATTACTTGGGTGTTTGTCTTTATTGTTGAGTTCTAAGAGTTCAAAATGGAGACTTTTCAGTTGAATAAGGTATAATTTCTGTTGTGAGGACTTGTTTCCTTTCCAAATAATATGTGTGGTGTCTTCTAAGAGCCTCATGATAACATTTAATTCTTAAAAGAGCCTTTGTCTTGATAATTTGTTTCATAAAACTGTTAAGAGGTTCGGCCAGGCACTGTGGCTCGTGCCTGTGGGAGGCCAAGACAGGAGGATCCTTTGAGCTCAGGAGCTGGAGACCAGCCTGGGCAACATAGTGAGACCTTGTCTCTCATTGGAAAAGGAAAAGAGGTTCTATGACTATTGACTATACTGATCATAGATATAGTATATAATTTAATACCAATCCCTTAAGATTCCTGTGTGTTTTCGTTAGGAGTCTTTTGGTTTTCTGAGAGCTGTGGTCTCTCCACCTGGAGTGTATGTTGGGAGAAAGCTCCTGTCGGGGTGCGTGCAGGTAGAGTGGCTGAGGAGCTGGACCTCTGTGAAGTCTGGTTGCGGGTTGGAGGCTCATGGTGGACCGGGAGCTCGGCAGGAGGGGGTGCGTGTCCACGCCAGTGTCCGGTCTCTACCGTGCTGCAGCCCTGTGGGTCTCTGCTCCCCACTCGGCAGCTACCCTGCAGGACGTTCCTACGCCTCCCTGTGCGTGAGGACTGGGTGCTTCCTTTCTGATGTAATCATCTTTGGTGGGACTCTGTCTGCTTGGGCCCAGGGGTCCCCACAGGAGCCAGCTGGGCTCACATGCTAGTGATCCCTGGTCCTAAACCACCTCCTGACCTTTCCTCTGTTGCTTCAGCTTCCGCTCTCTGCCCACTGCATTGTGTCACTGGATTTTCAACATTAAATTTCCCCCACAAGAGTGTTTGACGCTTCACTGGATGACCAGGCTGTATGGCCCGTGTTAAAAGACAGACAAGTGCCACCCAGGGACAAGGGAGTGTGTGGTTCAAAGTCCCTGAGAACAGATGCCAGATGCCAGGCTCAGGTGGTACCATTTACTTCCAGCAAGAGGAGAGAGAGGGTGCGCCAGATCCAGTGCCCTGTGATGTGGCCCCTAGGCCAGGGGGTCATACCCTCATTTTGGACTACAGTATTAGGAGACTCCCCCACGCTGTGGTGTCTGAAACACAGAAAACTGGGGGCATGCCTGAGGGCCATTGGTGCAGGTGCTAAGGCACAACAGAGGAGCCATGGAGGCAGAAATCCGGAAAGACCCCTCCCAGGTGAGGGCTGCACGGGCTGTGGTGAGGGCGCTCCCCTCGGTGGGCTCCCGGCCCAGCGCGTGGAAGACTGAGTGCAGTCCACTGCCTTCCCAACCTAGAGCCGATCAGCTCTGCTTAGCTTCATGCTTAGCTTCATGCAGTCCCCCGGGTAACTGGCCCGTCTGCGGGTTGGTTCTGAGGGAGTGAGGCTGTCCTCTGTAATCACCTGTGATTGGAGGGCTGGGTGGCAGGATTTAAAGCGCATGGCAGAACGGGGAGGATTACTCACGGCTTGTATAAGGAAGGGTCTCTTCTAAAGGGCTGCATGTATGACAGGCTCCTTAATCAACACGCTGCTTACCCCAGACTGGAACATGCCCTGAGGTCAAGTCATCTTTGTGTAGAATTTTTAGTTACAAGTTTTGTTTTTATAAACAAAAATCTTAGCTAAATTCCAACAAAATTCAAGAAGAAAGCACAGATAATCAGGGAGAAATAACTCAAGAGTTGAGGAAATCGAGAGTCATAAAAGAGTGCTTTGCAAAACTTTGCAGATAAATTGGAAAACTTGTATGCGATCCATACTTTTCTAGGAAAATATAAATGACCATAATTGACCTCAGAAAAGATAGTAAAGAAAAATAAATGGATAGGCATAGAAGAAAGAGAAAGTTACCAAAACATTCCTTTTCTAATCCTTCTCCCTCTGAAGGATTTCAGACTTGGACAGAACACAGAATTATTTAAGACTTATTTCTGTTACAGGAAGATATCTAAAACATAGTTTATTTATTAATTTAGAGACAGAGCCTTGCTCTGTCACCCAGGCTGGAGTGCAGTGGCGTGACATTGGCTCACTGCAGCCTCCTGGGTTCAAGCAATTCTCCTGCCTCAGCCTCCTGAGTAGCTGGGACTATAGGCACGTGCCACCATGCCTGGCTAATTTTTGTATTTTTAGTGGAGACCAGGTTTCACTATGTTCACTATGTTGGCCAGGCTGGCCTCAAACTCCTGACCTCAAGTGATCTGCCTGCCTCGGCCTCCCAAACTGCTGGGATTATAGGTGTGAGCCATATGTTTTGTTTTTTTAAAATTTATTTTTATTTATTTGTTTTTATATTTTTAGAGGGGTCTTGCTCTGTTGCCCAGGCTAGAGTTCAGTGATGCAGTCATAGCTTACTGCAGCCTCAACCTCCTGGGCTCAAGCTATCCTCTTGCCATATCCTTCCGAGTAGCTGGGACTACAGATGTGTGCCACCATGCCCAGCTAATTTTTAATTTTTTTTTTTTGTAGAGGTGGTGTCTTGCTTTGTCACTTAGGCTGGAGTGCAGTGGTGTGATCACGGCTAACTAACCTCGAATTCCTGGGCTGAAGTGATCCTCCTGCCTCAGCCTCAGGAGTACCTAGGATTACAGGTGTGAGCCACAGTGCCCAGCTTAAAATACATCAAATTTAAAATGCAAAAGAAGAAAATGTATTCAACAGTTTTAGTGTATGCACATATGACTGATAGGAGTCAGCCGTTCCTGCTTGTCATATGTAATGTGTGTAGGTGGGTGTGGCATATGTGTACATGGGTGGGTAGATCCATAGATAGATGGAGGGCAAGTCGGTGGATCTGCCCCTCCTCCACTCACTCAGATGCCATGGAGTGAACACGAAAGGGGGACATCAGCCTGTGGCTTCCTTAGTCGTTCTCGTTTTCCTTCACCTCTTGGTGTTTTGCTGTGTTGACTCATTCTAGTATTGAAAGCAGCATATTGGGTCAAAATACATTTATTTTTCTTTGAGACGGAGTCTCGCTCTGTCACCCAGGCTGGGGTGCAGTAGCGCAATCTCGGCTCACTGTAACCTCTGCCTCCCAGTTTCAAGCGATTCTCCTGCCTCAGCCTCCCGAGTAGCTGGGATTACAGGCATGTGTCACCACACTCGGCTAATTTTTGTATTTTTAGTAGAGATGGAGTTTCACCATGTTGGTCAGGCTAATCTCAAACTCCTTGTAGGTGAGCCACCTACCTTGGCCTCCCAAAGTGCTGGAGTTACAGGTATGAGTCACCACGCCTGGCCTCAGAATACATTTTGAATCAGGTCTGTACTGACTTCAGAATCTAACTCCAGAATAAAATGTGATTTTAAGGGGCAAGGGTACCACAAATGAGGCGAAGCACAGAACGTTTGTCACCGTGACCTGGGGCAGATGCAGAATGGGACTTTTACCTTTTTACACAAAACCCTTTTATGTGCCTTCTGTTTTAAAACCATGACTATTTTTTGCTTTAATAATAGGCAACTAATTTAAAATACCTATTCACCATGTGTCATCTCAAAGTAGGAAGGGGACTTTGAGGCAGAAGGAGCCACTTGGGACTTTTGCCTTTGGGTTGTGACATTTGTCACATACGAATGTTAAACGAGGCTGGGCGTGGTGGCTCACGCCTGTAATCCCAGCACTTTGGGAAGCTGAGGTGGGCGGATCATCTGAGGTCAGGAGTTCGAGACCAGTCTGGCCAACGTGGTGAAACCCTGTCTCTACTAAAAATGCAAAAATTAGCTGGGCGTGGTGGTGGGCACCGGTAATCCCAGCTACTCAGGAGGCTGAGGTAGGAGAATGGCTTGAACCCAGGAGATGGAGGTTGCAGTGAGCCGAGATCGCGCCTTTGCACTCCAGCCTGGGCGCCAGAGCAAGACTCGGTTTCAAAAAAAAAAAAAGAATGATAAATGAGAAACATGTCTGAGTAAGTTGATAATAGCTCTTCTTACTAAGTATCAGATGAAAATTCCATTCAAAGAGAAAGTGTTGTGTAGCGTCATAGTTTAATTGGCAGTTTTTTCCTTAGTAACACAGAAGACAGTGGTGCGTCGCACAACCTTTGGCACCCTGGAGTTTATGAAAAAGTGGCGTCTGTTCTATAGAAATTATAGTCACACTCTGGGGAGCAGAGCTGGGGACAGAGTGGAGCTCCAGGAAGAGTCTGATGATGACTGGCCTCCTGCAGGTCTTCCCAGAGCCCCATTCGCCACCCATGATCACCCCTTGCCCCGTTTCCCATTTTCTTTATATTCTACCCTTTTGCAGCAAGGGACTAACAAGGGCCATGCACGCCTGGCAATACAGGCAGTCCCATCCTTCCCTCAAGCCCTAAGTGACCCCTGCTGGCTGTGCTCACGGTAACTGACTGCTGGAAGGATGGTCAGCCACTGTCCCGGATGCAGGCAGCCCCTTGGTCCCCCCATTCCCATTGTTCCCCACCCCATCTCCCCACCCTTCTCTCAGCAGGAGCCTCCTCCACGCCACCCCCAATCAGCTTCCTAAAGTGCCCTGTGACTCTGGCTCACCTGCTGGAAACAAGGCAAGGTCAAGATCAAGCTCCAACCCCCCCAGCCCAGCTGCCCTTGGCGGTTTTCCTCTCCCTCTGCTGTGTTTCCTCCTCTTGGGCCTGCTCATCTTTCTCAGGCTCTTTTTCTTCTTTGTCTAAGTCTCCCTGCCGACCCACCCCACTTAAGGTTCTCTCCTGCTGCCATCTTCTGTCGGCCCTGGCCCCTGAGCATGGGAGCAGGACTGGAAGTGGCAGGAGTTGAACGAGCTGAGTTAGAGTGTGAGCATGGCTGACTTGGTGAAATCTTAAGATGTGGGGGAGATCTGAAGTGCCTTGTTCTCAAAGTCTGCATTGATTGTGGATGGATTAGGAGGAGGAGAGCAATTCCAAGTCTCAGCACAAGGTGGGTGGCTGTGAGGAGCAGATGGAGTTCACTGTTGTGAAGGCAGAGCCGGAGAGGCAGAGGTGGAGGCCGCTGTGGCCAGGCCAGCTCTCTAGGTCTCAGCAGAGGAGCCGAGTGGGAGCCCCAGGACTCTCCTTGCTCCTAGCAGGCCCCAGCTAACAACCCTTCTCTACCACGGTGTTGGGCTTTTGATTGGGGTGATATGAGCTTGTAGGTCAGTTGGGGAGACCTGGTGTTTTGCAGCCGTGGCAGTGGTGGCTTCTTGGGCTATTCTGCTCTGCCTTTCTATGTCCGTTGATAAGGTAGGAGAGTCTCTCCCTGACGCTCCTATGCATGTGTTGTTAAGTTTCTTCTTAGAGTTTCTGCTGCTGCTAGGAAAGGGATCCTCCACCCCCCACCCCCTTTCTTAGTGGGTTCTCAGGATGGTGCATGAGAGAGTTGCTCTCTATTGCCGCCTGGTTCTCCTAGGATGGGTTTTTTATCCAGTGGTTCCAAGACAGTGGCTGTGATGAATGGAGCTGCTGAGAGTGTCAGCAACTCTAGGTTGGCATGTGGACTCCACGCCATTCGAGATTCACGGTGCTGCACACCAGGGCCTCAGTAATTCACAATCAAAACAACAGATTTAGAGGGGTACAGAAAGGGCCATTCTATTTTCCATTTTGTATATTTCATGTCTCTCTAAATCTCTTGAAGTTTAGAATACCCCTTTTTTATATGCCTTTCTAAAAACTTTTTTCCAGGCAATTTTTAGATGCCATTTATATGTAGTAAAATGCATAGATCTTAGGTATTTAGTCTGATGAGTTTTGACAATTGTATACTCCCGTTTAATCACACTCAGAGCAAGATAGAGAACATTTCCACTCCCCAGAAAGCTCCCTCAGTCCCCCTTTCCAGTCAGTTTCTCCTGGCCGAGGCCAGCCGCCTTCTGCCTCCTGTCACCAGAGGCTAATTTTGCCCACGGAACTGCCCGATGGGTTCTTCTTGTCTGCTGCACAGATAAAACCAATTCACGGAGGCTGCAGCATTGTAGGAAAGAAAGAGTTTAACTCAAAGCCATGAGGTGGAAGGACAGGAGTTTTATTATTACTCAAATCAGCCCCTGTGAGGACCCAGAGACTAGGGTTTTTATGGATAATTTGGTGGGCAGGGGCTGGGGAATGGTTGCTGCTGATTGGTTGCGGGAGGGGGGGGAGGTGAAGTCATGGGATGGGGAAAATGGTCCTCTGCGCTGAGTCTGCCTCTGGGTGGGGCCACAGGATGGGTCCAGGTGGGGTCAGTTGGTTGCCAGAATGCAAAACTCTGAAAAACATCTCAAGAGACCAAGCTTAGGTTTTGTAATAGTGCTGTTTTCTACAGGAGCAATTGGGGAAGTCGCAAATTTTATAACCCCTGGCCACGACTCCTGAGCAGCAAGGAATTATAGAAAGGCAAGCTAGGGATGATGGCTGGGTATCATTAGTGACATTTACATCTTAGCAGAATTCAGACCCCTCACATAATCCTAATCTTGTGGCTTTCCATAGTCTTAGAAAGGTGCTTTCAGTCCCTGAACCAGGAGGGGGCCAGTTTTAGGGAGGGACTGTTGTCATCCTTGCTTTAAAGTTCAACTGCAAACTGAATTCCTCCCATGGTTAGCTGTGCCTACATCCAGCAACGGGTGAGGGCAGCCGCCTGTGAGGTTAGGAGGGCGGTGAAATCAGCCTTGCCAGCCTTTCCTCCCGGTCATAATCTTGCCCAGGTGGCCTCACTTACTTTTTACCTTTTTCTACAGTGACCACACGTGATGTATTCTTTTGCTTTTGCGTTTGGCCTTGTTCACTCAGGGTGAGGCTTCTGAGACTCGTCCAGGCGGCACCTCATTGCTGGATGCTCCGGAGCCTGTACATCCATGCGGTGTGCATCCACACTCCCTCTCCCGCAGGTTCACACCGCACCTGTTTCTAGCGACTGGCTTTTAGGGATAAAGCTGCCATGACTGTTGGGGTGCACGTCTTGTGTGGACCATCTATTTTCATTTCTCTTGACTGTGTGGGATTGCAGGTCATTGGCTGGTTGTATGTTTCCAGTTATATTTTGCAAGCCACTCTAAATTGACAAAAATGACAACAACCATCTCTTTCTTTGCAAAGCCGGGCAATCTGCGAGGAATCTTATTTACACTTCCCTCCAGCACTCTGGAGACATGGAAGCATAGGCATCAGTGAGCTGGGAGGTATTTGGTTGTCTTTGAATTCTTAGGTGAGATATTGACATTATTTCCCCTCAAACGGTGCATGTTCCTGAATGGCAGGGAGTGAAGGGAGCCTGTGCCTACGTTTGTGCTTATTATGGAGTGTGCACGTGGATCTGTGTACCGTGTGGAAAATAATAGAATGAATTGTTTTTACGCATTATTGGGCTTAAGAAATGGAAGGTGACTTTGCCTTTGAAACCCCTTCTGAGCCCCTCCCCAGTCACAGCCTCCTCTGTCTTCCTGAGCTCACCTGTCCTGCCTGGGCCTCGTGCCTTCCTCTGCTTTTCCTGAGAGTGGTTCTGTGCGTGTGCGTGTGCGCAAGCAGGTGTGTGCGCGAGATGGGCTGGCCTGCCCTGCTTTGGCACGGAAGCGTCCT
This sequence comes from Macaca nemestrina, assembly GCF_043159975.1. Lineage (NCBI taxonomy): Eukaryota > Metazoa > Chordata > Mammalia > Primates > Cercopithecidae > Macaca > Macaca nemestrina. The sequence continues at coordinate 89,649,222 of NC_092141.1, forward strand.
GCGCTGGGTGTTTGTTCTGAGGCTCATCTCCCAAGGATCTGGGTCCTCAGGCTCCCCTGCTCTGCATCTTCCCCGTGACAGCCGCGTGGGCTTTTACTCTTTACCCTGTCGTGGCTGAGACAGAAACCCTTGGAGGACTCGCTTCTGTTGGAGCAAAGTGCAGGCCTCCTCCAGGGCTGCGTCTGGGAGGGACTCCGGTGGTGGAGTGTTTACGACTTAGGGCAGAGGGCTCTCACGGGCACACCGTCTCGGCTGTGGAGCGCCCCGTTCCCTGGAAGGTCTGCTGTCCTATCCGTGCTTGCGGGGGCTGGGCTTCCGGACTCCTGAAATGTGCTGTGAGGCTTCCTATTCTTTGTTAACGATTAAAAATACGATTTCTTCTTTAATGCCCAGCACAAATGCATTTGGCTGTGTTTATTTTTGTTCCCTAAGTAACAGAAGCAATCCTGAGAAAATAATTTCTACACTCAGTATTGATTCTCTGCTTCAGGTGCTAGGGTGTTCCCCCCTCCCACTGAAGCTGCTGCTGCTGCTGCTTCACCTTCTCCTCCTCGATGGCCTCCCATCCTCCAGGCTCCTCCTTGCTTTCCCTGCGCCCACCCCCTTCCAGTGCTTGCTCTTCCCTCCTTGTCTTCTTCCCCCCACTCTTCACCCTTTTCTCCTCCTGCCCCTCCCTCTGCCTCCTCCTCCGTCCCTGCTGGTCTCCTAAGAAGCACTTAGTAGCACTCAGAATCCTTGGCCTTGGCAGGCTTGGGAAGTGTTGGTTAATGAAGGGATGTGAACGAGAAGGGAGTCTGTGTCTCCAGAGGAATCATGGCTGTTGGGAGTTTGCCTGATTAGGAAGGAGATGGGCCGTTTATTACAATGTGGGTTTTTAACTCTAAAGTGCCTGAGATAAATTTATAGTGTTCATTTGCTTCAGAAGGAGTTGGAATTTTTCTTACAAAGTGAAATATACTTTTATAAATTTTATGTTTATATTAACATAATTTATGTTGATATAGTTTTAATCTGCATTACTCCTCGAAAGGAACAAAAAAGTTTGGGCTTTTTTCTCCCTGAGCTGCAGAGACCTTTTTCTCTGCTTCTGTCCTCTGCATTCTCCCCTCCCCTTTCTCCCTCCTTTCTTCCCTCTTTTTAATCTGTCAATGAAAACATTTGAAAGGAAATCACTGAGATCTTTGGGCAAGGACTTTACCTGTTTTTGCTGTTGTCAACCGAGGGTGCAGCGGCCCCTCCCACCTGCTGTCTCTGATTTTTACTGGGCTCCTCCCCATCCTCCTAATTAGGTGGTTTGCTGGTTGTCACACATCAAAGACCTGAGTTTCCTGGAGAGGAGGGAGGCATGGAAGTGCCTCATTACCTGCGTGCATCCTAACCACGCTGCCCGTTTTCTTCTTGGGAAAATCTTTCTTTAGAAATGATATAAAGTATGAAGAACTCTTGGAAGATCTTCTTGGGAAAGTTGGAGGAAGTCTTGCTTGTCTTGTAAACCCTGGAGGCCACTGAGATCTCTCGCTCCCGTCTGCCTGTGCCGGCGCATCCTGCATCTGTTGTGAAATGCTTACCGTGCCTTGACTGGGACTTTTGGGCTGAGAAGGAAGGACAAACCTTTTATTTTTAGTGACTCTCCCTCAAAGAGCTGTATTTTTGATGCCTTTCAGTATGAAATATTAAAAATCCTTTTGCCATTTGATATTACCTAAAATGCTACTCTTCTCCAAAGTTGCCAAAATAAACGATGTTTATTATCAACTGTTTCTCCTTGCTATGAGTTTAAGAAGACTTTTCTTCCCTCTCCCTTGATCAAGCCTGCTGCAGACACAGAAGATGGAGACTAGAAGAAGTGCTAGAACAAGCTACTGGTGTCTCCAGGGTGAACCTGGAGAGTTAGGTCATTGCCGTGAATATAGGTGAGGCTGAAACAAGTGACCCTGAATCTAATCACAGCCCTGGGCAAGGCGCAGGAAGGGCGCAAGGATGAAAATGACTAGTTGGTTGAACGCAGCAAGAAGTTGATTGTTGGCCATGTATGCGTCACTTTGCTAGTTGCTGTGGCTATAACAATAAGTGATACCTCCTAATGGCAAAGAATTCTAAGCCTGATAGGGAAAATAAGCATCATTCATTCATCCAGCAAATGTTTACTGGGATTCCACTGTGCTTCAGCCTGTGTGAGCAACGCCCAGCCTTGCCCCTGCTGTCGTGGGGCAGAGCCTCGTGGGGAGATGGGCGGCCGAGCAGCCCGCGAACCCGCCTGAGGAGTGAACGGTCAACTGAGACAGTGCCATGAAAGGAAGAATGCAGTCTGTGAAGGTGGATGGCGAGTTCTCTGGACCAGAAGCCATGTGAATTACTGCTGTGTCCTCTGATCGCGCCTTCTAGGCCGCTACCGTTTCCCCAGAGAAGGCTTTCTAGTCAAGCCAACAGCATTCCAGGAATTGTCTGCTCAAGGAATGCAGTAGGTGGCACTTGTTGAGGGCATTCTGTGTGGTTAGGGCACTGCTTCATCAGGGTCTGGATTTTCCCAATAACCCTGGGAGGAAGGCGTTCCCGTCTCCACGTCCCTTTCCCAGTGTGCCAGTGCCGATGGTAGATTCTGCTGGATCCCTGCCCCGGTGCGTGTTGATCTTTCCAGTACAACTTGTTGCCTCCCAGGGAGGCGGGGAAGTGAGTCTGTACCGCATTGGAAGAGTTAGACGTGTCTTGGAGAGACGGGAGGGGGACAGCCGGCGGGAGCTCCAGAGTTGGTGATGTCTGAGCTGGGAGTGAAGGGAGACCAGGGCCGGGCCAGGTAGGGGAAGTGTGAGTGGACATTCCAGTGGAAGCCAGAGGAGCAGGCTGGACTGTGCATTTGTTCCTACTGGAGTAAGGACTTAGGTATTGGAGTGGATATAGGATAAGGACTGAATCACCTTCCTTGCTGACAAGAGCATTGTAAGGCGCCCTTTTTTCTACTCATACCACTTTCAAAGTTTATTTCTCTTGACTATTTTGTCTAAGACGCCCAGAGTTAATAAAGTTGCATAATTTATCTTCCCATTTTAAAGATGTTAGTGAAAGTCATAGCAAATAGTAAGCCCTTCGTACCCATGACCTTTGTGGAGCTGAGCCTCTTGGGACCAAGATAACAAGTTATTGGCACGTGGGAGAGAATGTTAATATTCTTTGTGGTTTCATGGAACAAACATGGAGGCTGCTTCATTTGCTTTATACTAATTGCAGTTTGGACTTAAGCCTGCAGAGGTGACTTGAAAGATTTTCAGTGAAATGAGTACTGTAATTGTGATTGTGATAATGCACATAAAACCAGGCAGGTGATTGCTTTTCGTTCATTTGGTTCCCACTGGCAGCCTGGCATTTAGAAACAAGTTAACCTTTTTGTGAAATCATTTAAGTGGGAAAATCTGCAAGAGTTTGCCATTTTGTCAACAACAAAAATGCCGTGGGCAGAACGACCTTCAGATGGGATTCTGGAACCACAGGGGGGTTTAATACAAACAGATGACATGGAAACTGCACAGAGAAAATGTCTGGTTTCAGGCACGGGCATCTAACCTGCCCTGTTCTTCAGTGCAGGTTTCAGATACTGTAGCAGTAAACAGTTATCGCATTTCCCTTAGTGTAGCAGGCCTGAGGGGTAGCGGAGAGGCAGGTTGGGCCTTTACTCGACAAACTTTATCCGATTGAGTTCTATTGCTTTCAGCTTGTCAACAAGGGTGGCTACTGAGGTTGCCCGATAATCTCCAACGTTCTTCCATCTCTGTCCATTTTTACTCATTACCAGCCTTTATAAAGTACAGAGTTAGATAATTTTCATCATGTTCCTAGGCTGGCAGGCCCGGGTTCTAAGTATTACTTGAGGTCATAGAGAGGCTTGTGTTCTTTGCAGAAAAGCCTTTGATAGGTGGCAGCGGGAGATCTTCGTGCCCTGTCCCCTCAGCATGTACTTGTTCTCCCAGACAGAGCCGGCCACGGCCATTCTTGCAGACTTCTGGAGAAAGGACCTCCTCTCAAGCAGACAATAAAGAAAACAATGACCAGTGTCGGAAAAGATGATACCCTCGTCTCCCATGTCTGCACACCTCAGCAGTTCTCGGCCGTGTGCCTATGCTTTTACAAATGAAAACCAGCTCTTTAGGTCACTTCCATCGCAGGGATCTCCTCTTTTCTGTCCAGCTACCTGGCAGTCATTATTCCTCGTTGCTTATTGTTAGAAACCTTTTGTTCAGCAGAGCGGCTGCCCCAGGGATCACAAGCAGAGCAGGTCCTGCTGGAGTTTAGTCTCAGGACAGCGGCTTGTCCGCATTCGGGTTCGGGCATGAGAATGTTGTTTCCGTGATTTCAGAGAAGAACAACTGTTTTAAAGGTCAAATTTTATTCTGTCCAGTGTTCTGTAAAGGACGAGTTGAATATCAGTGAAAGAAAGAGCTGTGGCAGTGCTGTGGGTCTGCTGCCTCCCAGGTGCTTCTCACACCTACAGAGTCTGGAGAGCCAGGTGCCCCTGCAGCCAGGGCTTTGCTCAGGGACACGCTCGCCAGAGGCCAGGCTGCCCTGAGTGTGCACCGAGGGAGATGGTGGGAGCTGCCCGTTCTGCTGGCTCAGCAGGAGCAGCCAGGGGCTGGGGGCTTCTGGGGCTTTCTAGGGCATGGGAATGTGGGTAGGGGCATTTCTCAGCTGCTGCACAGGCCCCTCGTCCTGACCTTCTGCCGCCCCTGAAAGCTGAGTCCGAATTCTGCTGCTCTTGCCCTTCCACGGGTTCTGTAAGTCACAGAATACCTGGAGTGCTGCCCTTTCTGCGTTAATAGCATCAGTGGTTTCTGGGGAACTTCCCTGAACGTCGTCCCTGTTGCGTACAGTAGTTCATTCTTTTTTTTTTTTTTTGAGACGGAGTTTCGCTCTTGTCGCCGAGGCTGGAGTGTAGTGGCGCGGTCTCGGCCCACCACAACCTCCGCCTCCCGAGTTCAAGTGATTCTCCTTCCTCAGCCTCCTGGGTAGCTGGGATTACAGGCATGCACCACCACGCCTGGCTAATTTTGTATTTTTAGTAGAGACAGGGTTTCTCCATGTTGGTCAGGCTGGTCTCGAACTCCCAACCTCAGGTGATCTGTCCGCCTCGGCCTCCCAAAGTGCTGGGATTACAGGCGTGAGCCACTGCGCCCTGCCCATTAGTTCATTCTTAAAACGTATTGTTATGTTTCTCCCCTGCACCCTGGTGACCCCCAGACCTCTCCATGGAGGGTCAGTCTTCTGCACCAGGAGCTCCTCCCCTCTGTGGATTATCTCTTTCCTCTTCCCTTTCTTTTTTTTTCTGATACTTATTCAAATAATTCATCTTTTTTGTTCTTCAGTCGTCACTTTCATGTTTGATTTCTGAATGCCTCTTCGGGCCCGGCCTCGGTCTTTGCTCAAATTGCATATTTGAAACAGTCCACAACATCACTCAGTATCTTTAGATTTGTCTTGTCTAAGTGGAATTCATCCTAAAATTGGATAGCTTTAGATCTACAAGAGATCTGAATAGTAGTTTAAAACCATTACCCTCATCTGAAAGATAAGGTGGTGAGTCTGGGACAGAGGAAGTGACTTGCTCAGTGACATCGACTCCAGACCGGACTCCAGGTTTCTTGGTTTCTTGTTCACTGTAAAGTTTGCCCTTAAGCCAATTTCTTGTCACAACCATCTCATTTCCAGCCATAATACGAGAACATCACCTTTAAATTGTCCCTCTTCTTTTTATCACAGTCCACTTAGTCACCAGGTCCTACCCGTCCCTTGTCAATGTTGGGAATTTGCGCCATCCTCTCCATTCCCACTCCTTGTTCTAATTCTTAAGCCTCACTGTCATGCCACTGTTGCCGTTAGATTTTTCTGTTTCTGACCTTTTTAAGCCTTTTATCCATCCAGAGCATTGCTGTCAGCACTCGATTTTGGCACGATGTCTGCCCACTGCTTCGTCTTTTTCTATTTGTACCCTCCTTTTTTGATGGCACTTGCTACCTCTCACACATTGTGCAGTTTTCGTGTTTATTGTGTTTAGGGTCTCTCCCCACTCGACTGTGAGCTGTAGGAGGGCAGGAGTTGTAATCCATTTGGTAACAGATGTATCTCCAGCTTCTGACCAGGCAGTCATCCGCAAACCACACACACGTTCAGCTCTGGTATACGATAGATGTGTAGTGTGGCAGCACCTGGTGTTTGCCTGTGGACGACACACAGTAGTTGTTGAATTTGCGGGACCCTTGATATCAGCCCCCCAACTACCCCCACATTCATTTCTGATTACTCTTAAGCATAAACCCTCTCTGGTAGCCACGAGGGTCTGCTTGGTCAGGGGAACAGTTTCTGCCTGGTCCTAGGGGAGCGCACACTTGTCCTTGTTACCCTCTCCGTGGTGGAGCTGGGTTGCACACTCGAACTTATCCTCGCCGGGGTCAGTGATCATGGAGGTTGGTTGCCTCCATGTTGAGCCCCTGAAGCACCTGGCCCTGGGGAGAGCGTGGGCCCTGGAGCGTGGCCCAGTATTTCCTCTTCTGTTTTGCGGTGTCCTGAATTTCTCTTCTTTTTCTTTCATTTCTCAGAGTCCAAGTCATATCCTGCTTCCTCTGGGCTCACCGTCTCTGACGTGTTGCTCCACGGGCCCCTCCTGCCCTTTAGTGCCCTCTGCAGCCTGTGTTCTTCGTCCTCTGTGCCGCCCAGCAGCCAATGGCCTTTCCTCCAGGCTCGGCACAGTAGGAAGCGCCAGTGTTCCCAATAATCGAATTTATGGGCGTGCGTGAGAGAGAGTGTGTTCCTGCTGAAGCATCTCGGTTAAATCAAAACACGCTCTAATTATGGGGTTCTTCTCTCCTCTTGCCAGAACACTCTCTAATTATTGGTTTCTTTCCTCCTGCTCTTGACATTTGATGTATCTATTTGCCCTCTCTGTCAACAGTGCTGAGTAGAATACTGCAGGCACAAGTCAGGTTTTTGTAATGATTTTAAATAGATTAGCATTCCTTTAAAAAAGAACTGAAGTCGGTTGGGGAAGGGGGTCTACTCATATTACAAGGGGGATACTTTCAAAAATCCTTCAAATAATGGTAAGAGAAGCAGTGTTGCGTAGTTGCGAGGGAACGTGGGGCTTACTGGAGAAATGAACACACTTCTGCAGGCACGCCATCTGCAGCCTGCGTATTCTTTCTGGGCTGACCCGTGGTCTTCTGGTCAGTAGTCATTCCGTTTGGCAGTGGAATTGCCTTCTCAGTTTGGAAATAGGTGTAACCAGTAGGGGAAAAGGATTGTGGTGTGCATGGCATTCTTTGCGCACAAAGATGACCGTGGAATTTTTGAAGGAGGCAATTATTGTCATTGCTTAATATATAACTGTAGGCTTAATTTCCAAGTAGCTGTTGTAGCATTAAATGTCCCTGGCTAGGTTCCAATAGCTACTTCCATTGTACACTGAATCTATTGCTGCTTTTTCAAATACAATGGTTAGTAGGTTGATTTATCTTTATTTTAAAGAAAGGGCTAATATCGCAAGATAAGTTTTTGAGCAGATACTGTATTATGAAGTGTTCTGACTCAGATACTGGAGAGGAAAGTGGCCTGGATACTTCCTCTTTGAAGGTCGGGTTGAGATATTTTCATGCTCACTGTAGAAAGATGAGGTTTGGCTGAGAGTTACGGGGGGAGAAAATAATTGTGTAAATCAAATTAAAGTTTGTTCACTCACGTTAAGATTACCTAGAATTAAAGTTTGTTCACTCACATTAAGTTGATTACCTGGAATTCAAGTTTGTTTACTGACATTAAGATTACCTAGAAGTACTCATTCCAAGGCTGTTTGGTGCTCCAGCATAGCAGGGCCTTGGGCTCCTTCTATGTTTACCTTAATGTGCAAAGATTCTTTTTTTTTATGGTTACCTCATTGTCCAAGATGGCTGCTCCAGCTCCAGCCGTTGCACATATGAGGGACTTCAAAAAGTTCATGGAAAAACAGAATTAAAAGATTAAAAAAATACAAACGTCTCAACATAAGGTCTAACAAGATCAAGACACTTTTGTAAATGATGATACCACCCATTTAATCTGTCCGTAAAGAACAGAGGGTTCTGAGAATTTAACTGTGTCTGTACAGTCTTTTTTTATTATTATTATTTTATTTTTTGAGACAGAGTCTCATTCTGTCACCCGGACTGGAGTGCAGTGGCGTGATCTTGGCTCACTGCAACCTCTGCCTCCTGGGTTCAAGCGATTCTCGTGCCTCAGCCTCCCACATAGCTGAGATGATAGGCGTGCACCACCACGCTTGGCTAATTTTTGTATTTTTAGTAGAGATGCGGTTTCACCATGTTGGCCAGATTGGTCTCAAATTCCTGACCTTAGGCGGTCTGCCCACCTCGGCCTCCCAAAGTGCTGGCATTATAAGTGTGAGCCACCGTGCCCAGCCCTCTTTTTACATTATTAACAGAAGGAAAAATACATTTCCTATAAAGAGTTGTTTTTTTGTTTTTTTTTTTTTGTTTTGTTTTGTTTTTTTTTTGAGACGGAGTCTTGCTCTGTCCCCCAGGCTGGAGTGCAGTGGCGCGATCTCGGCTCACTGCAAGCTCCGCCTCCCGGGTTTACGCCATTCTCCTGCCTCAGCCTCCCGAGTAGCTGGGACTACAGGCGCCCGCCACCTCCCCCGGCTAGTTTTTTGTATTTTTAATAGAGACGGGGTTTCACCGTGTTAGCCAGGATGGTCTCGATCTCCTGACCTTGTGATCCGCCCGCCTCGGCCTCCCAAAGTGCTGGGATTACAGGCTTGAGCCACTGCGCCCGGCCTATAAAGAGTTTTTAAAGATTAGGAAACAAAAAGAAGTCAGAAGGAGCCAAATCAGGACTGTAAGGCAGATTCTAATGATTATTTCCCACGAAAACTCAAAGTTCCCCTTGTTGGATGCTTGTTGGATGCAAAAAATAAGCAGGAGCCCTGTTGTCACTGTGGAGGTGGAGGGGGCTTGCTGGTGACACTTTCCTGGGCATTTTTCTGCTCAAGCTTTGGCTTTCTCAAATACTCATAACAAGCAGCTGTCATCGTTGTTTGTCCTCCAGAAAGCCAACAAGGAATATGCCTTGAGCATCTCAAAAGAGCAGTTGCCGTGACCTTTGCTGTCACCCAGATTGCTTTTGCTTTGATGGAGCCACTTCCTGGTAGCCAGTGCTTTGATTGTGCTTTCTCTTCAGGATGGTGCTGGTAAAGTCGGGCTTCATTTCCTGTTTCAGTTCTTCAAAGAAATGCTTCAGGGTCTTGACCCCATTTGTTTGAGGTTTCTGTCTAAAGCTCTCCTCTGGTCTGCAGCTCCTCTGGGTGCAGCTTTGGCACCCATCTAATGGAAAGTTTGCTCGGCTGTAATTGTTCAGTCAGAATGGTGTAAGCTCGAGGGAGATGTCTGCGATATTGACTGTCGTTTGTGCTGTTGATTGTCATTGTCAGTCCTCTTCACGTAGGGCATGGACTAGATGAAGTCTTGCCTTGCAGAGTGGTGTGGATGGTCTGCCTCTGAGAGCTTCGTCTTCAGCATCATCTTGGCCCTCCTTAAAAGTAATTGTCTACTTGCAAACTACCGATTTCTTTGGTGCATTGCCCCCAGCAACTTTTTGTAAAGCACCAGTGATTTCACCATTCTCCCACCCAGGCTTCATTCTAAATTTGATGTCTGTTCTGTTTCAATTTTAGCAGAATTCGTGTTGCTCTGATAAGGGCTCCTTTCAAGCTGGTATCTCATCCTTCTTATTGCCTCAAACTAGATCCTGTTTACACACATCACATGAAAAGTTAGTATGAGTTTCTTTTGGGACAAAATAGTTTTTGAAGTACATGCATAGTTGTTTTTTTTTTTCCACGAACATGAAAGCACTTTGTACATTTCACCTTTCCAGAAAGAGGAAGTAGGGCAAAGACCCCACTCTTTTCCTTTGTACATTTCACCTTTCCAGAAAGAGGAAGTAGGGAAAAGACCCCACTCTTTTCCTTCAAGGATGTTTCGTAAAAGTTGCACTTAGCACTCTCTCCGGGAGACTGGAAAATGCCTGGGTGACCCTGTGTGCAAATAAAGAAATGGGGATTCTAGTTAGGGAAGGGTGGGGTGGATACTGGGGAAAACGAGCAGCCTCTAGCAGAGGCGCCATCCTTGCTGATGCTGAATTTCTTCTTTTCTAGCTGAACTTAGCTAAAATCTCGCTACCACACCCGGAAGAGAATGTATTTGCTTTGGAGTTTTCCGTAATCTTTCTGAATTGGTTCTAAGTATGGAACATCTTGGGATATGATCAAATATACACTAAGAATGTGGAAATGAATCGTCCTGACGTGGAGGTGGAATCCTCAGGTGACCAGCTGCTTCCAAAGGACTCAGTCACCCCTGGCTTCAGAAGGGCAGGAGACACGCTGTGAGAGTGTCGGAGATTTAGGATGATTCTCAGTTTGCAGACTCTTTGTTCAGCTATGTCTAGTCTGTTTTGAAGCCTTTCCAGTTTCATTTTAAGTTTTTTTTCCTTACAAATTCTGTATAGTTATTTATTTCTAATTTGGATATCTGAAGTCTTTTTGTATCTGATTCAGCGACAGGTTTTGTTGGCTGTTCATCATGGTGCCTGTTTCCTAACGTCCTTTTAAATTTTGACAGTTATTTTCCTTTGAAATTGAAGTTTGTGAAATCTTTGAAGCTTGGGATTAAGTTGGCTTCTTTCAGGATTATGAGGTTTGCTTCTGTCAAGCACTTCCAGGTCCTGGCAGTCTGAGGCTTTCTATCCCACCTGGGTCAAGGCCAGCCTTCCTTCCTCTCCACTTACTGTTAGGCTGAGGGGCAGAGAATTTTCCTTGCAGTGCCCTGGTGGGGTGGGTTTACTTTCGGGTAAACCTTGCTCTGGGTCTGCAGTCCACTGCACACCCACTGTTCTGGAGGGATGTCCTCCCTCGGCCTCCACAGGCCAGCACGGGCCTTGGGCGTTGCCTCCTGCCCCACAGGCCACTCATGGCTGCAAACGCCCCACTCCAGTTCACGGGGCTCAGGCGTGCTCTAGGCAAACGTGGCTGCTCACCGGGCTGGGCCCAGGGCTGCCACACCAGCGCATCCATGAATTTCAGAACGTGCCCCTGCCTGCTCGTCTGCCCCCCACCTCCAAGCATTTTCACTTGTTAGTGAGAGGAACCTGGAGCCTGAATCCACCACATTGCTGGACATTTTCTGCATGTGGTCTTTTTATTACCACAGATGTGATTTCCTTGCTTGTTTCTTCAAGGTTCTACTCTTAAAATTAAGAGATATGATGAAGTATTTTTGAATTTTTGAGAGTGTGAATTTCACTAAATCACAAACTCTGAAAAGTGTACAGCCAGACAGTTCTGAAAGAAATAGAAAATGTAGCTGAGTGTCTAGTATCAACTGTAGCCATTTCTGGTGATAAATTATTATACACATTTGGTGGATAGTTTTGTTTACTAAGAATTGAGGATAATTCTGGAAATTGATAGGTCAGCGAGCCTTGGCTTAGTGTGAGGCAAAGGAGTTTGTTATGTTTATGCAGAATGGTAATGTCCTACTACTGCTTTATCGATATAGAAAGTTCCAGTAGGTAAGAAGTGGTTAAGTAAGGATGAATGGCAAATGGGATTTGATTAAATGTAAAAGTTTCTGAGGAAAGTGAATCACTGTGTAGATGGAGTCACCCCCGACTATTGATTTAAATGATAGTTCGGAAATAGTATCAAAAGAAACAAAATGGCCAGCGTGTCAAGAAACCAGCAGCTCTTCTGGTTCCAGGGTAGCCAGCACCAGGCATCAGGGCCCCCAGGACCTCTGGGCGTCAGCGCCGCGGGTCATCTTGGAATTGACACCTGAGGGCAGATGAGGCAGCGCCAGCCAGCTCCTGTCTCTGCCGTCAGTGAGGCTGGACTGGGTGTGCCAGCATCTGGAGGGTCAGCGGGGTTGAAATACTGCAGAAAGTTGGATTTTGAGGCAGAGCATTAGCAACCAAATGTAAAGTAGCCGGGTAGCCGCTTCTCCAGGCCTGGAAGCCTGCGTGGTGCTGAACTGCGGTCCCCACTGCGGCAGAACTGTGCAGGCCTCGGTGGCCTCAGGCTCTGTCCCTGTGTATCTCGTGGAGAACAGAGTCAGGGAGGTGCAGTGCTCGTCACTAAGCCAGGGCAGAGCGGGACCAGGTGTCCTAATTTGCAGCCTGGTGGCCGTTACCTGGTGCCACCTCATCTGATAAAAAGTCACCTGTGTGGGGGAGAGCTTTGTTTTAATCATCAGTTTCAGGTAGGTCCCGAAAACCCAAACATATAGAAAGGCGAGGGGCTTAGGAGGGGCATGCTGTTGCATTATGCCATGTTGTTCTTCTGGTTCTTTATTGTGATGAGCTCTTACTGTGATAAGAAAATAATCATTTTCTCATCTTTAACAGTGAATATACCTCTTTCTTAACTGCCGTGTTAACGTTTGTCTTTGACAGTGTGCTCTGAGACACAATTCTGTGCTTCAGTTCTGTGCTCGTCAGCTGCCATAACTCTTCTCCACAAAACTGAACAGTAATTCCTAAACTTGGCACTTACTCTCCACTCTGGAGACATTCTAGGTTTCATTTCAGGGATTTTGGCCCGCTTAAAGCATTTTGCCAGCTTTTCATTGGCCCCGGTACAAAGTCTAAACTCTACCTGGGAGGAAAAATTGCTTTTGATCTGGTCCCTGCTCTCTACCACAGCCTCACCTCCCACCTTCCCTCCCACCAGACTCCAGCCTCACCTCCCACCTTCCCTCCCAGCAGACTCCAGCCTGACTGCTGACATTTCAGTGCGTTCCACCTTTTCAGGCTTTTGCTGGGCAGTTTTCTCTTCCTCTACTCGTTAAACTCTATTCATGCATCAAGTCTTGCTGTTGATGTCATTTTCTTGGGAAACTGGTCCTAAATCCTTAATCCTTTCTACCTTACAAAAGAATAACAAACCCCAAGAAAGATATCTACTCCTTTATTCTTTCACAGGATGTGATTCCTACTCCATCATTGTCTTCAACTGTAAGGTGTGTTTTTGCGATGATCGCGCAGCAGGGTTGGTATCAGTATTGCTCACTGGTCTCTAGTCTTCTAGAAAATAAGGGATGGGGACTTCTGGGTAGCTGATGAAATGGTTGCATCTTAGGTTCCTGTCTCCAAAGTATTTCCTCCAGAATAATGTAGAAGGACAAGAAGGAGAAAAGTAAACTTTGTAAAAGCCATGTCCTCAGTGTGAAAGACACAATATGCTTCAACTTGAAAATGGCAAAAAGGGCCAGGCGCAGTGGCTCACGCTTGTAATCCCAGCACTTTGGGAGGCCGAGGCAGGCGGATCACAAGGTCAGGAGATCGAGACCATGGTGAAACCCCGTCTCTACTAAAAATACAAAAATTAGCGGGGCGCGGTTGTGGGCGCCTGTAGTCCCAGCTACTCAGGAGGCTGAGGCAGGAGAATGGCGTGAACCCAGGAGGTGGAGCTTGCAGTGAGCCGAGATCGCGCCACCGCACTCCAGCCTGGGCGACAGAGCAAGACTGTGTCTCAAAAAAAAAAAAAAAAAAAAAAAGAAAATGGTAAAAAGAGGTAACCCCCAAATCCAACATGGAATTCCTGGTGTCCCCCCGTCTCCCTACGCCATCTCCCCACCGCCACAAGGCTCTGTCCGCCTTGGGTTGGAGGTAGTTGACAGAAAACTGTAGGTACAAGTTTGCAGGAGAAAAAGAAAAAGGAAGGAGAAGAACCTTTTGACATATGGATGGATGGATTGCGAAAGGAAGAAGAATCAGGAGGGGAAATTTAGGGTCCTGTAGACAGACAGGTTGGGTGTGGTAGCTCATGCCTATAATCCCAGCACTTTGGGAGGCTGAGGCAGGCGTATGGCTTGAGCCCAGGAGTTTGAGACCAGCCTGGGCAAAGTGGCAAAACCCTCTCTCTGCAAAAAACAAATAGTACTGTACAAATGAGTTTCCGGTCTTGTTAATTATACTATTGTTATGTAAGACCTAATGGTCGGGCATGTTGGGTTCAGGCTATGTGTGCTAACTTTGCAGCATTGCTGAATATCTAAAATTATTTCAAAATAAAAAGTAAGAAAGGAAAGCAGTGGCTATGCCTGTTTATATTTGAGCCGGAGCAACGCCTGACTCAGAACAGACAGTCACTCATTCACGTTTTTTAACTTCAGATTGCGCAGTTGTTTTTGGTTCTTGGGTTTTTAAATAATGCATGAAGAAGGTGGAATGAGCGGCGCCCTGGGATTGCAGTGTCATGACGTTGAGTCACCGTGGACTTGCGATGTTTCTGGTTCAGTGACTCCTCACTGTGCATGGATTGGGACCCTCCAGAGATGCTCTCTGTCTGCGTGTGTCATTGCAGCCCTCTGCTGTCCGTGCCCCACGAGCCAGTGGCATTCACTGCTGCGTGGAGGGGGGAGGGCGGGGGCGATGTTTGTGTTTGTTTTATTTCGACAGTGGCTTTGTTTCTCTTCCAGGGCTCTTCTCTTGCTCTTCACAAGAAGTGGCCTCTGTTTCTTCTGATTATTCACACTGTCCGTTATTGATTACTCCTCGTCCCCTTTCTTTCCTCTGGATGAAAGGCAGGTCTCTGCTGGGTGCAGTGGCTCACGCCTGTAGTCCCAGCTACTCAGGAGGCTGAGGCAGGGGAATTGCCTGAACCTGGGAGGCGGAGGTTGCCGTGAGCCAAGATCGTGCCACTGCACTCCAGCCTGGGTGGCAGTGAGACTCCCGTCTCCAAAAAGGAAAAAAGAAAGACAGGTCTCTTGTGAACTGACGGCTAGGCTCGCTTCCCGGAGGGCAGTCGGCTGGCTCGGGCTCAGCGCTGCTCAGTGCGGGGCGGGAGGAGAGAGCCTTCCGCACAGCCGTGTTCTCCTCATTCCTCACCTCACAGAAAAGGTTTTTGGGGGGTGGTGGTTAATCATGTTACTCTAAGTTTTCATTTCCTTTTTACTCAGCTCAGGAGTAGGAAGATGCCTTCACAGACCCATTTGAATGCATTTAAAAATAAGAATTTGTCATTTTTTCCCTCCCTTTTTGTTTCTCTTAGCTTATTTTTTGAGCCTGCAAGCTTTAAATTTTTATTATTCTGAGAATAACTTATTTACTAACTTAAATCCTGTTTTGAAAAAGGCAGATTGTGAAAAAGTAAACCATAAATAGTGTATAGCTGTAAGGAGTTGAAGTGTCTTCAGAATTAATATTTATGTATTTATTTGAAGCTCAGTTTAACTGTTGTCATTCAAAGTTCTGCCTCAAGTATGCCCAGATCTCATCAGTTACACAGCCTTCCTTCTTCTGCTTTTCTCTTCTTCCCAATTCTCCCAGCATCTCGAGAGGCAGGGTTAACAGTTCCACTTCCGGGCTGGGTGTGGCATCCTCTCCACTGTTCCCCAGAGCCCAGAGACGGGAGGGAGCCCATGGTCCCTGTCCTGGAGAGGAACCTCCCCCAGAGCCCAGAGATGGGGAGGGAGCCCATGGTCCCTGTCCTGGAGAGGAACCTCCCCCAGAGCCCAGAGATGGGGAGGGAACCCATGGTCCCTGTCCTGGAGAGGAACTTCCCCCAGAGCCCAGAGTGGGGAGGGAGCCCCATGGTCCCTGTCCTGGAGAGGAACCTCCCCCAGAGCCCAGAGATGGGGAGGGAACCCATGGTCCCTGTCCTGGAGAGGAACCTCCGGTTCTCCGTCAGGGCCAAGACCCCCAAGTGGGTCACAGTTACTTGTTTTTCCTCTTGCCCTTCTCAGTCTGCTGGCTCCTCCGTGCAGGACCTCGGGCTGCCGGGCTCCTGCTCTCCTCCTCTGGGCGCATCTTCTCACCAGAACTCCAGCCCTGTGCCTCAGACTCCCTGTTCATTGTCCCACGTCGGCCCCTGTCTCAAGTCTAGAACCTCCTTTCTTTCCTGTTGACTTATTCCATTCTAACTGTGAAATCCTAGAACAGAATGACAGGATGATGGTGCTGTGCCTCTGAAGGGGGTTTGTTAAAATTCTCAGAATCAGCTGGGCGCGGTGACTCACGCCTGTAATCCCAGCACTTTGGGAGGCCCAGGCGGGTGGATCATGAGTTCAGGAGTTCAAGACTAGCCTGGCCAAGATGGTGAAACCCCATCTCTACTAAAAATGCAAAATTAGCTGGGCGCGGTGGCAAGTGCCTGTAATCCCAGCTACTCGGGAGACTGAGGCAGGAGAATTGCTTGAACCCAGGTGGCAGAGGTTGCAGTGGGCTGAGTTGGAGCCACTGCACTCCAGCCTGGGCAGCAGAGTGAGACTCTGTCTAAAAAATAAAAAACTCAGAACCATGCCTGGAAAATACTCAGGGCTCCCTCAGTATTTGTTGGATAAATTGCTAGATCAGCCAATGAGTGACATATTGAATCTTGTGTGCCGCATCCGAGGGGATTTAGTTAGTGACAGAGGAGAAATACAGCTCCTTCGCAAGCGGCCCTGCCTGCCGAGGCAAAGATCCGCGTATAAAATCCTGCACTGCACATATGTGCCAGGCTCGTCTGTGGACAGGTTACATGGACCCTCTCTAAACCCAGCAGATGGGCTTTGAAATGTGGCCTTCGTGTTCAGGTGGCATTTGGTTTTCACCAGGAGACAACAGCAAACACACAGGTGGCAGAGGAGACAGAGAGCCCGTGAGCCTCATTGTCAGTGCGGGGGAGACAGCCACTCAGGACTGGGCTTTGAGGCATGCGTAGGTTTGTCAGAGGCGAGGGGCCTGGCGCATTGGAGTCCAGGCTCGTGGAGGGAGGGGTTGGTTTTGCGACTTCTCTACAGTGCCTGCCACGTGTTCCGTGGAGGCCAGTTAGTGTCAGTCAGCAAAACACCACCTCCAAATGCTGGCAGCCGAGTGTCTCGCTTTATTTTTTTATTCAGATCGATAACTCCTTAGGAAAAGAGCATCTTTAAGAGCCATCTCAAACTAAATAAAGAGCAGAGTGCCTGAGCTGTGGAAACACCGGAGCTCTCTGGGCCTCATGGCAGAAAGTTGCGGGGCGGCGGCTCTCGTTCCATCCTCACGCTGCCCTGCTAGAGTGCGCACCTGCTGTGTGCATTCCTCACACCGCTGCTGTCCTTGGCAGGGACAAGGTGTTCAGGGGCACCTTGCGCTGTGAGCGAGCTCTCGAGTGCTGCGGGGAGTGGAGGGAAGGCCAGTGGTGCGGTGTCGAGGACCAATTCTCTGTGTGTGATTCAACATTTCTAGTTCTACACCAGTACCGCGGAAGTCTCTTATACCTTCATGAGGTTGAATTTCATTTGATTATTAAATATTTGGCTGAAAAATTAGATAATAAACGTAGTTACCATCTTTCCTGTCATGAACGCAGGAAGAATGAATTTGTCTAAATATTCTCTCAGTGTATTAGAATCTTGGTAAATGATATGGAATCTTCCTGTATTTGATGTGACATAATCTCATCAGTTCTTTAAAATGATGTAGCAGGCTGACCGATGGCCCCCAAAAAGATTAGCCACGTCCTATTTTTCTGGAACCTCTGAATATTACCTCATGTGGTGAAAGATGTGATTAGATTTCCTTCCCCCCCCCCCCCGAAACAGAGTCTCGCTCTGTCATCCAGGCTGGAGTACGGTGGCGCAATCATGGGTTGCTGCAGCCTCGACCTCTTGGGCACAAGCCATCCTCCCACTTCAGCCTCCCAAGTGTCTAGAACTACCGACCTGAGCCACCACACCCAGCTAATCGTTAAGTTTTTTTGTAAAGTCGGGGGTCTCCCTATGTTACTCAGGCTGGTCTTGAACTCCTGGACTCCAGCCATTTGCCCGCCTCGGACTCCCAAAGTGCTGGATTACAGGCGTGAGCCACTGCACCCAGCCAGGTTAAGGTTGTTGAGAGGGAGAGCTTGTCTTGGATTGAGTGAGCCCTAGATGCAATCACACGTGTCCTTATGAGTAAGAAGCAGAGGAGCTTTGAGTCAGACAGAAGAGAAGACCATGTGAAAACCGAGGCAGAGCTGGGAGTGATGTGGCCACAGACCAAGGAACACCAGGGTGTGCCCACAGCCACCAGAAGCTGGAAGAGGCTGGAATGGATTTGCCCCCAGGGCCTCCAGAGGGAGCGTGGCCCTGCTGACTTAACTGATTTTGGATAAATAATTGAGTCTATACAGTTTGAGAACAAGGACTTTCTCTTACATAACCACAGTACATTTATCAAAATTAGGAAATACAATATTGATTCTGTCCTATGTTCTAATTTGTTTCCTTTATTTTTCTTAAAAAAAAAAAAAATAGTGTCTTGCTGTGTTCCCCAGGCTGGAGTGCTGTGGCGTGATCCATCATAGCTCACTGCAGCCTTGAACTCCTGGTCTCAAGTGATTCTCTTGCCTCAGCCTCCTGAGTAGCTGGGACCACAGGCACGTACCACTACACCCAGCTAATTTATGTACTTTTATAGAGATGGGGTTTCACCATGTTGCCCAGGCCGGTCTTGAGCTCCTGGGCACAAGCTGTCCTTCTGCCTGGGCCTCCTCGAGGGCTGGGATTACAGGCACAAGCCAAGCGTTCAGCTGATCGAATTCATTTCTTCGTCACATGCTGCCAGTTGTTTCAGTTCTGTCCTTGGCAGCCTCCGCCCTGGCCTGGGAGCTGACCCTGGACTGCACATGGGTTTTTGCTGGCACTTCGTCCTCTTCAGCTTTGCTTTCTCAATCTGGACATTTTTGAAGGATGCAGGCCAGTTCAGTTGTAATCCTCAGTTTGGGTTTTCCTCCTGTCTTCTCCCGACAAGAGCAGGGCATGCATCTGTGGCAGGAGGGCTGCAGAAGTGATGCCGGAGCCTCCTCACGTGCCGTCAGAGGTGCTGATGGCATTTTGTCCCGTGATTGGCCATACTTATTTTGGCCTCGATTAAGATGGCGTCCCCACCTTTCTCCTTGTGTAGTTGTTTTCCCTTTGTAAGTAACAAGGACTCTGGCTCTGTGCATACCCTGTTCCTTGTGCTGGTTTTGCACCCATGGATAATTCTTGCCCACATCAGTTATAATTGCAATGGTTGCCAAATGCTGATTTTCTGATAGGATATTTTTCTTCTCTTTACCCCCGTTCATTCCTTCATTCATTCCTTTATATCATTCTAATATAAATTCTTATTTTATCCCGTAAATCATCTGCTACCATCATTGTTTATTTTGATGCTCTAGTTGTCCCAGATTTGGCTGCCACCCTCCAAACTCACTCCTGTACTTGTGTTTTTTATGTGTTCCCTTCATTTTTGAGCACTTCCTTCCTTTTGGGCACAAGAAGGTGGAGCAGCCTCATATTCTACCCCCATGGCCCAAGTCCTGGCATCAGCCACATTTCCAAGGAGCCCTGGTCCTTTTCTACAGAATGGGACTTAGAAGCCAAGATGTGGGCTCCTGGAGTGCTCACTGGCATTGACTCCCTCATCCTCAACATACTGCTCAGTTGCTTGGTGCCACAATACGCAGGAAGTAAATTCAGAATTGCCATCTTGTACCATTGTAAGCAGCAAACTTTCTCATGTGAATTCAGTATCTGTTCCCAGTTCTTTTCTGCTTGTGGACTGAGGGGTGGAGTCAGGTGCCATGGTCAGAGTTACTTGGGTGGGCTTGTTCCCTCTGTTCAGGCCTGTTATTTGCAATGTTCTCAAGTTCATGTGTTTAGTTTGTATTCTGTTCCATTTTAGGGCTCTCTTATCCTTGCTTATTTCTTATTTTATGGGTTTGCAAGTTATTAATGTGGTTCCAGAAGTCAAAACTATATAAAGCTAGAGTAATGTCATCTCCCCAATCCTGTTTCCAGGCTGCCTTGTGTTTCGTTACTTTCAGGCATATCTTGTCTTTCTTTTTTTTTTTTTTTTAATAAGGAGATACATGTTTATTTTCTTATATCCTGATCTTACATGGCAAGATAGTGTACTAGGTATGCTCCTCTGCGCTCTGCTTTTTCCCACTACACAGCGAGTCCTGGAAATCACTCCATGTCAGTTTCTAGGGACTTTCTCTTCCTTTTTTGAGAGCTGTATGGTACTTCATTATGTGAGTGCCAACATTTATTCCGTGGACATCTTAATATTGTCTGTAACATTTTGCAATTATAGATTGTATAACCTTGTTCAGATGTATTTTGTATTAAGGCTGTATCTTCAAGGTAAATTTACAGTGTCACTGGGTGGAAAAACGTGGATGTAGTTTTTTTCTAGTTATTGCCAAATTCCCTTCCTACCTCAGGGTTGTGTACCCTTTGACATTCCCCTCGGCAACATAGAAGAGTGCCTCTTTCGGAGTCGTGCCTTACTCGGAGTCGCTGGTTGTGTTTCCAGTGTATGCCGGTGTGTGCAGTCTGGGAGATGAGAAATGCTCTCAGTGTAGTTGTAATTTGCATTATTTTTATTGTAAGTCAGTTGAGGTATTGCTCTGTCTCCCAGGCTGGAGTGCAGTGGTGCGGTCTTGGCTCACTACAGCCTTGACCTCCTGGGTTTAAGTGACCCTCCCACCTCAGCCTCCTGAGTAGCTGGGACTGTGGCACCACCATGCCCGGCCCATTAAAACAATTTTTTTTTTTTTGTAGAAATAGAGTCTTGCTATGTTACTCGAACTCCTGGGGTCAAGTGATCCTCCATCCTTGGCCTCCCAAAGTGCTGGGATTATAGGTGTGACCCACTATGCCTGGCTAATATTTTTGTATATTTAGGGCCATTTCCTTTTTTTTTTTTTTTTTTTGCTGTGAATTGTCTGACATGTCTTTTGCCATTTGCCTCACAGAATGATTTATATTTCCATGCCTTTTAATTCCTAGCGACAGCTGCTACTCCCCACATTGTGGGGTGCTTCCTCTGAGCTTCTTCCCAGCTGCCTCTGGCTGTTGAACTCCCTCTAGTCCTAAGCATAAGATGGACCCCCCAGAGTCATCCTGGGAGCAGCACTCGGAAATGCCCGACAAGAACCCTATTTCTCCTCATCAGATGGGGGCGCTTTCCAGTCCTCAGAGCTCTTCTGACAGTGTTGGTGGCCTCTGCGAGGGCAGGGTCATCCTGTGCCTGGAGGGACGGAAGCATTGTTAGAGGCTTTCTAGAAGGGATTCAGGCCTCCGACCCATCTGGTGCTGTTCATTTCTGCGATTACGTGTCTCTAAGATGAAGGATCGGGAGGATGGGTCATGGCTTATAGAGCACTGGTCACTGAGTCTTCCTGTGCCCAGATGTGGGGCTTAGCACTTGCTATGCATAAACTCACCTCAGCTTCACAACAACTCCTTTGAAGTACACACAACCATTGTTCCCAGTTCACAGATTAGAAAACTGAGACTTACGTGTGTCACTGTCTAGTGCTGTTCTACCCTCTTGACAAAGCCATGTTTGTGCCCCACGAATGAGGAGAAAGGTAAATTTACAGTATTTACCTTTCGGGACTCATTGGTATTCGCTCTTGAAACACTCTTACTGCATGATTCAGAGTTCTCGGCAGCGTATCCATCTCTTAGAAAGTGCTCTTCCTGGGAAGGCTGGAAAGAAAGGCTCTCTTCTAACGAGGCCGGTGTCTCAAGCACGCCACTAAACACGAAGAGGTGGTTGCTTGACTTTTACAAAGTCAGCTTTGTGAGAGGATGAGTGGTCCAGCCCCTCACCCAGCTGCGTGATTCCTGAGCACCTGCACTTCAGAGTCAGCCTGGGACCCTTCCATGAAATTGTTTTCAATCTTGAGGGAGATTTACTTTAATGCGAAGCCTTAAAAGCAGATGCTGTGCGGGTTAAAATCACACAGCTTATTGCATCTATCAATTCCGATTAGAGCTGATGGCAAACTCTTTTGTTCTTTCAGTTCAGTAACCAAAGAGTGGAATCTGTCTGTGTCTTCCGTAACCAAAATACATCACCCCACGCAATGCCTCCTAATAACTGAGGCTTTGTGGTTGGGCTTTTTCAGGGCAGGCCCCTTTTCTGCAGGCGAAGTGCTAATGGCCAGCACCTCCAGGGCAGGCCTCTGGCGCATTCTCTGCCGAGAGTTCTGTCCCTCCCACTTCTCCTTGCTGTCCAGTCTTCTTCTGACCCTCCCAGTCTGGTTCACGTTTGCCCCTTCGTTACCCTCTTCCTGTTTCTTTCTCTGTCTCTCCTCCCACCACCCCGTCCCTCACATGCACCGTGGGGTCCTCCTTCAGATTGTCATCTGATCCAGCCACGGTCCCACTCAGCCCGTGTTTGTGAGGACTCTGCCACTGGTCACTTGTCCATAAGGAACTACCGTCTTTGAGCTTCTTCCTCCGGTGCCCTTAGCATTCGGCCTGCACCGTATCTATCTGCGTCCAGGTCTCGTTTTCTCTGTCATTGTTTTCTGATTAAGGGCAGGGACTTCATTTGGTGAGTGGGTCTCCCCTGCCTCTGCCCCACACCAGCACACTGCTCTGCGCTTGGTGGGCACCCCTTGGTGTGTGTTGAGCTGGGTGTTGTACTTCTATGTCTGCGTGGAGAAATGCGAACAGCGAGTGCCATAGCACAGCCATGGAATGATCGTCATCGGTTTCAGAAGGGGAATGAAAGGGGCAGCGCCGTGGGTGTTGATGATCTCTGAGGGCTGCCTGTTTAGAGCATCCCTTCCCTGAGACGGAGGCGTGGCCTCACCGTGTAGTGTTTAAGCTCCAAAACGTGAAATGCAGCGAGGCCGACAGTGAGCTGTAGGAAGCTGAGAAATGGGATGCCCGCACGACCTTCAGTTCACCCTCCGTTGTCCATTGCCACTGGCATAATCAGCGCCTGCAGGCCTGTCTCAAAAGATGTGGCCGGCTTCATGTCCCGGCACTGCCTGAAGCTTCACGTCAGCACCACCAGCTTCACACTGGCCACACCCACCTCCACTCAGCAGACAGTCTCCATGCTGTAGCCCAAAGCATGTAGTGGGGGTTGAGTACCTGAGTGGGGGAAATAATTAATTGGGATGCTTTTATTGATAAGTAATCAGATGCCTGCTAAATGACATTTATGAACACTCACGTAGTACCGCTACCCGTGAGCCAGGCACTAGTCAAAGGACTTTTGATGTATTAGTTCATTTAATCTTGATAGAAACTGGAAGTTAGACACTATCCTCTCCACTCCCTTCACCCCCTACCCCAAAATACACAATTTTATAGCCGAAGAAACGGAGGCACAAAGAAGGTAAAGACTTTGCTAAGGTCACAAAACTGGTATAAGCATGGGCTTTGTGTGTGTCCCAAATTCATCCCTCAACCGTTACACCTTTCTCTCTAGATCAATAATTAAAAGGTTTATCAAGAAGTCTGAAGGTAAATGGTTCAGTATTGTCAGGTTCTGGATAAGTTTCTCTGATGACTTTTCCCTCATGATGACAAGAAGGCTGCCACCACTCCAAACATCACAGCCTCACAGTTGGGCTCAAAGGGAGAAAGAAGAAGGGACGGCCGTTCTCCTTTGAGCACGCTGTTTCACTGACTTCCCATGGGTTGCACTGGCCAGACTTGATGCCTGGGGCACTTTCACCATCTCTGGTGCTATGCCGGCTGGGAAGAAGGGAGCTGGAGAGGCAGCCAGTGTTACTCTCTGCTCCATCCTTTTTTGTTAATTTTGTGGTTACTGTGACTTAAACTAGATGTATCTCGAGGGCAGTGGCAGGAATGAACTGCAAGGACATTGGCCAGCTTGGGGCTGCCGCCTGGCCCAGACTGGCGCACGTTGGAGCACGGGCTCTCTGCCCTTCCACCCCAAGCCTGGTGGGTGAGTGAGTGTGCCCAGAGGGACTGCCTTTTTCCGCTTTACTCAAGGCACCCCAAGGGGTAGAGGTGGCCTCTCCTGCAGAACAGCAGCTGCCCTGTTGCTGTTCTGATAAATTGCAAGATAACTTAAGGGCAAGGAAGGGGCATTTTTGACTTTGGATATGAGTGCCTGAAAATGGCACCTTAAGTGTTTTTAAACATTTATCAAACGATTTCATGTGTACAGAGTATGTCTGTGCAGCATTCTTAAAGCGGCAGGACTACCTTATGAGGTCAGTAAATACTTTCATCTCCCCAGACAGCCAGAAGCTAGTCAGCAGATGAACACATTCACTTTTATGTTCCCCTTGGCAACGTTATTCCTAGAGAAGTTGCATCTGTATCTTGGAGTCTGCATGATAAATCATTTATTTACTCATAGAAACCATGCACTCCCCCGCGGGGAGAGTTCTAGGTGGAGCAGGGGTGGAGGACGCCACCTGCTCCCTGACGTCCGTCTTTCGGAAGCCATTGCTGGAGCCCTCCGCCGGGTGTGGGCAGTGAGGCCTGGTCTCAGTCAGAGGAGATAATGTAGTCAGAGGAGATAATGTAGTCAGAGGAGATAATGTGGCGAGAAGTGCTTTGGAAGCGCCAAGGATTGCTGTGATGAGGAATTTACTAGATTACAGGCTTTCATCAGATAGTTAGTGAGGAAGTGCAAAAGCACAGCATGGTCTCCATGTTTGCTGACCTGCAGTGAAAAGTCAGAAAGCTAATTGGAGGCAGTTCATAGGCTGATTCTACCTTCCACCATCATTATACTTTTTGTCTGTAAGACTGGAGAAGATCTTTTTGAGACATATCGCTATCAGTGTTTTGCATGTATGAAACCTATTTTTCTTTCCTTTTTAATGTTCATTTTTAAATTTTTTGATCTGTGCCTTCAAACATTCTCCCATTCAACAGAAAACATATTTTTCTAGGTATGATAGTCTTTCAGATTTTTGGTGTGTATACCTTTGCTAAAAACACATTTAAGATTTCTACCCATCTAGACACCTTTTAAAAATGTCTGGCCGCACCTTGGAGAAACGCGTCATGCAAGCAGATTCTAATTAAAATAGCAAATTTTACTTTGCCGTTAAGTTATATGTAAAAGCATTCTGGGGGAGATTATTTTAATCATTGAAACATTTTCAAATGCGTTTGCTCATTTGCTTCTTTATTTGTTTTTATGGCTTATTCATTTGTTTATTTTTAAACTTTTTATTATGGAAAATTTCAGCATATACCCATCATCTATCTTCAGTCGTTTTCAGCTGCCAGTTCCAATCTCTTTTCATCAGTGCCCCCACCCACTCCCTCCTTCCCACTCCCCTGGCTGATGAGGAAGCAAACCCCAGACTTCATGTAATTTCATCTGTCAATATTTCTGAAAGAAATATTTACCTTCTCTAAAGATAAGTGCTTCTAAACACACACACACACACACACACACACACACACACGTTTGTTTGAATCAGGATGCAAGTAAGGTGAATGTATTGTGAGTTACTTCATCTACTCTGTTAATCCATGTAATTAATCCAAAAGTCAGTCCCTCACCCCAGGACTCTCTATGCATCTGTCTGCCTGTCTCTTCCTGTAGTTGATTGGCTGAAGAAACTGGATCATGCAGCCTGTAGAATTGATCGTGGTCTTGATCTCGTCAGTGGCTTCTCCCCGCCTGCCCTGGGTGAGCCACAGTCACCTCTGCTCCTTGAATTTCCTCTAGGTGGTGGACGCAGCTCCCCTAGATTCTGGTTCAGTCGGGGAATGTTTCATGTGTGGTGCTATGTCCTTGCTTCAGGATGTCTGATAGTCCCTCTGTGATGTTAGCAGCTATGATGATCATTGCCTGGATCCATTTATTAGAGATTATGAAAAGATGGTGCTATATTTCTTATGTCATTCCTTTTTTTTTTTTTTTTTTTGGAACAGGGGTCTCACTTGGTCACCCAGGCTGGAGTGCAGTGGCACAAACTTGGCTCACTGGAGCCTCAAACTCTCAGGCTCAAGCGATCCTCCCACCTGAGACTCCCAAGTAGCTGGGACCATAGGCACATGACACCATGCCTTGCTAATTTTTAAATTTCTTGTAGAAACAGGGTTTTGCTGTGTTGCCCAGGCTGGTTTTTAATTCCTGGCCTCCAGCAATCTTCCTGCCTCGGCCTCCCAAAGTGCTGGGGTTACAGATACGAGCCACTGTGCTTAGCTGTCCTTATTTGTTAACTGGAGTATCTCTATATAAAGAAACCCTCTCATCAATTATTTGGATAGTTCAAGGTACAGAGGAAAGCCAGCATCAATACTTACTTTCCTTTATTAACCAGTTTTCAAAATTGTGTGTGGGCTTCTCTCAAAGGTAAGGGGTGTGTGTGGGGGTGTAATGTGTGTGCGTACGATATGTGGGTGTGTGTGCATGCACGTGTGTGCATGCGTAGGTGTGTGTGTGGTGTGGTGTGTGTGATGACCCTGTTGAAGGCACTACCTACTGTATTCGTTTCTCACCGCTTCTCTCAAAGGTGACTAGTGTGGGGTGTGTGTGTGGGGAGGTGTGGATGTGATATGTGTGTGTGCACACATGCCAGTGTGTGCACATAGGTGTGTGTGGTGTGGCGTGTGTGGCCACCCTGTTGAATTCACTACCTACTGCATTTGTTCCTCACCGATGCCCGCATCGTTCCGTCTTTGTGTTGGCCTCTGAGCCTTGTGATGCAGCTCTCGCAGTCCTCAGTTACTTCATTTTGATGTGTTATGACAAGCCAGCATGTTCTGTGCCATTTTGTACTTCTCCTACCCTAGGCCTGAAATCAGCCATGTCTCTGTCTCCAGGGCGTCTTGGTTTCCTTCGGCGGGAAGTGGTATGGACAGAGCTCAATC
This sequence comes from Macaca nemestrina, assembly GCF_043159975.1. NCBI lineage: Eukaryota > Metazoa > Chordata > Mammalia > Primates > Cercopithecidae > Macaca > Macaca nemestrina. The sequence goes on from NC_092141.1 coordinate 89,675,864, forward strand.
TGGGCTCCAGGGCTGCTCATTGCCCCTTGTTCAGTCCGCTTTTTCTATGTGTGTGTTTCAAAGATAAAATAGGAAGGCACTCTTACACATCCAGGTTCAGGTCTGCAAGGTTTGCTGACTCTCATGGGTCTTACAACTGTATCTGCTTCCTCCCACACGGAGTGCTCAGATTGTCCATGAACACCAACGTAATTACCCATTCTCTTATCCTGCACCACACCTGGCAGTTTCAGAGAGCAATGCCAGCACTGCCTCTGATGCGGTTACTGAGAGCCACTGCCGAGGCGTTCGCCCTTCCTTCTCATGTTAGGCACAGATGGCGAGTGACATTACCCTGTATTTTTATTTATTTATTTTTGAGACAGGGTCTCACGGTGGCCCAGACTGGAGCACAGTGGCAGAATCATAGCTTGCTGCAGCCTCAACCTTCTGGGCTCAATCCATCCTCCCACCTCAGCCTCTTGAGTAGCTGAGACTATAGGTGCACGCCACCATGTGTGGCTATGTTATGTTACGTTATATTATGTTATGTTTCGTTATTTTTTTGAGACAGAGTCTCATTCTGTCATCCAGGCTGGAGTGCAGTGGCGCGATCTCGGCTCGCTGTAACCTCCACCTCCTAGGTTCAAGCAATTCTCCTGCCTCAGCCTCCTAAGTAGCTGGGATTACAGGTGCCCGCCACCACGCCCAGCTAATTTTTGTATTTTTAGTAGAGATGGGGTTTCACCATGTTGGCCAGGCTGGTCTTGAACTCCTGACCTCAGGTGATCCACCTGCCTCGGCCTCCCAAAGTGCTGAGATTACAGGCGTGAGCCACCGTGCCTGGCCTAATTTATTTATTTTTATTTTTAGTAGTGACGAAGTCTTCCTACATTGCCCAGGCTGGTCTTGAACTCCTGACCTCAAGTGATCCTCCTGCCTCAGCCTCCCAAAGTGTTAGGGTCATAGGCATTAGCCACTGTGCCTGACTGGATTACTTTTTAGAAAAATTAATTTTGCTTTGTAGTTATGTAAAATATTTCATGAGTCCAAAGTTAAATACACAAAATGAGGTTTATTGAAAGGAGCCTGGCTGCTCTTCCCGTCCTGGTGAGCCTATTTTATCTTTTCTTCTGTAGGTCACCATTGAAATGTTTTAATAATATGTGTACCACATATGATGACACGTATGCATAACCTTGGGTACATTTATATATACACACATGCACATGTTGTTTCCTCTGTAGGGAAGTGCTGTATGTTATACATGATTTCTTCTACCTTGCTTCTTGTTGCTATTTTAGACCAGAATCCATGTGTCCTCATTGGAATCAAAGCTTCATTCTTTCCTCTAAAGCAGAGTTTCTCCAGCTTGGCCCGATTGACATTTGGATCAGCTAATTCATGGTTGTGGTGGTCTTGTGCCCACGTGCTGTGCGGACGGTCTCAGGATGTGTAGCAGGTCCCCTGGCCTTTACCGTCAGATGCCAGCAGGGCCCACTCCTCCCAGCAGTGCCGACCGAGCCCATCTGCAGACAACACCAGTGGCCCCCGAGGGCGGACTTGCTCCCAGTGGAGATGGTGTTTCTCGGGTTCAGTTGGGGGGTTCTGAGAGACCACAGAAGCCCCCTCATTTCAGAAGTGGGTTTGGCCCCATCTGGAAGCAATAGCTTTTCTTTTTGGACTTTGAATAACAAACCAGCTATTCTAGTTCTCATCTGCCTCTTCTGCAAATTAAGGAAGGAAGGAAGAATTGTTACTGAATAATACATAAAGGAAAGAGTCGATGATTTTACAAATTTCACGTAACTCTGCCCTTACTGGGCCAGACACGTGTTGAGAGCATTACGAGTTACTATGACCTTGTAGTCCCTTTGGGTTCGGTGTACGCAATTTCCTACCCTCAGCATCCGTCAGCCCAGACTCCAGCAGACTTATGCCAGCCCTGGGTGCTGTAGGGACAGCCACCCCCTTCCACGCAGCGTGGGCGTCCAGGTGGTGCTGTGAGAAACAGCGTTTTGCCAGGGGCCAGAGAGCCGACTCAGATAGTGTCCCGGAAAACAGACTGTGGATCAGGTGGGCACAGGCCTGGAACAGGTTCCTTTAAACACCTAGTAAGAGGCTAGGGAATGTCAGGAGAGCCCGGCATGGTCAGGAGCGTCCACGCAGCCAGCGGCTCACGTTGTCTTGCTCCTGGCGGCCATTGTTATGCGTGGAAACGAGCTTGGTGGTCGGGAGCATCCACGCAGCCAGCGACTCATGTCCTCTTGCTCCTGGCGGCTGATGCTCTGCACGGAAATGGGCTTGTTCTGAATGGAGGGGGACATTGTGAACTTGAAATGAAATCTGACAAGAAATTCGAAATTTCTTCGGAAAGTAAAGAGCATTGTCAAGAATGCAAGCTGAAGATTCGTGTTTACAGCTGTAGAGCAAATACAGGCGGCTCTGACGTCTCAGCTCTGGTTTGCCACTGCTGCAGCCTCAGGTGCCTCATCTGGGGCTTCATTCAGAGTGGGTGGGGAGGCGACAGGTCCAGGCAGTTGCCCCGAGCTCATGAATCCCTGACGCAGCAGGTGACCTCTTCAGGCCTGGTCCCAGGGGGCAGGCATGCCCGGGCATGGCCCTCGCAGATGGCTTTGCTGGCCTGGTCTGGCAGCCGTTGAATAAATACTGATTTCCCACCCAGATGAGGCGCATGCGAGATGTTTGTTTTCGTGTGCATTGTGCTGGTCTGCCTGCACGGTCGCAGTCTCTCATGGAGTGTGAGTGTCTTCCGTGCGTGGGGCCGTGGCGCTGAAGGCTTGTGTGTCGAGTGTCTCGTTTGCCGTGAATGCGTTGGTTCTGGTGACCAGGGTGGAGCCTCCCTGCGCCCCTTCCTTCCGTCCAGCATCAGGTTCCCAGCCCTGCCTGCCAGGCAGGCGCGCACATACAGAGTGTCTGGGAACGCAGCTGCTGATCACGTAGCTCCGCACTCGCGTAAGGAGGAGTGATTTTCCTGAGGACATGTGGTATTGGTCGTAGTTGTTGGGAAGTCAGCAGCAGTGAGTGATCAGGTTGTCGTGAGCACCTGGCTCCGTCTGGGACTTGCTGGCACCATCCACCCCATTCCGGCGGTTCCTGGCTTCAGGCCTCTTGAAGGCAGCCTCCCTGGCGCTCATGGGCATGTTGGCCTTCTTGAGGGGAAGGGGTTGAGTAACTCATGGCCTGTTAGTGTGTGCCAGAGACTCAGCGCCACGGGCAGACTCAGCGCCACGAGCAGCCATATCCAAGGAGGGCGAGGGCGCTCCCAGAAGCCTCTGGGCCTCCGTGGGTGTCATCAGGGTAGTGAGCGGGAAGCCTGGGGGCTGAGCAGGGCTGCCTGACTTTGACATGGGCCTGTGCTGGGCTGGCAGTATGGCCCCGTGAGGGTTACTGGGCCTCTCTGTGCCCAGCCTCCTGTCTGTGAGGCAGGAGCGATGGCAATGCCCACTGCATGGTGGTAAGAGTGAGGCAGGTGAAACGCACGTACCCAGAACAGAGGCTGCCCCGACCCGTGCTGTGCAGGTCACTCACCCCCGTATTGTCTGCCGCAGGGGCCCGAGCATTTCCACATGAGACCTTCACATCAGCCCACTGGGCGGGGCCCGCGTTAGTTTAGTTGTTTTGTGGAGGAGAAAATTGAAGTTTGGTTTTGTTCATGACATTCCCAGGTCGAATGGCTGGTGAATCATTGCTTTGGGGGTGAGCCTTAAATTTCCCATCTCTGGGCGGGACCCGTGCTCTCTCCCCATAATGGTGGCCCCTGTTACAGAGGGGCAGGTTGTGGCTCACGTGTGGGCTCACCTGCGTCGCTTCTCTCCAGCTCACCTCCAATGTGGGAGTGCCTAGGGATGCCTGCCAGCCACCCAGAGCCAGCGTCTTCCGAAGCAGCTGTTTTACAGGAAACAGAGCGGGACGACCTTGGGCTTCCTAGTCTCTGCACGTTACCCGGAATTCCAGAATAATCGTGAGAAGGAGCCGGTGGAGTGGTGTGACTTTTGTATTTATAGACTTCTTCCAAAGGTCACCTCTTTCATTTCTGAAAACCAAGTCACTCTAGGCCCATCTTTCCAGAGTGACAGGAGCTCAGGATGCAGAGGTACCAAGGCCACGGAGGAGTGCTGGGGGTGGTGGAGCTGGTGGGCCGAGGGCCGCCGACCACTTTCGCCCTGCGTGGCCTCGTGGCTGGCTTTTCTACCTGGTGAACTGGCTTCGATCTACCCCAGACGCATCTTTCTGTGAAGAGTTTGCAGAGGACGCTGGTTACATCTTAGATGAAAACTGGCCACGTTTCCACTGTTTCTGAGTGTGCGACTCTCAGAGCCAAGGCGGCACCTGGCAGCTGGCCTCGTTCTTGTGAGTCCCTGTAGGGCTGATAGATTTTTCAGGCAGGGCTGCAGCCTGGAGTTCAGGCTTCCTCTCCCTTTTACATTTCAAAGACTCAGGGTTCCATTTAAACAGACGAGATAAGTGGCAGCTTTGTTTTGTTTTGTTTTTTCATGAAGAGATTTTGGAGGGGAGGAAACCAGCCTTACAATGATAGCATCAGGAAAAGATTACACAGAATGGCATCTTATCATGAAATATTGAAAACATTTAAAGAGCAAATAAAATATGCAAATAGAATGGAACGGAATTTGTACTGCACAGCCTCTTGCCCTACATCTTTCCTAATAAAAATTTAACTCTGAGGTCCACGTTGGGACAAACAAAATGATACTGGGATGGTGGAGCTCGGCTTTCGTTAGTTCAAAGTGAGCAGGATATTAATCCAAATAAGCAGAATTCCCATGTGGATTCATTCCACAGCCTTTTCTTGGGTGACGACTCTGTACCTAGAGGCAAGGGGCTCACTGGGACCTGAGAGGCCTCTTCTTAGTGTCCATGGCCTCCTGGGGCAAGGCCCTCTGGTGTGGTGGAGCCTGGAGCTCTGCAGTGGGTGCAGAAGTGACACAGGAATTTTCTCTTGGCCCCTTTGCTGGACTTGCAGCAGGGGTGCCGCCGAACTCAACCGTTTGCAGGTGGGAGCACGTGAGTGTGCGAGGGTGGGATCCAGCCAACCTCCCCAAGCACCAACACAGGAGCAAACTCCATGCAGGGCCCGCAGCCAGACCAGGTGTGTCACCTTGAGGGGAACACAGTGGCACCCAGGCAAGGGTGCTCATGACCCTGAAGCCCCAGAGTGGGTGTTACTGTGCTCATTAGCTCTTTTAGTTCTGCCGTCCACAGTCCAACTGTGATGGCATGTTAGCAGCTCAGTCGCCCCCTGGCCCTGTCACGTAGGGTGGCTGCCATCTGCCGGCGAGGGCAAAGGGCTGGCTGCTGTGACAGCCTTTCTGGGTACCGGCACTTGGTGGATCCTGAGCTCTTGTCCAGCATCCAAGAAGAATGAGGATGAGCCTACAGTCAGAGAGTGAGCAAGGCAGAGGGTTTTTTGAGTGATGAAAGAAGGGACGTAGGGGTGGTCCCCCCACCCGAAGGTGGGAAAATCCCTCCAGTGTGTCTTACTCTGGGGCTTTTGTGGGCTCAGAATAGGGGAGGGGCAGGCTGTAGGTAGTGTTGGAAAAGGCAACGTTTGATTGGTTAAAAGGCATTATTCAGACAGAATCAATGGGGAAAGGGTAGGCAAACGGGAACAGAAGTTTTACTCTGGGTCTTGGGTTTTCTCCAGGACCAGCAGTCTGGTCTTTCAGCCTTCAGGCTATTTGACTTAGAGGTAGGCTTTCACCAGGGACCTGCCCCAGTCTGCCTAGGCATTTAGCTACCTCCCATCACTATCAAAAGCACCCTGTGAGCCCCAGGGAGCCGGTGAGGACCTCCTTGTAGGGGAGGAGGAGGACGGTGGGGTAGGCGCGGGTGGCACCGTGCACAGCCACATCAAGGACTTGGGAAAGTCTGGGCCAAGGAGCCACCTTGTGCAGAGGCACGGAATCATGAGAGATTAGCCCCGTTGGGACCGTGGTGAGGACACTGGGCTGAGCTTGTGGGTGGTGCTGGGCAGGGAGGCTGTTGACCCACCCACAGAGGGTTTGTCTCAGGAACTGGTGGCCTGACTGCTGTGCATTGAGGAGGAAGGCTCTGACAGGATGGGGGGACTTGGAGAGTGGTCATTATGGAGGCCTGAAGGTGGTTGGGGTGTTTGCCGCCATGAAGGCAGAGGTGGTACAGTGACGTCAGAGGGACACGTCCTGGGACCCCCCGGGCACCGGGGAGATGGCAGGAGTAGGAGCTGAGGGTAATGGCGAGGTTTCTGCTGGCTGATTTGGTGGTGCCAGTGAGTAGACAACGATCCCAGAAGGGTGGGTGCAGGGCAAGGTGGGGAATTTGACCATAGATTTCTCTTGAAGTTGCCGCACTGGGGAAATGGTGTGAAAGAAGGAGGGTGAGGAACGGAGGCAACTGAGGGTCCACGGAGGAGGATGGGCCAGAGGCAGAGGTGACAGGCCAGGCAGGCCGAGTGAGCAGGGGAGCCACATGAGGCCAGTGCGGGCATGGCAGGCACTGGACCCCGTGCGGAGGGGCTGCTGCCCCGCCCCCACCCAGGCCTCACTGACTCCTGCGGGAGCCAGCTAGGTTCAGCAGCCACGTGGAGGATAGCGTGAAAAATGACGAGACGGAGCAGAGACACCAGCTCCTCCTTCCCAGAGGTTTCTGCACCGTTGTCACCAGCGTGTGGTCATGGCCTGCTCCACAGGGGCCATTCCGGCCATTGATCCACACGGTCCCGCAGCCAAAGGAAACAAAGCGGGAAGTGGAAAGAGCTGGCATTACATGGGGGCACCTTCCACCCTAGGCCGGCAGCTAGTCAGTCTCCTCAGCCTCATCACCATTTCACGTCCTCCCTTTTGTTCTTTTCTCCTTAATCTTTACGTATGGAAAGATTCCTATAGACAAATGTGCCGCTGCTTCTCCAGAGCCTTGTCTGGAACAAAGGAAATGTCTTTTATTAATTACTGTTCCTGCAGGTATAATCCATGAAAGACAAGTCTGTTCTGCTAGTCACCAAGTCAGTCCTTTTCCTTCTGTCTTGCTCATGGAAGGCTGTCCTGGCCCTCACATGACTAGTGGTGCAGCTCTTCAGGGGGTAACACCCATCCAATTCCCGGGGAAACCCAGGCGAGCCTGCTGGCCAGGAAGCTCCAGCTTGTGTCTGATTGCTAGGCTACCCTGGGTGCTTCCTGGATGTTCGGGCGCCCGTGATTCCCCAGCTGATTCCCGCAGCATCTGCCTCGAGCTTATGTGCATGGAGCAGCAGATCCCTTTGTCTGGGCAGTAGATTGTCTGCTAAGGAAAGTGGGTGTTGCAGCAAAAGCCTTGCTTCACTGCTGTACTCCAACCTATCAAAACGGAATTGTTTAAAATGCCCTCAGAATAAAAATAGAGACCCCAAGCTCTTGATAAAACAGCTGTCTCTGGAGAAGCTCATCAGGCTGTGTAAACTCTAATAGGAAGTATTTATTCATCATTTGTATGTACATAAATATTTATTGTCAACTGTGAAGGCTGGTGAGTAAACCAGCAGGTAGAGTACAGTACCCCGGCGTGGGGATGGGGAGCTAGAGGCGCTGTGTGCAGTACCCTGGCGCAGTGATGGGGAGCTAGAGGCGCTGTGCACAGTACCCTGGTGCAGTGATGGAGAGCTAGAGGCGCTGTGGGCAGTACCCTGGTGCGGTGATGGGGAGCTAGAGGCGCTGTGCGCAGTACCCTGGCGCGGTGATGGAGAGCTAGAGGCGCTGTGCGCAGTACCCTGGCGCGGTGATGGAGAGCTAGAGGCGCTGTGCGCAGTACCCTGGCGCGGTGATGGAGAGCTAGAGGCGCTGTGCGCAGTACCCTGGCGCGGTGATGGAGAGCTAGAGGCGCTGTGCGCAGTACCCTGGCGCGGTGATGGGGAGCTAGAGGCGCTGTGCGCAGTACCCTGGCGCGGTGATGGGGAGCTAGAGGCGCTGTGCGCAGTACCCTGGCGCGGTGATGGGGAGCTAGAGGCGCTGTGCGCAGTACCCTGGTACAATGATGGGGAGCTAGAGGTGCTTTGCAGCCTTTGGCATGGCTTCCTATCCAGGGTCTGGAAAAGCATCCAAGAAGGATGCTTTCAAAAAGACAAGGGACATTTAACATGATACTTGAAGAATGAATATATAATGACCAGGCAAGACTTGGAATTGGACATGGAAAAAAGGTAGGAAGAAGGTTCTGGGCAGAAGACTGGAAAGTAGGTTAGAACAAAATAAGGCAAAAGACTTAAAAGATCCTTTCTTGTGTCTGAAGAGTAGACTCTCAGAGATTGTGTCTAGCGATCAGGCTGGAGATCTTGCAGGGACTCGTAGGTCTTTCTAAAAAGTTTTCAAAGTTATTGGGAAGCCATCAAAGGTTTCTAAGCGGGAGAAGGACCTATTGAGTTTTGGAGAATGGATTTGGAGCAAAACAAGGCTGCAGGATTAGTTGGGAAGTTACTGCAATAATCTAAGAAATAGGTGGTGGTGGTGATGGTGGTAGTGTTGATGAAGATAATGATGGTGTTGGTGATGAGGTGCTGGTGGTAGTGATGGTGGTGATGGTAGAGATAGTGGTGGTGCTGATGGCGGTGGTGGTGATGATGGTGATGGTGATGGTAGAGATGATGGTGGTGGTGGTGGTTTGGTAGTGGCTAGGCCTGGGTATTGATAGTGGGGATAGAAAGAGGTGGATGGACTCAGTCAGGATTGAACAGGTAGGCTCAACAGGATGCAATGATTGATGACATAAAAATGGAAAGGGTAAAAGACAAGAAAGTGTCAAGGGTGATTCTTGGGTTTCTGTTGTCCAGCTGGGTGATTCTCGGGTTTCTGTTGTCCAAATGGTTAGCGACCCCATCCATATGGATTGAGGAGAGACGGGAGCAAGTTTAGGAGGGAAGCCACAGAAGGTGTGCACCGGACACTTCCTCTCTGCTGGAAGGCCTCAGACACACTGATGGATTGCTTCCCATCTGGGAACAAATGCCATGAAGTCGCTGCGTCCTCAGTGGCTCCACCTGGCTGCACTGAGGTGGAATCATGGGAAAGGGCATAGGTTATATATTCTTGCTATTTACTCCACAGAGACCATGCTGCTCATTCCATATGAACCGAAAGGTAACGTTTCCCATCACTCTTTTTGGCTCTTGTTTTGTTTTTCTCTATTTTACTTGTTTTTCATCCTAACACCCTTAAGGGTGAGGGTAAACAAGGGCTATAGGAGGGGAGGCCTTCCAGGGAAATGCCAGGCAGGGAAGAAAGGGAAATGCCGGGCAGGGAAGAGGGTCAGGTCCACCTGAAGGTCCCTCCTACCAACGTTTCCCTGGAAATCTTTGCATCCTACTTGGAAAGGAGAGGGGTAGGTTGAAACTTTCACCAGACCCCAGACGGGGCCAGAACTGGCCTGAGTCCTGAAATGGCATTTGTTCGTCCAGGACATTTCTGAGAGTGTCGCAGGCATTTCAGTTTGTTGGATCTAAACTTGACCTGCTATTCATTGCTGTAGGACGGGAGGATGGCAGTGCCATAATTTGTACTCACAGACCCAGCCCAGTACGACACCAGTGTCTTTGTTAGAAACTCTACAGATGTCTATGGCCAGCCCGCCCCAGCAGCACAGGGCTCCCCTTGGTGGGATTTTGTCAGAAGAGAAGACCCACCAAGTAGAGCCCTTGAGCCCCTCCTCTTCCCAGGTGGCCGTGGCTCTCCTTGATCCACAACAGTGGCAGTTTGTGCAGCCCCACCAGAGCTTCTGGCAGGACCACGCTGCCACCAGGGCCGCTGGGAGTAGAGTCCCTCACGCTCAGGGCTCTCCAGGGTCTGAAGTCTGCACTTACATGAGAAGGAGCTCCAGCAGCAATCAAGTTCTACATGGAAAATGCAGAATCTGATTGCAGTAGCATTTCTTAGGCCTTATTAGCATATAAAGTTACCAGGTGTCATTTTAGGACAAGAGCCCGTCACTGAGAAGGAAATGAAATTTGGACCTGCATTTTCCTTCATTAAGCCAAGGGCCCATTTTTTTCTTTTCTTTTCTTTTCTTTTCTTTTCTTTTCTTTTCTTTTCTTTTCTCTTTTCTTTTCTTTGGTTGTTCATTATTTTATTATCTTCTGGTATCGCATCCTCCAAAATTCCCGTGCATATATTTTCTTGCACTTTGAGATTTGGCATTTCAGGAAAAATGCCTAGCACAATAGGCTGTATTTTAGAGACTTGCTTTGTCATTTTATATGCCCAGCGGAAATGGTCATAACTCCCCCGGCCCAGATAATCAGATGCTCTCGTGCCTCTCCTGTCTCTCAAACCACACAGCCATTATCCCTGGCATTCTAGTTGTGAAACAAAACCTTAACACGATGTGGTGACATTTAATTTAGTGTTTCTCATTTCAAAGCCCTTAAAAATATTAATTAATTCCCATGAAGCCCCAGGAGGCGTATTATTAATATCTGTGGCGCCTTTCATGCTAGTCCGCTAATGTGCCTTCTGTACGCAATAGGTCAGAAAATGAAGTGAAATTTGTTTTTCGCAGCCCCACGGGATAAGACCTTCATAGAGTCAAGGTCAGAAATAACGAATCCTTAATTTTATTGACGTCTCTGAATAATCTCTACCCCGTGGCCTTCTGTGTGGTGTGGAAGAGCAGCACTCCCGTTCAGGAGCAGTCTCAGGAGACAGTGAATGATTTTCCTGTGGAGCTGTGGCTTCAGCAATCCTAGTTCAATGGCTGTGTTGAGGAGAGTAGAATTGAGAAAAACTGCTACAGCAGTCATGTAATAAGTGAGATGGAGACGGGGAGCAGGAGGCACTTGACAATTTCACTAGAACATCTCCCAGCGATCTGTGGGCCTCCGGTGAACCCAGCCCCTGCACATCGATGTAATTTCACTAGAACATCTCCCAGCGATCTGTGGGCCTTCGATGCAATTTCACTAGAACATCTCCCAGCGATCTGTGGGCCTCTGGTGAACCCAGCCCTTGCACATCGATGGCCGGTGCTCCAGGGAGACAGATGCGGAAATCAGCACCATGGCTTGTTCTTATTTTGGGGTGCCTTATCTTTCTGTGCCTTTTTTATTCACCACTTTGCACAGGGGATTTCTGTAGCCTTAGCAGCCAGAAAGCAGGGAGGGTACGTGGAATTAGGAGACTCCCTGAAATCTCGAGTTTAGTTTACAGCCCTTTTTCCACCCTTCTGATTGCCTCGCAGTTTGGCAAGCCCCGCGTATGTTCTTTCCTCATCTGTATCTGCAGCCCATTACTTTAGAAGTCTTTGTGACTCTGAAAAACATATCCTGTGTTCATTAAGGGAAAGTGGTTTTAATATGCATGAAAAGAGGCAGGTGTTCACCACCCCCACCCCCGCACCCCACCCCCACCCCCACCCCAGACCCTGGAGAAGGGGTCGGAAGTCAGCATCAGTGGACATTCCTGATTAAAGTGCGCTCAGATGGCTCACTTCCGCTGGCCGGACTGCGAACATGAGCCGGGGACACCCGTTCCACCTCGTGTGTGAGACCCAGGAGGATTCAAGGAGATACTCCTTTAGCATCCATGACACTTTTTTTTTTTTTTTTGAGTCCTACCTCTCCATTTTTGCTCTTCCTTACTTGAGCTGCCTTAAAGCATCCCTGGAGGTGGGAAAATGCATAGACCCTCTAATTGTTTCTACCAACTTAGCCAGGACACTTTTTAAAAAGCACTTTCATTAAAAATGCATAGGTATTTGTTTTAAGCTACATAAAGGCCCAGACCAAAATGGGATGTGGCCTGCTGCTTAGATTGGCCATTATCACACCTCTGATTCAGAGAAAAACCTAAATTTTGTGTTTATGCAGGTCTTACAGCTGAGGCGTTTGGGTTGAAGGAGCAGGTAAACCAAGTCCTCTCCAGGACCTTTTTTGTTGGGTTTGGAGAGACGTGGGCGAGATGGGACTGTTGCTCCATGCTGATTCGAAGCCATCTCCCCAGACTGACCCCGTCCTATGTGTCTGCCATTCTTTCTACCTACCCGTTTGAAGACAGAATGTCTAACTCCCTCTACTTCAGACTTATTTTCTAATTTAAAATATACTCACTTGAGTGGATGTGGTTTCGGAGGGCATGTAGCCAAGGTCGTGACAGCTGAATAAAATGTTTCCTTCTTTTCCCCAGAACTGCGCTTTCATTTATCAGCTGCCCTCGACTTGTTGTATGGGATCAACCCAAATTCATGTATTTAGAACATTAAGACTCAGTGGACTGGTTCTGTCTCACCAACAACACAAACAGTTGATCAGTGATGAATCCACAATGTGTCCATCATTTTCTTAAGTCTTAGTATGCAGAATCTCAAGTAGCAAAGCAGAAAGGATGACGTCACAGACGCCTTGGGTACCCAGCACCTGGATGCAGCTGTTCGTACACACATACTTTCTGGTATTATGTTGACAGTCACTTACACCACTTCAACCTCAGGCAGGAGCCTATCAGTTTCCTTACTACAAATGGATTTATTAGTTATTGTAATTACTGTCAGTAAAAATCTGAGTATCACTCAGCAATTAGTTGCTGGTAACCGAGTATGTTGTAAGCTTGGGGGAAGGACATAAAACTTGTGCCTTGAACAGAAAGGCAGACATGAGGGTGAGCAGTGCTGACCCCCACAGGATTTACCGTCTACATAGAATTGAGATAGCTGCACATGAATATATAGTGAGCAGTGTAAGTTAAATCAGAAAAAGAAAAAATTATTTCCTGCTGAAGTGGTTCAAGAAGGAATTTTGTAGGAGAGCTGGGCATTGAACAGGCTCCTCCAGAACATGTGGGTCAGATTGGCCACCACATGGCTGGGGCCCCCTGTGGGCCAGTGATGCCCACCTATGGGAGCAGGTGACACTGCCTCCCAGGCCACGCATCAACACCCCTCCCGTCATGCTCGGTGCTTCTCTGAGCCCTTCCTCCTTCCCCGTGGCCCTGGGCTCCCTGCGGGCCAGCCCCATCCCGGCAGAGCCCACTGTGGGTGTCAATGTACATCCTTCATAGATGAAAACGGACTTGAAGATCCCGCCTTATGAGTTGGTTAACTCTCTCTCAAGTCTCCTTCATGACTCTTTTTCGAGCAGCATTCTGGTCCTGAGGGAGGAGACACTGAGAGGGGAGACCACTCTGCTGCCCTAACCCCGCCTCAGACCAGCACTCCGCACTGTCCTGCAGTGACGCATGGTTGCTAGCCTTGGATTAGCTTTTGATTCTCTAATGGGCTTTGCTTGCAGGTACAAAAAAATTTGGGGAACCCGGAAAAATTCTTAAATCTCATCATCCTTAAAGATATTCATACATCTACTGACGACTTCCAAAGTACAAGGTCTAGAATACCCAGAGGTTTTATGTTGTCATAAATTAGAGTTTTAATGTATATAATTAGGTGACACCAAATGTGTATCATATACAACAGAGGATCTATGTTACAGGAATTGGGCCTTGTTTTCCTCACATCTAACTCTCTTTCTCTGGAAATGCCAAGGAACCTTTCTTTATTTTCTTTATTTTTATTTTTTCATAGAGACGAGGAGGTCTCACTATGTTGCCCAGGCTGGTCTTGAACTCCTGGCCTCAAGTGATCCTCCCACCTTGGCCTCCGAAATGCTGGGATTCCAGGTGTGAGCCCCCGTGTCCGGCAGGGGAACCTTTCTTAAGCATGAATGGTGTGCCCTCCTCAGGGCATGTCCTCTCTGCTTCCTTTCTCAGTCACATCAGCAGGTGCTTCCTGTGCATCTGTGTGCCCAGCCTGGGCACAGCGGGAGCCCAGGCCTTCCTTCAAACGCAGCGTCCCCTGCATGTTCCAAACACTTAATGGCATTTTTCTTCAAGTGATGATCGTGGCATTGGCCTTACTTATTTTAGTTGTGTTTAAAATAAAATTTTAAAAGTTTATCAAAGTGATGAACATACACATCACTTTTTAAAAACATAATCCCCACCCAGAGGCAAACCCTTTTAGCTGTCTGTTTTAGTGGCATATGTTGGCGCTGCTTTGCACTGACTCGTCAACTCAGGGCATCTTCCCTGACTGCCTGGTGTGGCCCCGGCGCTTACACACCCGCTGTTCCCTTCACCCGCCCTAGAAGGTCGTAGATTTGCTCTGTCAGTTTTTCTTTGTTGGGAGTTCACCACGAGAAGTGCTTTGCAGACAAAGAGCATGACGGAACTGGAGTAGCTCCTTGTGCTGCCTGTGCCCATTTTCCAGCATCCTGCCACCCAGCCAGGCCTGTCTGCTCCCTGGCCTGCCCTCCTCACTCAGGTTCTCTGGAAGTTGGCACAGTGTTTACTCATAGCATTAGGACTATGTAGACACTGTTCTCAAGAAAGCCAAGTCATGTGTACGTGGGTTTGATTCTGTGCTTTGTGTGTGAGTTCCCTGGGCTGCTGGTCTCTGTGCCCCCAGTCTCGCTGTCTTAACGAGAGGCCCTAGAGGAGCCTGCCGTGTCTGGCAAGGCCAGGTCGCCCTCATGATTTTCTGGCCCTTCTTGCCTGTTTGTTTTTCCATGTGACCTTCAGTAGCAGCTTGTTAAACTCCATGAAATAGCTCCTTGGGGTATTTATTGGGAATGCACTGAATTTGTGAACTAAGCGAGCGAGAGCTGACGTCTTAAGAATGTTGATGCAAGCAGGGAGCATCTTCCCATTTGTTCACGTCTACTTGTGTTTTTCCAGGAGATTTCTGAAAAACTTCCATGTCTACGTTTTGCACATTTCATGTTAAACTTATTCCTATGCATTCAGTCTGCTCCGTGGCTTTCTAGATGGGGTTTTCTTTGCCATGATGTCCTCTGTTTATTATTTGTATATATCAAGGCTGTTGAGAGTTCTATGTCAGCTTTAGGTTCTGCTAATTCAGGGAATTCTTCACAGGCATCCGGAAGGGCCCAGGCAGGAGGCGGAGGGAGGAGCTTTCAGCAGGGCAGTTCCTGACTCGGTCTCTTCACTCTTCTGCCGTTGCTGCCATGTGTACAACGCAGGTTCCTTCATTTGAGCAAATTCTCTCTTCCATGCTCCAGATGTTTTCAGAAGGACCCCATACTTCGGAGAAACACTTGGTACCCCAGTGGCGGCTGTGTCTGACTTGGTGTTGCCATGTGACAGGCATTACTTGTTTATCTCATTGATGTTCCTAGTAGTTCTCAATGTTTGTTGAATGAATATTTATAACCATCATATGTGGCAGTTCTTATCTAGTATTTTGATTTGTTTTTTGAGACAGTCTCACGCTGTCACTCAGGCTGGAGTACAATGATGCGGTCGTGGCTCAACGCAAGCTCAACCTCCTGGGCTTAAGTGATCCTTCCACCTCAGCTGGGACTACAGGTGTGTGCCACCACACCTGGCTCTTTTTTTTTTTTTAATTGTAGAGATGGGGTCTCACTCTGTTGCCCAGGCTGATCTTGAGCTCCTGGGCTCAACCAGTTCTCCCACCTCGGCCTCCTAAGCTGCTGGGATTTTCGGTGTGAGCCATGGTGCCTGGCATTATCCGATTTTATAGAGGGAGAAACTGAACCATATGTCCAGGACCACACAGCTATTAACTGCAAACCCAGAGGAAAGAGTAGGGGATGAGTTCCAGGCATTCCCTGGAGTCCATGGTAAATTTCTTCATTTCTTCTCCTGCAACAGGCCCGGTACAAGCAGAGCCTTGACCCAACTGTGGATGAAGTCAAGAAGCTCTGCACGTCCCTACGTCGCAACGCCAAGGAGGAGCGAGTCCTCTTTCACTACAATGGCCACGGGGTGCCCCGGCCCACAGTGAACGGGGAGGTCTGGGTCTTCAACAAGGTGGGTATGCCTTCCAACTTCCCGTTTGTGCCAGAAGCCATGCCAACTGTGGTCGTCGGCAGCAGGTCCTGCCCATCCGTAGCTTCTGTTAAGCCATCGATGTTTACTGTGTTTCACCAAACGCAAATGCAGTAACTGAACGGACCAGGTAATCAGGCACAAGGAGGGAGCTGTTTCTGTGGCAGAACATGTTCATGGAATGCCTGCCTTGAAGCATGGCGCATGTGGTTTCCATTCCCTCTGTCAGAACAGCAGTTGTTTGTATTCTCCGAGGACAGACCTCGGGAGTGTCTGCCTCCTAGTTTGAAAAATTGCACAATTTCTCAATTTCGTTAGAATCTTTCTTTAAGCATCAGTGATTTTCTTAAATGTGTTATATATTCTAGAGGGCTAATTCCAAGCTGCCCTGCAGGTGCAGCCTCCGGGCTTCCCTCCCCAAGGTCAGAATCACCAGCCTTTTGCAATTCCGTCGCCCAGGACCAGATGAAGCGCTCGCTCCCCTTCTGTAGCTGCTGCTGTGGGTGGTGGGTGCTGACTGTCATCCTCATCCTCCAGGGTGGGAACCTTGGTCCGTCCAAGAGAAGCCAGCTGTAGGTCTCACCACAGTCTGCGTGATGCACGAAAAGCAGTTCTTGGAGGGTGTGGTGGCCCCATATGTGCCTGAGCGTGTCTGTGGGGGCACTGATTTGGAATCCAGCAAACCCGACTTCTGGTTTCGGTTGTGCTGCCAGCCTCCTGGGCCTCTGCCTCCTTAGTGTGGACACCGCCTTCTGCCATCATAGTTAGGACTCGGACTCCGTTTCTTCACACACTGAACTCTCAGTTCCCGCCCACCATCCCATGTTCGTGGCTACGTTCGGCACAGGTAGTGATGCCGTGTGGGCCCAGAGCAGAGACCTCAAGGAAGGCTTCCAACCCTGGACACCGAGGAGTAGCCAGCCTCGGAAGTTAGAAAGGTGTCCACGCAGCTCCTCCCGTAGGGCAGTGCCATCTCTCCCCGTGTGTATCTGGACACCAGCTTGATTTTAATTCCTTTCGTTCAATATTGGGTAAATTCGAAGCGGTCATTGTGAAGGAAGTAGAATTTACAGAAGCGGGATGTAATGAACCACCAGGCATGCACCACAGGCCCTTGGCGTGTCTTTCTCAGCTGCAGTCTCTCCTTTCCCTCCCTTCCCCAGTGGCACCTGGCACAGTGAATTTGAGTTTGTCCTTCCCTGGCGCTCCTCTGTGGAGCCCCCAGTGTGCTGGTTCTCAGGCACGGCGAATCCGGGAGCTCGCTGCTGCTGTGCTGGGCAGACGCCGGCGCGCTCTTCCGCAGTGCGCTTTGCTCACTCCGTTGGAGGCTCTGCAGGTTCATGCCCCCGACCCCAGGGGCCTGCAGCCCTGCCTTTTCCCACATTCGCTGTCCCCTGTCGGGACCCCGCCCTTCTCAGTGCCTTCCCTGCAGATGGGCACTGGGCTGGTTCCCATCTTGTTTCTGCTGTAAACCGCGTGGGTGTTTCAGCTGCCCAGCTTTCTCTCCCGCACTGGGTGTGTCACAGGTTTTTCTAATGATAGACTGTGGTGTGCTCTGGTTTCCTCTGATAACCATTAAGGTCGAGCACCCTGTGTCCGCCCGCCGGCTCCCTGCTGCACGAAGCACCCGTATGCTGTCCACTTCTTTCTGCAGTGGCTTGCCCTTTCCTGTCGGTTTGAGGGAATTCTTTGTATTCCAGACAGTAATGATTTTTGTGAATTGTGTCTCTCTTCTCTGAATTTATGATGTGATGATTCTTCTTCTTCTTCTTCTTCTTCTTCTTCTTCTTCTTCTTCCTCTTCTTCTTCCTCCTCCTCCTCCTCCTCCTCCTTCTTCTTCTTCCTCCTCCTCTTCTCCCTCTTCCCTCTTCCCTCTTCCCTCTTCTCCCTCTTCCCTCTTCCCTCTTCCCTCTTCCCTCTTCCCTCTTCTCTCTTCTTCCACTTCTGGTAACTTACAGAACCAAACTTTTTTTTTGTTGAAACAGGGTCTCACTCTGTCACCCAGGCCAGAGTACAGTGGCATGATCATGACTCACTGCAAACTCTGCCTCCTGGGCTGAAGTGTTCCTCCCACCTCAGCCTCCCAAGTAGCTGGGACTACAGGTGTGCACCACCACACCTGGCTAATTTTTGTATTTTTTATAGAGTCAGGGTCTCACCATGTTGCCCAGGCTGATCTTGAACTCTTGAGTCCAAGTAATCCTCCCGCCTCGGCCTCCCAAAGTGTTGGGATTACAGCGTGAGCCACTGCGCCCCACTCTCAGTTGTGCTTTTTCTTTGCTCTCATCTTGCTGTGCTGGCCGATGCCTTCAGTGGAGTGAAGTGGGGACTGGGTGGAGGGGCGCGTGGCAGGGTGGGGGAGCTCCTGTGTTCAGTGTAAGATGTTTGCCCCAGGCTTTTTGTAAAACAAAAACAATCACCATTATCCAATTAAGAAAGTTCAAATCTTGATTTGGTTTTTTAAAAACCATGACTAGATGTTGATTTGCCTCCCTTGGTTATTTGTATGTGTGTGTTAAGGTGGTCACAGGGCTTTTCTCCCTTAGGCTCATGCTACGTTGAATGATACTGTCTGACCGTCTCCTGTTACACACACCTTTCTTTTTGGGGTAACCTGTGTTACGATGAATGATCCGTTTCATGCACGGCTTATTCTGTTTGCAGCCATTTTGTTTCATATATTAAATCTGTGTTCATGAGATTGGCCGGGGATTTTTTTCTCTTGCTGTCCTTGCCTAGGCAGAGTGATCAGTAACTGTGGCCTTAGAAAATAAGTTGAGGAAGTTCATTCTTTGTATATATACTGGAATAGTTTTTGTGATATTTGAAGTATTTGTTGTCTGAATGTTGTGGAACTTACAAAGAAAGCTCTCTGGGGTGTTACTTTGTTTGTGGAGGGTTTTTGACTACTGATCTAGCTTCTTTCATGGTTAAAGGGTTTTTCTGTTAGCTTTGTCAACTGACTTCTGTAGGACCTTGTCTGTTTCTACTAAGCTTCCCGATGTGTTGACATAAACTGGCTCACAATACCCCTTTAGAAACTCACCAGTATCAGGGGTATCTGTGAGTGAGGTGCCTTCCTTTGCTCTTGGTGCTGGGTATTTGTGCCCTCTCTCTTTTCTTGTTGATTATTCTTACGAGGAGTTGATGTACCTTTATCAGTCTTTTCAGACCCAACTTTTACCATTGTTGACCCTCCAGAGGATGGAAGGAACAGTAGGATGAATACCTTTATCCTGTTCCCCTGTTGCCACTTTGACACTTTTTTTTGTCCCCGAACCATTTGAAAGATGCAGACATCCTGACACTAAGAACGAAGATGGCTTTCTGTATCACCACAGTACCATCAAATTGCTCAAGAAATGGCACATCAGTTCTATGTCATTTACTATAGAATTCATGTTCATATTTTCCCAAGTGTTTGCAAAATGTGCACTAAATTAGTAGGCATTTTTTTACTTGTTGATTTTGTTGTGGACCCAGAATCTAATTAATGTTCATGCACTGCATCTGTTCCTCATGCCTTTTTAGTTCCTCTTGCCTTTCATTTTATGACATTGACTTTTTTAGTGACTTTTTAAAAAGTTTGTCTTCTTTTGGGAAGTTAGCATATAGTTATACATCAATCTTTTTTTTTTTTCTTTTTGAAGCTAAGTCTCCCTCTGTCGCCAAGGCTGGAGTGCAGTGGCATGATCTTGGCTCACTGCAACCTCCATTTCCTGGATTCAAGCAATTCTTCTGCCTCAGTCTCCCGAGTAGCTGGGATTACAGGCACCCGCCACCACGCCTGGCTAATATTTGTATTTTCAGTGGAGACGGGGTTTCACCATGTTGGCCAGGCTCATCTCCAACTCCTGACCTCAAATGATCTGCCTGCCTTGGCCTCCCAAAGTGCTGGGATTACAGGTGTGAGCCACCATGCCCGGCAATCTTTTTTAGAATAATAGACCTCGTTTTTCTAGAGCAGTTTAAATTTAAAGAAAAATTGAGCAAGTTTATTGAGTTATATACTTCCTCCCCCTCATTTTCCTCTAGTGTTAATATCTTGCTTTGGTTTGCTATGTTTTTTACAATTGATAAACCAGTAATGATGCTTTATAATTAATGATGTCCATAGTTTACACCTGGGCTCACTCCTGGTGATGTACACGCTGCAGATTTTGCTGAATGTGTGATGTCCTGCACCCATCGTTATGTTGCCACACAGAGTAGTGGTGTCCTAAAAGTCCTCTCTGCTCCCCCTTATCTTCTCTCCCCTAGAATTTGGTCTTTTCCGAAATGTCCTATAGTTGGAATCATATAGTACGTAGCGTCTTCATACTGGCTTCTTTGACTCAGTAATACACACTTCAGACTCCTCCATGTCTTTTTGTGGCTTGATAGCTCATTTTTTACAATTACTGAGCAATACTCTAGTGTGTGAATGCAACACTGCTTCTTTATCCGTTTTCCTATTCAAGGGCATTTTGGTTACTCTGAACTTCTGACAATTAGGAATAAAGCTATTATGAACATGTGTGCAAGTTTTTGTATGGATATAAGCTTTCCATTCATTTGGGTAAATACCTGGGAATGTGTTTGCTGGATGGTTCGGTTGGAGTATGCTTAGCTTTATAAGGCACTGTGAAGCTGTCTTCCAACATGTCTGTACTGTTTTGCATTCCCGCCAGCACTGAACGAGAGTTTCTGTTGCTCCATGTTCTCACAGCATTTGATGTTATCAGTGTTTGGATTTTAGCCATTCTGGTGGGTATGTAGGAGGATCTTATTGTTATTCCATTTTCAATTTCATAATGATGTGAAATTGGGCATCTTTGCATGTTCTTATTTGCTGTATTATATCTTCTTCGATGAGGTATCTCGTCAGGTTTTTTACCCATTTTAAGAATCAGGTTGTTTTTCTTGTTGCTGAGTGAGTTTTAAGAGTTCTTTCCATATTTCGGATGCCAGTTTTTTGTTTGTGTTTTGAGGTGGAGTTTCGCTCTCGTTGCCCAGGCTAGAGTGCAATGGCGTGATCTTGGCTCACTGCAACCTCTGCCTCCTGCTTTCAAGCGATTCTCCTGCCTCAACCTCCCAAGTAGCTGAGATTACAGGCGCCCGCCTCCACGCCCAGCTAATTTTGTATTTTTTTTTTAGTACAGGCTGATCTCAAACTCCTGACCTCAAGTGATCCACCCACCTTGGCCTCCCAAAGTGTTGGGATCACAGGCGTGAGCCACTGTCCCCGGCCCGGATGCCAGTTCTTTATCAGATACGTGTTTTGCAAATATGTCCTCCCAGTTTGTGGCTGCTTGCTTTCTTTTCGTAGCAGTGGATGTTCACTGTTTTGACGAGTTTGGACCAGTGATCCTCCAGGATGTCCCACATTCTAGTTTAATTTCTTTGCTTTTTCACGAGTTTATGTCAAACCAGATTTAAAAAGTATGATCAAACTTTGTGCTGTCCATAGTAGATGTATTGTAAATACACAGACATAAGAAGGTTGAGAGTAAAAGAAAGGGAAAAGATATACTATGCCAATACTAGTCATAGAAAACCAGCGTGGCTCTATTAATCAGAGAACAGAGACTGCAAGATGAGGAGTATTATTGGTGACAAAGAGGGCCATTTCCTTGTGATAAACAGACCAGCTCACGAGTCAGGCACACACCATCCTGAGTGTATGTGCACTTAATATCAGAGTTTCAAAGGACATGCAGCAAAATGAACAGAATTAACAGGAAAAGTTTGCAAATCCATCATCATAGCTGGAGATTAGAAGATCTTCTTTTAGTAATTGATAGATTAAACTGAGAGTTAAAATTTACAGACAAAATTGATAGTTAATTTTTTTCTTTTTTTTTTTTTTGAGATGGAGTCTCACTTTGGTTGCCCAGGCTGGAGTGCAATGGCGTGATCTCGGCTCACTGCAACCTCTGCCTCCCAAATTCAAGCTATTCTCCTGCCTCAGCCTCCCAAGTAGGTGGGACTACAGGCACCCACCACCACGTCCGGCTAACTTTTTTGAATTTTTAGTAGAGATGGAGTTTCACCATGTTGGCCAGGCTGGTCTTGAACTCCTGACCTCAGGTGATTGACGTGCCTTGACCTCCTAAGTGCTGGGATTACAGGTGTAAACCACCATGCCCAGCCCTGTAATTAAAAACTTTCTTACCGAGAAGACTCTAGGCATAGTGTATTTTTTCTAGTCCAAAGCAAAACCCAGTATTAATGTAAAAGACCTAGCAATATTATCAATCACCCCGACTTAATTAACATTTATACAGCCGTCCACACAGCTGCAGAATATACATTCTCAAGTGCATGTGGAATGTTCACCATATGCTGAGCCATAAAGATGTCTCAATAAAGTTTGAAAGATTGAAATCATCGAGTATATTCTCTGTTCTTGAAATTCAAAATTATGGGATATCTGGAGAAGCCCCAAATATTTGGAAATGAAATACCACATGAGTCAAAGACAAAATCATAAAGGAAAATGAAAAATAATTCAAACCTAAAGATAATGAAACTATGACACCCAAATTTATAGGCTATAGGTGAAACAGTGCTTATGGAAATATACAGCTTTAAAGTCGTAAATAGAAAGGTATATTTTAGAAACATATTTAAAATGAAAAAAAATTTTTTTTTTTTTAAACAAAATCTCTCGCTCTGTTGCCCAGGCTGGAGTGCAGTGGCGCCATCTCCACTCACTGCAACCTTTGCCTTCTGGATTCAAGCAATTCTCCTGCTTCAGCCTCCTGAGTGGCTGGAATTACAGGCGTCTACCACCACGCCCAGCTATTTTTGCATTTCTAGTAGAGACAGGGTTTCGCCATGTTGACCAGGCTGGTTTCAAACCCCTGAACTCAAGTGATCCACCCACCTTGGCCTCCCAAAGTGCTGGGATTATAGGCGTGAGCTACTGTGCCCAGCCTGAAATCTAATATTCTACCTTAAGGAAACAGAAAATGCTGAGCACATTGAACTCAAAGCAAAAGGAAAGAACAAATAGCAGAAATCAATAAAATAGAGTACAGGCAACAGAGACAACGTAGCTAAAATGTATGTATGTGTGTGTTTTTTTGGTTTTTTTTTGGTTTTTAAAGATCAATAATTGAGGAATCTCTAGGTAGGTAGATCAGTGAAGCAAGAGAGAAAACATTTTATCAACATCAGCAATGAAGGAGAGGATATCCTCACATATCCTACAGACATTAAAAAGGTAAGGGAATATTATTAATTTTATATACATTTAAATACTTAATTAAATGGACAGATGCCTTAAAATACAACTTACCAAAACTGACCCAAAATGAAATAGAAAAATCTGAATAGCCCTATATCCATGGGCTTCTTTCCAAGGCCATGCCAGGCATAGAAAATCTGAATAGCCCTACATCAGTGGGCTGTTTTCCAAGGCCATGCCAGTCACAGAAAATCTGAATAGCCCTATATCAGTGGGCTGCTTTCCAAGGCCATGCCAGTCACAGAAAATCTGAATAGCCCTGTATCAATGGGCTTCTTTCCAAGGCCATGCCAGGCATAGAAAATCTGAATAACCCTATATCAACGGGCTTCTTTCCAAGGCCATGCCAGGCATTTAATCCCTGGGCGGCCAGAGGCTTTTTCTTTTGTTTATTGCTACATTCCAAGCTCTTACGGTAGTGTCTGTTACCCTAACACTTGTTTGGTAATTGTCAATCACATGGGTGGGTAGATGAATGGATGTTTTTATTTTTATATATTTTTTCAATTTTTTATTTTTCCATAGGTTATTGGGGTACAGGTGGTGTTTGGTTACTTGAAGAAGTTCTTTAGTGGTAATTTGTGAGATTTTGCTGCAACCATCACCCGAGAAGTATACACTGCACCCTTGAAGCCTTTTATCCCTCGCCCCCATCCCCGAATCCCCAAATTCCCTTGTATCATTCATATGCCTTTGCGTCCTCATAGCTCAGCTCCCACATAACAGTGAAAATATACGATATTTGGTTTTTCATTCCTGAGTTACTTCACTTAGAATAATAGTCTCTAATCTCATACAGGTCGCTGCAAATGTCGTTAATCCATTTCTTTTTATGACTGAGTAGTATTCCATCATGTATATATATCACATTTTCTTTCTTTCTTTTTTTTTTTGAGACGGAGTTTCGGTCTGTTGCCCAGGCTGGAGTGCAGTGGTGCGATCTCGGCTCACTGCAAGCTCCACCTCCTGGGTTCACGCTATCCTCCTGCCTCAGACTCCAGACTAGCTGGGACTACAGGCGCCCGCCACCACACCCGGTTAACTTTTTGTATTTTTAGTAGAGACGGAGTTTCACCGTGTTAGCCAGGATGGTCTCGATTTCCTGACCTCGTGATCCACCTGCCTCGGCCTCCCAAAGTGCTGGGATTACAGGCTTGAGCCACCGCGCCTGGCCAGCACATTTTCTTTATCCACTCATTGATTGATGGGCATTTGGGTTGGTTCTGTGATTTTGCAATTGCGAATTGTGCTGCTATAAACATGCATGTGCAAGTATCTTTTGTGTATAATGACTTCTTTTCCTCTGGGTAAATACTCAGTAGTGGGATTGCTGGATCAAATGATAGTTCTACTTGTAGTTCTTTAAGGAATCTCCACAGTATTTTCTGTAGTGGTTGTATTAGTTTACATTCCCACCAGCAGTATGGAAGTGTTCCTGATCACATCCACGCCAACATCTACTGTGTTCTGATTTTTCTATTATGGCTATTCTTGCAGAAGTAAGATGGTATCTATTGCATTGTGGTTTTGATTTGCATTTCCCTGATCATTAGTGATGTTAAAGCATTTTTTCATGTTTGTTGGCCATTTGTATATCTTCTTTTGAGAATTGTCTATTCATGTCCTTCGCCCACTTTTTGGTGGGATTTTTTTTTCTCGCTGATTTGTTTGAGTTCATTGTAGATTTCTGGATATTAGTCTTTTGTCAGATGTATAGATTAAGATTTTCTCTCACTCTGTGGGTTGTCTGTTTACTGTGCTGACTGTTCCTTTTGCCGTGCAAAAGCCCTTTAGTTTAATTAAGTCCCAGCTATTTATCTTTGTTTTTATTGCATTTGTTTTTGGGTTCTTGATCATGAAATCCTTGCCTAAACCAGTGTCTAAAAGGGTTTTTCCAATGTTATCTTCTAGAATTTTTATAGTTTCAGGTCTTAGATTTAAGTCCTTGATCCATCGTGAGTTGTGTTTTGTATAAAGTGAGAGATGAGGATCCAGTTTCATTCTCCTACATGTGGCTTGCCAGTTATCGGAGAACCATTTGTTGAAAAGGGTGTCTTTTCCCCACTTTATGATTTTGTTTGCTTCGTTGAGATCAGTTGGCTGTAAGTATTGGTTCTCTATTCTGTCCCGTTGGTCTATGTGCCTATTTTTATACCAGTGCCATGTTGTTTTGGTGATTATGGCTTTATAGTATAGTATGAAATCAGGTAATGTAATTCCTCCAGATTTGTTCTTTTTGCTTAGTCTTGCTTTGGCTATGCAGCTCTTTTTTGGTTCCATATGAATTTTAGGATTGTTTTTTCTAATTCTGTGAAGAATGATGGTGCTATTTTGATGGGAATTGCATTGAAATGAGTGGATATTTTTACTGAAATGCTACCTGATCACCAGGTGTGATGTGCACCCCTCTCCTTGACTCTTTAGTCCTCTTGGTGTGGTCTCTTTTTCTCCACAGCTTGCCCCCAGTCTTATGTGTATTGTCTCTATGTCTGCATTAAAATGTGTGAGTTCCAGGATAACAAGGTCTTTGTTGTATGAACTGCTTTATCATGGGTACGTAAAACCAAGCATCTCAGAACATAGGAATGGGTCATTCGATGTTCGCTGCATTCTACAGCTAATGTCATAAAAGCAACAGAATGATCTCTAGAGCCAAGTCTTTCCTGGTTGTATTTTCCCCCACTGTGTTATCCCATTAGTTTATCCTCTCATAGGTTTATTTTTTCATGTCACATGGCATGCCACCAGAGACAGGCGCATGTTCTTCCAGGTCTAGACAGCCATAAGCTGCGCTGTAGAGCATGCAGTCCTGCTGCCGAGTCTTTCAGCCTTCAGATGGGCTCCCTCTATCAGAACGAAGCCTGCAGCATTATACATGGTACACTGTGGGTACACAATGTAAGACTTAAAAACGTTTAAACATGCTAGTTTTAACTATACTTTTCTTTTTGTTTAATCACCATTTATTCTGTTGCTGGTTGTGTTCTCAGCCTCAGCAGAAAAGCAAGGTCCAGGACTTAAGCAAATCCTGGGCTCAGATTTTCCCCATCCACTGCCCTCCCTTCCATTCCTCTGTCTGTTTCAGGCCATTAGGACTGGCAGCTGTAGCCATTAAGAATTCACGTGGCAGACCGTTTATCGGGAGAAGGATTAATCCACTACTCAGATACTCCCAATTAGCTTTTAGACCCTGTCTGCTTTTTCTTCTTTGCAAAAGGAGAAAGGTTTTTCCCACTTGATACATTTTTTTTCTCTGCTTTTTAGAGTTCCGTTATGACCAGAAGCTATTTCTACCCTTTGCTGTGCACCTAGGCACAAAGCTACAAGGCTTTTCCCTGTGTGTGAAGCTTGTGATGCCCTCTCTAGGTAGGATGAGCTTTACTCCAGGTTACCTGCCTTTCCTTAATTTACTGAACGTAAAGTTGGAGTTTTATGTGGTTTTGTATTTTTGGTTAAGGATAATTTTTAATTCTCCAGTGGTCTTCCTGTGGTGCTTACAGCCTAACTCCTACCCTCTGCCAAAATCGTCCTCAAAGGCCATTTCTGTCTTGCACAATGTCCTACCCTTCTGGACATTAAATAGGAACATAAAATGGATCTTATCATGGGGAGCACAGTTGGAAAGCAAAAACTGTTTCATTCGGGTTATTGGTTAAAGTCTAGCTTAAACGAAAGCCAAATTGCATGATGATGTATTGTGATAATATAGGGAAAATATCTGCCCCTTCAGAGAGAGGGAGAGGAGTTGTGCCAACCTAGGCATGGTGGGCAGGCGAGGTTGGAGGGGGCCTCCTGGAGGAGGCGGTGCTTGCTCGGACTGAGTCCTAAGAAGAGAACAAAGTCAACAGTTGTGCCTGAGAGGGCACTGGAGGGGATGACCTCAGAGGAAGTAGATGATATAATAAACCAGCATGGTATTCGTTGGAAACTACAAGCAGTCATGTGCTGTGGGAGCCTGGAGCCTGAAATGGGTTTAAAAAGAAAGAAGGCCAGACAGGATTCCAGGCTAAGGCATAGAGCACCTTGCAGACTCTTAGGGATGTGGGCTTAGAGAAATCCCTTTGGTGTCATGTGAAGGCTGGCTCTGGGGAGAAAAGACTGGCTAGAGAAACTCCAGTTAGAAGGCTGTCATATACAAGAGGCCAGTGGCAGCACCCTGAGTCAGGCTGGTGGGGTGGCCCTCAGGACCTTCCTAGGACAGGTGGAGGTTGAGTTAGAGGGAGCAGGTGAGACCTGGACTGTGACCAGGTACCAGAAGCGAGAAGAAGGAGCTTGTGGGCATTTATTCCTAGGTTGTGAGTAGGCCTGGGGTCCATGAGTGTGGGGTCGTGAGAAGCAGGGGCAGATGTGCTGCTGGCAGTTTCCAAATTACAGTTTCTAGAGCCGAAGAAAGCCAAGAGAGAGTGAAAACTGGGGAGCAGAAGAGGATCCCAGCAGGTGATGGGGAGGAGAATTGGGAGAAAATGGCATGGAGGAAGCCGGGGAGGGCACCTGTCAGCCCGGAGGAATAGAGATGGAATTGATATCCATTATTCCAAGGAGTCTGGCCCTTTAGCAAGAAGAGCACTTTATTTTCCAAGTGAAGTAGTTCCATTCCAAATAAGCAGCTGCCCATTTCTGAGAAGATGCTGAGTACATCTTCTGCCAGAGAACTCAGAATGTGAATCAGAATCCTCAGCCCTATTAAAGTGGCATCGTCTCAGGGCCGGTTCCTGTAAAGCCCCTCAGGGGCGCCGGCTTCCTTTAAACTCTCAGCCAGGAACTGTGGTCTCATCTGGATCTGCCACCACAACTTTCCCTGGACTAAAGATGGACTTGTGGTGCCGCTGTTCTCAGAGGAGGGCAAAGGACAGGGGTCAGCAGATTTGTCCTCCTCCGGAAGTGGGTTCTTGAATACGTATCAACCAGAAGCAGGGGGTCATGGCCCCGAAAGGTCAGGTGTCAGGGGAAGCGGTACTTGTGAACCGACAACTCGAGTATACATCACCAGTAAACCCCAGTCCTGTAAAATCTGTAAGACTGCAAGCTTATTGTCATTGGTGGTGGTGTTTTTGATACTTCCTCTGCCCTTTTATTACCATTAAATAATTATTCCATAAACAATTCTAAATAAATATTTAATAGAATTTTTTGGTTTTCTGTTTTTTTTAATTGGGATTGTCATTATCAAATAGATGCCTGTTATGTTGGTATACAGTTAATTATTGCTTCTGTTGAAGGATGGATCATGGGCCGGGTGCGGTGGCTCATGCCTGTAATCCCAACACTTTGGGAGGCCGAGGCGGGCGTGTCACCTGAGTTCAGGAGTTCGAGACCAGCATGGTAAAACCCCATCTCTACTAAAAATACCGAAAAAAAATTAGCCATGCGTAGGATTACAGTGGCGGGCACCTGTAATCCTAGCTACTCAGGAGGATGAGACAGGAGAATCGCTTGAACTGGGAGGAGGAGGTTGCAGAGAGCCGAGATCGTGACATTGCTCTCCAGCCTGGACAACAAGAGCGAAACTCAGTCTCAAAAAAAAAAAAGAAAGGTGGATCATAAAACTTTCGAAATACACTATTATCAGAAAAATATGTGATTTTTTAAAAAGTGATATTTATGTTAGACCACAGTTATCATTTGTTAAGATTGTTACTTTATTCGTCTTGACAATCTAACAGTGTCCAAGAAAAAAGTTTTATGGTAAACTTGACCTTTCTTTCTGAGAAATTCTAGCGTTTTGTGTGTGCTAGTTAATGGCTAGTAGAAGGCCATTAACAAAAACTCCATTTCTTTGGGAGAAGTGCTGGAAATGTTTGGAGTATTTCTTTATAAGAGCTTAAACTTTAACAAATTATTTCCTTGATGCTAAGAGATACAAAACCTGAGAGTGCAGCTGAACGGACTTTGCAGGTGGCCTGCATTTAAAACCATGGTCATAGCGCCGCGGTTCTCATGCTGGAGCGTGCCCAGCATCACCTGCAGGCTCACGGAGCCACGGACTGCCAAGCCCTCCCCAAACCTCTGCTTCTGTGGCCGTGGGTGGGGCCTGACAATTGGGCTTTCTTGGGCGTCCCACAAAACTGCTGCTGCGGCCGCTTCTGCTGCTGTCTGGGTTGTCTGCCTTTGAGAACCCCTGGTATGGACAGTGTGGTGTGAGTTGCAGGCAGGATTTTCATCTTACGGTTTGGGGTCACTCTGCTTCTTTCGCATTGGGAGAGACACTTCCCCGACCCTTTGTTTTCCATCTCTAATTTTAGCCGTCTAGGGCGGAAACACCAAGGCCTCGTGGGAGGCATGGAGGTGAGGAGGGGCCCCATCTGCCGGGTCTCCAAGCAGGAGTGAGAACCAGCTAGACAAGGGGAGGCCTGGGAGTGCAACGGGGCTCTGGTGACAGGAAGTAGTCCCCTCTGACCCGGCGACACGGTGGGGAGCAGGTGACGTGGTTCCAGTGCTCCGTCATCCTGGGGTCAGCAGGATGAAAGATGTCACAGCAGCACAGGTAGCACTGTGGAAACTGTTCCCACGACTGTGAGTCATTGAGGCTCCCAGACACGACGGAAGTGCAAGTCGGAAAGAGGATGGCAAGTTAAGTAACGTCAGGGGTAAGCAAGGAGGTGTGAGAATCACTCGCTTCCTTGGCAGGGTACGCACACACCTGACACAGGAACAGCAACAGAAGCCACGCTGGCTCTTCCTGCTGCGTGTGCATCTGGCCCTGGAAAGAGGCGCACCCAGCGGCAGGCTCTCCTGGCTCACCTGGGACTGTCAGGGTGCTGCAGTTTGCAGGACCATCCTTTGGGTTCTTACCTCAGTCAGCGGGGCTGGGCAACTGGTTGTCTTCAGCCCATCATGCTGGAATGTGCTGGAAGCTTCCTCAGGGTACCTGGGCTTATTTTGGTAGTCACTCATACACATGAAATGCACTTTGGGGGAGAAGGATTAAATATTTTGTTTAATCCACTGAAAAAATAAATGCTGGGGAACACAGCCAGCTTTCCTCTGTTATTTATTTATAGGCTTAAGATAGCCAGAAGGGACATTTCTGCTAGAAAGTTATTGCCAGCTGAAAAAGAACAAGTCTTCATTATTATCCAATTTGGTATGTATATGTGTGTGTGTGTGTGTGTGTGTGTGTGTGTATGTATATATATATTCATTTATTTCAGGTTTTTTAAATGAAGCTAAGGGCAAAGGTCAGCTCCTTCCTATTCCTTGTGGATTGTGCTGCTGATGGGAAATTCCTTTGACTTCACAAACAGAAGGGATTGGAAGTGCATTCTTTGTTATCGCATATCTAAGATCAGGAGGCTTTTAACATGATTTTCTTTTAGTTAATTTTAAAATATTTTATCATAACATTCATTTTTTTTCAAATGATGTAGATAAGTATAAAATAAACAATGAAAGTTCTTCCTTTCCTTGCCTCCAGGCCTTTTTTCTGTTCCCTAGTGGTAATCTCTGCTATTTCTTATGTGTCTTCTCAGGCACTTCATTAGATAGATAGATATGAGAGAGAGAGAGAGAGAGAGAGAGAGAGAGAGAAATGTACTTAAACATGAATAAAATTTTCTGGAAGGACATATAATTTTTAAATATACCAGAATTATGTTGTCTATAGAGCATTCTGCAACTTCCTTTTTTGAACTTAATTTACTGAGCACCCTTATGTGTCATTTATTCTTTTTAACTTTTGCATTATAGTTTTTAAAGATAGATGTGCCAAAGGTGATGTATTAAGCCCACATGATAACTACTTACGTTGTTTCCAAAATTTTGCCTTTGCGAACCGTGTTGCATTAATAATCTTGATGGTTATGTTTGCACACCTCTTTGAGCACAGCAGCTGAATCGAACCTATTCCTAGAAGTTGAGATCCAGGATCAAAGCCACAGACCCCATCAGGGCTGCTACAGTTATGCTTGCTCTAGTATTGTTTGAGGTGGGATGTTTCCCAACCCTTCGCCACTACGTGGCATTCTAACCTCCCCATTTCCTCTATTAGATGAAAATGGCATCTCTTAAATTATTTCTTTGCTTATGAGTCAAACCATTTCATGTATTTCTCAATCTTTAAACTCCTGTACACATCCTGTGCTTGTTATTCTCTTGTGGTGGTACTGGAGATGTTTAATTAATTAATTTTTTAAAAAATTATTTATTTATTTATTTATTTATTTGAGATGGAGTCTCGTTCTGTTGCCCAGGCTGGAGTGCAGTGGCATGATCTTGGCTCACTGCAACCTCCACCACCTGGGTTCAAACAGTTATCCCATTTCAACCTCCCAAGTAGCTGGGAGTACAGGCGTACACCACCACACCTGGCTAATTTTTGCATTTTCAGTAGAAATGGGGTTTCACCATGTTGGTCAGGCTGGTCTGGAACTCCTGACCTCAGGGGATCCACCTGCCTCAGCTTCCCAAAGTGCTGGGATTACAGCCATGAGCCACTGTAGCCGGCCTAGATTTTTATTTTATTTATAACAGTTGTTTATATACTAGGAAATTAGTCTTAGTCCATAGTCCGTCTCATATATTGCAAATATTTCCCCCCGTTTGTCAGTTAACTATATTTATTTACTATTTTTTTGGCCATACAGAAGTTTAAAATTCTATGTAATCAAATGTTTTAGTATCTTTCCATGTAGATTTTGAGTTTTGTGAAATGCTCAGAAAGATTTCTGTATGCCAAAATTGTTTTGTAAATACTTGTCTGGGCTGGGCATGGTGGCTTGCCTGCAAACAGCCCCAGCACTTTGGGTGGCCTAGTGGGAAGATTGCTCAAGCCCAGGGGTTCGAGACCAGCCTGGGTAACATAGGAAGGCCTCATCTGTACACCACCAACAGCAATTAGCCAGGTGTGGTGGCTCGTGCCTGTGGTCCTAGCTACTGGGAGGCTGAGGTGGGAGGATCGCTTGAGCCCAGAAGTTCTAAGCTGCAGTGAGCTATAATTGCACCACTGCATTCCAGCCTGGACAACAAACAGAGCAAGACCCTGTGTCTAAAAAAAAATAAAAAGTAAATGCTTGTCTATAGGTTCTTCTAAAATTTTATGTTAATAGTTTTTAACTGTTAAGTATTTTACATACAAAAAAATTATACTCACCACCTTTACCCACAGCCTAGCTTCAGACACACAGCAGTACAGGCGGAGCCATTCAGACGCATTGCGGTACAGATGGGGAGGTTCAGACCCACTGCGGTACAGGCGGGGCCGTTCAGACACATCGCGGTACAGATGGGCCGTTCGGACCCACCGCGGTACAGGCCGGGCCGTTCGGACCCACCGCGGTACAGGCCGGGCCGTTCGGACCCGTCGCGGTACAGGTGGGGCCGTTCGGACCCACCGTGGTAAAAGGCAGAACCATTGAGACACACAGTGGTACAGGCAGAGTTGGACTCACCTCTCCGTCTGGATTCTGTCTCCTTTTCATTCTTCCAGTGGTAATCACTAGCCGGGATTTGGGTTTTCTCGTCCGCAGTAATGCCATGTACTTTTCCCATATGCGCAGGTAATTTTAGACACCCCGGAGCAGTCCTGTGAGTGGCGTCATTCTTCGTATCTCACGCAGTTTATGTTTTCCATCCCCGCTCATGTTTGTGGGTGCAGCCATCCCGATTCACATAGGCTCCATCTATTCGTCTCCCCTGCTGGATGGGTTTTATACATACTCAGGAATTCACTTCAGTGTTTAGGATATTAATTTTTCTAAGCATACAGGCTTTCGCTGTGTAACGTGTTCACGATGAGGACAGGGTGCTGGGTCATAGGCTGTCTTAACACACTGAGTGTTCTTCAGCTTCTGAAGCAAAACGTGAATGTGTACATTTTGGTATTGACTCATGAGTTAGGTATTTAGATATATTTTTATTATATGTTTAATTTAAATATTATCTCTAATAGTTATCTAATTATATATTTATTTTATAATGTGCTTATTACAGTCCTTACTGTTGTTGTAGGAACTACCCTGCGTCTAACTGGAAATCGCTGTTCAGTCCAAGGGAAAGCACTGATGCCTCAGATATCCTCTTGGTTCATTGAGAACGATTACAGCCTGCGTGGTGTTGCGCCGTTTTCAAAAGTGGCAAGAGCAGTGTGGTCAGCATGGCTTGTCTTGCTGCTGGAGAAAAGAGCCCAGATGTGTCTGTGTAATTTGCGCTCATGCGCACGTGGGTGCGACAGGTCCGAAAGGATGTACCTAAGATACAAGCTGTGAACCCTGGCAGAGCTGCAAACCCTCAACCCATCACTAGGAACAGAAAGTTACGAATTCTCTCGAAGGGACTTTCTTGTCCACAGTCCCATTCTCCTGACAAACCTCACCTCTTGAAACAGCAGCTGTTAATTTTGTGCTTTTTTCAGTGCGGGGAGAGGAGACAGAGTCTGGCTCTGTCGCTCAGGCCAGAGCACAGTGGTGCAATCTCAGCTCCCTGCACCCTCCACCTGCTGGACGCAAGCACCCCTCCCACCTCAGCTTCCTGAGTAGCTGAGGCTGGGGTGCACACGACCGTGCTCAGCTCATTTAATGTTTTGTAGAGACAGAGTCTCACTATATTGCCCAAGCTGGAATTTTGTGCTTTTGAAAAATAATTTTGCCACATACTTTTGTTTCCCTAGAAGTACATTGTTTAGTTTTGCTTATTTTTGAGTTTTATACCAATGTTATCAAGTTAATGCAGCTAACTTTTAAAATTCAACTTCTAGCTTTCTAAACTGATCTGTGCTGTTGTGCATTTTACTTTAATTAATTCCCTGTCAAGCTCGTATCTCCACTTGGAAATGTTCACAATTCACCTTTCTCCTGTTGGTGGGCTTTCGGGTTTCTAGTTTTATTTGCATTATAAAGAATTCTATGAACATTTTTACACAGAAACTTATGGACCAAAGAAGAGGTGGGAGAAAGGACAGGAGGAAACGCATGTGGTCTCTGACAGCGTTAATGAACCCTGGCAGTCCCTGCCGACAGTGGTGGTCTTGCTGTGCCTAAGCAGGGGCTCTGGATGTGGCTGTCAGTGGCTCATGGGATGAGCTAGACACAGGCTAACCCCTGCGGGGGCCAAGTGCATTTCTTCCTGAGAAGAGCCCCGTAGCTTTGTAGGGTGCTTGAGAGTATGGAAGAGGGACTGCTTCCAAACGCATCGCCTGAAAACAGCTCAGAAGCTTGGTGGAGGCGGGTCTGGTGGATCTCATTGGATGTTACTTTGAAACCATTTTGAAGTTTATGGTATTTTCTTTAAACATTCCAAATTTGTGTTTTTTAAGCAAATTTAACCTTCTTTTTGTTGGTGTTAGTAATCACTGTTTCCAAAATGGATTGCAGAGTTTTCAGCCTTACAACGTGTATAAATACCACAGAAGGTAACAGTCTTTTCTGTGAGATGCGGAGTTCTGATTGGAGGCAGTGATTGCCATCGTGTGCTGTCCGTGTGCGTTGAAATGGTGTAGGGTATGCCTTTGGCTCCAAGTTTAGCCATTTCTAACAGCCGTAGTATTTTATGGTAGTTTTTTGTCCTGTTTGGTGGAGAATCTCTGAATTACAGTTCTCACAGCTTGGGGATCACTTTTGCAGAAATTGTCCAGGAAGTCCTGACTCTTGGACTCGTGTTCCTAAATTAAAACCAAACTGGGGAATAGACGCGTCTGTCTGTGCTCCTGCCACGTCCTTTCAGAGTTACTCTAGCCAGTAGGAATGAAGAAACCGGGTCTCCACGACCCGGGATCTGACGACCTCAGGAACAGAAATGCTGGCTGAGCTGCATTCAGGTTCTTTGTAGGACCTGCTGAAAAGGACCAGTTAAGTGGGTCACCAGGTAGAAACAGATTGCAGCATCAGGTGAGTAAACGTATGAAGGTTCATGGAAGAAGAGACTACTCGATCAGTTCAGAAAGTCCAAGGAACGTGGGAACTAGTAGGAATAATAATAATAATATGGATAGTGATGTTCTCATAGAATCCGAGAGGTGGAAGAACCTGTGGGAGCTCCGGCCACGCCCCTCGTGGACGCCTGTCCATTCCTGGAGACTGCTCAGGCACCACTCTCCCCACTCAGGCCAGGCCTCGTGGAGACCTCAGGCGTGGTGACGCCATGCCCCACCCTGTGTATGTCCTCGCCTTACTGCGACCTCCCTGTGAATGTCCTTATCCTACCATGACCACCCTGTGTGTGTTCATCTTACCACGACCGCCCTGTCCCAGAGTCTGCCTGTCTGCCTTCTCCAGCTAGCCTGTGAACTGCTGGGATGACGAGGATGTTGTGCTCCGCCCTGTCCCACTTCGGAGCACAGCGGCTGATCCGTAGCAGAGCAAATGCGTGGCTGGACGAGGGATCAGCTGGAGGCGGCAAGCAGTGGATGTGGGGGTGAAGGAGAAAGAGGTGGCGATGAGTACTGACAGCAGTTTATTAGCAACAGATGTGCATCAGTGGGAACTGGGAATACAAAGAGGCAGAAAGGCGTCCTGATTCTGGGCCCAGACTCTGGAGACAGACAGACCTGAGTGTGGGCTCCTCTGACACTGGTGATCCTGTGGCTCTGAGCGATGTGCCAAAGCTTTCTGATCCTTGGGTCCTCGTTGTTAAAATGGGTGTATGATAGAGTTGTCATTCATTTAAAGGGTGTGGCATGTTCTTGGCATGTTGCAAAGTGCTGTCGTCATCATCATCATCATCATCATCATCACTGAGTTTGGAAGAGGAAATGATACGTTTTATTTTTCCCTTCTCAAATTTTTGAATTTGAGGTGTCACAGGCAATCAAGTGAAAATAACCAACTCTCTTAGAGGTGGTAGCTGCAGCTGAAGATTTTTGGGACTTCAATGTTCAGGCAGTATTTAAAACCAGGGAGTTACATTTGATTGCCTGGGAGAAGATGTGGAATAAGAAAAACAGAACAGGCCCCTGATGATCTGTTTTTAAGGGGAGGGTGGAAGAGAGGGGTCCCAAGAGGGGAAGCTTTGGAAGAACGAGCTGAGGCAGCCAGAGACCTGGGGACGGAGTGCGTGTTTGAGGGGAGACGGCGCAGAGAAGACAAGAGGGGGCAGGAATGGAAGAGACCATGGGATGCAGCATGTGAAGAGTTGACTGTATTCAGTAATTTTTGGAGAGCAGTTAGGTTCAAAACTAGATTTTCATTTTTTAAAAGCGATTTGAAATAATGTTAAATGTACACGAGAGTTGCACAGGCAGCACAGAGAGCTCCTGTGTGTCCTTCAGCCAGCTACCCAGTGTCAGCCTCTTACATGACCTCAGTACAGCAATTAAATCTAGGGAACGTGTGTTGTTATAGCACTGCCAATCACACACAGCCTCCGTGGTGCCTGCAGCTTTGCCGCTGTAATCCTCTGTGTGTCTTGTGGTCCAGCCCAGGCCCCACCCGCACTGGCTGCCTGGTCCTCTGGTCCTCTGGTCCTCCCAGGCTGGGATGGTTCCTCAGCTGTTTCTTGTCTTTCGTGACCATGACACTGTAAGATGCTGCTCAGGTGTTTGCAGGTTGCCCCCTCTTTGGCTTTGTCTGGTGTGTTCTCATGATGAGACTGAGGATCAAAGTTTGGGGAAGAATAATGCAGATGGGTTATTCTCAGTGCATCAGGCCCGGGGGTGCGTGGTGTGCGTGATTCTTATTACTGCAGGTACCAACCTTGATCACTCGGCTGAAGTGGTGCCTTGTGTGTTTCTCCAATGTGAAGTAATTATTTTCTTCTTTGTAATTCATAAGCATTTGAAGGACATACTTTGAGAGTATGCAGATATCCTGTTTCTCCTTAAACTTCCATGCCCTGATTCTAACATCCATGCGTAATTACTGCCCTGGTGTTCTAATGGTGGTGCTATACCTCCCTATTTCCTTCCACGTTTAGTAATTGGAATTCTTCTGTATGAAGGAATTGTTGCTTCTCTTGTTTATTTACTTGGTTGTTTGTTTATATCCATATGGAGCCACTAATACTTATTTTACTTTTTGGGTTATAATCCATTATTATTATTATTTATTTTGTTACTGAAATTGTTTCAACTTTGACCACCGACACACCTCCTAGTATTTTCTCTGTCACAGCCCTGGATCAACCATTTCTCCAAGGATCTTTGGCTTTTTTGAGAATGGTATTTAGAAACCAAGATGTGGCCTCTTTGTGTGCTTGTTACTACTGGAGCGTTAGTGTTACTAGGCCCAGGCCCTCTCCATGGACATAGCTAAGTGATGCATTTGTGTGTAGTAAGCTAAAAACACATGCATATTCATTTGCGCATCTATGTACAGGTATGGAAACTAGATTTTAATGACTAAACAGGAGGTAAGGGACTAGGGACTGAAACAGACTAATCTTTCCAGAAGTTTGGTGATACTACTGAATAACGTTGTTTTTTCCAGCTTTCTCTGTAATACGATTTTTGCAGTAAATAAATAGAGAACATGTGATTAGAGGAGGCTCTCTGTTGGGGGGACTTTGAAGAAAGAACAAGGCTAAAAAGGGATGTTTAGTTTCTGCAAGAGGTGAGTTACGTCTATAGATAGAAGAAGGGGGTTGCTGAAGAAAGTATAAATCAGTGGAGTAAAGGATGAGAAATGGGAAGGTATGAGAAGATAATTCAGGACAGAGATCGAGCGTTTGACTTGGCAAGCCCAAGCACACCTCTCTGAGACGTGGGAGGGAAGGAGAGGTGAATACAAATGTGGCAGAGCTTTGAAGCTGGACATGAGAGCTGGTTCCCCCTGGAGCCTGTCTCCTGTTCAGTGAGAAGCCAGGCCATGTCCTGAGAGGTGGGGGCCATGAGTGCCAGGATGGAAGGGTCAGGAGAGAGGAGACGTGGCAACCCACCCCCTTCCTCATGTTTACTGCCTGGCATAGTTGGCATTTTCCTTTATGTTGAGGAAAATGCTGCTATGATCTGATTAGCAGGTGCTAAATACCCCAGTTTGTATAAAGTAGGATGGTATCTTTGCAGGGCTAACGAAATGACCAAATCAGGTTTGGGTAAGGCCACCTGGAGATCCGTGTCCTTCAGCTGATGGCAGTCTTCCTGTGCATCCCAGCGATCCACAGAGATGCTTGCAAATTCTCGCATCCCAACAGCGGCGATGCCAGAAATTTCCAGGCTCATATCTACCTGCTCAGCCTCTGGGGTTGGGGTTGGGACACCCCACCTGCCCTTCCAGAGGGTGACTGTCTGCACCTGTCCAGTGTGCCCCCCTGCTGCCTCCTCTGTGCAGTGTCAGAGCTGCTGTGCCTGGATCTGAGGAGGCGCGGTGGGAGGGGAAGGTGCCCACATGACCCTTGTGCTTGCCTTTTCAACTGGAGCACGGGGTGGCACCGTGTTGTTCTGCCCACCCCACCCACCGGGATGCAAACTTCCTGAGGCCAGGGCTTCTTCCTGCCACGCCTTGCCACCACGCCCCTTGCCTCCCCTGGGACATTCTCTTCTTTGTAGTCATCTGTTTGGTGTGTGAGGGATTTTGCGTTTTGTCTTCTGCCCTGTAATTTAAAGGGATAAAACGCTCACGTTTAACTTAAGCCAAAACCCAGTTTCAGTCTTTCCACCAGAAATCCCTGAGATG
The DNA here is from genome assembly GCF_043159975.1 of Macaca nemestrina. Lineage (NCBI taxonomy): Eukaryota > Metazoa > Chordata > Mammalia > Primates > Cercopithecidae > Macaca > Macaca nemestrina. The sequence continues at coordinate 89,714,452 of NC_092141.1, forward strand.
TGGAATTGTGGGAAGCTCCTTGGAGGCTGCTGGGCTGCACTCTGTGGGAAGATGGCCTGCAGGCTTCAGTGGGCTGGGCTCTCCCGGCCATGGCTGCCTTGGTGGCTAACTCAGGCTGCGGCGACAGACTAGTGAGGCAGGTGGACTCTTCCCCGATGTTTAATATAACCTGACAGATAAAGTGGATTTGTAATGAATAAATTATCTAAAACCCATTTCTATTTTTTTGTTTGAAATGAAAACATGGTCTTGAATATGTTTCTTGGAGAGAAAGAAGAGACGCTTTGATTAGGAATTCTCTGTACATTTAGTTTTGGGTCAAGAGGAAACGAAAACCATTGGCCACAAGCTCTTGGGCGTTCCAGGCAGCCTTCAGTGTGTTCAGGGGGCTTCTCCGTTCTCGGCTGGTGGGGTTGGTGCAGCCGGGATGACAGAGGAATATTCCACAGGAGAACGAGGAGTGACTGTACTGTGGACGTTGTTTCTGTCCCTGCAGCCGGGGCTGTGAAGGCTGCAGGCTGCCGTTTGCTGGTTTACAGGGTCATAATTCTGGCCTGGAGCTTGACAAACGACCCAGGACCTCTGAGATGGGAAATGAGGTCTGCATCCCCTGTTCTAATCAGGATTCGCTGTCAAAGGTCATTTTCCACAGTGTGGCTTAATAGAGTTGGTTTTATATTCCCTGAGGGATACGGACTTCCAAATGGTTGCAGTCTCACTAACTGTAATGTATACAGCTCGTGTTTGAAAGGAAATCAGCTCTCCTCCAAGGCAGTGGTTCTCAACCAGGAAAACTTTTCCCCTCAGGGGACACTGGGACATTGGCAGTGTCCAGCGACCTGGAGACTGTCACATCCAGGTATGCGGGGTGGCTCGGTGGTGCTGCGGAGATTGTGTGGTGCACAGGACAGCCCCACAAGGAGCGACCCGGACCCAAATGGCCCTGGTGCTGAGAGGGACAGACGCCGCTCACAGAGAAGCGACCACAGAGACCCGCATCCAAGCAGGCTTCCCAGGGCAGGTGGGGCCGGGAAAGCTGTTCCGTGGCGCAGCATCCCAGTGGCTCTTACGGGGTGAAAGCCCCTCTTAGAACTAAAAGTCCTGAAGCCGAGACCAACTGGGGCCATCCACGGCCCTGTGCCGTGCGCCTCCTGGACGCACACTGGGAGCTGGAGACGGTCCAGCCTCAGCAGGACTGGGCCCTGAGGACCCCGCCTGTAACCTGGCACTGGCTGCCTGCAGATCATGGGGCGTGGAGGGAGAGGCTGCCAGTGCTGTCCTAGTGCAGCAGCACCTCGTGGTCACGACGGATCATCTTTCTGAACTTTGCACCTCAAACATTTAAAATGGAGATTTTGATTTTTGGCAAATGTGGAAAATAGATTTCAGCTCAAAAAGCAGGACCTGAGAACATGGTGTGTTAAAGTGTCTTTCATCTCATGCCACTTTGCAGCCTTGGGACCCTCGGACTTGTACCCAGAAGGCAGTAAAGATGACAGCAGCCCCCGTTTCACTGATGGTGGCTCAGAGGACATTGTGAGATGGCTGGAGGGTCAGGTGGCTGTAGGGTCAGGGCTGGGCAAGTTGTATTCAGATGCTGTTTGCTAAGCCCAGAACATTATAGGAGGTAAATAAATAGCACACAGTGTTCTGGGGGTAGAAAGATGAGCCCATTTTCCAGGCTGCTGCCAAAATCCTTTCTCCTGTCAGCGTGGGAGGTGACCCTGCCCGATTAAAGGATGTCTTTTGGCCCCTCTTTCCCCTGGCAGCAGCATGGAAGTGGGTGGGGGAGGAGAGGAGCACACTTCCTCCCACCCCTCGGGACTTGTGAGCGCAGTCTGCAAGCTCTGACCCCAGGAGGAAGCGTGGTGAAGTGCACTTCTGACCACGTCACGCTCCGAGAACGTGGACGCTGCACCTCTGACCACATCACGCTCCGAGAACGTGGATGCTGCACCTCTGACCACGTCACGCTCCGAGGACGTGGACACTGCAGCTCTGACCATGACCACATCGTGTTCTGAGAATGTGGACACCAGACTTCTGACCATGTCACGCTCCGAGAACGTGGACACTGCATCTCCGACCATGACCACGTCTTGTTGTGAGAACGTGGACGCTGGACTTCTGACCACGTCATGCTCCGAGAACATGGACACTGCACCTCTGACCATATCACGCTCCGAGAACATGGACGCTGCACCTCTGACCACGTCACGCTCCGAGAACGTGGACGCTGCACCTCTGACCACGTCACACTCCGAGAATGTGGACGCTGCACCTCTGACCACATCATGCTCTGGGAACGTGGACGCTGCACCTCTGACCACATCACACTCCGAGAACGTGGATACTGCACCTCTGACCACATCATGCTCCGAGAACGTGGACACTGCACCTGTGACCATGACCACGTCGTGTCCTGAGAACGTGGACTCTGAACTTCTGACTATATCATGCTCCGAGAACGTGGACGCTGCACCTCTGACCACGTCACGCTCCAAGAACGTGGACGCTGCACCTCTGACCATGTCACACTCTGAGAATGTGGACGCTGCACCTCTGATCACATCATGCTCCAAGAACGTGGACACTGCACCTGTGACCATGACCACATCGTGTCCTGAGAACGTGGACTCTGAACTTCTGACTACGTCATGCTCCGAGAATGTGGATGCTGCACCTCTGACCACATCACACTCCGAGAACGTGGATACTGCACCTCTGACCACGTCACGCTCTGAGAACATGGACACTGCACCTCTGACCACGTCACACTCTGAGAATGTGGACGCTGCACCTCTGACCATGTCACACTCTGAGAACGTGGATGCTGCACCTCTGACCACGTCATGCTCCGAGAACGTGGACGCTGCATCTCTGACCATGACCACATCATGTTCTGAGAACGTGGACGCTGGACTTCTGACCACGTCATGCTCCAAGAACGTGGACGCTACACCTCTGACCACATCACGCTCTGAGAACATGGATGCTGCACCTCTGACCACGTCACGCTCCGAGAACGTGGACGCTGCACCTCTGACCACGTCACGCTCCGAGAACGTGGACGCTGCACCTCTGACCACATCACGCTCTGAGAACGTGGACGCTGCACCTCTGACCATGTCGCGCTGGCCAGAATTTGGCTGCGGGACAGACTTCACTGGAAAGGAAACTGGGCAATGTGCTCAGCTACAACTGCTTTAGAAGAGAGATAAAATCAGATATAGACTAGCAGTCTCTACCACACTGGCATTTAGATAATTTGCAGCTTTTCTGCCAGCCAAAACATTTCATGTACAAATGCAAGTATTTCTATAGGATGGATATCTAGAAGTAGTCAGAAGGAATGTGCCTTTAAAATTTTTATAAGTACTTCCCAATTGCCTTCTGTAAAAGCTTCATTAATTTACATTCCCACCATTGATGAATGAGTGCCCTGCATCCTTCAACAATGGGGCATTATTCACATTTTATCCTGCTTTCCAGTTTGCTGGATAAAAATGGAATGGATGAATGGATGGATGGGTGGATGAATGGATGGATGGATGGATGGATGGATGGATGGATGGATGGATGGATGGATGGATGGATCGATAGGTAGATAGATAGATTCTCATTATAATTTGCATTTCTAATCAGGAGCATGAAACTCAGAGTCATTGATGATTCCTCTTTCTTCTGTGAATGGACTGTTTGTGTGTTTTGCCTGTTTGTTGTTGTTTCGTCCCTTTGTTGATCTGCAGCAGAAGTTTATATGAGACACATCTAAAAACTTCCCTGTCATGTACTGTGTACCTCCTTTCTTTAAAATTGCTAGTCACTTATATGTGTCTTTATTAGAATTACAGATTTTTTATCTTACTGTATCAGTCAGTCTCAAGACTTAGTAGGTTTTGTGACTTGCTTAATTAAGGCCTTTCATATGCCAAAATAAATGAAAATTTTTTTGTGCTTTTACATTTAGGTTTTCAGTCCACTCTGATGTGTGTGTGTGTGTGTGTGTGTGTGTGTGTGTGTGTGTGTGTGTGTGTGTGATCTCATATAGCAATACCAAATGGTGGGTTAGAGTTTCCAGCATCACTTATTGAATTGTTAATTCCTTCTTTGCAGATTTAAAATGCTGTCCTCGTTAGAGTTACATGTGTGTCTCTGTTTCTGGGCTCTCTCTTTTCTGTTGATTTTTTGTCTCCCTCACTAATGTCATCCTGTAATTACTGTAGATTTATAGTATCTTTAATATCTGGCAGTGTGAGTCCCTATTCATTATTCTTTATTAATATTTTTTTTACTCTTGTGCTTTTTTTTTTTTCTTCTGTACTCTATAATCATCTTGTGAAATTCCATTAATGGAAAAAACCCAGCAGATATTTTGATTAGGCTTGCACTGACTGTTTGGATTCATTAGGCAAGAACTGACATCTCTCAAATCCTTCAGTGGGTTTATTTACAGAGAGCATTTCCAGGTGTTCTGTTATAGTGCAGTGATTATAAGCAGTCCACCAAACGCAGACAGTTTAACAACATTTTTGGTAGAGTGGGGTCCTGCCCGTGATGCACATGTCTCCACACACCCCGCACACACCTGGGCTGTTGGTATCCTGCCTCATCACGTCTGAGATATGACTTAGGTCTGAGATGTAGCTTATGTCTGAAATGTAACTTTTGTCTGCTGCTTTGCTGTGCACGGACAAAGCTTCTGCAGGCTGCCTCCATGCTATACTTCCCCAGGCTTTGCTTGATCTTCTGGCCTTCTGTCCCTTTCCTCTTGAGTTATGAACAATCCAGGCAGTGCCAGCGGCAGGATGTGTGGCTTAGCTGCTAAGAAACAAGCTCACTTTTGCTGGGAGTTTGATTTTTGCCGATTTCTGGGAATTTGATTTCTGCCACAGCTTCACTACTCACACTCTTGGTGTCCAAGGAAAGGTAAATAATGAATGTGTTCTGTGGAGAATTCCTTAAAAGTGTTAGCTTTGTGTGCGGATTGTAAGTGTTTCTCAGGTGAGATGAGAACATTCTTCTCTGCATTTACAGAATCACTAGTGTCTGTTCAAGGGCTGAACAGTACAGTGTGTTCGGAAAAATGTTTCACTTAGCGGATTAGTGTTAGTAGGTTATTGTTCTGCGATTGAAATACATTTATACAGCCAAACCCACTTATACCCATTAAATATGATCTTTCAAAAGTCATCTCAGTGACAAAGTGCTTATGGGCCTCTCTGAAATTAAAGGGACAGTGGCATGCAAATTGGAGGACCCAACCAACTCTTCAGAGCTCCCCTCCCTTGTAAATGAGGTGTGTGTTGTGTTATATAAACACAGAGATGAGGCAGAGTAAAAGCACAAATGGAGACATGGAGTGATGAGCACATGTGTGAGGCAGCTGTGGATATATGGAGGGAGGCCCCACAGTGGGAACTGAGACAGCTGTGAGACCTATGGAGGGAGGTCCCATGGTGGGAACTGAGACAGCTGTGAGACCTATGGAGGGAGGTCCCAAGGTGGGAAGTGAGACAGCCGTGAGATCCATGGAGGGAGGCCTTGTGGAAACTGAGGCAGCTGTGGATTCATGGAGGGAGGGCCCACAGTGGGAACTGAGACAGCTGTGAGACCCATGGAGGGAGGTCCCATGATGGGAACTGAGACAGCTGTGAGATCCATGGAGGGAGGCCCTGTGGTGGAAACTGAGGCAGCTGTGGATTCATGGAGGAAGGCCCCACGGTGAGAACTGAGACAGCTGTGGATATATGGAGGGAGGCCCTGCGGTGGGAACTGAGACAGCTGTGAGACCCATGGAGGGAGGCCCCGCGGTGGGAACTCAGACAGCTGTGAGACCCATGGAGGGAGGTCCCATGGTGGGAACTGAGATAGCTGTGAGACCTATGGAGGGAGGCCCCACAGTGGGAACTGAGATAGCTGTGAGACCTATGGAGGGAGGTCCCATGGTGGGAACTGAGACAGCTGTGGGTCCATGGAGGGAGGCCCCACAGTGGGAACTGAGACAGCTGTGAGACCTATGGAGGGAGGTCCCGAGGTGGGAAGTGAGACAGCTGTGGGTCCATGGAGGGAGGCCCCATGGTGGGAACTGAGGCAGCTGTGGAGTCCATGGAGGGAGGTCCCACGTTGGGAACTGAGACAGCTGTGGGTCCATGGAGGGAGGTCCCACGGTGGGAACTGGGCTGTGGGGTTCATGCAGGGAGGCCCCGCAGTGGCAACTGAGACAAGTTTAAGGAGTTGACCAGCAGCTGAACCCAGTGGCAGCTGCGGAGGAGCTTGGGGCTCGGGATGATGACTTTGGCAGCCACCTGGTGCGGGCACTACTGGAGTAAAGCAGCATCTGAGGAGATGTGGAGAAGTTCAGTTTGATCGTTTCGGTTTTGGTTTTTGTTTTTGGAGACTGAGTCTCGCTCTGTCACCCAGGCTGGAGTACAATGGTGTAATCTTGGCTCACTGTAACCTCCGCCTCCTGGGTTCAAGTGATTCTCCTGCCTCAGCTTCCCAAGTGGCTGGGTTTACAGGCGCCCTTCACCACGTCTGGCTAATTTTGTATTTTTCGTAGAGTGGGTTTCACCATGTTGGTCAGGCTGGTCTCGAACTCCTGACCTCAGGTGATCCGCCCGCCTCAGCCTCCCAAAGTGCTGGGATTACAGGTGTGAGCCACTGCACCTGGCTGGTTTGCTGTTTTTATCGTTTTGTATAAAGGCTAACTCAGCGTCTCTCCAGCAACCAGGCTCAATGTGTGTGCCTTTTGTGACGTGCAGTACTCACCAGCAGCCCATATTCCCGAGATGCACATGTAACGAGCGCACTTTGTGTGTTTTCTAGAACTACACGCAGTACATCCCTCTGTCCATATATGACCTGCAGACATGGATGGGCAGCCCGTCGATCTTCGTCTATGACTGCTCCAACGCTGGCTTGATCGTCAAGTCCTTCAAGCAGTTCGCACTACAGCGGGAGCAGGAGCTGGAGGTGAGCGCTCTGGTGCTCGGAGAGCGGTGCTGGGTTTGCTTTTGTTTTCCCTGGGGGTGGGGTTTGGGTGGGGAGGTTGGGAGGTGTTGGACATTCTCAGAATGGAACAGGGCTCAGAATGCCAAGGGCAGGATGGCATATTCAATACCGGGAGCTAGCGAGGCACTCAGCACACTTTTATTTTTGAAACATGTTCTGTTACAGCCCAGGCTGGAGTGCGGTGGTACCATCTCTGGGCACTGCAGCGTCTGTCACCTGAGCCCAAGCAATCTTCCCTTCTCAGCCTTCCGAGAGGTTGAGACTACAGGTGCACACGCCATGCCGCCATGCCTAGCTAATTTTTGTAGTTTTTGTAGAGGTGGGGTTTCGCCATGTTTCTCAGGCTGGTTTCAAACTCCTGAGCTCAAGCAATGCATGTGCCTCAGCCTGCAAAGTTCTGGGATTACAGGCTTGAGCCACTGTGCCCAGCCCAGTACAAACTTACAGGCTTATTTTTACATCTCATTTTACTCAATGTCGTTTTTAATCCAAACATCAATTGATAACATTAATAGGGTTGATTTGTGCCCCAACAGTCTCTGCCTCCAAGATAAATGTGAAAATAAAGCAGACACGTTTATTTTAGGAGACGTGGACCCACAGCTTCAGTTCCACGGTCTTCACTTCCACCAGTGCCTTTGTTACTGCCCCAGTTTCTTTTTCTGTTGTGTTAAAAAAAAAAAAAATCCGCGACAACCACTAAGCTAAAATGATAGAAAACAAAGGAAAACAGCTGCCATTGGCGGCTCCCTCTTCAAAAAGCGGAGAGCTTCTGCACCGCGCTGATAATGAAGAGACGTTTTGCTTAGTTGTTTTAATTAATATTTGATGTTTGAATTAAACAGTGAATTCTTAGGACAAATTGAAGAGGCAGTTTCAATTAAGAGGCCTCCATCTTGTGGCCTACACAAGAGTGTCAGAATGAAACATTTTGCAGCCTCAAGGGGGTCATGAGTTCTGACTGGTTGCAGTATAAGAAATTCTCAATTTAGGAGCAAACATGGTCTTGAGTATGTTTCCTCAAGCCTTTTTGAGTATTTTCCATTTTAATGTATTATGTTTTCACATTTCATCAGAGGAAAGTGCTGAAACAATCGGCAACAAAATTTGAAATTCTGTTTGGTAGACTTTCATGTTAATGTGTGTAGAGTTGAATATTTTATATTTGTTAAGTCTTTATGTGAGACACTGCAAAAGAGTGATAAGTATAATGTGCTTTGTCCATGAAAAAGGGTCCACATGCAACACGTTTGTTTGTTTTCTGTGATGAGGGAAAGAAAGATCAAGGTTTGTATGATCAAATTTTTTCCCTTGCTTTTAGGCATTTCATCTTGGTTTACCCAGGGGATAGGTTATCTAATAAGCATTAAGGAACTCAAAGCATTGAGGGGTAACTTATTTTTCCTTGCATCAAGTAATAAATATTGCAAAAAAAAAGAGGCAGATTTTTACATTTATAATATGTAAATAAAAATGCCACAGAATCCTTCCTGAGTTCACCAGATTTATGGGCTGTAGAGTGGCTAAGGGAAAGACCAATCCATCAGCCTTAGTTAATTAAAACATGTTAAATGGAGACCCGCTCCCCTTTCAGCAGAAGACCAGCACCTCCAGCTCATGCATAATATCAAATGTTTGCATCCCAGCGCTCTGAGCATGTGCTCCGGCAGTACCGTGTGTGCTCACTGTATGTTGCCAGGGATTAATCAGCCTAAGACACTGTTCATTTCATCAAGTGTAACAGAAAAGATTCCCATGCATCTTTTTTTAGGGAAAAAAAAAATGTTTAATTGACTCATTCTACACGAAAGAGATCAGATGAAAAATATGTTAACTGAGTTGGCAAATAGATGGCAAGGCAATGCGATACCGTATGTCTTTAATTAGCTCTGATTTTTATCTTCGTTCTTTAATTACAATGTAGATCAGTCTTGTGTGTTTCTATTACACTTACTATTATTGGTTATTGTTCACTTGGTCTCTTACATAAACAGTGGAAATTAAAATGGTAAAATTAGCTCCTAACTAATATCTTAATGTTCATTTAGTCATTTTACTATCTGCTGGAGAAACAGCAGTCCTGTGCAGCCTGTTAGGGTTTTTCTTTTAAAATATTTTTTGCCTCTTTACAGCTGGTCAAATTTTTTGTAAATTTACAATATGTTTTAATACTTTTATTGTATGACATGTGAGCTGAAAGAAATTGACAGGTGAATGATTTGTTCTAGTGTTAAAGAATTGATTAAATGTAATGCAAGAAAATGGTTATTTGAACCAGAAAGCCTCCAAATAATAAACATTAACACAAACATGAGTGACATAAATGTTAAGAGATGATGATCAGCTTTCATATTCTTAGTGGCACAGTGCTTGTCCTGGGACCAGGAGGTTTATTTATTGTGTGCTTCTCTCTCAGGAGTGCCGTAGCTAGAGTAGAAGACGACTTCATCAAAGCACAGATACAGTGTTGCACACACATCAGACCATCAGAGCCAGAAAACTGCGTCTCCGTCACTCAGTAATCCCGCTTCTATTTGTCATTGTGTCATATTTCTTTGTAATTTAAAAATTAAGGATACTATTCAAGTCTCTCCGCTTTCAGTCTTCTTTTATAAATATTTATTTTTACCAAATTAGCATATGCCATGGTTTGAAAAATAATACAGAAGGTTTATGATGAATAAAATAGTTCCCGGCCCCACACTTTCTCTGCTGAGAATCTGTGACCAAAGGCACTTCCTTTCCCTGTTTCCATTTCTAGTTCTTCCGACGGGTGCCTCCTTCTCTGTAGATGACATGCTGAGACCACTGCTTCTTGATTCGTCGATTTGAGGTTATCTGTGGGCTTTCTCTTAGGGTACAAACCAAGAACAGAGCTGCCATTAAGTCCTGTTTAAAGAATGGAGAAACGATGTGGAAGCCTGTTAGCAAAGAAGTCGATTCCATGTAGATTACATGCTGGTTTAAATTCCTATGTGTTGTTTGTATTCAATAGTGAATTCTAAAGAGAAAATTCTAGATTGAAGAGGCTGCGTCACTCACGACACCTTCTTGCTTTCCCTCTTATTCCCTCTGTTGGGTGTCTCTATACTTTGTAACCTTTGCGGTTTTAAGTAATATCCTTATGCTTATATTTCTGGTTTTATCAGTAATGGGTCATTTATTCCATTTTCAAGGCTCTTAGCTTCCTTGTACTTTCTTCTCCCTTTTTTTTTTTTTGAGACGGAGTCTCGCGCTGTGTCACCCAGGCTGGAGTGCAGTGGCGCGATCTCGGCTCACTGCAAGCTCCGCCTCCCAGGTTCACGCCATTCTCCTGCCTCAGCCTTCCGAGTAGCTGGGACTACAGGCGCCCGCCACCACGCCCGGCTAGTTTTTTGTATTTTTAGTAGAGACGGGGTTTCACCATGTTAGCCAGGATGGTCTCGATCTCCTGACCTCGTGATCCACCCGCCTCGGCCTCCCAAAGTGCTGGGATTACAGGCTTGAGCCACCGCGCCCGGCCTTTTTTTTTTTTTTTTAACAGCTTCTGTTATCTGCACTTTTTGCGATTGTCTGTCGTTCTCTGACCACGATTAACACCTCTGTGCTTGAGTGGAGATTGATTCTATAGGAAGACAAGCATTAAACCTTGTTACCTGATTATGGCCACATAAATATTGCTCACTTAGTGGCTAAATAGAGTAGAGTACTGTGATCTCCATTTTTATAACTGTTTTTGTTTGTTTGCTTGCTTTTCCTGGACATTTCCTATTTTCTTCTTGAATTACCTACCGTTACCACTTCCACCACTGATAGATCCGTAAGGAGAGCGGCAGAGCACAGAAGGCGCCCTCTCCCCTCGTGTCTTCCAAGCTCTCCTGCCTCGCTCATCCGATGGTGCCTGTGGCCTCCTCCCCAGCGTCAGCTGGCTCCCCTTTGTAACTCTCCGGGATCCATCCCTGTGTCTAGATCCCACTACTTCCCCTCTCGATCTTCTCCGTTGTTCTCCTAGAGGAAATCCTCAAGCACCACCCTAAGAAAGGATGTTTGGCAGTCTGAGACCGTCCATATTTGAAGCAGTGGAAGTAATGAAAAATCTCATTACTGGGTTTTAGACAAATAGCAGTTTGTCTTTTTCACTAATAAGGTCTCTGAGGCAAATGATTGACTTTTCAGCAGTGCCCCTGGAGACTAGGCATCCTTGGCCGGCTGGCTTATCCTCATGGTTGCAATATGCCCACCACATCTGCAGGTGTTCCATCTGCTTGGGAGGCAAGAGAAAATGGGGAAGGGGCAGTGCTGGCCACAGCTGTCTCTTTTATAAGGAAAGAACAGCCCACCCTCTGTGTCTGTGGCTTCCATATCCTTGGAGTCAACTAACTGTGGCTCCAAGACATTCAGAAAAAAAAAATATTGCACTGTACTGAACATGTACACTTTTTCTCACCATTATTCCCTAAACAGTACAGTGTAACAACTGTGTTTACAGCATTCACATTGTAGTAGATGTTATAGGTAATCTAGAGATGATTTGAAGTACACCAAAGTCTGTGTGTAGGTTACATGCAAGCACCACACCATTTGTTATCTGTGTGTTGGCAGATTTTGGCATCTGTGGGGGTCTAGGAACCAATACCCTAGGGATATTGAGGGATGACTGCAACAAGCCGACTTCGGTTTAGACGAAGTTGGCCAGAGCCAGGTCACGCAGCACCCCAGCTGTGGTTGAGGGGTGGCTAAAGGGAGTGGACTTAGGGGTGTCTGTGAGATGATCTGATGAGGACCATCAGCCACATTGCCTGGGTAATGTCATCATTCTAACTACATCCATTATCCATAGTGTAGATATCGAATGTGAGGCAATTTTCAGTCTTCCAATGGTAGCATTATTACTATTTGCAGTGGATGAGTAGATTTCTTGATAAGTCTGCCACCTCCATCCAGATAAATGCCATAAGAGGAATATTTATAGTCATCGTACACAGTATATGTATTGACCGAGTTAGAGAGAAAAAAGAATTCAAATGTTTTTGTAACAACTTTTATCTTGGATACTAAATCCTTAGCCTATAAACTAGAAAGGAAGGTGAAGTCTTAAAGACACAGATGCTCTTGGAAACAGAGCCCATGAAGTCTTGTCCATCAGTTTCTTCTAGTGGATATTTCTCAAGGGCAGTCACAACTCACCATCACTGAAGACGGCAGTCAAGCCCGGAGTGAAATCTAGGTGAGTTTCTCTTCTTTCTAATGGGAGGCCAGTAGCGAATTCGGTTGGTGGTAAAGACAATAATGCCTTTCTTCTGCTGGGACAGCATAGGCTTGACTGCTCCAGTAAGTCTTGTTCTGCATGTAGCCATCTTCATTTGGTTTGGGACTGGAGCACAGGCAAGTTCTTGGTGGGAGCCATGAAAATAGCCTGAGAATGACTTCTGGAGAACAGATTGCTATGTGTCAGAAGAGTCTTGTATGAAAGTTCAGCCCTGGCTGGTGCAGTGGCTCATGCCTGTAATCCCAGCACTTTGGAAGGCCGAGGTGGGCAGATGGCTTGAGTCCAGGAGTTCAAGACCAGCCTGGGCAGCATAGCAAAACCCCATCTCTACAAAAAATACAAAAGTTAGCCAGCTGTAGTGACGTGCACGTGTCATCCCAGCTACTCTGGAGACCAAGGTGGAAGGGTCACTTGAGCTCAGAGTTGGAGGCTGCAGGGAGCCGTGATTGTGCCATTGCACTTCAGCCCGGGCAATAGCGTGAGACCCCCATCTCTTTAAAAAAAAAAAAAAAAAAAAAAGTTCAGCCCGTGGATCACGGGCACAATTCACTTCTCCACTCTTCCCCCATACTCTACAAGGCTTTTCTCAGGATGCTTCCGAGTAAATCATGTTTGTGTGGTGTCTCTAAACACGATTGTGTGGTCCAGTCCAGTCACCTCTAGCAGTACACTCCCAAAGCACAGAAACCTGTCAAACGGTCACTCACTGCCACGGCGAGAAGCTTGCTTGGGTCCGCAGCATCCTTGAAGCTGCAGTGACTTAACTGCCGCCCCCCCCACCCCCCCACCAATGTGAAAACCGATAGATGATACATTGGCTTCCTGCATTGATCCCTGTAACTAAATTTTATGTCAAATAAATATTGTAATTCTGCCAAAAATGACTAACGTCTAGAATCTTCAAGTTTCCTCAAAAATATTAAATGCGTGTCTCACAGAACTAAGGTACTCATGTTCTGAAATCTTTGTCATTCCTTTGCTACTCCTGTAGATGGGCACACTGCATGCCTGGCATGGAATCCTGCAGCAAAAGGCAATTCTCAGGCTGAAGGTTGTGATTGTAGTGATTGCTGAATACCATCAGTTAGTTCTTTGGGTACCTCTCAACAGGTGTGTTTCTTGATCACCGTTTCCTAAATTGGAATTTGTGTGTGTGAGTTTGCAAATCTTCTCCACGGACTTGCCGTTGTCATGGCATCTGTGATTCAGAGGAGGGATCTGCAGTGCCAATTCCACGGGAGCTCAGGCTCGCCTGTGTTTCTCTTTCAAACAGTGATTTTCATAAGTGCTTCCCCTGTAATCTCATAGTTGGTCGTTTGTAGGCAATAGGGACACGAACTGTCGTCTGTTATGTCACAACTGTATTAAGTGTCAAGTGATACTAATTTTTAGGTTTTAAAAAGATGCTTTCCTCTTTTCTAAGTTATCTCTGTTTCCTCCAGCATAATTTTTTTTTCCTTCGGTTAATTTTGATTATTCTCTCTCATACTAGAGGTGTGTGATGATTTTATTGTTTCTCATATTTAAGAATGAAGAGAAGCTGCCCATGACTGCGGGTCTGTGTCAGGAGGCGTTGGCCAGAGGGCTTTGCTCGATGGGAAGTAGGGGATGCTGTCTGCTGCTCTGGGGACTCACTGACGCCCCCACGCTGAGGTCTTTATTTCTCTGGGGTCTAAACGACCATACTAGCTGCCTTTAATTTTCTCCAGATACGTCAGTAACTCTCTTTAGAGGAAAAAAACTCCACCACCACCCTGAGTGCTTTCTGGGGAGGGTGGTGGTGGAGGATCATTGCAGGACCCCTGGCTTCAGGCATGCAGGTGAGACGTTGGCTGTCCTGATGGCAGGTCTTCAGGTAACCCATGCCTTCCAGCCCACACCATTCCAGGCTTGGGCACAGGGGCCGCCTTCCCACTTCCCTTCTCTGCATGCATTCTAGACACTTTTAATTCTTCTTTTTAACAAAAGTTGGCCAAAGTCAGTTTACATACCTTATGGTTTATTTATAGTAAGCTGTAAGAACCCATACTTGTGAAGGTTTTCAAAACATTAGAATATCTGCTCCCTGGTGTTAAGAGATGTGTAATGTAGTTGAAGCACATATATTCATTCTTTCTCTCTCTGTCTCTCTCTCTCTCTCTCACACACACACACACACACACACTCACATACTCCATCACCACCACCACCACCACCACAACAACCGAAGAGAAGCATTTTTCATTTAGCAGAAATGCTGCCATTTCCACTGTCTATGGCAGAAGGGGAGTTCATCCAAAACATACAGTAGAAACCCCTTTAATTGGAATCCACAGAACGACCATCCCCAAAGCACCGCTGGGAAGAATGAAGCCACTGTGAGAGGTTAAGAGGATAGTGGGGCAGGGCTGGCGCTTGGAGTGGACTGGTAAGCTGACTTCCCAATCAGAAAGGAAATAGGTCACAGGAAAAGTGGGGGGAAACACAGGCCCAGAGAAGATGAGGTCCACGCCTGCCAGTGGGTGCTGGGAGGGCAGCCCTGCAGGGAGCAGGCAGCAGGAGCTACCCAGCCTGGTCCCATGTACCTGGCAGGCCTCGGGCTGTGGACACCCTCGCCTTTGGTTTGTGTGACGTCTCACAGTTGGTGGGACATTTGTGCCGTTTCATCCATCTTCAGTCTGCACAGCTGAGCTAAATGTGACCGCCAAAGCTTTTGCTGCTTCTCTGTGCCCATGCACCATCCCTTTCTGTGGTTTGCATGGGGAGATAAAGGTCTTTTCTGTTGGCACCTTTCACAACTCCCAGTCCTAGAATTTGGAGGCTTCAGTAAAAAGAAAAGTGATTTCTCTGCATAAAAGATTTAAGAACCTTTACTGCTGATGATCTTAAATGAAATTCACAGACACAGCAAAGCGTATCATTAGCACAGACAACTTCCAGAGCACAACTGAAGTTCTCTTTTCTTCACAAATGCTTTCCCGAGCCTGAAATCTTCCTCGGCTGACCTGATACAGCAATCTCCTACACAGCGGCCTTGACAATTATGCGTTGTCTTGTAGCCTCTCTTCTATTGTTGTCAGCTTACTTTACATCTGTTATGTAAACCTGTCAGGAATGCCTCATGTTAAATTGATGCTCAGGAAGGATCTGTAGATTTGACTTGATAAATACATATTTGAATAAACTACCTTTAGTTGTCTTCTTTAGATGTATCTGTGATGCATTAAATATATTTGATCTTTAATTGATTTGTGTGAAATGTGACAAGAAACAAAGAAAACTTGATGAGCCTTAATTCATGAATACAATATACTATTTGCACTTGTCACAAAACTGGGAGCTTTCCCCAAATTCTTGGAGTTTAACCTTTTTTTTTCCCCCTAATTTCATCTATTTAAAAGTATTATCTGAAATTGCTTGATATTCTGATCACAGATGATGGCCAGCACTATGAGATGTAGAATGGGGCACTGTGATCCCAGCAGGATCCATCTGCCTGGCCCTGCTTGCTGTCGCAGGAACACTTCTGCGCCCAACACCGAGGCCGAGGGGGCTCACCCTGCCCCGACACTGAGGCCGAGGGGGCTCACCCTGCCCCGACACTGAGGCCGAGGGGGCTCACCCTGCCCCGACACTGAGGCCGAGGGGGCTCACCCTGCCCCGACACTGAGGCCGAGGGGGCTCACCCTGCCCCGACACTGAGGCCGAGGGGGCTCCCCCTGCCCCGACACTGAGGCCGAGGGGGCTCAACCTGCCCCGACACTGAGGCCGAGGGGGCTCACCCTGCCCCGACACTGAGGCCGAGGGGGCTCACCCTGCCCCGACACTGAGGCCGAGGGGGCTCACCCTGCCCCGACACTGAGGCAGATGTCTTTCACAAGGGATCCTGGTGGCACAAGGCAGTGGAGTTTCTGGCTGAAGGTGGAGCCTCATGAGAGGAGAGGGGCAAATGGGAAGTAAGTGCTTTCACTGAACACTGAGGTCAGAAACACGGAAGAGGTGTTCATTCTCCCCCATCCTCTGCAGCATCACACGATAAGCCTGTTTGCTCAGAAGGCAAGGGCAGGAAACAGGCGTAGAGATCAGAAAAGAAGAAGTTAGACCATCTTTTCTTGAAGATGAAGTGATCACCCGTGTTGAAATGTCAGCCGTAAGTATCACCGTGGGATTTACAAAACACTCCATCCAACAGCAGCCAATACACACATTTTTCCAATGTCCGTGGAACATTCATCAAGTTCGGTCATAAAATAAACCTCAACAAGTTTTAAACAACACAGAATGTGTTCTTTAACCCCAAGAGAATCAACTACATGTCAATAAACACAAGAGAAAAATCTATGAAAAAAATTAAACAACGTATTTCTAAATAATGGATCAGAAACCTCAAGGGAAATTTTAAAAAAATACATAGAATTAGATGAAAATAGAATATACAACATATCTGTATTTATAGGATGCAGATAAAGCAGTATTGAAAGAGAAATTTATAGCACTAAAATGCTTATGTTAGAAAAGAGGAAAGATTTCAAATTATTAATATAAATTCCTGCCTCAAGATATTGGAAGAGTAACCGAAAACAGTCAGAAGAAAGGAAATGATAAAGAGCAGAAATCATTGAAATTGAAAACAGAAAAACAATGGAGAAATATCAAAAGCTGATTCTCAGAAAAAATCAATAAAATGGATACATTCCTAGCAATACTAACAAAATAGAATCAAGAGGGAGATGGGAAAATCTCTATAGATCCTGCAGCCATTCAAAGAATAATGAACTTTACACTCTTAAATTCAGCAACTTAGAGGAAACGGACCAATTCCTCGAAAATCCCCAGCTACCAAAATTCAACCAATTGACTGTTCTGAGTATTATCTGTTCAGCATTAGATAATCTGAATAATCCTAGAATCATGAAAGAAATTGAATTTGTTGTTTGATTCTAATTGTCTGAAACATAAATCTCCAGGCATACATGATTTCACTGGAGACTGTTGCCAAACATTTAAAAAGAACAAGCACTTCCAGAAGATAGAAGGGTTGGGAACACATTTCAATTCATTTTATGAGGCTATTATTATCCTAATGCCAAAACCAGACACACCGTTCACAAAGAAAATAAAGAACAGCAAACCAATATCTGTCACAAACTTAGATGCCGAAATCCTCAAACACGATAATAGCAAATCAGTTCTAGCAATTTATAAAAGGAATTATATACTGTGACTTAGTGGGAATTTTTTACAGCTGTAGAAGTCTAGCTTAGTGTTTAAAAATTAATTAATGTACTTCGTACCAACAGACTAAAGATGAAAAATCATATGATCCTATCAAATGATGCAGAAAACTCTTTCAACAAAACACAACACTTATTCATGAGAGAGAGAGAAAAAAAAAAACTTGCAGTAAACTAAGAATAGAGAAGAACTTCAATTAGATTTTTAAAAAAAATCTGTAAAAACCTACAGCCGTCCTTTTACTTACCGGTAAAAGATTGAATATTTCCCCCTTAAGATTGGAAGCAAGGCAAGGATATCCATTCTTATCACTGTTATTCAATAGAAATACTGGAGGTTCTAGCCAGTGCAATAAGACAAGAAAAAGACATCACTGATTATCAGGGAAATGCAAATCAAAACTACAGTGAGGTGCTACTTCATGCCACTAGGGTGGCAGCAATGAAACAGATGGGTAATAACAAGTGTTGGTGAGGATGTTGAGAGATTGGAATCCTTGCACACTGCTGGTGGGAATGTAAAATGGTACGGTGCTTCAGAAAATAGTCTGGCAAGGTTCTCAAGATGTGAAACTGAAGGTTAGCCCGTGACCCAGCAGGAGAGGGGCGTGCACTGTAGAATAGCGCTTGGCCCATGCTAGGCACTCAGCTGACCCCTGCTGGCTTGGCTAATGAGCAGTCTAACAAGTCTCCTCCCTGGCAGTGTGGGGCCTCCGAGTGGAGGGTGGTGCTGGTGTGGGGGCTCCGAGTGGAGGGTGGTGCTGGTGTGGGAGCCATCCAGGTGGAGGGCAGTGCAGGAGGCCGTGGCAGGCGGTGGCAGTGCTTGGACTAAGGTGGTAGATGTTGGCAAGGCAAATGTTTGCATCAGGGGTTCATTGTGAAGGATGAGTGATTTGCACAAGTGAAGGATGAAGATTAGATGGAGGACGCAAGCAAAAGAAGTTAAAGGCAACGCCAGTGTTTTTGGCCTGGGTGGAATGGAGCGGCTGTCTCCTGAGCCAGGAGGACCATGAGGCTGGAGGTTGGATGGAGGTCTTGGGGTGTAGGACACAAGAGCTCTGCTCAGGCAGTGTGGGGTGTGAGGTCCCATCAGAGATGTTTGTTCAGCATCTCCTGTAAATTAGGAAGGGTGACAGGGCATACAGCAGCACACAAGTGGACAAACCCTGGCTGTACTTTCCTGAGAATGCATCAGAAGGTGGTCGATGTCATCCTGGAACAGACAATAACTGAAGCCACGGGGTGGTGACGAGCCCCCATGTGGTTCGTGTGGCTGGAGAGGAGAGGCCGGTCGAGGCCTGTGCTCGGTGGTGTGTGTAGTGTCTGGTAAATGGAGAGGCACTGACAGACCAGACCAGAGAAGTAGCCGGGGAGTTGGAGGGAAACCAGGACTCATGGCCTCAGGAAGTCAGGAAAAGCCTCAGGAAAGCCTTCTAGAAGTAGGGACCGTTCGCTGATTGCTGTGCTGCTGAGCGGCTCACACGATGAGGACTGAGGATGGACTGTTGCGTTTGTGGACACAGGGCCATAGCTGGACTTAACAAAAGCAGTTTCAGCGCAGGGTGGTGGGCTCTCATGTGATTCTCAACTATCCAAGCGAGGGTGGGCGATGCCGTGTGGAAGCTCCTGAGGGTGGTTGGTTTTCTTTACATGGACGTTATGAGAGCCTGTGTTTGTGCTAATGGGAGTAACCTGGCAGAGAGGGAGAAGCTGATGTGTGGGAGGGAGAGAGAGCTCATGAGGGTGGCCCTTAAGTAGGTGTGAAGGGAGCAGGATCCAGTACACGAGGGGAGGAGCTGGCTGGAGGAGGAGCGTGGATGGTGCTCATTTCGCAGAGGGATGGCAGCACATGCGCACAGAGGCCAGGTTTGGAGGAAGGGTGAAGACACACAGCACAATCGAGTACAGGAGGAGCAGGTACACACACATACACACACGTATATAAGCACATGCACATACAGGCATGTACACATACACATGCATGTAGACAACATGCACACATGTACACGTATACTCACATTTACATATATGTACACACAGACATATATGCATATAGACATGCATAGATGCCACACACATGTGTGCATATTGTACACACATATACACATACATGTCCACACATATACATGTACACACATGCACATACACATACAGTTGTATACACAGACACACAGACACACACATATACATGCATGCACACACATAGACATGCACACGTGCACAGACACATGCACACATACATGCGCATATACACACACACTTATACACATATATACATGCCCACCTATACATACATAAATATACACACATATACATGCACACAGAAACATGGACATATACACACATGCACACATATATACACAGGTACATGCTCATACAGACAGACGTGCACATCTACACATTCACCTATATACACACGGAGTCCTATATACTCACATACATACATACACATGTATATACATGTATATACCTAAACACATACACACACATGCACATACTGCTTTTGGTGCCATGCCGCAGCATATTCCTAGTGCTTCACATATGTTCCTTTCTAATTGGTGTTTGTTTTGGAAGGTGGAGTGAGTACGTGTGTCTGGATCCGGCCTTATTAGATTGTCCTTTGCGCGCTGGGAATAACACCCACTTTCTGCTCAGCTCTTCCTAGTTTCTCCAGCTTTCCCTCTCCTCCTTGTTAACAGAATTGGAACCCTTCCTGTCTTCCTGTCTCTCTCCTGAAATTAGCCAAGGCTCTCTCTCTTATGACTCAGTTCATTAGAGTTAAGTAAGCAGAAACACAGCAGCTGATGATGAACGAAATGTTTCCGGGGGTGAAGGCACCCATCTGGCAGGGGGCAGAGCCCTCTTGCAGGTTCTGCCATGCAGAGAAGAAGCCACAAGGACCGAGGGTGGCCAGAAGGAGATGTCTGACCTGAGCTGTAGAACATAAGAAGTTGGCAGCATAAGACAGGTAGGAAAGGCATGTCAGTGACAGAGGCAGGAGGAGAGGCTAGGACACGTGATCCACTTGTGTAAGGAGCTCCAGCAGTGTGCCCGGAGTGCCGGGCATTGCCAGGTCTGGAAGAGGTCATCAGTTTTTGGGAAAGGTGTCTGCGTGGGCTAGAAATCATGGAACAAATTATAAAGCCAGTAGTACTTTAAACCCAGATGCTGCTTTTATAACTCACTTTGCTACTTTGCCCTTGGCAGCAAGGGTTGGGGGCACAGCCCTGGCTATTAGCACAGCCCTGGTTACTAGCACAGCCCTGGCTACTAACACAGCCCTGGTTACCATCAGAGCCCTGGCTGCTAGCACAGTCCTGGTTACTAGCACAGTCCTGGCTACTAGCCACCTCTGCTAGAGACTACCCGAAGAATATGCCATGAGTTAGCTCTTTCTCCCCCTCCTGCCACTGGTCAGCTAAGCCTTCCTCCTGAAAATCTCTTGTTGACAGAGAGGGTGCAGAATTTCCAGTATCTCCTTTAGTCGACTATAAGAGATATTAGCGTAATTTCTAGTTGACCATCTTCACAGAGTTTTAGAATGATCACAGAGCATTTAGAAGCTGTTGAGTTGCTAATAGCTAAGTGACTTTGAAATAATGAATGCTTCATTTGGGGGAAACTCAGGGTAATTGTGACAAACTGTTGTTATGAAGGGGCTCTAGCTGGGCTTGGAAGGGCAGGCTTGAGGCTTCTCCACGTCCTTGGAAGTCTTCATCCACCAGAAGGAGCTCCTTCTGCTCTCTCAGCCTGGATGTGATAGTTGCCAGCAATAGGCACAACTTGGTTTTTAAATTAAAATCTAATATTTGATATACATAATTATATCAATGCTATATTAAAAATATGACTTCTGCTTTGCATCTGCTGTTTTTGGTACACTGTGTGTCACATGAGAGATGCCACATTAATATCTTTGACTATTAATAGAGTTGGATAAGTAATACACTGACTCCTTTAGCAGCCTCAGCCTTTCTTTGAACTTTGCAAAGATGGCCATTGTAATTAGGTATTGTTGAATTGAGAATAAAAGTTACTTTAAGGCAGAACTAAAAGTGTTACTGAGGAGGTGTTATTTTCAGAAAATACTTGGTAAAGACTCCTCTGGAGTTATTAGTACCGTAGCTCATTATAAAGACGCCTCTTGGGCCGGGCGCGGTGGCTCAAGCCTGTAATCCCAGCACTTTGGGAGGCCGAGACGGGCGGATCACTAGGTCAGGAGATCGAGACCATCCCGGCTAACACGGTGAAACCCCGTCTCTACTAAAAAATACAAAAAACTAGCCGGGCGAGGTGACAGGCGCCTGTAGTCCCAGCTGCTCGGGAGGCTGAGGCAGGAGAATGGCGTGAACCCGGGAGGCGGAGCTTGCAGTGAGCTGAGATCCGGCCACCGCACTCCAGCCTGGGCGGCAGAGCGAGACTCCGTCTCAAAAAAAAAGAAAAAAGAAAAGAAAAAAAAAAAAAAAAGGATGCCTCTTATATGGATTTGAGAAGGGAAAGAAGCAGCCCAGTGTTAATGTTTTATTTAGAAAATGTGAGGCCGGGCGCGGTGGCTCATGCCTGTAATCCCAGCTCTTTGGGAGGCCGAGGTGGGCGGATCACCTGAGGTTGGGAGTTTGAGACCAGCCTGGCCAACATTGGTGAAACCCAGTCTCTACTAAAAATACAAAATTAGCCTGATGTGGTGGCTCATGCCTGTAATCCCAGCTACTTGAGAGGCAGGAGAATCGCTTGAACCCAGGTGGTGGAGGTTGCAGTGAGCTGAGATCATGCCATTGCACTTCAGCCTGGGCGACAAGAGCAAAACTCCATCTCAAAAAAAAAACAACACAAAGTGCCATGCAGGTGGTCCCCACTGCCCCCACAGCAGTGCTTTCTGCAGGGAGTGGATGGCAGGCCTGGGGTGAGCTGCCCGCTTGCTGTGGGGACGATGCAGCAGATGTCTTTTTTGGATCTGGTTGCTGTGTATCGCATCGCAAGACTTTTCTGGACCTTCCCAATCCTCCGGAAGACTCTGGAGAGCATTTAAAGATGAGAATCTTTCTTGTGTTTGAGTCCCCGGGTTCCCCAGGAGAAACCCCTTTGGGTGCACTTCAGCCTGGGCTTGCTCTTCAGGAAAACCGTGGCTCCGGGCTGGAACTGGTCACTTTTAGGCCTGGGCACTGTTCACAAGCTTGGCCGATCCCAAGTACTCAGCCTTACACGCAGGCCTGCTTCTGAAAGATCGTTTCAGTTACAGGGTCAATATCTTAGATAAATGCAAAACCAAAACAATGTATAGGAAATAACTCATCTGTTCAAATAGTTTTTTTTTTTCCCCTTGGGTTAGCCACCCTTAGAAGAATGTTCATTGGCAGAACACTTTGGCTTGAATATCAGGATGTTTTTTAGAAATGCTATTGGTTTTGGCCAGGCGCAGTGGCTCAGGCCTGTAACCCCAGAACTTGGGGAGGCTGAGGCAGGCGACTCACTTGAGGTCAGGAATTCGAGACCAGCCTGGCCAACATGGCGAAACCTGTCTCTACTAAAATACAAAAATTAGCCGGGTGTGGTGGCACGCACCTGTGATCCCAGCTACTCAGGAGGCTGAGGCAGGCAAATCGCTTGAACCCGGAGGTGGAGGTTGCAGTGAGCCGAGATTGTGCCGCTGCACTCTAGCCTAGGCGACAAAGCAAGACTCCCTCTCAAAAAAAAAAAAGTGTGTATATATACACACACACACACACATATATGTAATATATGTATTACTGGTTCTAATACCCCTAAAGCAAAGAACTCTTCCATGCACCCAGTAGTGTGGTGGGAAAGAAGGAATTCAGCATGCTTCCGCCTGGGCCTGGCGGACAGGTGCCAGGTGAGTGGAGCACTGTCATTGCCTGTCACCTGCTCTTGGAACCTCTGCAGTGAAAGGGCATGACGTCTTGTCTATACATCAGTGTGCTTTGGGGCGCTTCTTAAGTAGGTGGGGTTTCTGTCAGTGATCACACTGAATCGGGAAGTGGAGTTTCTAGTAGACATTTTTGCAATAAAGCTCTTTCTACATCTACCTGTCCGACTGCTCACTTGGCAACCACAGAATGTTTCCAGTGTCTGGTGTGCTTCAGGAGGCATTAGGCCAAGCGCCCGTGCATCTCAGGGTGCAGACTGAGATAGGCACAGCAGACGCAAGCCCAGCAGCGTCTGGACCACGGGAGCTTTGCCTCTCCACCAGACAAGACACAGACTTCTTGGTCCCTAAGGAAGTCCCCTTCAAACCTGCAGAGTTCTCATGTGGCTCCTGCACACTGGAGACTCGCCCCACCACCCCGTGCCTTCCTGTGTTCTAGTGCTGACTTGGAAGAAAGGTGGTGTTGGTAGGAAAAGTGTTATATTTCAGAAGCTTGGCACAAATGGTTGGCAGCACTGGAGGGGCTGCAGTGTTTAGAGGCTGTGGCGAGAGGACCTGTTGGATGGAGAGACTGCAGTGTTTGTTTAGAGGTTGTGGCGGGAGGACCTGTTGGATAGAGGGACTGCAGTGTTTGTTTAGAGGTTGTGGCGGGAGGACCTGTTGGATAGAGGGACTGCAGTGTTTGTTTAGAGGTTGTGGCGGGAGGACCTGTTGGATGGAGGGACTGCAGTGTTTGTTTAGACGTTGTGGCGGGAGGACCTGTTGGATGGAGGGACTGTAGCGTTTGTTTAGAGGTTGTGGCGGGAGGACCTGTTGGATGGAGGGACTGCAGTGTTTGTTTAGAGGTTGTGGCGGGAGGACCTGTTGGATGGAGGGACTGCAGCGTTTGTTTAGACATTGTGGCGGGAGGACCTGTTGGATGGAGGGACTGTAGCGTTTGTTTAGAGGCTGTGGCGGGAGGACCTGTTGGATGGAGGGACTGCAGTGTTTGTTTAGAGGCTGTGGCGGGAGGACCTGTTGGATGGAGGGACTGCAGCGTTTGTTTAGAGGCTGTGGCGGGAGGACCTGTTGGATGGAGGGACTGCAGCGTTTGTTTAGAGGCTGTGGCGGGAGGACCTGTTGGATGGAGGGACTGTAGCGTTTGTTTAGAGGCTGTGGCGGGAGGACCTGTTGGATGGAGGGACTGCAGTGTTTGTTTAGAGGCTGTGGCGGGAGGACCTGTTGGATGGAGGGACTGCAGTGTTTGTTTAGAGGCTGTGGCGGGAGGACCTGTTGGATGGAGGGACTGCAGTGTTTGTTTAGAGGCTGTGGCGGGAGGACCTGTTGGATGGAGGGACTGCAGTGTTTGTTTAGAGGCTGTGGCGGGAGGACCTGTTGGATGGAGGGACTGCAGTGTTTGTTTAGAGGCTGTGGCGGGAGGACCTGTTGGATGGAGGGACTGCAGTGTTTGTTTAGAGGTTGTGGCGGGAGGACCTGTTGGATGGAGGGACTGCAGTGTTTGTTTAGAGGTTGTGGCGGGAGGACCTGTTGGATGGAGGGACTGTAGTGTTTGTTTAGAGGTTGTGGCGGGAGGACCTGTTGGATGGAGGGACTGTAGTGTTTGTTTAGAGGTTGTGGTGGAAGGACCTGTTGCTCACTTCTCAGTAGTGGTTAGACAGTAAATTTAACATAGAAGCAACTTAACAAAAAGAAAAGCTTTTCATATAGGGGGGCTGTTTTTGGTTTGTTTTTAGAGATGGCTTTGCTCTGTCACCCAGGCTGGAGTGCAGTGGTGCCACCACAGCTCACTGCCATCTTGAACTTCTGAGCCCAAGGGATCCTCCCACCTCAGCCTCCTGAGTAGCTGGGACTACAGGCACGCACCACTACACCAGGCTAATTTTAAACAACTTTTTTGTAGAGACAGATATCTTGCCATCTTGCCCAGGCTGGTCTCAAACTCCTGAGCTCAAGCAGTCCTCCCACCTCAGCCTCTTGAGAAGCTGGGACTACAGGCGTGCACCACCACACCCAGCTAATTAAAAAAAAATTTGGAGTGATGGGAGTCTTTCCATCTTGCCCACGCTGATCTTGAACTCCTAGGTTCAGGTGATCCTCCCACCTCAGCCTCCCAAAGTGCTAGGATTACAGATGTGAGCCACCACATCTGGTTCTATAAAAAGAAAAGCTAAAACTAGTAAACCACACTGGTATTTTTTGCTCTATTTCTGCTATATACATATCCCTTTGAAAAGGAAAATAGGAATATTGAACTTAGTTTTTGCATAAAGGGTCATTTCCTCCCACTTAAAGTTGTTTCCTTTTTAATCCTCTGCCAGCCATTCTTACAGGGCCAGTGGTAGTGGTGCTGATTAAAATAACACAAGTCTGCCAGCACTCCCAGACAGACGTCGCAAATGGCGCCTTCCACAGTTCAGGACCGTGCGCTTCACTCCGCGGAGGTCTGCCTCAGATGCCTCCCCCTCTCCTCCCTCCCAGCCCCTTTCCGGAGGCCGGGGAGAGTGCGTTTCCATCAAGCACAGGAGCCAGCACTTCCTCACAGCCTTCCCGTGCCCTCCCAGCACCAGGCTCACATGGCCGCTCTCACCCATCCCATCCGCCTTTTGTGATGCGGGTCTGAATAGGTGCAGGTCCACATCGTGCCTGGACCCATCATCTGGCTTAGTGGGCCTGTCACAGCAGACCTGGAAACTAATTTTCTGTGTAGAGCAGGTTGCATCGCTGATGCTGTTTTAGCTTATAGAGCCTAGAGCCCAGAGCCCAGGAAATGGTTTTAAACGTGATTTTCCTTCCCTCTTCCCTCTTCTTTAAAATCACCCACTCCCTGGTGATGCTTGGTGATTGTTGCGCAGCTTGTAAATATGCCTAACGTCGCTGAACTGTGCATTTAAAACGGTTAGCATGGCGAATTTTATGCTACATGTAATTTACTGTCATAAAAAAAACCTCATTCCTCTAGAAATTGCAGATTTTATTGAAAAGTTTATATTATTAAGTATATGAGAATTTGATTTGTACTCTGGGTTTAATGTTCCTGTGGTAGAATGGGTTATTAATAAAACTAGCAGTCGTTAGTACCTTCCATTTGAGAAATTTGAGATGTTGAAAACAAACTTTGCCAGAGTCAGATGACAGTGCATTCTGTAGCATCACCGCTGTGTGAGGTGGCTGTGAGTGAATGCACCTCTGTGTGTATTTCATTCCAAAAGCACTGGGAGTGCTGTCCGGAGAAGGCTCGGCAGCTTTCATGTTGGCGTCGTAGGTGTTTGGTGGAGATTCAGGAGGATCCAGATGGGATAATGGTGCCCCTAAAATCAGGGGCAGTGCCCGGCACTCTGGACACATGTGCTGGCCCAGCTGCAGGGCAGTCCGTGTCATCCTTGGGCCCTCTGTGTCCTCATCGTCAAAGCTCTTTTAACATGGAGCTGAAACCTCATGGGGATGGTAAAAAGCAGATGCAATAATATATGTGAAAGAGCTGCCACAAATACTAAGAACTTCGTGACTAAAAGGAAGGAGCAAAAACGCAGACACAGACACATTCTCTCCCCATCAAGCCGTGAAGCACATCGTAGCCCTCGGTGATTAAAAGCCATGTGTTCTGGATACATCTCACCCCCACCTCATACTCATCGTCACTTACAATATTCATTTATAATAGCGCCTCTTCTTCATGGAGGCCTGCCACAGTCTGAGTAAACAGAAAAGTGATCTTGTCCCTGTGGTGTTCACAAAACAAGCCCTAGGAATTGTGTAAGTCACAAACAGTGTCCAGGCCCTGGATCTGGGATGACCAGTCTCTGTCATGTGATGCTCCGGCCTCGTGCTGACCGCTTGATCCACGACCCCACATTAGCAGGAGGTGCTCTCGGTCTGAAGCCTCGTTGGGTACCTCGTTGTTCCACGTCTCCGGCCTAGATGGGCAGATGAGATTGGGCCCTACAGCAGAATGTTTTCCATTACAGCTGAATAATAGGTATTTGTAGACACGTGAATGAAGGAGTTCTGCAAGCCATGTGGCCCTGCATGATCAGCATTTTTGGGGTTTTATGTTTTCATTCCTTTAGCTATCTACATGATACGCCCAGGCATCGCATTTCAGGGTAACCGAAGTGAAGGCAATGCAGATTCCGTCTCCACAGCCTGTGGTGTGTTCTTGTTTTGTCTGTTCCCTGTCTCTTTCTATCCTTTTGTTTCCTGCGACCCTTTCTCCTTTCCCGTCTCCCTGCAACAAAGGACCAGCCTCGATGATGCCGCTGGAGGGGCTTTGCGAGCGGAGCTCTCCCAGGGCCCATGGGGCCTCCCTTCCAGCAGGTGGGCCCTGCATGCAGCCCACCGTGTCTGAGGACACCCCCAGCTGAAAGCATCCTACTTGGCGGAACTGGTTCTGATACTGTCCAGCTCTTGTCAGTCATTTCCAGGAGCAGGGAGAGCAGTGTGTGTACATAATCCCTCGTGTGTTACGCTTATTAAATTTTACTGGCCAAAATGCCAGGAATTCTTGTGAACTTCATTATTTCTGAAAACAACAGCAAAACCTCTTGTGGATTACCGAAATGGCCACATACAGGCAATGTGGGTAGCCAGGGACAGGGTCACAATCTCAGTGCTGGAATAATTGTACTTGGTAGTATGAGGATCCTGTGTTTTGCCGAGTGCTGTGGTTTTTTGGTAAAAGAGGAACCCACCTGCTTATCCTTCGCAGTGTAGCAAACTCATGTATCAGACAGCCCTGTCATTTTTTAAACCTTTGAATGTAATGCATTATTTAAAAAGAAAGAAGAGTTACACTTTCAATTAGATTTCATTTGGTAAAAAGTGAAATTTTCTGTGCATTTTAGTAGTAAACAACAATTCACTCAGTGCCTTTCTTCCTAAAATGGCACCGTGATATCAGCTTCACATATGGTAGTTTTACATGACCAAAGTCTCATTGAAATAAATATCAACCGGTGTTCCTATCCCTACTTTAAAGAGAGATTAAGTTTTCAATTTAAAAAACACCCCACCTTTCTCCCTGATAACAAAATTTTTTTAAAAATTTTTTATTATACTTTAAGTTCTAGGGTACACGTGCACAACATGCAGATTTGTTACATACGTATACATGTGCCATGGTGTGCTGCACCCATTAACTCGTCATTTACAAAATTATTGCACATTTGTTTGTAGAACATTTAGAGAAATCCGATGAAGATGGGAGAAAATAAACCCTCCCTAATCCCCCACTCGGGGATGCGCGTTCGCTCCACTCGGGGACGCGTGCTTACTCACTCGCTCTGTCTGTTTTCCAGTCTCTTCTGATAGGTCGCTTTAGTCAGCCTACTCAGACTCACATTTTGTGCTTTGCTTTTTTGTGGGTGATGGAGTTCACGTCACATAACCTGAACATCTTCCTATGTCATTAAACACAACAAAATAAGGTTAGGATGGATTAAAGATTGAACATTTAAAATAAACCATAAGGGGCCAGGCGCGGTGGCTCACGCCTGTAATCCCAGCACTTTGGGAGGCCGAGGCGGGCGGATCACGAGGTCAGGAAATCAAGACCATCCTGGCTAACACGGTGAAACCCCGTCTCTACTAAAAATACAAAAAATTAGCTGGGCGTGGTGGCGGGCACCTGTAGTCCCAGCTACTCGGGAGGCTGAGGCAGGAGAATGGGGTGAACCCGGGAAGAGGAGCTTGCAGTGAGCTGAGATCCGGCCACTGCACTCCAGCCTGGGCGACAGAGCAAGACTCCATCTCAAAAATAATAATAATAATAATAATAAAATAAATAAACCATAAGACACCATGAAAGACCTGGTGGACACTGATACAATCCTAGGGTAAGTAGGGGCCTGCAAAGAGGAAAACCGGAAAGAAAACAGAGTTGACTGAGACGTAACCAGGCTGTGCCATCAGAAGGGCGTTGGGAATGAGACGGCCAGTTTTCCAGGCTTACAGTCAGCCTCCAGAGACAGTTCAGCAGCGGTGCCTCTCTCCAGAGGACTTTCTGGTGAAAACTGACCGCCTGAGTTGATATCTTCTTTCCTTCTGTGTTACAGCTCCAGCTTACTCTTTGGTTGTGACCAGCAGCTAAGTCACACTCTCTTTTCCCAAATGTTCTGCCCTTTAGGTAGCTGCAATCAACCCAAATCACCCTCTTGCTCAGATGCCTTTGCCTCCGTCGATGAAAAACTGCATCCAGCTGGCAGCCTGCGAGGCCACTGAGCTGCTGCCCATGATCCCCGACCTCCCGGCTGACCTGTTCACCTCCTGCCTCACCACCCCCATCAAGATCGCCCTGCGCTGGTGAGTGGCCCCTGCTGTGCCCCTGGGACCCACTCACCTGGGCTCTCCCACAGGAATCCCAGCCCATGTGGGCCCCAGGCATTCACATCGTCCCAGGAGCCCACGTGACAGACATGAGTGTACCCCGTCTTCTCTTTGTGTCATTCAGGATTCAGGATTCCCGGCGCAGGCTTGGGTTTTACTCTTTGAGAGTTCCAGATCCTTTCTTCCTTCTGATCTGTTCGGGGGCAGCTCACTGCTTTGTGATTTGCAAGACCCTCTCCTTAGCTTTGTGCGTTTCGGAGGCGTCTTAGTACCAGGGTTGGTCATACTGGAAACTGGACTTGCTTTCGGGGGAAGAAAAGGCTACTATGAAAAAGGAAGTCATTTAATCCCTTGCTTGAGTTGAAGCGTAATCTTTCAGTTTATTTTTAGCAATGAAATAAAAGCCATGATTTTTCTATCTCCATCGTTTTTAAAAGTTATAGCCATTGGGAACGTAACTGAAGAAATGTGTGTGATATTCCAAGATGGTAGAAGCCACATTTCAGCTCCGACGTCACCGGCAGAACGCACAATGGGATGTGTGTGTTTCCTGCTTCCAAATTCAATATTCTCCCCTAGACCATCTTGCCACTCTTTAATATCTACTTTCCCATTTTATGTTTTGCTGAAAAGCTTATATGTCGTGGCTGTTACCGGCTAGTAGATAAACACCTCTCTCTTGAGGTGCCGTGCGAATGGTGCAGCGGTGCAGGAGACACCGTGCTGTCGGCCGAGGACACTCTTGAGGCTTCTGTCAAGACGGCCTAACACTCCAGACAGTCTCCTGCCTTCTCACCCGCAGCCCTGGGTGGACACAGGGGGCTAACAGTACAGCAAAGTAAGGGCCCCCAGGGACCCCCTGGGAAGGGCCAGAGGGGAAAGGCTGCATGAGTGTGTCCTTAACTGCTAGGTGGAGGAAAACTTGGCCTTCCTGCTCTGCCTCTGCAGCCAAGTCCAAATTGATCCCAGACCCCAGGGCTGGGGGTTCATAATGTTGGGGTGACTGTGGCGCAGCCCTCACACTAACTGTCCCTAGCCCTCCCGCCCAGACTTGGGGGCTGCAGGTTTCCACTCAGGGAGAGACCTCCTTTTACTGTTACCCCAAAATAGTTGGAGATGAAGGGAAGAGGGCTGTGCGTGGTAGCTCACACCTGTAATCCTAGCACC
Source organism: Macaca nemestrina (assembly GCF_043159975.1). NCBI lineage: Eukaryota > Metazoa > Chordata > Mammalia > Primates > Cercopithecidae > Macaca > Macaca nemestrina. The sequence goes on from NC_092141.1 coordinate 89,745,302, forward strand.
TTAGGAGGCTGAGGCAGGAGGATCCCTTGAGCACAGGAGCTTGAGACCAGCCTGGGCAACATAGGGAGACCCTGTCTCTAAAAGGAAAATAGAAAAATAGCAAGTGCAGTGGCTCACGCCTGTAACCCCAATGCTTTGGGAGGGTAGGCAGGCAGATTGCTTGTTGGCCGAGGACACTCTTGAGGCTTCTGTCAAGATGACCTAACACTCCGGACAGTCTACTGCCTTCTCACCCACAGTCCTGCTTGAGGCCAGGAGTTCGAGACTAGCCTGGCCAACATGGGACTGGTGGAGCCTTTTATTCCACCATCTCGATCCACTTCCTATCTTCGGGCGCACCGAAGCAGTCATGCAGGAAATCAGGAGTGGGGGACGGGAAAATGAGTGGGAATGAGGCCTGTTCCCTGGCAGTGTCCATTGTGCGTCTGCAGAAGCTTCAGCCTACAGGCCCCTGGGTGATTTTCTGCTTGGTTCTTCTTTTATAGTACTTTTTCTTGTCTGTCTGTCTGTTTTGTGTTGCTATAACAGCATACAACAGACTGAGTAACTTATAATGAATTTGCTTTGCATTCTTTAAATTGATATATGATAGTTGTATGTATTTTGGGGGTCCAGGTGATATTTTGATCCATGCATACAATGCGTAACAATCAAAATCAGGGTAACTGGGATCTATCCAACTTATCCATCACCTCAAACATTTATCTTTTCTTTTCAAGACTGTTTTTTCTGCCTCTCAGTGCCTCTTTCAACAACATGAAGCTGAACCGGGTACTATGAGCGCTCACCTAATTTCTGGTTTGTATGAAGGCGCTTTCTGTGTGTGCTGACAGTTGTTACACTGGCGTCCTTGCTTCGGGAACACTGGCGCACTGTAATGTTTGAAATAAAGAACACAGTAGATAGGACCCATAGCAGGAGAAACACCGCTGGAGCCAAATGAATGGCCTGGAAGGCTACAGTGGGGGCTCACAGGAGGCCATGGGAAAGGATCGAGATGGGAAATAGAAAAGCCAGGAGATGCAGAGTAGGGAGATAGAGGCCCCAACATGCAGACTGGAGGCGTCCCGTGTTGAGAGAACAAGCACAAACCCAGTGCATTTCCTCGAGTAGACAGGTGTCTCTCAGGCACTTCCTTCTCCCGCCACGAGTGGGAAGGACTTGGCTTCCCTCCGCGCACAGCCGTGCCCTCTTAAAGACGCCTGGGCCAGATGTGGCAGTGCGTCCTGTAGTCCCAGCTACTCGGAAGGCTGAGGCAGGAGGATCATTTGAGCCCAGAAGTTTGAGACCAGCCCTGGGAACACAGGGAAACCCCATCTGTAAAATAAAATAAAATAAAGAAGCCGGCTTTCACACTGAGGGCTGCTGGCCTTGTTATTTCTAAAATGGGTACCTGCCCTTTGATTGGGAAATGTGCTTTCTCTCTACCAAGACGTGATGCATCATCCCAGTAGCCTCTGAAATCTTTGTAGGAGTTAGGACACAGTCAGATTTTTTAAAGTAAGCATTTAGTAGGAAGTGCAGTAAAAAACAAACCGATACAGTTACCATAAGAGGGACTTTGAAATCAATATGCCACAGTGGCAGACAGTGGTCATCAGATAACCACTGCCTGGAACAATTGAGCGGTGTCTCAGGTGGCAGCTCTTTTACAGTAAACTGCTTTCTCCCATACTGAAGTGCTGAAATTAGGTTGAACATGACATTTTGCTGGGTGTCTGTAGCCTGTGAGTGGTAATGGACTATGTTCATTAAAGAATTATCAAGTGAAATGTGTAGTTTTGTGTGAGCTAAGTTAAAAACCACCAGGGTTTTTTTTTTTCCCCCCAGTGGAAGAATGAGATCGTTTGTCAGACAGTAATTACATGTTTTTAGGATTACAGTTTTATTTTTTCATTTTGAAAAGTCAATTTATTTTCTAATTAAAAATGAAATATACATTCTTTTCAGAAAATTACTAAAAAGTTAAAAGTAGAAAAAAATTATCCAAGATTTTACCATCTAAGGACAACTAGTGTTCACTTTTTGATGTGTTGCCTGTTGGCCTTTTTTCTGTGCATGTACCTTTTGCAGTGATGTAAGTGGACAGAATTTACTATTTCATATCCTTAACCCTTAGCATTATACTAGAGTTCCCTGCCCTAGATCATTAGAGACTCTTAGTAAGTATCATTTTACTATTTACTATGTTGAAGTTCCATGTTTTATTTAGCCAGAGCCTAGGGCTTTAGGACTTAGGCATCAGGAGTATGAGGGTGGGAAGGTTCTGCCTAGCACTCTGATGGAAGTCGGCAGACCTGGTTCTGTGAAGGGGCAGACGCACTTGGGTTAGGCTTTTCGGGCCAGACAGTCCCAAGTCTGCTGTTGGCCGCACGAAAGAGCCACAGGCAATAGATAAACCAATGAGCATGGCTGTGTTCCAGTCAAGCTTGCTTTTTTCTTTTTTCTTTTTTTCTTTTTTTCTTTTTTTTTTTTTGAGACCAAGTCTTGCTCTGTTGCCCAGGCTGAAGTGCAGTGGTGCGATCTCAGCTCACTGCAACCTCTGCCTTCTTGGTTCAAGCAATTCTCCTGCCTCAGCCTCCTGAGTAGCTGGGACTATAGGCACCCGCCACCATGCCTGGCTAATTTTTGTATTTTTAGTAGAGGCGAGGTTTTACCATGTTGGCCAGGCTGATCTCAAACTCCTGACCTCAGTTGATCCGCCTGCCTCAGCCTTCCAAAGTGCTGGGATTACAGGCATGAGCCACCGCACCAGGCCTCCGTCAAGTTTTCTTTAAGAAAACAGGCAGTTGGCCAGATTTGGCCCGGGAGCTGTAGCTTGGCACTTCCTGCTCCAGAAAAGGGAACCAGGATTGGGCTGCAGATGACGGCTGTGCGTGTCTGCCCGGTTGGCAGGTGACCTAGAGAAGGACGATGCTCAGGAAGGTAGATTCCCTCCCTCTCTCCCTCCTTTTACTATGTAAATAAGAGAACGGTTTCTAAGCACGCTGCTCTCATTATGCTGGCACAGCTGCTGCAGAATGCGGTGTGCTGGGTAAATAGCATACAGCTTTGCTTCATTTGGACAAAATGTGTACATGTGTATTTGGTGGCAAGTGTATTTATGAATCTTATTTGGTGATGAACTAGTTGTTGGAAGATATTGTTCTCTAATTTTTTTTTCATTTTTGCCTCAGTCTTTTTCATTTTCAAAAACTGATTTCAATAATTCCAAAATGAGCAATGATATTACTTTCCATATAAATTATTATCTTACTCACCATGTATGTCAATACAGTGTAAGAATCCAAAATATATTTTTTCCCTTGGCTGTTTTCTACTTCTTTGATTGAGTGGCATAATACCATTTTAGATTTATTATGGGTCTATTTGTATACTACTGAAAATTATAAGCCAGTGGGACTTAATTTGCTGTGGGACTTGCTATAAAACAGATTGATGTCTATTGCACTGTGCTGTGTGCACTAGTATTGTCTATTAATGAAAATGATAGATATTATTTTCGATTGAAAAGAGGTCAAAAAACTTATTTCCTTTCTTTCAATTAAGTTGAAGGATTTCCAGGAGTATAAATGTTCATGATAGAGCATTAACGTGGGTTTGTCAGCGTGGAAAGTTTCGCTCCCGCATTGCCCGCAGGAGACGGAAGATGCACAGATCTCCTGGCGCGCAGGTGGGGTGGAGGCTCAGCGTGGCTCTATCTGGCCAGGCTAAGCGGTTTGCAGTGCCTGTCTCATTTCAGACATTTGCTGTGACATTTCCTTCGTATTTTTTCTTGATGACTCAACCAAGAATCATTCAGAATTACCTTTAGAAACATAAATTCTTGTGGTTTTGATGATAGAGTTAACCATTTGTTCTCCAAGGAGTCTTCTAAAATATATCTGCTTTGCCAGACAACACACTTTGTTCTGCCCATTCAGTGCTCTCGGGTCTTTTGCCGCTTCCTTTCAACAACAGTCTGATGACTGTGTCTTCGCGCATTATGTGTGAAGGGAGAGGCGCTCACTGGTCCTCCCAGAGGGTGAAGTAACCGGGACACATTATTGAATAAAATGCTCTTTTGTAGTATCCCACTCTATCTTAGACCTTAGTAGTAGGCGAGTTTAATTTGGAATTCGCGTCTGGAGAAACAGCTTTATGATGTGGAGCCTTTCACAGTAGAGCCTCAGCATCATGGATCTCACACAGTCCCCGCGGCGGCTTCCAGGCCGTTTCCAAAGAATGTTTTTTTCTCCCCAAACTAGACAGTGTTCTCTCACTGTTCCAGTCTCTTGACATACACTCAATTAAGATGAATATCATAATGTATTGTAATAGAGCTCCCTTTTAAAAAGATGACATGTAAAAACCATCTGATGGATGCGGTAAGAAAGGGAATTGAAGCAGACGGAGGGGCACGGGCTGCTGACTCCCCGGCTGAACCCTGTCCTCGGGTGCCACAGGAAAGAGGGAGATTGATGGATCCTGGAGGGAGCCCACTCAGCAGCACAGCCGGAGACCTTGCTGCTCCCTTGAGATGGCTGGGTCCCCACTGGGGGTTGGGGTGAGGGGTGAGACCGGAGGAGACAGTGGAGCTGGTGAGGGCCCCAGGGTGCAGGTGAGGCTGAGGGCGCTCGGCTCTCCTCCCAATTGCCCTTGATATACACGGCCTGCTGTGCTGTGTCTGGGGCTCAGAAGGAAAATAAGAGGGAGGAAAGAGGGTTTGTCCCACCACCCTTGTGAAAAGAGAAGCAAGAAGCAATCCAATAATAAATATATTCAAAGTGATAAAAGACAATTGGAAATAAGAAGAAACAGGAAGAAAGATCAGTTGGAAGCGTTGAGTATGAAAAATGTAATTAGTGGAATAACTGGAGAGATAGATTGAAAAGCAATATTATAGATAGGGCCAAGAATAAACCAGGAAGCTGGGAAGCTTGTTTGAGGAATTCCCAGCAAAAGGACGGAGCTAGAGGGAAGGGGAGAAAAGCGAGAGGCAGAGACAAAGTTTAAATATCTAAGGAAAGAAAATTTTCTCCTCTCTAAAAAAAGGTAGAAAAGGAGAAAAGACAAGCTTAGTAAATAGAAAGTGTAAGATATGATGGCTAAAATGTTTTCGAGTAAAGTTGTAACTGTAAATGAATTGAACTCACCTCTCAAAGGGCCATGATTCTTGTGTTGGATAAAATTATGATACAGCAGTCTCTTGTCCATGAGACACACATTTAAAGCAAAACATTTAAGCCTGGGCAAAACAGCAAGACCCTGTCTCTACTAAAAATTTAAAAATTAGCTGGACATGGTGGCTTACGCCTGTGGTCTCAGCTCCCCCGGAGCCTAAGGCAGGAGGATCACTTGAGCCCAGGAGTTCAAGGCTGCAGTGAGCTGTGATCGCACCACCGCACTCCAGTCTGGGTGATGGGGCAAGACCCCTTTCAAAGGTTGGAAATCAAAGGATAAAAAAGAGAAATATGAGCTAAAAGAAATCTGAAGTGGCTAGTTCCAATATGACTCAAAGCAGAAGCTGAGATAAATTATTGAAACGGGCAAAGAAAAATGTTGTATTATGGTAAAAGGAACAGGAAAGCAGGAAGGTATATACTGATCATGAATCCGTGTGCATCTGACAACATGGCCTTGAACCAGGTAAGATGAGAACTGAAGTAAGTATGGATCGAAGCAGATGAATGAGAAATGTGCTTAGATACAGAGATACCAAGTACAGACAAAGGAAGCAAAACAGAGAAGACTTTAGTCACCGAATTAATTAGCCAGACCTCATAGAGGCACACAGGGCCATACATCCAGCGGGGAATGTGGACATATGCGGACCATTCACAGAAATAAATCATGCACGTGACTACAAAGAAAGCTTTACTAATCCAGAAGCATCAGCTTCATGTAAACTCCATGGCAGACCACACACAATGAAGCTAGAACTCAGTAACAAAAGGACAGCTTTAACAAAAGTCTGAAAACTAAAATCTTAAAATCCTTGGATTAAAGAGGAAATAGTTTAAAACTGATAAAATACAGCCAGATGTTAGTAATAGCACTTTTCCTGTCTGTGGGGTGTATATAGCCAAAGCAGGCGAGGATTTAATACGTTTAGTCAGAAAACAAAGATTAAAAAAACAAGAAAAATTAAATGTTCGCCTTAAAGAGCCAGGGGAAAACTGCAACAAGCAGATGAAAAGCAAAATGAAGAGAGTGAATCTGGAAGATAAGGCAACCCTACGCTGTCCACTGCGTCTCTGTATCCAGAGGGTCTCATTGCCTGAGAGCCCTGCCGGTATGGGAAGAGGCATCCGGGGCCTCTGGACACTCTTCTCCCAGGTTTTCAGCTGGGCACTTGCTCTCCGTTCTTCCTTCGAGAGACCTGGTTGTCTCCGTTCTTGATCCTTGCTCATACCAGGCTTTGAGAGCTGAGTGCTTCATTTTGACTTTGCACCATCCAGGTCGAAGACTTCACTTCTCTCACCTCTGCTGAGCCACTTACCACTTGTCCAACTGTTTCTTTTTGGTTGACATTTTACAATTACAGGGGTAACAGTAGTTAGCATTTGTCAAGCATCGCTGGAGCCATTCCACTAATGAACTCATCTAACACCACATGCCTGTGAGGTGTGGACTAGCATTAGTGCTGCTTTCAGGATGAGGAAGTTCAGGTTGCTTGGAGAGTAACTGGTGGAGCCAGGATTCAAAGCTGGGTGCCTGGGCCCCCGAACTGACAGCCTCCACTGTGGTTGTTCCGCTTCTCTTCTCATGCCCAGCGCCTCTCATTTGCTATGATTTTCTTCCTGGGGCTCTCCGTCCTTGTCCTGTTCTTTTTCTCTCGTTATGGAGGAAGTTGAGATCACTGTCATCGGTAGTCTCTCATGTCTAAATGCAGGTTACCATGACTTACTTAACTTGGTAAAGGCAACGTCAGAGCTCTTCAGCAAATCAGCCTAGTGGAGGGACTTGAGACGTCTTCCCTTCGAAGCTGGGAATAAGGCAAAGATTCTAGCACTAAAACAGTATTAGAATTCCTGACCCCCAGTAAGACAAGATAACTCCATAACCAGCAGAAGGAATGTGAACATTTGTAGTTTTCTGTTTACAGTAAGGGTCATCTAACATAATTCACTGATTCTAGCATGTGCTTTTTTTATTTTTTGAGACATGATCTTGCTTTGTCATCCCAGCAGGAGTGCAGTGGTGTGAACATGGCTCACTGCAGCCTCAACTTCTCGAGCTCAAGCAATCCTCCCGCCTCAGCCCCCCAAGTAACTGGGACTACAGTTGTATGCCACCATACCCGACTAGTTTTTGTGTCTTTTGTAGAGACTGTGTTTCACCATGTCGCCTAGGCTGGTCTTGAACTCCTAAGCTCAAGAGATCCTCAGACCTCGGCCTTACAAAGTGCTGGGATTACAAGCGTGTGAGGCACCACATCTGGTCCTTTTTTAAAAAATAGAGACAGGGTCTCTCACTTTTACTTGTGTGGGAGCGCCGTGATACAGTCATAGCTCACTGCATCCTTGAACTCCTGGGCTCAAGTGGTCCTTCCGCTTTAGCCTCCCAAAGTGCTGGGATTCCAGGCATGAGCCAACACGCCTGATCCAGCATGTGCATTTTCACGCTTAACATATCTGAGGTCCAGGAGGATCTTACAATAAGTAACGTACCTGTTTAGTTGGCAGTCCTTTTTCTTTGTTAGCAGTATATAGAAATGCTTGCAAAGGTCCACCTAGAGGTGTGCACTATACCCTTTGCTATTTGTAAGCTCACTGTTTGTCACTATGGAAAGCAACAGGCATCATTACTGAACTAGGTGTTCATATACCAGCAATAATTGATCTCAAAATTTAATGCCATTTATAGTTTTTAATTAGAAAACTCTCAAATACATGGTCTAAGTTTTTCTTTAAGACCAGAAAAAAAAAAGAATACATTAAACCCTAAGTAAGTAGAAGAAAAGAAATGATAAAGAGCAAAAGTAAACAGAAATCGACCCAAAAACTTGTGAAAATTCATGAAACTAGTTGATAGTTTTTGAAAGGTTCATTAAAATTGTCAAAACTTTTCATACAGTGCTCAAAAAAAATAGAGGGAAGATACAAATGACCTTCATCAGAAATGAAGGAGGGCACATCCTTTCTGATCCTACAGACGTTAAAAGGAGAGTAAGGGGCCAGGTGCGAGGGCACACGCCTGTAATCCCAGCACTTCGGGAGGCTGAGGCAGGTGGATTGCTTGAGCCCAGGAGTTCAAGACCAGCCTGGGCAACATAGCAAAACCCCATTTCTGCAAAAAAATACAAAAATTACCAGTGCGTGGTGACACATGCTTGTAGTCCCAGCTACTTGGGAGGCTGAGGTGGGAGGATCACCTGAGCTGAGAGGGATCAAGGCTGCAGTGAGCATGTGAGGTATGAGAGGTGTGATACCTCTGTGCAGCCGTGAGAGGAATCATGGCTGACGTGATCACTGCAGCCCAGCATAGACCACAGAGTGAGACCGTGTCTCCAAAATCGAAAATTAATAAATAAAAGGAGAATAAGGGAATCATTTTAATCATGAAGGACCATATGCCAGTAAATTCTTCATCTTAGATGCAATGGATAAATTCTGTGAAAGACACAAGTTATCAAATCTGACAGAAGAAGAAAAAGAAAATTTGGATAGGATATATCTCTTAAGGAAATTAAATTTCTGGTTAACAACCATACAAAGATAACCCCCCACCCAGATACCTTTACTAGTGAATTCTGCCAAACTTTTAAGACTGAACAGAGTAGACAGACAACCTTTGTGAAATTTTTAAATATCTGCTGACTATATCAAACTGCTGTCCCAAGGCTCAGTGTAATTAGTAATGGTAAAAGCCAAAAAAATACTTGTAAGGCCACTGCCTAACTATTGACTAATTTGACCAAATTTTATGCACCTAGGGCCTTTTAAAAATCACCTTATTTCCCTAAGAAAAAGTGTTACATGAATTTTTTTATGTTTTTTATTTTATTTTATTATTTTTGAGACGGAGTCTTGCTCTGTCGCCAGGCTGGAGTGCAATGGCGCAATCTCAGCTCACTGCAACCTCTGCCTCCCTGGTTCAAGTGATTCTCCTGCCTCAGCCTTCCGAGCAGCTGGGACTACAGGCACCCACCACCACGCTCGGCTGATTTTTGTATTTTTAGTAGAGATGGAGTTTCACCATGTTAATCAGGATGGTCTCAATTTCCTGACGTCACGATCCGCCCATCTAGACCTCCCAAAGTGCTGGGATTACAGGCGTGAGCCACTGCACTGGCCCCTGAATTTTTTTTTAAGAGCTGCTTGCCTTTATGTTTTTGGTTCATGTTGGGACTTCCCTTCTAGTCATTCACTGTCGGCTCACATTTCCTTCTCCCATCTCCGTCTAACAGGAGAGCCAGGGAGTGCATGATCTCACTTGGAGTCCCAGTAGGCCGCTTAGTGAGTCCCAAAGACTTTGTGAGCGTTTGAATGCATCCATGTGAAATGTGTCTGAAGGACTCAAGGGTAGCAAGTGTACACAGAGTATTCTTTTAACATAAAAGGAACATTCAGAAAAGAATTAAGACTATGCAGTTGAGCCCACAGTGGGTCTCCCATAGCTACTGAGTTATTCGTGTAATTCTCAGAAATCAGCTTGGGTGGAATACTGCACGGGAAAGAGTGCTCAGCCCCTGGCCTCACTCCTGCCTGTCCCAGGCCTCCTCACTGTCCGTGTCTAATGGGAAGAAAGGCGTTTGTTGTCTCCTGTTTGATGCCATCATCACTATGTTCCAAATTAGCTTCAGTGCTTGTTTGAAATCATACCTGCTGAACAACGGATTTATATCACATTTATCACACAATGACCCGTTAACTACTTGTTTGCCTCTTTGTATCTTCTTCTTAAACTTCTGGGCATTTTAGTGGTAGTTTGGCTTCTTTTCTGATTTATGTGCCTAAGCATGCACATGCCTCTGTATTTAATCAGTGGCGTTAGGTCACATTGCATGCAAAAACTGGCAGTGCATTCAGCTCCATATTTCATAGTAGGCGTTCATGACCCTTTTGTAAATTAAAAAAAGTGGTCATTTGACTCGTGTTAAACTGGGCAGTGTATTGCAGAAGCCATTTTCATCCTCATTTGACTTGTGCTGAGATGGAATCGGTAATGCCTGTCTCGATGGCATCATTGTTGGAACCCCAGGACCATGCTGTCATATAGACCTGTATGGAGCGTGGCGTGTGTCCCATGCCAGAGCCATGCCATCATATAGGCCTGTGTGGAGGGTGGCACGGTGTCCCATGCCAGAACCAAGCTGACATGTGAACCCATAAGGATGGTGGCATGGTGTTGCCAGCCTTGTTATAAAATGGTGTGAATTAATCCAGGAGACGTTAGCCTCCTTTGGTTTCTCGTTATTTGTACTGCTGAGTAAATGTTGCTGTAGATGCATAGTCAGTACATAGAACAATTTAAACTGGATTCGGAAGCCATTTCAGTGCACTCTGAGACTGGGCATTAAACCTAACTTTGAGTACTGTCACCAGTGTCGCTGGGAGCAGCCCGAGTGCTGCTTATTCGCAGGTTGAAAGGACTCTGTGCAATGAGAACTTCTGAGTTCCCGGCCTGGCCCAGGTAGCTGGTAAACACCTAAGTCATGAGGGTTATGAGCCACAGTCCCTGTGCGCCAGGAAAAGAGGGTCTCCAGGGAGAGGCGCTCCCTCTGATCAGTGCTCTTCTTGGAGACAGAGGAGAGACTAGGGACACTCCTTGTGCTTGCCTTGGAGGCAGGCGGCATCACTGCTGCTGGGGCGTCCTCGTGCCACCCCCTGTGATGAGTGAAGTTTCACCAGTGAGAGGAGGTGGAGAAAGGCATTGTGAGGCACTCACCCTGACCTGCTCACAGGCCTGAACACATCTGGGCCAGCAGCCCAGTGTGGCATCTGAGAGAAGGATGGTGGCCAGGACACGAGAGGGAGGGTGGGGTCCATGACCACGAAGCTCGGACTGGGATTTCTTCTGTTGGCAGCACCTTCTTTGTGGTACGTGCTGTGCAGCTGCAGGGGCTGGCCCGGCCTGCAGAGCCAGTCACACGGGGGTCTCCACCCTTATCTCAGCCCACCAGTGCTGCTGGACAGGCCCCCGAAACTGGGTAATTTATCAAGAACAGAGAGTTATTTCTCCCGGTTCTGGAGGCTGGAAGTCCCAGGTCAAGGCACTGGCGATTTTGGGGTCAGGTGAGGGCTGCTCTCTGCGTTCGAGGTGGTGTCTTTTCCCATGGCCTCCTGGGAGGACCGTGCATCCTCACATGGCAGAAGGCAGAAGGCAGGAGAGGCTGCATTCCTCCAGCACCCCCGCCTTAAATCAGGTTGCTAAAATCCCACTCAGGACGGTGGAGCCTTGGGATGTAACAATCTTCTAAAGCCCCACCTCTTAGCACTGTCGCTTCGGGTCCTCAGTTCCGACAGGAATTTTAGGAGGGACCTGCCTCCGCAGCGTAGCAGCCCTCCGGGAAATGGAAGCCTGTTGGAGAAGCCACGTTCGTAGCTCAGCGGCAGCGTGGTCCGGGCTCTCCTGAGGAAGCTGCCCAGGGCACTTGGGAACACAGAGGAACAAATTGCATCCGACATGGGCAGCTCACCCGGGTGGGTGAGGCTTGGAGCTGGGCATGGCGGTGGCTGTCGGAGGGACAGGCGGGTTCAGGATCCAGGTATGTCTGTCACCTACCGTTTTTAACGGAGGACAACGATATTGTCAGTTGTGAATACATCTTCTCTGTTACTATGCAAGAGGCCATGCTGTTTGCATTCTCTATGAGGAAAAGCGCACTGCTGGTAGCGCTTTCAGCCTGTGGTTCCCACTTACCAGCCTCAGACGCTTCCTCTCTTCACTTTCGCTGTCCGCAAGACCCCCACCTTCCAATCCACAGATGTTTGGACTCAGATTTCCCCATCAGAACCAGCAACAAAGCACAGAAGGCAACTGACCTAAGCCCAGCAACCTCTTTCCTTAAATTGTGCGTCTTCCCCTTAGTGTGTCTGGTTTGTGCTGCTGTTGCCACTGGGCTTCTCCCAGCATACAGCGTGTACTGCCTCTCTCGGCCCCGGGGCAGCCCCCTGCCTTCCTGCCACTCCAGGAGCTCTCCCAGAACCGTCGAGGCGATCGCTGCCTTCCGAGCTGTCAGCCTCTCTGGCCTGTTCCTAATCCTTGCCCCTGAGGAGTCCGCTGCGGAGCTGAAGCAAGGGACACCCCCTCCACCACCTCCTTCCCCGCCCTGGGGTCTGCGGCTGCCTCTCTGTAGCTCCCACTCTCTGACTGGCTTCTCTTCCTGCACCTGGATGTATGATCTCCCCCGGCTGTGTTCTTGGCCCTCTTCTCGACGTACTCTTCTGCCTGTGAGAAACTGCAGCGCATCCAGCTATCACATCCTGACCTCGCTGAGATAATCCCTCTTTCCTCAGGCTGTCCCTCTGCCTGCACTTTCCTCGTCATTACACCTGCATAAACCTCTCATGCCTAAAACAAAAGGACAACCCCAGCAAGAGGACACTCCCGCTGCCCGCTGGCCCTCCTGGGCCTCACTGCCTAGTTCTTTCCCTCCAGGTGCAATTAAGCTTCAGGACGGAAGGGGGTGCCTCCCAGGCTTTCTGCCCTTCCTGTCCAGCCCTCAACATTGTAATCAGGTCTTCTCTACCTGGAACGCCGCTCTCCCTCCCAGCCACAGGTGTTTACCCTGGTTGTTTGTGTTTCTTGTTTTTCTGTGTAATGGAAGGAAGGCATCACCTGAGAGGCCTTAGGAATGACACAGGAAACCCTGCTGCTTCCATTCGGACTTGGGTGGGGTGGGGGTGGGTGGAGGCCGGCTGGCATCTCCCAGGAGTTCTGAACCCCTGTGTCCCTCAGCTGGTCACTGCCATGCCTGGCTCCAGGCCCCGCCCCCCACATGGGGGAAGCTGTTGCTGCTGGATCTGACTTGCCCTTCTTCTCGCTCAGGCACCCCAGCTGGAGTGTAGCAAGGCAGTCACAGCTTACCGCAGCCTCGACCTTCTAGGCTCCCTGGTAGCTGGGATTGTAGGTGCACACCACCGTGCCTGGCTAATTTTTCACATTTTTTGTAGAAATGGGGTCTTGTTATATTGTGCAGGCTGGTCTTGAACTCCTGGCCTCAAGCAGTCCTCCAACTGCAACCTCCCCAAGTGCTGGGATTACAGGCCTGACACTAATTTCTGTACGTAGAGGTGTGGAGGCACCTCAGGTATCAGGGCCGTGAATGAGTGCCTGGACTGCACAGGCCAGAGTCGAAATATGTTCACCTGCCTTCATCTGCCACTGTTTGGCTGCTTTTAAAATATAAATGTACATCTTTGTCTTGGATTGCTTTCCTTAATATCACATCCAAAAACAATAGCAATTTTTCTGAAGACGTCATTGTTTTGGGCAGCCCTTGGACCTCCTTGTCATTTGACCCAAATGGTGCTGGGTTGACCCCAGTCCAGCAGGGACCACCAGTGCTGCCCACAACATAACTGGTTCCCCCACCCCTCCCCCTACATGACTGATTCCCCCGCCCCTCCCCCTACATGACTGGTTCTCCCGCCCCTGCCCCTACGTGACTGGTTCCCTGCCCCTCCCCCCACATGCCTGGACCCCCCCCCTTCCCCTCCCCCTCCACACCTGGACCCCCCTCCCCTCCCCCCACACGCCTGGTCTCCCTACCCCTCCCCCCACACGCCTGGACCCCCTCCCCTCCCCATCGCATGCCTGGTCTCTTCCCCACCCCCACCCCCTCCCCGGGCTCCCTGAGGGGCAGCTGCCCCCATTCTCCTGCGCGACTTCACCAGCCACACAGCTCATCCAATGGCTTGGACTTTGTTTCATTCAGTAAAGCACCAGCTCTAGCACTGTGAGGTCATTATTGAATCTGTGAGCAAAAATCTTAAGGAACAGACTAATGTGTATTTAATTTTTATTAAGTACCAGGTGCATATTAAAACTTTTTGTTTCTTTTAATCTCAGTAATTCCTATTTTATAGTTCCATTACCCTCATCAAGTAAGTGAAAGGTAAGTGATGGCAGCCAGACATCAAGGTGTGAACTTGCCTGGGGCTGTGCAAGGGCAGGGCCAGGGCTGCGATTTGAACCGGGGTTTTCTGACCTGAGAGCTCTGCTCGTCATTACCTTCTGCTTCCTCATCACCACTTAAAAGGCTTAATACATGCAGGGCTTTTAAAATCAGATTTTCTCAAAGAGCCGTGTGTGCAGGTGGCGTGCGCTGGCACTGTGCTATTGGAGAGCCGTGTGTGCAGGTGGTGTGCGCTGGCACTGTGCTATTGGAGAGCCGTGTGTGTGCAGGTGGCGTGCGCTGGCACTGTGCTATTGGAGAGGCACAGAGTTGTTCCTGGGTCTCTCCCGCCAGAGAAAGCAGGCGTGTGGCCGAGCCAGTGACACAGGGCCGCCCAGGAGCAGCACCACCACTCTTGGGACAGGCGGGCAGGCGCTGTTGTTGGCCCTGGACATTGTCGCTTCACCGCAGTTTGTCACCAAAGTCCAGAGGGACTGTGAGAGAGACACAGCTAGTGGGGATCTTTTGTTCCCACAGAGAGAGACTCTGCGGATGCAACAGTGTACTGCAGTTGCAGCTAAATCCCACTCTGGTGAATAGCGCCTCTGGCAGTGGGTTTTAATATCCACCATGGTTGTTGAAGCAGTATATTCTGGGGGCGCATGGGAAGACAGTCCTTTACAATGTCTCTGCTTTTTATAGGTCAGTTTTTCTTCTTCTTTTTCACTCCCTTGCCAATTGTTGGACTTGAAGTTTGTTGGAAAGGCCCTTCCTTTATTTTGATTTGTGCCTGTGCTTTGCTCCAAGGCAGGCCACTGGGGGCATGTTTTACACCGAGCACTTGGTTGGAACCGTTCGCTGAGGCCTGGCCGACGCCTGGCCGGTCTGTTTGTTTACGAGGCAGCCCTGCAGCCTTGCTCCGAGCTGGCCGGCTCCTAGATGTTACTTGGATTTGCTTCCTCTGGCACCAGGCCCTCCTCCAGGCAGGCGCCTGGGCAGGCTGGTGGGACGGATGGGTAGCCTTGCTGGGGACGTGTAGTCACTGTGGCGCTGCCAGCAAACTGTTCTTTGTGGAAGAGGAACGCTCGGTGCCTGGTTGTGTTCAGTGTGTTCTGTTGTGCAACAGAGCTCCCTCAGACATCGACCGCTTCTGATTCCCTCCAGACAGCTCCCGGTGGACACGCAGGGCTATCCGGCCTGCCCCGGGGGTGTGGTGCTGAACCCTGACAGAGGCCCTCTTCTCGGGCTGTCAGAAGGACAAGGCTGAGTCAGGCTTTAATGTAAACCATCACTCCCTATTTTTCTATTTCTTCGTTGAAAGAAGCACTGATCATTGTGCTCATTAGAAACACCTCAAGTTTTTAAAAGGCTCGTGTCCTGTTGGTGTGATCAAGGGTGCTGTGACATCCGGAGAAAGCGGGGACTCTGGGAGTCTGGACGTCAGCTGGTCTCGTCTCTACTCCCCTTAAGTTCTCGGTTCTCGACAGCGCCTGTGTGATGATGATGCTCACGCTCCCGTGTGACACAGACGGCACGGGAGAGTGCTTCGGAAGTGGACCCGCAACGTAATGCAAGCTGTTGAGTATGAATTGTGTCATATTTCACAATCCAGAGAGTATTCTCCCGTATGGTGTCACATTCGCTCTTGCTAATAACCCAGGACTCGTCAAAGCAGATGTAGTGCATAAAACGTCACTGTGTTACTGAAGAGGTACCAGATGCTCCGTGTGTGGCCGTCCGGGGTGGACAGCTTCATTTATAGCAGAGCCAAACAGGAGCCTGGATCTTCTGATCCCAAATCCTGTGTTATTTTCACTATTCCATGCTGCCTGCCTTCGCCAGTGTGAGCTGAAGGTATTACACGTTATCACTTTACTTGATGCCGTGCCGTACTTTACACGAGAACCAGCTGCCCATTGGGGACTTTATAGAGCTTTCAGCAGGGACCGAATGGGGGCGGCCCCTGGGAAGCTGTGAAAAGTAGCATTTGTGGCGCCGCAGTCCCGCAGTGTTTCCTGAGGACTCGCTGTGTGCAGGGGACTGTAAGATGCCACAGAGAAATCAAGGAGGATGCGGACACAGTGTCTGTCCTCAAGTCATTCATCATTCCCTTTCTCTGCCCCTCTACTGTGGAAGGTTTTCAGGTAATTAAGTTGCTTGCTTTAAAATGCGGCTTTTTCCTCCACGGGCCTGCCTGTGTGTGGTCCGGCAGGGTCTCTGCACCTTCCTCCCTTGGGCTCCTGGGCCTGTGTCTGTCGGTCCCCTGCTGTCTTGCTGTCTGCATCCTCCTGGTGTAAGTCTGGCCCCTCAGCCATCCGACAAGCCTAGCCCGGGGCTGCGTGCCCTGTGCGGGGTGAGCTTCCAGCCACTGCTTCAACCCAAAGGCAGAACACCTGTTTCCTGCAGTGGAGAAGATGGGAAAGCCTTTTCTGCAGGGCTTTTACTCCGACTTTCTTCTTGTTTTCAGCCATTTTCTCTGTGCTGTTTTTCTCCTTTCTTCCTGTGACTTTCCTTGTTCTTAGTCTTCTGTCTTTGACTTGTTGTTAGTCTTCTTTCTTTCTCTTTTGAACAGGTAGCGGTCTTGCTATGTTGCCCAGGATGGTCTCAAACCCCTGGCCTTAAGCAATCCTCTCACCTCGGCTTTCCAAAGTGCTGGGACTGCAGGTGTGACCCCCACACCCACCCAGTCTTCTCTTTTCTTTACCTTGATTTTAGGCTTCTTGAGTTGTTTTCTTCTTCTCAGATGCTTCAGGGGGTAGTTGAGAATGTTGAAAATACTAAAGTGCAGCAGAAGCCAGGGGACAGAGCCAGCCGTGGTTTCCACCGAAGATCAAGTTGATTCTCCGCGCAGAAGTGCTGGCGTAAGGGTGCAGCGTCGCTGGGCATAGGATGAAAAACAGACGCAGCCCACATGTTTGGCTCTCAAACCACGTGACCCAGAAATACCCATCATTGTAAGAACCCCAGAGGGAGCCTTTGCTCTCTTTTAATTTATTGCACAAACAATATTATAATAGTAAGCAATGAAAAGGAAGAAATGAAAGAAAAATTACCCAGAATCCACTGTTTTCGTGATTCCATATTCTTCATACATTTCTCCATATATGCACATAATTTTACTTACTTGGAATTTTATGTATTTCATATTGTTTTTAAATCTGAAGATCACTTATATTGCTACTGATATTTTCAAATTTAGTATTCCATCACATTTATAGATAGTATTACTTAATCATTTCCTTCTTATAAAATTATAGTGCTTGCAAGGATTTTTTTCCTGTTCGTCTTCCCTTAGCTGGCCACAGTAGCATGCAGCTGTAGTCTCAGCTACATGGAAAGCTAAAATGGGAGGATCACTTGAGCCCAAGAGTTTAAAGTTATGATGAGCTATGATTGCACCACTGTACTCTAGCCTGGGCAACATAGCAAGACCCTACCTCTTAAAAAGCAAAAAACAACTCCAGTCGAAGCAATAGAGTGAGACCCTGTCTCTTAAAAGAAAAAAATAATAATATTTTCTTATTTTGGACTATTTCTTTTTTTTTTTTTTTTTTTTTTTGAGATGCAGTCTTGCTCTGTCGCCTAGGCTGGAGTGCAGTGGTGCAATCTTGGCTCACTGCAAGCTCCGCCTCCCGGGTTCATGCCATTCTCCTGCCTCAGCCTCCCGAGTAGCTGGGACTACAGGTGCCCGTCACCATGCCTGGTTAATTTTTTTTGTATTTTTAGTAGAGACGGGGTTTCACCGTGTTAGCCAGGATGGTCTCGATCTCCTGACCCTGTAATCCACCCACCTCGGCCTCCCAAAGTGCTGGGATTACAGGTGTGAGCCACCGCACCCAGCCATTTTGGACTATTTCTTAGAATATATTTCTGGGAATAAGATCAGTAGGTCAAAGTATATATAGCTCTTGGTATCTTTTGCCAAACGTTTTTTTTTTTTTTTTTTTGAGATGGAGTCTCACTCTGTCTTCTCAGGCTGGAGCGCAGTGGCGTGATCTCGGCTCACTGCAAGCTCTGCCTCCTGGGTTCAAGCGATTCTCCTGCCTCAGCCTCCCAAGTAGCTGGGACTATAGGCGCCCACCACCACGCCCAGCTAATTTTTGTACTTTTAGTAGAGATGGGGTTTCACTATACTCGCCAGGCTGGTCTTGAACTCCTGACCTCGTGATCTGCCCACCTCAGCCTCCCAAAGTGCTGGGATTACAGGCGTGAGTCACTGTGCCTGGCCCTGCCAAACTTCTTTACTAAAAGATTGCTCTAATTACATGGCCCCAAATCACACATATATGAAAGTGCCATTTTCAATATGAAAGTGCCATTTTCAACACAACATTATTTTCTGAGAGAAAATGTTCCCTACTTTGCATATTGCTGGGGAAAGACTGTGTCTTGTAGGTCCTGTACGTGACTGCAAGAAAGGACCAGGATTACAAGGCCAGAGACAGAGAAGGCCCCCCAGTGACATCTGGACCAAATCTTTTTGGTGAACCCAAGTGCTGAGTTATTTATTAGAAAGTGAAGGGGGAGGCCAGGCACAGTGGCTCACGCCTGTAATCCCAGCATTTTGGGAGGCCGAGGCGGGCAGATCACCTGAGGTCAGGAGTTCGAGACCATCCTGACCAACATGGCAAAACCCCGTCTCTACTAAAAATACGAAAAATAGCTGGGTGTGGTGGTGGGCGCCTGTAATGCCAGCTACTGGGGAGGCTGAGGCAGGAGAATCACTGGAACCAGGGAGTCAGAGGTTGCAGTGAGCCGAGATCGCACCACGGCACTCCAGCCTGGGCAACAGAGCAAGACTCTGTCTCCAAAAAATAAAAATAAAAATAAAGTGAAGGGGGAGCAGAGGCCAGTGTGGGAGGAAGGGACAGGAAAGGTCATTTGGACAGGAAAGATTACCTGGTTTCATGTTATTTCTAAATTGACTGATAATTTTAAATATGTGGTTGAAAACTATTAAAAACTTGAGTATTCAAGCAGGACTAGAGAAAGTGTCTCTGGTGTTCTTGGTTCCAGCGTCCTGCTGTGTGTGAAGTGGTGTCTCACGGTTCTGCTTTGCGTTTCCCTAGTGACTAACGACGTCAGGCATCTTTATATGGGCTTATTGCCTATTTCTTTTTTTTTTTTTTTTTTTTTTGAGATGGAGTCCTTTGAGGTAGGAACGTTTTTTATTTTATTTTGGTAAAGTCCATCTTATCTATTTTGTTGTTGCTGTTACCTGTACTTTTAGTGTCATGTTTAAGAAACCATTGCTTAATCCAAGGTTATGAAGTTTGACACCTGCACTGACTTCCAGCACTTTCATAGTTTTAGCTATTACATTTAGGGTCCATTTTGTTAATTTTTGTAAATGGTGTGATGATGTCTTAAATAAGCATAGCTTGAACTTTGGATCTATTTTTAACTTTGAGAATGTCTTCTGCAGAAATGACAGAAATAGATGTATTGCTGGCGTGACTTTGGAATTGTATAAAGAAAAGGTGAATGCCAGAGGCTGAAGAGGGAAGGAGCTCTTTGCCCAGCAGGGTTCTTTGTAGGGACCATCCGTGGCTGGGGTTAGATACAATGTTACTTCATTATACAGTTTATCAAATTGGGAAAAGACAAAACCTAGGGGCATTTGTATCTACTCCATAAAAGTTTGCCATTTTAGTTTGATGATCATATAACAACTCTGAAAAAGTATTGTTTTTCATGGATTAATCAAATTACCAACACTACTTTAAAATCACACTGCATCACTCTTTCTGTGCCACAAGGTGCTTGGACCAGTGACTTCTCTGCTCTTGGGAGCAGCTATTAGGATCCTGATGTTAATGACAGATAAAAATTGATGTCAGATAGAAAATTAACCTTCTTCAGGGTATATGAAACTGCTTCCCCTAATCCTATGCTCTTCCTTATTAAACCATATGCAATCCAGGACCTCGGAGAAGGAAAATCATCAGCTGTTTATATGCTTGGCACCCTTTGGAATAGTCATTTACCCATCTCATTTGAAAGAGCAGTTAGAAAAATCACAAAGAAATAGTCTTTCTAAAGTTTTCCTTCCATTTTAATTCTGTTGTGTTTTTCTTCATCACATTTTCCACGCACCTCACATGATTAAAGAATGGTCATTCTGCATTTCAAGGGGTCCATGCAGGAGGTTCACTTAAGACTAGGAGTTTGAGACCAGCCTGGGCAACATAGCAAGACCCAATCTGTGCCAAACATTCTTCAAAAAATTAGCCCGGCATGGTGGTGCACCTGTGGTCCCAGCTACTCGGGAGAAGGAGGCAGGAGGATGACTAGAGCCCAGGAGTTCACCACTGCCATGAGCTGAGATCATGCCCCTGTACTCCAGCCCACATGGCAGAGTGGCGCAAGACCTTATCTCTTAAAAGAATAAAATGTTGATTGAGGATCCGGACAGTAAAATCACGAGACCTCAGAGAAAGAAGAACAACTGTCGTGACACCTCACGTGTGGTGTCCGTGGCCGCAGCACCCATGAGTGCATTTTGCTCTTGTTTGTCTTGGAGGGGACCCAGACGTCTGTGTGCTGGCGTGGACTGGACATTGCCATGTGTTTGGACCATGTCTTTGTGGCTTAGCACAAAACCAAGACAAAAAGTTTGTACCTGTCATAGTCGCTGGAGAAGCCGTGCTGTTAATTGATACAGAAGCACAGCCGTGGGCTGAGATGCACCTTCTGAGCCCCTGGCTGTCCTCAGCCTCACCACAGACCCCACGCTGAATGGTCCTGTGGGACTAGGCATGAGGACTCAAGCTCATGTGTGCTCCCATAAGCTGGCTTTCCATTCAGTCATACAAACGTCTTCCTATAAAAACACCAGAATTGGCCATAAGGTAAATGAAAATAAGAACCAGTTCACTCTCAGTTTCCTCCCGTTGTCTGGAGTCTTGTTGAGGGCTCTGGCCAGGTCAGCAGGCACTGTTTTGTCCTGTGAAAGTGGGCGCCTCCGTGGCTTTCTAGGGGAACTGAAGAGAGAGACTTGTAGTCGGCGAGGAGCTCCTCGGCACAGGCAGCGTGTGGATTTCCTCATGCTTCTGCCGTGCCTACGTGCACTGACGTCACAGAAGAGGGAGATGACTCTGTCACAGTCAGAGTTTTCCTGTGTGGACATTGAAATGTGAAATTCCTGGCCGGTCACGGTGGCTCACGCCTGTAATCCCAGCACTTTGGGGGGCTGAGGCAGGTGGATCACAAGGTCAGGAGATCGAGACCATCCTGGCTAACACAGTGAAACCCCATCTCTACTGAAAATACAAAAAAATAGCCGGGCGTGGTGGTGGGCGCCTGTAGTCCCAGTTACTCAGGAGGCTGAGGCAGGAGAATGGCGTGAACCCGGGAGGCGGAGCTTGCAGTGAGCCGAGATGGTGCCACTGCACTCCAGCCTGGGCAACAGAGCGAGACTCCGTCTCAAAAAAAAAAAAGAAATGTGAAATTCCTTGACCGCAGGTGCTGCCCCTTCCACACAGTGGGGTTCATCTGCTTGCGGAATCTGCCTCTTAAGGGCAGTTGGGAGAGACCCTCAGTGGCGCCTATCTGGAGGCTGCTGACCTAGCGTCGAAACTGTAGACCAGGAACGCTAGCAGATAAAAGCAGCAAGGGGGACAGATTGAACCAGCTCTTGGCATAGTTTCCTACCCCCCACCCAGTTCAGGAGTTCATGGACAAACTGTTTCAGGCATGTTGAACAACACAGTGTACATTTCAGAGTTAATTGGAAAATCTCTGTGAGTTCACTCGTTTGCCCCCAGAATGCCAGGAGTGAGCTCTGTTCTCAGGGTGCTCTTCCTTAGCCCCCTGTTTTTGCGGCGGCTTAAGGCTCTGCAGGAGCCGAGGGTATCCAGGCTCCATTCCTTGGCCCGACTCCGTGCTGCTGCGACTCTCATCTGCTGCGGGAAACTCGCTCCCTGTGGACGTTTTCCACGCCTTTGGCTGGATTTCTGCTCAGTAGCCTTCAACAGTGGTGTTCTCATCGTGTCCATCTGCTTCTATTAAGTTAATGGGCACAGGCACATGGCCCATAAAGCAGCTGGATCAAAAATCTGGTTCTTACCAGACGACTTAATTGATAAATGTCCCAATCACGAGAAGTTGAAATCCTGTGTACAATGAATTTCAGAATCACGTTCTGGGCGCTTCAGTTTCCCTAAGTATAATTGGAGCCGCCAGTGGAGAAGACAGAAAGGGAGAACTTGAGTGTTAGGAGGACGGGGACCAGCGAGAGACAGGGATGAACAAAAAGTCTGTTTAATTTTAGATATTGGGTGCAGAAACCGCCATGGTTTAAATGCTTAGGGGACAACTGGATAGACAGTGGTTTGTTTCTAGCAGATTCTGAACTCGTCTGTTGGGGAAAAACGGCTACTGACGCCCTCTGACCGTCAGAGGCGGCCTGGGCTAGACGGGGATTGGTGGAAGACATCTCGGCAGGGCTGCTGCACACGGGTGCTGTCTGGTCGGAACAGAACCGTGACTTGAGATACATACACTTTTCATATTTGTGCCGTTTATGCTATTTTTAGATTGCCTTTATTTTACGTATTAGGAATTTGCACACACATCAGGTGAGTTGTAAAGAGTCACAGAGTAAGTTCCTTCTTAGCCTGTGTCAAGGTGGCTCCTGCAGCTCCCCCTCCCCTCCCCGCCCCCCCACCCTGGGGCCTCACTCACATGGCCTCTGCTTCCTCCTTTCTTTTTATGAGCTTTCACCTTAACTGTCTTCCTCTTTTCTTTCTGATTTCCCTAATTGAGTTTGTCAGTGCATTGAGCATGCTGTCTCAGTTGTCAGGGGCATACACTTGTGTGTGATTTTTGACTTGGCTAAGATGCTCCAGGATCCTGTCGCCCCCACCCATTGTGGTCTTTGGGTGCAGAGGGGGGTTCTTATGCCCAGCCACTTAGTCAGCCGGGTAGCCAGGGGTGAGTTTCAGAACCTTCTGAACCTCACCTGTCTCCCATCCAGGACAGGAAGGATAATGACACACATCTAAACTGGGAGGGCGATGTTCTGGTCTAAACTGGGAGGGTGATGTTGTGGTCTAAACTGGGAGGGCGATGTCGTGGCCATAGTCTGAATCTTTCTCAGGTTCTCTGGTGACATTGCCTGGTGTGAGCTAGGAGGAAGGGTGAGGGCTTAGCCAGATGGAGGAGTGTGCATTTCAGTTTTTTGTTATAATTTTTTTCACTGACAAGATAACTTAGAGGGATTTTTTAAATTGGCAAATAGAATCTTCAGCTTTGCCTTCAGTTCCCTCATCTTAGGGTCAGCTCGTGGCTGCCACCCCAAGACAACGCATCCTCCCCGTGGCTGCCCCGCGGTTCTGCTTCCCAGAGGGCGCCGAGGAGCTAGACCTGGTGCTGCCGAAAAGGAACTCGGTAAAAGATTTCAAAATGTTTCATAGGAAGAACTTTCCCAAGTCTCAAATACACAGAACTTACTCAAAAAGGGCCCCTTCTTGTGGATATTTTTAAGAGTACATTTTGCCACGCTGTCTCACATGGGACCTTGGCAACAGCCGAGACATCTGGCAGCTTCTTCTGGAGTAAAATCTCACACGAGATCGAATCTCAATAGACTGGGCTTGGACCGCTCATTTGACTACATTTCGATCCCAACTCTAGCTTTCAGAAACCTCCTTACAGGGAGAGGCCTATTGCTATGGGAAGACGAGAGAAATTAATGTCTGCGTTATTCCGGCGAAGCCCCCGCACTGCGCCGGAGGGTCTTTTGTTTGTGTCTTTGGGTTGCAGAAGGAGTTGTGATTGTGTGTGGCTTATCTTGCTCTCCAACCCAGTTTAGCACTCTCCTAGCTGAGCTCTTCTCTCACTTGTACTTTGGAAGAGAGTCACGTCTTGGCTTTGGGTCAGAGCTGTGCAGCGACCTCGGTTTTGTCCCTGTCATAGGGACTGATTGATTCTAAAATGAGCCGCGCGAGGCAGCCCTGGAGCCTGCAGCAGCACCGGTCGCCCAGCATGTTGCTGGCCTGTGTTTCACGTGGGGTCAGCTCTTCAGGGGTAGTCACTGAGTAGTAAGTGCTGAGCCTTTGGCGCTGCTGTAGCACCCTCCTGGCTGTTTGCGGAGAGCCTTTGGTGCTGCTGCAGCACCCTCCTGGCCGTTTGCGGAGAGCCTTTGGTGCTGCTGCAGCACCCTCCTGGCCGTTTGCAGAGGCAGCGGCTGGTTTCTGGCTGGCCCGTGTTTCCTCCACCCTGTGAATGCGTGTGGAAATTGACACAGTGGACTCTGGGATGTAGGGAAGGCTAGGGGTCAAGGGCACAGCTTCTTTATATAGAAAGGACAAATCAGATGGCAGGAAAGATACATAATGATGCATCATTGAAGTATTGGTTCTTTGTAATTTAAAAGAATCACTTGTTTTTAAAGAACTGAGTTTTATGGGTTTACCACAAGGCCATCCTACATCCCAGACGAGAATGGGTGAGGACCCAGCAGTCGCATGTGAAAATAAATGGTGTATTTAGCGGGAAACGCCCTCTTGCCGTCAGGCACGCTTTCCCTTGATCCTGGAACACCTTGGTTTCTGAGGATGGCAGCCCCAGCCGTTGCCCCGTAGCTGTTCCTCAGCACCGCAGTCATGGAATCTCTGTACTGAACTAGGACTGAGCAGCCCTGGCTCTCAAGGGGTCACGGGGTGAGAGGACCCGAGTTCTGCAGGCATTTGCACGTGAGAAACTCCAGTGCTTTGTGGCTGTCCCACTTCCTGACTCAGCTTGACTTCCTTCGGGCAACCTGGGCGTTACTCCCATCTTAGCTCTGTCGGTATGTAGTATAAACACAGTCCATGTTATTGATAGTTTCTTAGGTAAAAACACATTAAGATTTGAATCAGGCCAAGGAGCGTGGAGAATCTGAAGTTGTCCCAAACGAGCTGGCCGTAAATGGGCTCCTCCAGGGCAAGGTGCGCCCCAGAGCTACTGGGGGAGGTGGAAGCCTGCCGTGTGCTGCGTGTGTGTTTCCTGTGGGTGACGCTCACGGTTACCTCCGTGGAAGAGGTTTACCTTTTTAGGAAAGAGTTGGTTTTTTCTGCTTTTGCAAAGTTGTGCCAACTGTTGATCATCTCAAGGACAGTGGAGAAGGGAGAGGCAAGGAGCCTGCCTTTCAGTCTTGGCCTTCTTTGAAAACAGAAGGTGGCTTCCTTAAATGATTTCCTGACTTGACTCATCAGTGTAGGGTGCCTGTGTTGACACTCTCTTGCCCCTCTCTCTCGTCTCTGTCCCCATCCCTTTCACTTTTTACTATACGACAGTTTTCAACCGTTCCGTGAAACAGTTGAGAGGATGAAGAAGCGAACTCTGTGTATATCACCTACATTTTACAATTATTTGCTCTTGTTTTGTTTCTATGGGTATGTTTGCTAAATTACAGACATCATGATGTTTTACCACCTAAACACTTAAATAATCATTTCTTTTTTAAAAAACTGACATCTTCCTTATAACCAAATTATCTTAACTTTTTAATGTCTTCTGCACCCAAATGGCAGAGCCCTTGCAATTAGCATTGTTCCCATGGAAGGTGTTTCCCATTGCCGGCCAGGCTCCTGCATCCCACAGGCGCCTGGGGGCTCCTCCGACATCCAGCCAGCTCTGCCACTGGGGCTGTAGCGCAGAACAAGACGGATGGGATCGGTTCATTATGTTGGTTGGCAGAAAGCTCAGATGAGGTGTTCATCTGTATTTCTCTTACTAATGGAATAATTGGTTTTCTTTTTTGCTAGCTTGCTTCTGTAGCGCGGAGGGCAACTAAGACATAGCCAACTCTTGCACTTAATCTGTATCGTGTCCTGATTACTGGCCCGGAAGCTCCTGAACAGAGTAAGCTTTTCTGTACATTACAAAGTGCAGCTGTTTAACGTTCGCAAGTTAGGAGCGTCACTTCTACTCTGTTTTCTTCTAATAATACTGAAAGGCATACTTTTTTTTTTTTTTTAAGAGAAAGGGTCTCACTGTGTAACCCAGGCTAGAGTGCAGTGGCACAATCATAGCTCACTGCATCCTTAACCACCTGGGCTCAAATGATCCCCCTGCCTCAGCCTCCCGAGTCCTCTGACCACGCCCAGCTAACTTATTTGTCGAGATAGGGACTCAAGTGTGTTGTCCATGCTGGTCTCACATTCCTGTCCTCAAGCGATCCTCCCGCCTTGGCCTCCCAGAGTGCTGGAATTACAGGCATGAGCCAAAAAAACCACTTACTTTTAAATTTAGTCACAAATATCGCATGATTTGGCACATTAGTTTCATGTAGGGATGTTTAGTTCTTTGGGTTTTTTTTTTTAACCTGCCGGATTAAATGAAATGCTGAGAGTTGAAGAAATTGGCTGATTTTACTTTTTTTTTTGAGATGGAGTTTCGCTTTTGTTGCCCAGGCTGGAGTGCAATGGCATGAACTCGGCCCACTGCAGCCTCCGCCTCCTGGGTTCAGGCAATTCTCCTGCCTCATCTTCCCGAGTAGCTGGGATTATAGGCGCCCACCACTATGCCCAGGTAATTTTTTGTATTTTCCGTAGAAATGGGGTTTCACCTTTTTGGCCAGGCTGGTCTTGAACTCCTGACCTCAGGTGATCTGCCCACCTCAGCCTCCCAAAGTGCTGGAATTACAGGCATGAGCCACTGTGCCCAGCCTATTTTACTTTTTTTTTTTTTTTTTTTTTTTGAGACAGAGTTTTGCTCTTTTTGCCCAGGCTACAGTGCGGTGGGGCGATCTCGGCTCACTGCAATCTCCGCCTCCCGAGTTCAAGTGATTCTCCTGCCTCAGCCTCCTGAGTACCTAGGATTACAGGCATGCGCCACCATACCTGGCTAATGCTGTATTTTTTTTTTTTTATTTTTTTTTTCTCCATTTTGGTCAGGCTGGTCTCAAACTCCCAACCTCAGGTGATCCGCCCGCCTTGGCCTCCCAAAGTGCTATTTTACTTTTAATTGTGTATTTATTGCCACTTTGAGCTATATTCAAAAATTCCTTTTTTGAAAAAGAATATTTAAAGCCAGACCCCTCCAGCAGTTTGCTGTGTCTCTGTATGACTAGGTTAAAATACACAAGTCTGAAAGCTTCAATGACACCTTCATCAGTATAAATTCTAGAGACTTCACGTGCCAGCCGAGGTGAAGTAAGCCACCTACAGCCTCTCTGTCCCACTCATTACAACGAAAAGCTCTGGTCAGGTTACAGAAAAGCAACTACCAAAGACTACAAATGAGCAGGGATGGTTGGGGCTGGAGTCACAGTCAAATAAAATACAGAGGTGAATCTCTAAATGTAAAACACTTTATTCGGGAAGCAGGATTTACAGTTGAAGGCGTACAGGCAGACCAGGTGGGCTTCAGTAGATCTTGATGAACAAAGAAAAGGTTGGAGGTTTTATAAAGAGAAGTGTTTCGCGTTGCTCTTTGAGAAGGTTCTTTGACACGAGTAAGGTTTTGGGGAGCTGGCAAGTTCCGACTGGTGAGTGGGTGAGACTAGTCTTCGAGTCACAGCAGGTTGTGTTGCCATTAGTTAAAACTGGTGTCAAGTGACAGCAGGCAGTTTCAGCGGCCAGGCTGGCAGAGAACTGCGTTCCTCGAGGATATTTTGTGGCCCGAGTGCTTTCCCCTGGCCCCTTGACTCTGGTTGAGTTGGGTGTGACAAGACTGACCCAGTTTGTATGATCAGCTTTCACAATGACAGTGACAGTCATGATGGGGATGGGTTTTGAGGGCCTTTCCCTCTCCTTTGCTGTGGAACTGCACAGGGAATGCTAATGGCAAGACCTCCAGGGAAGCCACTTATGTCTTCACCACTAGAGAACAGGGGGCTCTGCATGTTGGCGAGAGCAGGGGGTGCCACACTCCAGCACATCGTGTGTTCACCTTCCAACCGGGAAGCTGTCCTTGTTCAGGAGATTTTAGAGCGCGTCTGTCCGTGGGGAGGAGTGGCTAGGCGGGGTGGGTGGTGGTGTCCTAGAACCAGTGCCCCAGGGATGACTGTCTGTGCTTGGGCCAAGTCCTGGAGGTCATAACAGAGGCCGCCTCTGCACAGTGGGATGGGAGAGTGAAGGCTAGACTGACGCACTATTGGGTGACACATGCCTGTATGATTTGGGTTTTTGTAGTGACCGCCATTTGCTTTTATTCTAAAATAAATCAGCATGATTCAGTGTTGCGTAAAAGATAAATATGCAAATGCGAAACTATCTCAATGTGGTGGGTTTATACAAATTTTTCACTTTTTTATGGTAAATACATGTGGAGTTTTTTTTAATTAGGAGGAAACAAAGGAATTTTCATTCTCAAAAATGAAAACAGCATTCAATAGTTACTTGTATGATACTTGACAAAATTACCAAGCTGAACGTTAATTTGTTCTTCATTGTTAAAAGAAAACTCTAGACAAATTAAATTTAACAGAGTTTAATTGAGCAAAAAACCATTCTTGAATCAGGCAGCCCCAGAACCAGAATAGGTTCAGAGCGACTCCGGGACTGCCATGTGGCCGGATACTTTCATGGGCAGGAAGGAAAGTGACTCCAGAGAATGGAGGAGCCGCAGCAGCTGGATTGGCGGCCGCAGGGGGTCTGCCTTGCTTGAGCCCGGTTTGAACAGTTGGCTGTCCGTGGTAGTCTGAGACTCAGCTGCCTGTCACAAGACCAGGCTGTTTACACATCAGGCTGGGTTACGGTTCACCACGTATATGGAACCATTAGGCCAAATGTAAAACATGTACGGAGGCAACCTTTAGGCGAAACTTAATTTAACATCATAGAAATCTTGAGGCCACTTGTTTGCGCACCCAGCCTGGATCGGTCATAATTCTTGCTTCATGCCACACTCATCACTAGTCCATATTTGGCCTCCTTTTAAGTAGTTAGTTAACAGGTATTTTTATAGCATAATGGGTTTCCCCAAACCACCACCCAACCAAAACCCAGACCTTGATGATGACCTGCGCTCACCACACAGGGCCCTTGATGCGCACACGCCTGCCACCCCGCCCCGTGACCACTGCCCTGAGCGCCAGGCTCATCATCCCTTCCACGCCCTTTCTAAATTGCTACTATGCATCTGTGTGCATTCATTAAAACTATTACTTTTCTTTCAGATTTTAAATTTGTTAAAGGCTTCAGTGCTGAATGTGATTTTGAGGACTCTTTAAAAAAAAAATGCTTTTGGTTGGAATGTGGACATTTTCCACTTAGCTTTGTGTTGCTGGTGTTCCTCCATATCCATGTGTGTTTAGCTAGAGTACCCCCCTCTAACTGCCTGTAACATTCCACTCTGCAAATATGCCACACTGTGTGCACCTGCTACTCCTTAATGGACACTTGAGCTTTTCCAGCTTCTTCCCTTACTTGTTTGTTTTGCTTTGCTTTGGTGTATTGTATTGTATTTTTGCTATTATGAACAGTGATACTTTGAACATTCTTTTCCGTGTGTGCTTTTGAACACATGCAAGAATTCCATATGTATTGAAAAGCAGAGTTGCCGGATCATAGTGTATAGGAATGTTCAGTTTTAAGGGATCATGGGAAGGTGCTTTCTCAGTGGTTGTGCCATTTTACACTCCTGCAGTGGTGATGGAGACAGCCTGTGACCCACGTCCTTTCTAGTTCTTGGCATTGCCATTCTTGTACATTTTTGCTGAGTAGGTTTAGAATGATATCTCGTGTAGCGTTGATTCACATTTCTCTGATATCGCATGATGTTGAGCATTTCCTCATATTCAGTGGCCATAGGTATGTCCTCATCTTTGAGATGCCTGTTCATCCATTTTTCTGTCGGCTTTTTAATGCTCTTGTGGATTTATATGTAGGTTTTCAATCCTGGTTATGATGGATGTCGCCCCCACCTTTTTGCTTTTCATTTTAAGACAACTACAAATGCTACCAAGGTTATGTGTCATCATCACTTCATAGATCTCCTCCAGCGTCTCTTGGAGTTTTCTCCCCTCTAACTTTAGCCTGTCATCTGCAAGTGTCTTCCTCATGAGTCTTTTTGTGACAAGTCTTCTGAGGCCATATGTGCCTCTGAGAGTATTTTTGTCATGCTCACACATTTGAATGACAGTTTGGCTGGATACAAAATTCTGGGTTTTAACTTACTTTTCTTTAATAAATTAAAAACATCAACTGGGGGTGGTGGCTTACACCTGTAATTCCAGCACTTTGGGAGGCTGAGGCGGGTGGATCACCTGAGTTAGTAGTTCGAGACCAGCCTGACCAACATTGTGAAACCCCACCTTTACTAAAAATACAAAATGAGCCAGGCGTGGTGGCAGGAGCCTGTAATCCCAACTACTCGGGAGGCTGAGCCAGGAGAATCACTTGAACCCTGGAGACAGAGGTTGCCATGAGCCAAGATCACACGACTGCACTCCAGCCTGGGTGACAGAGCGAGACTCTGTCTCAAAAATAAATAAAATAAATAAATAAAAATAAAAACGCCATTCCATTGTCTTCCTGCATCCTGTGTTAATCTGATTCTTGTTTCTTTGAATGTGATCTGCTCTTTCTTTCTGGAAGCTTTGTATGTATTTTCATTGTCTTTTTAATATTCTTGATCTTTACTACAATGTATCTAATTTATGATGTTCTTCATCTGTATAATGTATCATAATACCTCACAGAATGTGAGGATTAAAACAATCAGTATAAAAGACATAAACAATGACCACCAGATAATAAGCACCAAATAAGCATCAGCTGTGTTATATTATCATTCTATTCAGCTTTATGGATTTTTTGAGCCATTTTTATTACCTCTGCCTTTGCCCGGTCTTTGACCTTTCGTTGCTCAGTAACACTCTAATGTAGGTGAATGAAAGAAATCGTGTAAAACGTGAAACCAGTAGTTAGCAATTCTGGTATAAAGATAATTTACATTTTTGGCTAAAACGAAGTTTGTGTACGAAATGACTGATTTATGCATGCTACTCTTATTCATATAGCCATACTATAATAAAGTTGCATGATAATCCTATTTTAATTTTTTATTTAAGGGAACATGATATTTTCAGTGAATTTATAATAATGCTTATTTCCCAGCCAATAATTATTTTTATAATTTTTTAAGTCTCTGTCTAATTCCAATATCTGGCCAACTATGAATCTGTTTTTGTTGATGGTTTTTTCTCTTGATTTTAGATAGTATACCATCTGTTGTGGATGAGGCATTGTAGACATTCTAGATTCTGTTATTTTCTTTTGGGCAGTTAACACTGGTCTTGTAGAGGCTTGGTTATAGGACTAGGCTCTTTTGGCCTTGATCTTAGTTCTAAGGTGCGGTTCGTATTCCCTCTGGGGTGTCCATGGAATGCCTCAGATGTGATCAAGCCCTGTAATTTGGCAGGACCTGATCTCCTCTGTCTTCACAGTGGCAAGCAGATGTTAAAATCTCTCCTTTGCGTTTTCAACCTTCCTGCTGTCCTCCACGGGGATCCTGGGAATATTATCCTGTGTGTGTGCCCTTCAGGAGCCAGCCTCCGACTTGGGGAAGGTTTACATGCGGGTTTTGGCTCCCTTCTTCCTAGGGCTTTTGCCTGCAATATCCTGGCAGCCTTGAACGTGGTCTCAGCCCAGTAAGGCTGCTGCCTTTCAGTTGCATGCTATCCCCCACGTGACGTGTGAGTGAGGAGCACCCCTGGGAAAAGCCAGATGAAGGTGATTCATCCAGAGTTATTCTCGTTTTCTAGGGGTCACGGCCCTTCCAGTTCCTGCCTGCATTTGTTTGTTGTTCAGAATCTTCAAATGGCTTTTGAATATTTTGTCCAGAGCTTATCATTATTGGCAAAAGGATTAGTCTAAGTGATTCTGTCATTACTGGACTCCAGAAATCCCAGTCAATAAGTACATTATGGATAAAAAGACAAAGCATGGTTCGCATAGGACTCAGATTTGAAAATGCATTTCCTGTAGATCATTTTTATCCACAGAGAAATTCTAGTTTGCCTGGGAGCACCGTAGGAGCTGCATGTATTTGCGCTGGTGCAGAGGTGTCTGGGCACAGCCGAGGAGAGCATCTGCAAGTGAAGCCAGCAGAGGAGACCACTCAGAGTGGCACTGACTGGCTCGGGGAAGCATCGGGGCCACACGGGACACTCGACGCCGTGGGAAAGGGCTGCTCTCTAGCTTCAGGCAAACGCGGGCCTCACTTTTATTTTCTCGGCTCTTTGAACAATAAAACACTGACTACTGCAGCCACCACCAAGAATATAACTTCCTCTCTGCGGGCTGAGCCAGGTATCACTTCCTGAGAGAGTGAGCGTGGCTGGCAGCCGTGCTTGGGGTCCAGGACGGCCAGCTCAGCCTCCCCTCGCCCTGCAGGGCTGCAGAAGTGAGACCATCTTCACGCCCCAGCTCGTTGTCATCCTCGTTCTGGATCTCTCAGTTCCTCTCCCATTTCCTATCCCACTGCTATGGGTGCCCTCCTGGGTCCGCCATTCCCCATAGAGGAGTCACTTCCACGTCTCCCCCGAAAGTGCCTGACCCTTGTACTGCGCCCTCCCCTGGGCTACTGTCCTTCTCCAGGCTTCTTCCATTGCTCACTTCCAGCCAGCAGTCTGCGAGTGTGTTTTGCAAATGTGGTGCTTGCTCTGCACCTGCCATTATGTTTTTAAGGTGTATTATTTGTTCTTAATTTTAAAAGTAGGTGAATTAAACATTTTGTATTTCTCCTACTAAAAATACTGCGTTGGCTTTTTACTCTGCGGCCTTGGTTCTGCCCCACTGTATGCCAGTAGCCTGGGTGGGAGGAGAAATGCTTTCCCTACCTCCTGTTGGTGCCACATTAGAGAAAGCCTGTCCGGCTCCACACGCACTCCTAAGGATGGACTTGCCTCAGACATGAAGCCAGCTATGACCTGTAGGATTTTATGATTATGAACGTGACATAATTGCATTTGCATTTCTTTTGTGTGCCTTAAGGCTACTCATTTATTCTACTCCAGCAGGCTCCCCAGCTCACTTCCTTAAGAAAGAAAGAAGTGGCAAGTCCAGTCCACTCCGGTGTCTCGTTTGGAGACTGAGCTTTATTAAGCATCTCGGCGCTCCTCTCCAGGGACTGGGCTTCGTGTGGCTGCAAATGGCTCCTCTCCTTTCTCCTGACAACTCACTGTGGCAGCTCTGTAGTCTCGCGCCTTGACAGGATGGCAATGACATTTTCTTTACAAATCTAAAACTGCCGAATTAAGGAAATCCGAGTGTACTTGTTCACCAGGGCAGTCCCTGTCCCCACCTTTAACTCTTTCCTTTTCCTGCAGGTCTGTTGAATTTCCTGGGTGACTGTTCCGTTCGTGGCATTCACTCACGTTCTCTTCTTTCTCTGCAGGTTTTGCATGCAGAAATGTGTCAGTCTGGTGCCTGGCGTCACACTGGATTTGATAGAAAAGTAAGTAGGATTTTTAAGCTCTTGTGGCTCTCTGGAGCTGATGAGTTTCTTTTCCTTTTTGAAGGCTCTTGCTTCTCAGAAGTACTTTCTATCAGCGTGGCATGTTCCCTTTCATGTGGCTATGTTCTTTTGTTCTCTGATTAAGGCTGTGGTTGTGATTGTCACCCTGGGGCTTAGTGCAGGAGATAACCAAACATGGGCCATATGAAAAGAAAAACAATAAAAAGCTGGATTCCTTTGAACATTTAAAAAATCTCCAGACTTTAAGCCAATACAAGAACATACCACTTCGCATACAGATCATTTCTGCTGCCACTGAAACGGCAGCTAGATCATAGCTAGCTCTTACCTTATTTTCTGAAACTGTCGCTTTAATATTCTATAACTTTCCATCCCCTACCCACCTGTCTCCATCCAATTTCCATTTTACTATCTCAGGGCAAACTGATTTCAGAACCTGAGCGATGAAGTGATGGGGTTTAGTCAGGCCTCCCATGAAGAGTCAGTGGCACTTGCCTCCTGTAATCCTTCCGGTCCCATTGGCCGACCTGTCTGTCCCTCGCTGTGATCTCTTTGGATCTGAAGTGGCGTCTCAGGACCCGGAGCGTGGCCTGCACTGCCTTGTTCTGTTTGTTTGTGCGTCGGATTCATCGTGACTCATCCTGAGTCATCCAGGCAGCATGGAAGAACTTTGGAGTTATTTTAAACCCTTTGGCTTGGAACCCCATTTCTTCTAGAATTAACATGCAAGATAATTGTTTTCTACATCTTAATATACAAAGTTGTATCTTAATATTAGGACCTGAATTTACTAAATTAGGCAGGAAAAGCAAACCCACTTCCAAGTTTCTCTTGTGAAAACATACTTGCCTTGTGTATCGGGGAAAAATACAAAATATTATGTGTCAGCGTTCACGAGGGCACGGTGAGCTCCATCGTGGTTCACTCCCGCCGTGGAACATGGCCGTGTGGCCAGTAGGAAGGCCGGGGAAGCTGCGCTGGTCCTGATGTAGAGTGGTCTATCAGATGTGCTAAGTGAGCACTCCCCAGCATGGGTACCTGACAGAGCATAGTGCCCAGAGGCTTTCCAAGCAGTGCAAGCTGTGACTGAAAAGACTGTTTCAGATAGTGGCGTCTCTGAGAAGCATCACATGGAAAATAACTTAAAAAAAAAAATCGGGACTAAATGATCTGTGCTCCCCTCCCCTTCTGTTTGGTTTGGTTCCCTGATGAGATTTCATGAGATGTGTTAACTGGTCATTGCTGTGTGCTTTCTTTGGGGCTTTTATTTCCCCCTCTGTTGTCTGAGTTTCAGAACTCTCTATTCCCTGTAACGTATAGATTGCCCCCACCACTCCTGCCCCTCCCCACACACGTACCAGATGCGTATCCCAAATCTAAAATTCCAAAATCAAAAATACTCCAAACTTTTAAAAAAAGTTTTAAATGAATTTTAAAAAGAAATAGACATGGGCATCTTGCTGTATTTGGCCAGGCTGGTCTTGAACGCCTGGCCTCAAGTGATCCTCCCACCTCCACTTCTCAAAGCACCAGGATTACAGGTATGAGTGATTCTGGCTGTGCCAGGCCAAAATCGGGAACTTTATGAGCACTGACATGCTACTCAAAGACAATGCTCTTTGGAGCATTTTGGACTTTGTGTTTTCGGATTAGTGATAAATCCAAAAAACTTAACTGGTAAGTATAATGCAGATATTCCAAAATCTGAAAAAATTCAAAATCCGAAACACTTCTGGTTCCAAGCATTTCAGATAAAGGGACACTTCACCTGTGTATATATATTATATATCTAATTTATTAAATAAACCATATCCATTAATATTTCAGCAGTTATATTTTATCCTCGCTGGGCTGGCTTATTTAGGCAGCTCTTGGGTGAAAACTGTCTTGGCGTTTTCCATTTGTTGTGCCTCCCTGTGGCTATTTCCGTGGTTTCCTCTGGAGGTGGGAGGGCCGCAGTATCCTTTCTCCTCTGCCTGGTAGCAGGAGCCCGAGCCTTGCCCACACCTCCGTCTCCGTGTGGGTCAGTGTCTTGTCTCTGTCCTGGACGGCTGCTGTGTGCTGTTCTGTCCGCCCTGGACACCTGTGCCTGTGGCTACTCCAGACAGGGCCCTGCCAGCGCATGTTGAGCCACGTGAGCTCAGGCAGCACCACGTGTTCCATGTCTCCCGCGCAGAAAGGGCTGTTAAAAATCACCTAGTGATTACGACAAAAAATTGTTTTAAGTTATTGAGTCAAACCCCTTGTTTTACTGAAAGAGAACCTGGTATTTGGTCCACTTCAGCTCCTGGGTGACCTTTTCTGCCTGGTTCGGGCAGGGCTGGCCTAGAGCTCAGGTCTCAGGACGGCCCCACCGGGGTCTGCCCAACACAGGGAGGTTTCCCCTCGAACAAGACTTTGGTGTCGGAACAACCAGCTGCCTCCCGTTTCTTTCCAAAACTTAAAATGTGCAGCATGACATCCTCAGCGTGACTCCCAAAAGAAAAAAAATTGGTAAATTGGACTTCATCCAAATGTAAGCTGTTTACTCTCTGAAAGACACTGCCAATATGAAAAGACAAGCTATAGACTTGGAGACAATATTTGGGAGTCACATATCTGACAAAGAACACTTGTATCCAGAATGTATGAAGATACCTCAGAACTCAGAACTAAGGGGAAAAGCAATTAGAAAACAGACGAAAGACATGAAGAGACACTTCACCAAAGAGGATTTAGGGATGGCAAATACGCATTAAAACCCAGTGAGACAGCACCGTGTGTCCCTGCTAGAATGGATGACATTTAAAAGGCTGACCAATCCCGTGTTGAGAACTCGCATCGCAGCTGCTGGGAATGCAGAATGGTGCGGCCACTCTGGAAGTACTGTCAGCTTCTCATCAATGTCCACACACCTGCCAACATGTCCCCGCATTCCCACTCCTGGATCTGTACCTGGAAGAGTGAAATCTTAGGATCACACAAAACCCTGTGCGTGAACGTTTGTGGTAGCTCTGTTCATTCCCCCAAGCCGGAAGCAACCCAAATGTCCCTTGCAGGGCAAATGGATCCAGACTGTGGTGCATCTGTATGGTGGAATTCTGCTCAACAGGAAAAAGGGACAGGCTTTCTGTAGCCACCGCCATTCGGGTGGTTCCCAGAAGTATCACACTAAGTGTCAGAAGCCCGTCTCCAAGGGTGGCACATGGTTCGATTCCCTTTCCGTGACCTTCTGGGAAAGACAGAACATGGGCCGGAGAACAGATCAGCTGTCGCCAGGGATTAGAGGGGTGGACAGTGTGGCTGTGGGGCTAGCGGGAGGGGCCTGCGTGGGGCCTTGATGCTGGTGTGGTTCCACAGATCCACCCACGCGTTCCAGTCCATAGCATGTGCACCTGCAGAAGTCATTTTGCTGTTTGACAACTGAAGTAAAAGTAATACATAACGTAGGGGAGGAAAAAATCCTCACGAGAGCGAGTAGGCCGCAGAGTGCAGACCAGAGGCAGCACAGGGCTGGCCGCCACTACGAACAACAAGCCATGGGCCTGGGGAACGAGGGGTGCAGGGAAACGGAGACGTGGATTTGGGAGAGGATGTGAACTCTACAGCAGCGTGCTCTGTTGTTTCTGGGGAGATACCTTCACTCTTATTATTAAAATAGGATTCAGTGAGGATTGAAAAAGAAGCAAACACCCTCCCCCATCCACCGTGGATGTTAGTCATTTTCATCAGACGCCCTTTCCCTAAATCATGACGTTAGCGTTTGCAGCCGCTCGTGTTCTTCCCAGAGCCAGTGCGTCCCCTCCCTCCCCAGCACGAAAGGCCCTTCTCAGCCAGTGCAATCGTGACTGCTGGAGGTTAGGGCGGTGTCCTCGTCTTTCTCGCTTCTCCCCTTCTCCTGTGCCAAGTGATGCTATGAAGGTGGCTAATTGCTAAAGGTTTATTGTATTTTTAAATTTAAAGAGACAATGAACTGTTAATAGTAGGCAGTTTTCAAAACACACCCTGCTTAGGGATTCAGGGTGTGAGGAGGAGAGTGTGCTGGGAAAAATATGGACGTTGGAGTCAGAGCAGCCCCATCCTTCCCTCCTGACCCTTCTGAGCCACACTCACTGGGCACCTCCTTGCTCTGGGTCTGTCTCTGTCCTGCAGAAGGGACACCACTCGGGTCTCACTGGGCAGCAGCAGTGCCGAGGGCATCACACGTCCTGACACGGCCTCGGCTCTCAGCCCATGTCCACCTCCCGCCAGACACTTCTGCCTTCTCAGCACTTCCCAGAGCTGCAGCTTGGATGGTGGCTGCTGTCACTCCACATTCCTGTAGTTCTGTAAGTGCCTCCCACGCCTCTCCATCTGCCATCAGCTGAGGCACCGACTACTCCCAGGCATCATTGCCCTGGTCCCACTGCAGTTAGAGAGAGATGGCAAGGCGCCGGAGAGGCCGTGCTCTCGAGGCCCATCGCTGAGATGAATTGGCTTAGCAGGCTGTTTTCGGCCATTCTCACACTGCTATAAAGATACTACCTGAGACTGGGTGTATTAGGGTTCTCTAGAGAGACGGAACGAATAGGATAGATATAAATGTGAAGGGGAGTTTATTGATTAATATTAACTCAGACAGTCACAAGATCCCACAGTAGGTCGTCTGCAAGCTGCAGAGCGAGGAAGCCAGTCTGACTCCCAAAGCTGCAGAGCTTGGAGACCTCAGTATTAACCATCACACTGGGCAGTTTATCAATACCAGAGGTTTAATTGACTCACAGTTCTGCATGGCTAGGGAGGCCTCAGGAAACTTACAATCATGGGGGAAGGGGAAGCAAGGCACATCTTACATGGCAGGAGAGCGAGAGCACGCCAGGGAAGGAGAAGTGTCACACTTTTAAGCCAGCGGATCTCGTGAGAACTATCACGAGAACAACCACTCCCATAATCCAGTCACCTCCCACCAGGTCCCCGCCTCGACACGTGGAGATTGCAATTCAAGATGAGATTTGGGTAGGGACACAGAGCCAAACCAGATCACAGTCACTGTGGGCACCTCAGTCTTTACTGAGAATAACTTCTGAAAGTGTGTGGATTTGGGTCTGAGCCGCTGTTCTCTCAAAGCAGTTCAGCAAAAGCACCTGTTTTGGTCGGGCGCGGTGGCTCAAGCCTGTAATCCCAGCACTTTGGGAGGCCGAGACGGGCGGATCACGAGGTCAGGAGATCGAGACTATCCTGGCTAACCCGGTGAAACCCCGTCTCTACTAAAAAATACAAAACACTAGCCGGGCGAGGTGGCGGGCGCCTGTAGTCCCAGTTACTTGGGAGGCTGAGGCAGGAGAATGGCGTAATCCCGGGAGGCGGAGCTTGCAGTGAGCTGAGATCCGGCCACTGCACTCCAGCCTGGGCGACAGAGCGAGACTCCGTCTCAAAAATAAGTAAATAAATGAAAAATAAAAAGCCTCATTATTTTTATACTTTATCATTTTCCAAAGATTTCTTCTCGAAATATGTTGATCTTGGTTACAGTGACCTCTTTGGCTCAGACCCTCTTGGCCAGCCCTTCTACTACTTCAGGGCCCCTTCTTTTTTCCACGGGGGTCCCATCAGCATATGTCAACTCACGTAATGCTAGCCCTCGTGTCAGGGGAGACAGATCCACTCAGAAAGCAGCCGTGCGGTACAGTTCAGAGACAAACAGATCATCATCAAGCTCTGCTGATGAATGTGACCCCTGTGTTCCAGGCAGCCAAGACTGAGTTCCCCCTTGTTTCCCTTCGCTGAGCACGCCAGCCATGTTTGCGATGTCCTTGTGTGTCCCCTGTCCTGAGTGTGACGCTGGGTCCAGGGTGCTTGAGGATGAGCCCCCAGCACATTCTAGGCTGTGCCTGTCACCAGCGTGCCCCGGGCGAGGGAGTCACCTCTCTGACATGGAAGCCCAGAGGCTGTGTTCTGGAAGTAGATGCTGTAACCACCTTCGTCCTTACAGGGCTGGAAATGTGGCAGCGTCCACTATCTGTGGAATGTCCTCTGGAG
The DNA here is from genome assembly GCF_043159975.1 of Macaca nemestrina. Taxonomy (NCBI): domain Eukaryota; kingdom Metazoa; phylum Chordata; class Mammalia; order Primates; family Cercopithecidae; genus Macaca; species Macaca nemestrina. Next base: position 89,784,753 of record NC_092141.1, read on the forward strand.
CCTCCTTGCCCGTGCCACAGGGAAGGACACCATGGATAGGGCTCCCATGCGTCACAGCATGTGGCCAGCAGGGCCACGCCACCTCCCAGGGAGGCATCTGACATGCACAAAACCTTTTGAGTTTTTGTATGTTTTTTTCAACACTTTCCTAAAATGCAGTGGTCAGAAGTTAGTTGCCTGCTCCTGCTTGGGGGACCAGTCCCTCAGGGGGTTTGGGAATTGTTCCTCCCAGACTCTGGGGCTGACATGTGGAGAGTGACCGCCTGACCCCTGCTCCAGAGTCAGCAGTTCGGTGCTCCTCTGAGGCCACTCCTCCCATCACAGGTGGGAGCAGGAGCGGTGTGGTCTCGGAAGCCGCACCCTATGATGTGCATTCACCTGAGTGGCCTTCCTGGACTCAGGACTGTGCCAAGCAAGGCTGAGGCACTGCCTCCCTCAGGCAGCATGTGTGTCCACAAACTTCATAAGTAGCCAAGGAATATTTCAAAATATATACATTTTTGAATAGTTGAGAGATTTTAATACAAACATTTGCATAATATTGGCAGAGCTGTCAGTGGGTGCCAGGTGAGAGCCACACGGTTGTCTGGGTGACACCCCCATGTCCCCGCACACCATGACTGCCCTCCTGTCCACCTTGAGACGGAGCTCCGGGTTCCTTGAGTCACACCTATGTTAAAACGTACGCAGTCGTCCATCACTCTCACGTCTGTGCCGGCGAGACCTCCCTGGGGAAGCGTTTGCATTTGCTGCCCTTTTCGCCAAGACCCTCCCAGGAGAGAGATGACCTTTGAACCTAGAGCCAGAGAACTTGCATGGGCGTCCCTGCCTTCCCTACATGAACTGATCTTGGATCCAGGTTGATGGTGGGATAACCTGTTTTTAATTATAGTTTTAAGACCAGGCAGAAACAGGCTCTCGTGCTTGGTCTGATTTCATTTATGTTTTAGCAGTTCATTATTGTAAACAGAATCCTAAGGACTGTAGACCGGGGGGGTGGAAAACCCACGACAACACAGCACCTAGAACGCACCTGTGTGACATGTCGAGCGACACTCATTCGGAACAGATTGTGTGAATGTGCAGATGCCAGGGAGCCTGCAGTACCTGTGCGTACACTAGCTGGGGTTGGACTTGATTTACTCTTAGCTTTTGCCAGCTTTTTAGGGATTCCGAAGAACTAGTTTTGCAGTTTTGTTCTTTTGTCTTAACTCATGACATAGAAATTTCTTGCCCTCGAGAATACCTCTGTTGCCACTAAGCGTGAGGATGACGTTGGTTCCTGGGTCCCACCTGACTAGCGTGACAAGTCACGTGATGCAAGGAGACTAACGGGCCTGTGTTCTTGGGCTTCTTGTTTCCATCAAGCTTCATGACCTGCAGGAAGGAAAACCAGGTCTGCCTCATGCTCTGCACACCCCTTCGCTCCCCAGTGGCCTCTCTGCACACTCCTTCCCTCCCTGGCGGCTGCCCTGTGCACCCCCTCCCTAACCGGTGGCTGCTCTGCACACCCCTTCCCTCCCCGGCAGCCACCCTGCACACCCCTTCCCTGCCCGGTGGCTGCTCTGCACACCCCTTCCCTCCCCGGCGGCCACCCTGCACACCCCTTCCCTCCCCAGCGGCCTCTCTGCACACCCCTTCCCTCCCCGGCGGCCCTCGTTGGGAGCGTGTGAAGGATGGTCCTGAGTGCAAGCTGTAGATGCCAGGTGGTGATCAGCACGCACGTGTCAGATGGGCAGGTGTGTTTGGCACACAGAGACCTGCACAGCAGGCACCTGCCCCGTGCCCATGTATCCTTGCCTGCTGCCATCTGAGAGGATGTACCCTCGTCCTACAACACCTGGCCCTTGGTGTGCCAGGTCTGCGAGGCCAGAGCTCTCTAGGGGTCGGTGTCGGGGCCATCCTGAGCGGGAAGACGCCGTGCTGCTAAGCGCACAGCAGGCAGCCCCCGGCCGAGAGCCTCAGGACCCCGCTGTCTGGGGTTTGGGGGCTGAGTGTGGCACAGCACCACTTTCATGCCCTTTTGAATGCCCGGCTTTTGTGACCTGGCCTCCTCACCAGCTCAATGGCAGTTTCAGGGCACAGCGTCCCTGCTGCCCCCAGACGGTCAGAAATCCAACCCGAATCAAATCATTATCCTCGTCTTTGTCAGCACTGGAGACGCGGGGTGGTTTCGTTCCTCAGAACTGCCGCACGATATGTCTTCCATAATAAATGCGGTTTATTTCAAACAGCGGCGCTCAAAATCAAGGCTCCTCAGGAAATCCAGTATTAACCCCTTCCTAGCTTTCGCCACTCTTGTCAAATGGGCAAAACATGTTGTTTAGCATCTCAGCACAAGACGAGAGAAGATCGGGCAGTTTGTGCATAATTATTTAGCAGTCTTTAAGGCTAGGGGAGGAAGTTGCTTTCTAATTAAGCTGCTGTGTCTGGAAGTAAATTATAGTGAACCTTCCTTGAGCGACCCCCCAGTTTCTAATTATCTACGCTAACCTGGCAGCTTGATGAATAAGCCTGTTGCTGCTGCAGTACGTATTTATATCCCGAATCCTTTGAGAGAGTGGCAATAAGATCCATGCTTGGAAATTAAGGGACATTTTTCAGCCCTGAAACAAAGTAATGAAACGCTTAAACAGTGCTAGAAATATTAGAGTTTTCAGAAAGCTCTGGGGAACCTGAGAGATGTGAACCTGTTCTATGAGGCTGCTAGTTAGTATTCTGATCACTGAAGGCTCAGAGCGTACCCAGAACTCACTCATGATTAACATTGATTGTGTACACAGCATATTTTAAACCGCTAACAATCCAGCGTCGTGAATAAATGAGTTTCCGTGTGCTGCTGCTTCGGAGGCTCTGGTAGCACGGCCGCCCCTGTGGACCGGGGACAGCAGGCGCAGGGCTGCAGCCCTGCAGCCCTGAAGCTTGGGTTTGACTCTGGCTCTGAAACCTTCAGCATTGTGTTAGCTGATCTCTGGTTCCCCTCTGTGGGAATTCTGTCTAATCTGAGCCTGGGAATGCAGTACAGAAAACGTAAGGAGACCCGGGAGCCGCTGCTTGAGAGCACGTGGCTATCCACTCTTCCTCGGGAATGATAGTGACTCTAGGAACCATTTACTGAGCCCCGATGGTGCCAGGCACTGAGCTGAGGCCTTTACAAACGTTACCTCTTAGTCCTCCCTGGAGCCCTTCAAGGGTAGGTGCTGTTGTTACCTACCTTTTAAAAGATGGGGAAACTGAGGCACCCAGCAGGCACGGGGCCTACCGAGCACCATACCATTAGGACAAGCTGGGACAGGGATTTGCTGGCAGCCTCCCTGGAGCCTGCATGTCCTTCCCCTCAGCATGAGCTGTGTGAACGGAGCACGGAACCCAGGCCTCTAGAAGGTCTACACAGGGCTGGGCGAGGGGCGGCATTCGCGTCAGAGGCACAGCGGCTGTGATTAGAATTCACTTCACTGAGGCAAGTCATACACATGGATTATGTTTGAAAGGAAAACTATCAAAAGATCCCAGTCTTGATTCAAAAAGTACCTTTCTTTCCAACATAAATATACAATATTGGCGGGTGAAGGTGAAAATCAGTAATTCATTAACGTCTGCCAGTCACTGCTGAGATGAGGAACGAGGCACTAGACTCTGACTTAGAAATGAAGAGGTAGAAACAAATCCTGAGAGATCGCCGAGCGAGGGGGGTGTGAGTAACTGGCGGAAACGTGGCACCGCCGCCACCTAGCAGAAGAGCACCGCTGCCTGCCCGAGCACAGCCTCCTCGGTGTTCCCGTGCACCCCATACCAGGGCACACGGAGCTGCACTGGGGTCCTTGTGCCCGGGCACCTCTCATTCAAGTGCCCCCACGGGCAGAGGGAAGACGGGCACCAGGTCCCCTTTGTGTTCGATGCACACCCCAGCAAGGCCTCCGTAGCTCATCTGGGTCGGCGGGCGTGGAGGAGGCTCGGTTCTGAGATGAAATTGCGGACGTGCAGCCAAGGGGGAATGTGAGAGGTTCCGAGGTCACCCCAGGGAACCTGCACACAGCACGGAGATCTTCCGTTTCCTTCACAGCGGTACCCAAATCCTGGTCTTTGTCATCCAAACAAAGGCCTGCACAGCAGAGCATGGAGCTGTAACATCTGTGGCACTCACGCCACCTCCTCATGGCTAGGCACCTCCTAGCATCCTAAAGAAAATGTGGGCTGGGCGCGGTGGCTTACGCCTGTAATCCCAACACTTTGGGAGGCTGAGGTGGGCAGATCACGAAGTCAAGAGATCAAGACCATCCTGGCCAACATGGTGAAACCCCATCTCTACTAAAAATACAAAAATTAGCTAGGCATGGTGGCACGCGCCTATAGTCCTAGCTGCTCGGGAGGCTGAGGCAGGAGAATCACTTGAACCCAGGAAGCAGAGGTTGCAGTGAGTGAGCTGAGATGAGGCCACTGCACTCCAGCCTGGTGACAGAGTGAGACTCCATCTCAAAAAAAAAGAAAAGAAAAAGAAAATATGTGTGTCTGGATGTCTCTAAAGGAAGCCTTCACTCTGCAGAGATGCGGGGGCACAGGTTGATTGGAGGGCAGCTTCCGTTCATTGAAGGCAGGCGCAGAGTGAGGAAGAGGCCACGGTGAGGCTGAGCATGTGCCTGGCCAGTGCCCCTCGGCCGTCCTTTCTGGTGTTGGCATTTGCTCTTGTGTAGGAGTTGTCTCAGACAGCTCAGTACCTATGGGGCACACATCACTGCGGCCACATGACTGGGATGAGGCTCAGCCCCCGTCGATGCCTCTTTTCCAGACGTGTCGTAGTTTGGCAGGTGCACCTCCCTCTGTCCAGTCTGCCGTTCCTCCTTAGCTTTCCCTGAGTCTGTTGCTCTGGCTCCATTGCCCGCACGGCCCTTTGGTTCCTCACAGGCCCTGGTTCTGGAGGGGTGCCCGGAGTGCCTCCTCTGGCAGGGGTGCCTCCTTGGATCTGTTTATCCTGCAGGACTCAGCGCCCCGCCGTCGTTCCTATGTGCGTGGCTGCAGACTTGCAGTCAGTGATAAAGCAGTGTGGCGTGAGTCGCCAGCACAACCAGGGGCCCCAGGTGTGTGGCAGCTTTTCTGGTCCTCATCACAGCTGCCCGGTGAGCAGCCTCTGAGGCCGTCTCCATCTAAACTTCTGGAAACTGAGGCAAGGGAGATGGAAGAACTTGCTGAGAGTCAGAGAGTCACATGAGGGTCCCCTGTTGGTGGTGGAGCCTGTGTCCGTCCCCGCCCCCTCTGCTGGCTTCTGAGTTTGCTGCTCCGTGCTGCATGGTCCCCTCTATCGGAGCCTGGTCGCTGCACCTTGTGGCCCTTCAGAGAAAGACCTCCCGGTTCTGAGGTGCGTGTGTCTTCTGACCTCGAAGCCAGTATGTCATGTGTGAGCGGCCAGTTCGTCAGTGGGGCCTCGGGTTCCAGGCTCGAGCGCACTTTCAGACCCCGCATGTGTTTCTCTGTGTTTGTTTATTCACCGTTCGTTCAGCAGACGTCCGCCGTGGTCTCGCTGTGTGCTGGAGCCTGTCCTAGGCTCTGGAGCCAAGTCCTCGCTTGTTAACTTACACCCTAATCAGGGGAAGAAACACACGTAAGAGGAGTGTGAATGTACCAGGAATGCCATGTGATCGCACACAAGAGTGCCTGGATGCTTCTTTGATTGGGCAGCCTGGTGAGGCCCGTGAAGAGGCAACACTGGAACTGAGACCACCTGGCCAGACGGGAGCAGCCGTGCCAGGACCAGGGGGCAGCGTTCCAGACGGGGAACCCCACAGCCTGTGACCAGGCATGAGCTCAGGCTGTGTGGCAAGGGCCTTCTTTGAAAGAGGCATATGTAGCTTCAGTATTTAGAATTAACACCGCTAACCTGGCAGCCCTTAATGGGTCTACAGGGGCCTATGTGAGTCTGACTCAGAACACTGCATCTGATGGGGAAACTGAGGCACTTAGGAGCTTGATGGCTACCTACAAAGGACATTTTGCTCCATGAATCAGTGGTGTGACCCGCAGTGGCCACGGAAGGGGTGGCGGCACAAGCCTGACTAGTGACTTCGTTTGCCGAGGGAGCGGGGACGTTTGACGGCCAGCAGGAGGGCCATGGTGTTCTCACCTAAGAAGGCAGGCGAGCACTCCTTTTGCTAGAAGAGGCTAAGAGATCTCTAAGCTTATTTCCATGGATGATAACCCATACAGATTTCGTGTGGCTGCGTGTATAGCTGCTGTGTCTTACAGCTGTTTTTGGAGACCAGAATGTGCCTCCCCGAAATATGAAGGATTGTTGGGCTGAAGACAATTAAGAAGCAAGTGCAAGAGAGCTGCTTGCCTGCCCTGTTTCCCTAAAGCAAGACACAGACCTGCAGAGACAAAGGCACCCTGTCCCACGCCCGTCCCAGGGAGGACAGCAGTGAGCCCCGAAGACAGCTCCGGGCCCACGCGGAGGTGTTTCCTTCATTTTATAGATGAAGTGACTGAGTCTCAGAGAGGTTAACTAACCTGCCCAAAGTCACACAGCTAGGAGTGGCCGAGCCTGGAGGACTCCAGCCTGGGTCTGTGTGATGCCAGCCTCAACTCTGCTCTGGCTCGCGCGTGGGAGGACGTCCATCCCGCCTGGAGACGTCTGTGTGATGCCAGCCTCAACTCTGCTCTGGCTCGCGTGTGGGAGGACGTCCATCCCTTCACATCCCTCCGTGTGTTTGTGGTCGTGCATTCTGAGGAAAGTGGCATGAGTTTTATGCATCAAGATGCCTGGTCTCAAAGGGCAGGTTCCATGTGGACCTGACAAAAAGAGGGGACGTGTGCAGCATGGGAGGAGAGACCGGTCATTTGGACCCAAGCCCTCGGTGCCCGGTGGTAGGAGGAGTGCTGACCTTCTGTGTGGTGCATGCGCACCAGGAGAACCTCAGAGGATTATCCCAGAAATCAGGCATAGCCACACAAGGCTGGCTGTATTTGGAAACTCTTTCCTGGGGTGTTTGAACAAATTCACAGGAAGAGACAGAATTTACAACCAGGCTAGGAAGTGACTCTGGGATTTCAGCATCTTTTCAGAGGCAGAAAGATCCAGATGAGCTCAGGACAGTCGGGGGAAGTTGGTGGCAAATCTCTGTCAGAAAACCGTGGAGTGTTTGTGAAAGATACTTCCCCGGCAGGAGAGCTCCACGCGCCATCCTGAAAGCTCACCCTCCCCTCCTCCCACCCTCCCACCCTCTTTAGGCCAGATTTTTGCAGAGAAGCTCCCGGGTGAGGTGCAGCGTGCAGGTGAGAGGGGCGTCTGGAGACAGCCTGGAGGCGGCCGGTGCCTCCAGAGGGACGTGCTCCTCACCCCAGCTCCGCTGGGGCCTGTGCTCCTTCCCCTTATTTTAGGAGCTGCCTTTCCCGGTGTGGCCGGCCTTTCGGCAGCTTCTCAGGAGGCTCTGCCTGGAGGTGGCTTCTCCCACGTGACTCAGGATAGGTCTGTCTGAAGGTCGGCCCTGCCACTGGGAAGCCCATGGAAAATCCGCTTTTGCAGGAGCGCTTCAAAAATAAACATGGGCTCAGATGTCTTTCTGAAGGGCTTTGGAATCTGCCCGTTTAATAAAAAAGAATCTGCTTTTCATTATGTCATCAACATGTTGAATAAGAAAATGGGGAATGACCCCTCGCCTCGCTGTGGCCCCATCTCTCCCTTTGGTTTTTGTTTGCAGCCTCCAGAGTGGCCGTTCCTGTCCATTGTTGTTGACTGACTCCAGGAAGGGGCAATAATTTCTCGTTCTATCATAAGTCAGGTAAAAGGTGAATTATCTCCTGTAATATTAACTCTGCTTACTGTTAAGTCAGGGAAACTTCCTCCAGAGTTCAAACTTGCATTTACTGCACAAGTAAAGATGAGCAGAATTCTGTACTAGGGGAGCCATTAAATGCAGAAAGATGGGATCCAAAGAGATGGTAGCACTGTGCATGTGAATGAACCATTTGATTTAGAAACCAAGCAGAGATTTTTAAAAATCGTTAAAAAAACAAGCCGCCTCTGGTGGTTTTTAAAAGACCAGTCAGCTTATGCAGAGGTGGAATCATGGAACTTTCTAGTTTCTAATGTCTCTCAGGTGCCATGTTCACACCAAACCGTTTCGATAACCCTGAGCCAGTATATCCTCCTGGAGAAATTGACAACTGCTTCATTTAAGTCAACGTTTTTCAGATTTCAAGTCATGGTTGATTAGTGGCTATGAAACCCGTTAGGTAGGTCACAGCCAGCATTTTAAAAAAGAAAATATCTTTGTTTTCCTAGTAAGACGAGTGTTCCTTGGTTCTGTTGCTGGAACATGTTTCTCTCTTTTTGTTTGTTTGTTTTTGTTTTTGTTTTTTGGATGCATGGAGAGAGTATGAAACTGTGAATATGTATCTTTATATGTGGTCGTGTATGTGTGTTTGGTCACCAAAAATCGTCCTACGGCTCATGATCAAAAAAGTTTGAAAGCTTATTATTTAAATGATCTCTATCTTATGTTAATTGGGAACCTAGACACGCTGACCACCTTAGTGGCCTGTACTTTAGTTCGCATCAGTGTTGTGAATACCTCGTCGTTTTCTAAGAACAACCTTGCCCCAAATCCCTGCTCTGCCATCATCAGCCTTGTGCCATATTATGGTTTCCTATAATCTGTCCCATTTTTAATTAGGAATATTGCGTATACGTATATCTTTTTTCTTTGATTTTTTTTTCTTTTTTTAAAATTTTCTTTGCTTATACATACATCTTAACAGCCTCTTCTTGTTGAAGAAATAATTTGGACAAGTTTTTATATTTTACTCTAAAAGCTCATTTCCCTTTTGACCACATGCATTCCCTCTCCAAACTGAAGAAGGCCAGATTAACCGCGCCCACTTGCCCTTCCTGGGAGAATGAACAAACCTTTTATCATCAAGATATGTCACCCTTTATTTCGGGTAATGCCTTTTGCCTTAGAGTCCACGTTTTTATAGTATCATAGCTAAACAACTGTCTCTTGGTTAGTGTTGGCAGAAAGCATCTTTTTTATCCGTGTATAGATAAGGTATATCTCTTTGTCGGCAATATAGTTAGCTTTTATGTAGTTTTGTTTCTAAATAGAGATGGAAAATGTTTGATTTTAATTATTTAGTTTGTTTACATTTAGTGTAGTAATTGACATACTTGGGTTTAAGTCTGCCTCCTGTTTACTTCATCCTTTCTTTTCCTATTGCTTTTTATTCTAGCCTCCCCCCGCTCCTTTTTTCTTTTTTGAGATGGAGTCTCACTCTTGTCGCCCAGGCTGGAGTGCAATGGTGTGATCTCGGCTCACTGCAACCTCTGCCTCCTGGGTTCAAGTGACTCTCCTACCTCAGTCTCCCAAGTAACTGGGATTACAGGCACGCACCACCACACCTGGGCAATTTTTGTATTTTTATTAGGAACAGGGTTTCACCATGTTGGCCAGGCTGGTCTTGAACTCCTGACCCAGGTAATCCTCCCACCTCGTCCTCCCAAAATGCTGGGGTTGCAGGCGTGAGCCACCACGCCCAGCCAAGCCCCCTTTATTTAACCTTTCTTTTTTCTCCTCCCTTATCATCTTTTGGGTTGATTTAGCAATTTTATTACACCTTTCTTCTCTTCTGTTGGCTTGTTAATTTTATATTCTTTTGCTATACTTTGAGCATCCTATTTTTTCCGTTAACTGCCAGATACTATATGCCTTAGACTTTGCAGGCCGTGTAAGGTCTCTGCCTCATATTCTTCCTATCGTTACAACGCTTTAAAAATCTAAAAACCATTCTTAGCCTGGAGGGCTTAAAAAAACTTGCTGCTGGCTGGATATGATCCTTGGGCCATAGTTTTGGTTAACTGCTTTTGAAGCTACAACATGCATGCTACTAAAATCTAATCGAAGCCTGGCACAGTGGCTCATGCCTGTAATTCTAATGCTTTGGAAAGCTGAGGCAGGCAGGAGGATCACTTGAGGCCAAGAGTTCAAGACCAGCCTGGACAATATGATAAGACCCTATCTCCACCAAAAAAAAAAAAAGTCAGGCATGATGGTGTGCACCTGTAATCTCAACACTTTGGAAGGCTGAGGCACGAGAATTGCTTGAGACCAAGAGTCCAAGACCAGCCTGTGCAACATAGCAAGACCCCAGCTCTACAGAAAAAATTAAAATCAACTGGGCCTGGTGATGTGCCCCTGTAGTCCCAGCTGCTTGGGAGGCCGAGGTGGGAGGATCACTTGAGTCCCGGTGGTTGTGGCTGCAGTGGCTTGTGACATACCACTGCACTCCGGCTTGGGTGACAGAACAAGACCCCGTCTGCTAAAAGAAACAAAAACAGAGTCCTCTTTAGTTTAGTATAGATCTGCTGGTAAAAAGTTCTCGTTTTTATTTGTTTGAAAATGCGATCATTTCTCCTTTGTTTTCACATTTTCAAATCAACATTATTGAGGTGCATTCAATAAAACACACCCACTTAAACTGTACTATTATTGAGTTTGACAGAGCACTGTGCCCGTGGAGCCACGCCACAGTCAGGGTATATCCCGTGTGTCCCCTTGTACCTGTCCCAGTTAATCCCTCTCCATTAGATTTGACGTTTCCAGAACTGTCTGTAAGCAGAATGATGAAGTATGCGCTCTTTTCTGTCTGCCTTCCTTGGCTCAGAATCATGCCTTTGAGATTTCTCCTTGTTGGGAGTATCAGTAGTGTATTCCTGTTCGTCGTAAGTAACAGCCCATCATCCTGTGTGTCACAGTTTGTTTCACCTGTTGATGCACGTTTAAATTGTTTCCGTCCTGACTGTTATGAACAAAGCTGCTATAAATATTCATGTGCAAGTCTCTGTGTGGGCATATATATTCATTTCTCCTGGATAAATACCTAAGAGTGAATGGCTTGGTCATATGATAGGTGTACATTTAACTTTATAAGAAATTGCCCAACTGTTTTCCAAAGTGGTTTACTGATCTGAGTTCCTGCCGGTAGTAACAGCGTGCCAGTTGTGGTGCATCCATGTCAACACTTGGCATTCTGTCTTTTCATTTTTTTTATTTTATTTTTTGAGATAGAGTCTCGCTCTGTTGTCCAGGCTGGAGTGCAATGGCACAATCTCGGCTCACTGCAACCTTCGCCTCCCGGGTTCCAGCAAATCTTGTGCCTTAGCCTCTCGAGTAACTGGGATTACAGGCACGTGCCACCACGCCCGGGTAATTTTTTGTATTTTTAGTAGAGATGGGATTTCACCATGTTGCCCAGGCTGATCTTGAACTCCTGACCTCAAGTGATCCGCCCACCTCAGCCACCCAAGTGCTGGGATTACAGGCATGAGCCACCACGCCCAGCCATCTTACCGAAGTATAACACAATACCATTATTATTTTAATTTGCACTTGCCTAATTATGCCAGAGCAGCTTTTTCTGTGCTGCTATTAGCCATTAATTTATATTCTTTAATAAAGTGGATGTTCAGGTTTCTTGCCAGTTTTCAGATTGTGGTGTTTGTCTTCAAGAGCCCTTCAGGTGTTTTGGACACAAGTCTTTGTCCTATCTATATATTGTGAACAGTTTTGTTCAGTCTGTGGCTTGTGTTTTTATTTTTAAAACAGTGTAGGCCGGGCGCGGTGGCTCAGGTCTGTAATCCCAGCACTTTGGGAGGTGAAGGCGGACAGATCACAAGGTCAGGAGATCGAGACCATCCTGGCTATCACGGTGAAACCCCGTCTCTACTAAAAATACAAAAAATTAGCTGTGGTTGTGGGCACCTGTCGTCCCAGCTACTTGGGAGGCTGAGGCGGGAGAATGATGTGAACCAGGGAGGCAGATGTTGAGTCCATCTAGCAGTGAGCTGAGATCGTGCCACTGCGCTCCAACCTGGGCCACGGAGCGAGACTCCATCTCCAATAAATAAACAAAACAGTCTTTTGAAGAACAGAAGTTTTTCATTTTGATGAAGTCTGATTTCATCATTTATTTTATGATCTGTGTCCTGTCCTAGGGTTGTGAAGATTTTCTGTTTCCTAAAACTTTTAGTTTTAACGTTCGTGTTTATGATGGACGTAACGAACTATGATTAACTTTGAAGTCTGTGATCGTTTCAAGTTGTTTTTTTAATATAGTATATGCAATAAGGGTCAAGGACAGTTGTTTTCCATGTAGATACCAAATCGTTCCATCACTATTTGTGGAAGAGACTGTCTTTTTGTCATTGAATTTCCTTCGTGCCCTTGACAAAAATCATTTGACTATAACTGTATAGTTCTATTCTATTGATCTGTGTGTCTATCTTTATTGGCATAAGGATAGGAATACCACATTACCTCGATCACTGTAGCTTTATTTTACGTCTGGTTTTGTTTTTATTTTGTTTTGTTTTGTTTTGTTTTGTCAAAATGGTTTTGACTACTATAGATCCTTGCATTTCATATGAATTTAAAAATCAGTTTATCAGTCCTAATGAGAAGCCTGCTGAGATTTTGATTGGAATTACATTAAATCTAGATCAATTTGAGGAGAATTACCATCCTAGTAATAGGGAGTCTTCTGATCCATGAACATAGTGGCTTCAGATTCCACAATCATCACATACTGGTTTAGTTGTCTTGGTGCCTTATAGCTTTATCTGTTCATGTCTTGCAAATATTTTGTTAAATTAATGTCTGTTTAAAAATTACTTAGTACAGCATATAGAAATGTGATTGATTTTTGCATAGTGACCTCATTTCCTCTAACCTTGCTACATTCACTTACTGGCTCTGGGAGCTGTTTTACAGGTTTCTTAAGATCCTCTATGTGTGTAATTATATCATCTGAAAATACATACAGTTTGACTTCTTTATTTCCAATGTTTATGTCTTTAATTTCTTTCTCTTGCTTTGTTGAACTGCCTGATGTCTCCAGTATGATGTTAAATGGAAGCAATACAGCTGGCTGTTCAAGCCCTGATCTCAGTCAGGATCAATGACAGGGAGACATTTTGTCTTAATCTACTAAGTATAATATGTACTGTGAACTTTTCATAGGTATCCATTATCAGGTTGAGGAAGTACACTTCTAGACCTAGTTTTCCGAGAGTTTTTTGCATGAGTTGGTGTTACAATTCGTCAGCGGCTTCCTCTGTGTCTGTGGAGGGGGTTGTACACCTGTTTACCCTGTAAAGATGGTTCATCACATGAGTGATGTTCAGATGTTAAACAGTCTTGCATCCCTGTGGTAAACCCCACTTGCTCATGGTATATTACCCTTTGATATATTGCGGGATTTTTCTTGCATTTCATTGAAGATCATCTCACGTGTGTTCTTCTCTACCTGTGGGACACAGCCACGCCCTCTCCAACAAGGTCTCAACCTCCCTCTACCCACGGGAGACAGCCACACCCTCTCCAACAAGGTCTCAACCTCCCTCTACCCACGGGACACAGCCACGCCCTCTCCAACAAGGTCTCAACCTCCCTCTACCCACCAGACACAGCCACGCCCTCTCCAACAAGGTCCCAAATTCCCTCTACCCACAGGACACAGCCACACCCTCTCCAACAAGGTCTCAACCTTCCTCTACCCACCAGACACAGCCACGCCCTCTCCAACAAGCCTCAGCCTCCCTTTACCCACGGGACACAGCCACGCCCTCTCCAACAAGCCTCAGCCTCCCTCTACCATAAGTATAATGTGCATGTTTTATAATATGGTTTCAATGCAGCGTTCATTGAGAAGCTGGATGAACCTGTCGTCACGCTTGTGCACGTGCTCCGATTGCTTTCAGTAACTCTGATCCGCGGCCCCCCGTTATTCCAGCCCCCACCGTGGAGAACCCCTAGTCTGAGATACATATGTATAGCTTTCCTCTTACTAGCAATCTAACCATTATGCACTGACCTGGATTTTCAAAAGAATTATTTCCATAAAGAAATTGCTCAGTTCACCTCCTTGACCTTGTCATGGAACCTTTGTAAGTAATGAATTATTTGCAGTAAGTAAGTGAACCAGCCCAAACTTCTCTACACTGTCATTTTCATAGTAGTCATTTAAATTTAAATGTGTGTCCTTCTTTTTTTTTTTTTTTTTGAGATGGAGTCTTGCTCTGTTGCCCAGGCTGGAGTGCAGTGGCCGGATCTCGGCTCACTGCAAGCTCTGCTTCCCGAGTTTACACCATTCTCCTGCCTAAGCCTCCCGAGTAGCTGGGACTACAGGCACCGCCACCACGCCCGGCTAGTTTTTTTTGTATTTTTTAGTAGAGACGGGGTTTCACCGTGTTAGCCAGGATGGTCTCGATCTCCTGACCTCATGATCCGCCCATCTCGGCATCGCAAAGTGCTGGGATTACAGGCTTGAGCCACCGCGCCCGACCTCCTTCTTTAATTGAATTTAATCTGAGATGATATAAATTTTTGAAATAATACAGTTTTGACCGGGTACAGTGGCTCATGCCTGTAATCCCAGCAGTTTGGGAGGTCGAGGCGGGTAGATCACCTGAGCTCAGGAGTTTGAGACCAGTCTGGGCAACATGGTAAAACCCCATCTCTACGAAAAATACAAAAAATTAGCTAGGTGTGGTGGCGTGTGCCTGTTGTCCCAGCTACTTGGGAGGCTGAGGTGGAAGGATCACTTGAGGCTGGGAGGTGGAAGTTGCAGTGAGCTGAGATCGAGCCTCTGCACTCCAGCCTGGGTGACAGAGTGAGACCTCATCTCAAAAAAATTTTTTTTTCATAAGACAGTTTTGAAATATCTTCCCTTTTAAGGAAACTTGCTCTAGCCTCCTTCTTATTTAAAAAAAGGGGGAAAAGGTTTTCTCTTTCTTTAATATGTAAGTTGTATGTTTTCAGCATAGATTTTTAAGTACACATAAGCAAAAAGAATTAAAATCTTGCATTTTCTCCAGCATGCCAGGATAATCACTATTATCACTTTGTGTATACCCTTCCAGACTTTTGTCTAAGTGTATTCTTGGGTATGTTTTTGATTTTGTGCACAAAGAGATAATCTAGGGGAATGGCCGCCAGAGTGTTTCATGAGCTTCTTAGATGATGGAATTGGGGATGATTTGTATTATCTTGTTTTCTTTTTTATCATCGTGTGAGTATTTTTAGTGAGTTTGTCCTATTTCTTGGAAGCCGTAGTTTTTCATTTGACGTTTTGTTTGTGTACAGCCTGACAATCATTCAGTGGGGACTCACCCGTTGGCTCATCGAGTATGTATGCGGCACCTGTTCTGTATCCGATGCTTCATGCTAAGCATCGTAACAGCGAGATGAAGAAAGAATTTAGTCCTCACTTTCAGAGAGCTCCAAACCTCAGCTTAGACACAGCCTGGACTGCAGTGTCTCTTATGGCAGAGACATTCACAGTTCTCTGGACAGGCATCAAAGCCGCAGCCGCCAGCGAGGGCCCCCTGGGCTGGGGTGGGAGAGGCCCCAGTGGAGTGTCCTGAGAGGAGGCAGGACTTGAGCCAAATGATAAAGGATTCATAGATGTCCCCTAAGCCAAGAAGACAGGAGGGTGGTCTGAGCAGAGCACACAGGATGTTTGAGACCGACAAGTCTGACATGGCTGGAAAGCGATGTATTCGGTAAAATAGAAAGATGGGGAGAAACAGAAAATAGCACAAGGAAGGTAAACATGCTTGAGTTAGCCTCCACCACATCGGCCGCGTGGCTGTGCTGGGGAGCAGACACTAGGCAGCTAGGGGTGTACAAGGTTTGTTGGAAGTAACACCTGTCAGAGGCCAGGACAGAAGATGGACCTGATGTACACCTGGCCCAGGCTCTGCCGGCCCCATGGAGAGAGAGCTGTCACTCCAACTCACAGGTGGCCCAGCCTCTGCAGGCTCCTTGGAGAGAGAGCTGCCAGTCCAACTTGGAGGTGGCCAGACTCTGTAGCTCCGCTGTGCTACAGGGCCACCCAGAACAGAGCAAGGCCTCATCTGAACACTGGACCAGCCCCTGTGCATACCAGCTGGGGCTGTGCCTGCACCACACTTTTTCCCACCAAGGACCCAGCCCACGTCGACAGGCAGCAGACAGCCATCGGCATCAGTGTGAGCAGCTGTTTTCTAAGTGGGGAAGTGACGCGGCCCAGGCCTGTGGACTGTGGAGATCACACGATGTGCTTAACGAGCTACTGGGAACTGTGAGATTGATTTATGCCAAGGAAAGCAAGTCATTGTCCACGGGAATTTAGCTATACAGAAAATTAACAGTGGAACAATGGTGGGTAATAAAAGAAAAAGTAAGGGATTAGTTGAGCACCAAAGAAATTGAGAGGAGGATCTCAGCTGTCATCCTGTGCTAGACAGTCTGTCCTGTGCAGAGCACCCTTCCGGCTGGTGGGGTGGCTTCCCCGTGCCCTGTCACTCAGGGCTGGACAGTCCACCACGTGCAGAGCACCCTCCTGGCTGGCGAGGCAGCTTCCACGGAGTGATTCTCGAGACCCGAGGGGTGTGGACGCAGCTTCTGTGCAGGCAGACAGAGAGCTAGTGGGCTCTTGGCCCTCACTCCTCCAGCCAGAGGGGTTTTGCTTTCCTTTGTCCTGCATAAGATTTTGTTTGAGTGGCTAAAAAGTAATGGAAAACCACTGCAGTGATCAATGGCGAACCTTGTAGGTTTGGGGACCCAGCTGTGTGTTAGGAGCTGTCAACCTGCATAGTGTGAGCCAGAGCAGAAGGGCCTGGCCCGAGAATGCTTTCTGGATGCCTCGCGGGCCTGGCTGCAGGGTGCTGCGGAGGAGGTGGGAAGCCTGGCTGGCCCCACTGCAGGGACAGAGAGCGGCTGAGGGCTTGGGGCCTCTGGGGTTTCAAGCCTCAGTGAAAAGCGAATCCACAGGGACTGTTGGAGTGGGGACCAGCAGTGGAGATGATGACATTGTGCTTGATTTTACATGTTACACTTGAGCTGCGATGCCAGGCAAGTCGAGGGTGAAGGAAAGCGCCTTGTTGTGAGACCTGGAAGGAGCAGGCCGCTGCTGGAGCAGATGCCGGGGTGTGAAAAGAGCTGGCGATGCAGTGCTCCCGGAGGTCACTAAGGGAGGAGCAGGGTGCTAGGGGAGAGACAGTCAGGATCCACAGATCCAGCAAATGAGGAAAGGCAAGGCTGGGCGGCCACTGGAGTGAGGGGCTTGGCAGGAGGTGGCTGGGAAGGGTGGCGAGGACAGAATCCAGCTTTTGCACGGCAGGTAAGAGGAGCCTGCAGGGGCCCACGGAGAGCTTATCCAGTGCGAGCTTCAGGGCCACATGGGTTTTCCCCAGGGTGGACAGGCGTAAGGCCCCCGCAGCCACTGTGTGTTGAACCCCAGCAGCCAGTGGTCTCCCCGGCCCATCCCTGGTCCTCGCGTCCCTGTGAGGCGGCTGCAGGGCCTGGGTCTGGTTTCTGCCGCTTGTCTCCAGTGGAAGACACACCCTCCTAGAGCCTCAGTTTCTCCATCTGAAAAGCATGTGAACCTAAGACTTGCCTGGCGAGGGCACTGGGAAGGAAGTCTTGGTGGGCTTGGCAGGTGGGTGACTTGGGGGCCTGGGTCTGCCGAGCCGCACAGCGGGAGGCGTGGCATGAGTGCCCGACTGGCAGCGGTGGTAGAGGTAGTGTAAATGTCCATGCTGAGGAAAATCCAGGCCTCTGAGAGGCTAGGCAGCCAGTCCACAGTCACAGAGCCAGTCTCTGGCCAAATTCAAGCCCCTGTCCATCTGGCTGCCAAGTTTAGGCCTGCAGGTGCAGGAAGAGGAAGGCGGGGGGCTCTGCAGGGGAGATGTCCTGATGACCTCACTGCCCCTAGTCCTTGTCCTCCGCATGGATGGGGCTGGGGACAACAGTGAGACGGCCACCCCATGGGGAAGGGATCATGTGTTGTGGCTCCTGAGTGCAGACAGAGCTGAAGGCGCCCCTGAGAATCCAAGTGAGAGCAGGAACCTGGAGAGACTGAGAGGCGAGCACCTGCCAGATGGGCACCTGTGGGTGACCCAGGGAGGGACAGGGCCCCGAGGAGTGGGTGGCACCTTGTACTGGAAGTGGGGAGCAGGCAGGATGACAGGGCAGATGACAGGGAGCCGGGCAGGTCCGGGAGAGGGGGAGGGGGAGGGAGCACCCCTGGAAGTGGGGAGCAGGCAGGGTGACGGGCAGATGACAGGGAGCCGGGCAGGTCTGGGAGAGGCGGGTGGGGGGAGCACCCCTGGGAGAGTGACTGTGATAGGTTGTGACCCCTCAGGCAACTGGTGGAGAATCAAAGGCGAGGGCCGGGGACATAGTCGTTCTTGTTGAGTGACAAGTTCCCAGCAGAGGGTGGTGGTGGGGACAGCCAGAGGTGTCAGGGAAGAAGAAGGGGCCTTAGGGGAGGGGCACCTGCTTGGCATTTTGGAGCTGGCCTGGCACTCTACGGTGGTTTCACAAACAGGGTATGGATGCTGAAGTTCTGCCAGCGTCTAGCAGGGCCAGAGTCACCATGATGGCCTGGATATTGGGGTATGGAAGATAAATCCTGGCAAGAAACTGAATGCCGCAGGTGAGCCCGGGAAGTGTGGGGGGAGGTGGAGATAAACCCTCCTGGCGACGGCAGCGAAGGAGAGTTTGAGGAGGCGCGGGCATTGTCAGGGGGCCACCCCTGGCATCATGCCACATCTGTTGTTGGAGTGTGATCTGTTTTATTTTAGTCGCCATTTTGCATCAAGGTCAGCTGTGTTGACTCAGCAGAGAAACTGGTGCCACGAGTCATCCAGCCACAGCACAGCTGGGACCAGCGCTTGAGTTTTCTCGTCTCCCAGTTCAGGGATCTTTTCCTGAACTGTAGCTTTTTACAGTTTTCGCGTAGAAGTCCTTGACTAACACTCTGGATTTAAATTTTAAAAGAGCCACCTTGATCATTAACCCTTTGAGGGTTTAAAGAAACTTCTAGAATGAAACGTGGTCTGACGTGGACACCCCACGCCACTAGGCTTCTGCTCTGGTCCCCTCGTGATCCCAGTGACCTCCCAAGTTGGGCGAGGCTCAGCATTAGTTAGGATCAGGCACAGAAAGGAAACCAGAAACAAATTGTTTCTGTAAAGATTTAATTTTATGTGACATGAAAAGTGAGGGATGCCGGACTCGGTTCCACATGGTCACCCCCGGTAGGACCAGGTCTGCTGGATCAAGAAGTCACATCAGATTTCACTCACCGGATGGTTGGTTCATCTACTTGAATGATTTCTGGGTCTGTCTGAAGTTGGCCGGGCAGAGGCTCTGTCTAGTTTCATGATGAGCTTAGGGAAGAGAGCAGTGGGATTTTCAGGACCGTTTTGGGGGAATCTAGCTTTGCATTTATCTACTGGTGATTATCACAAGATACCAATTTGTAAAAACACAACTAACTACACACCGGTGCTATCTGGCCTCTGTTTATCTTGATGGCTTGGCCATCCAGTGACAGTGCTGGGGTGTGTGACCTCATGGGAAGCTCTTTGCTGCTCAGAATGCAACTTTCTGTTAACCAGGGGTCACAGACTCAAGAACAGCAGGGGCTCTATGAGCTTCACTCCACTCAGGATACTTGGGCTCACGTTAGGGATGCGTTTAGTCCTGGTTTGCAAACAGCCTGTGGGCGAATGGTCTGTCTGTGCTTGTGATGGTCCCTGCCCTTCTTCCGAGATGCAGTCCTGGCCCCCGCAGCTGCCCGAGCTGTGCTGCACCCATAGGCTCCCTCTCCGGCATCACCAGGGCCCAGGATGAGGAGATGCAGGAGCCGGGGTTTCGGCGGTTCCCTGTTACTCAGGTGGGCACACTCATTGCAGTCAATGTTGATGATATAAAGACAAGAAAGAGTATCCCCATGATCACATTTTGAGGTTTTTTTCCTCCAATTGTCTCTCTTGCACATGTTTGATGTCATCGTGACGGTAGAGTGTTTATCTTGCTTCTTAATGTTAGGAAGCATTGTCCCATATCATTGAAATGTTCATAACAATTTAATTGCTTGTAGCTGCTGTGTTGTGGTTGTTGCGTGGTTGGTTTAATCATTTCTCCCTTGTCGGTTTCGGAGTGAATTTCGGGCTCCACGAGGGCAGATGACACGGCGCCACACATCTCCCTGCATCCCCCGTCCCCATCCTGCTTCCGGTTCAGGCTTGGTTGGTTCCTGGAAGTTGATGTAATGAGCTACGTAGATTTTCCCGACTTTTACACGTGATAAAGAAGGTAGTGCCAGGGCACACTCATGCAGGATAGAAGTGTCTTTGTTTAGGGCAGGGACAGACACATCCAGCTGCCTTACGATGGGGGCTCCGCACATCAGAAAGACCAGCCGTGTAATGTAGAGTGTGGACTTTGACGCAGTATCAGTCAGTCAATCGCTCATGTCTGTGTGACTCTGAACACGCAGACTCCGGGCACTTCCCGGACTGACAGTGCTCCACACGTGTTGTTAGAGTCGTGCTGGGAGGGTAACATGTCTGAACCCCATGCAACGAGGACCTGAGCTCTGCAGTTGGTCCCACCCTGCCCTGGGCACCTCTCTTCTTGAGGTTTGGGGACAGTCCTCTGCCCTCGTAGTTTGACTAACTCCAGAGAGAGAAGAGAGATCCCATGACAGGATGCTCAAGATCAGCACCTCCTGTGCCCGCCTTCCTTGCACACTTGGGCCACTTGTGTGTTTACTGGTCCTAGACCACAGAGCTTCTGCGTGTGGCCTGGGTGCCCTCCCTCCTCTGCACGGCTTTGGTAAGGAGGGCAGGTGGCGCTCAGTGGCAGTCCCGTAGCTTGAAAGAGGCAGTGTTTTTGCAGAACATTGTTATTGACGATCTTGTCAATAATTTCATTAAAAAGGTTTCAGCATATGTGGTTCTCATCTGCAGATGAGGGACCCAAGACACAAGTGTGTTGGGGCTCCATGTCCACCCTACGATGCCCCCCGTGCCCCTTCTCCGGGCTGTTTCCCCAGGCCATGTCCCGGGCAGCCACCCCTGTTTGCACTAGCCATGTCCACCCTACGATGCCCCCCGTGCCCCTTTTCTGTGCTGTTTCCCTGGGCCATGTCCCGAGCAGCCACCCCTGTTTGCACTGGCGCTTGAGGGCTTGAGCCACCTGGTAAAATGAGTTCCCGGGCTGTTTACTTGCGTTTCATAAGGAAATGTCTTCTCTTTGGGAGGTGCGCCCCACCCTCACATCCCTCTGTGGGCCAAGCTCTGTCGCAGGTTGTTGGGTGGACAGGTGCCTTTGCTTTTCCTCACTCCCCTGCTCGGAGGTCAGAGGGCAGGCAGCCTGGCCGTTCCTCCTGCATGCAGTGGACATGCTTGTTCTGAAGCGAGAGCAGGCTGGGGAGAAGGAAGAGGCGCTGAGACAACTCTGCTGTCCTTGTGCTGTGTGTTCACCTCCAGGCCCTGGTTTCTTTTAAATGGTGGGAATCCTTCATGATGCCCGCCCTCCCTCCCCCACCCACACAGCTCACGAAAGGTGCTTCTCAGTCATCCCCGCCCTGGCCAGCAGCCTGACTGCAAAACCTTGATGTTGGGTAAACTGGTCTCCCCTGTGGAGGTCAAAATTTTTCTTGAATTTGGAAATCTTTGAGACTTCTCGCATTGTTTGAGCCACAGTGCTGCTTCAGAATATTATACCGACTTCTCAATTTCTCATTTTTCTTGTCCTATCACTGAGCCTATTTTGAGGAAATAAGACATTTTTTGTTCCTAAAGGAAAAGGCATTTAGTGGAAGGAAAGAGCATGTGTTGAAGAATTGTATTAAGAAGCTCGCTTAGGCTGGGTATGGTGGCTCACACCTGTAATCCCAACACTTTGGAAGGGTGAGCCGGGAGGATCCCTTGAGCCCAGGAGTTCAAGAGCAGCCCGGGCAACACAGCAGGACTCCAACTACAACAATTTAAGAAAAGAAGTTCACTTAACTCAGCTACCCTGTGTTGCTGATGCATCGCCTCTTTGAATATTATTCCTATGAGGACGATGCCATCAGATGGTTCCTACGGTGGGAATTGCTGATCAGCTAAATCTTCTCGATAGCGGAATCATGCTCATGCCTCTGAACGTGTGGCATTTGGTTTTCCATTCTGAGTTACTTCACTTAGAATAATGGCCTCCAGCTCCATCCAAGTTGCTGCAAAAGTCATGGTTCTGTCCTCCCGGCTGAGGAGTGGTCCTTGGTGCCGCCTGCCCTGTGCGAAACGGCAGCAGCCTCGCCCCCCGCCCACTGTCTGTCATGTTTGTCCCTGCGTCATCTGCCGTCACTTGGCACCACTCATGTGTGCTTGTTCATTTGCCTGTTACCTGTCCTCCCCAGACCCGGCTCCCTCAGGACAGGGCCTGGGCGCACACTGCCAATCTTCACATCCCTGTCGCGGGTATCAGCTGCGTGTTGAATACACAGGCAAAGTAGACCTTGTGGGCGAGATTCCCCCCAGCGTGGATGGTGAGCTTCCACAGCGTTCGCTGGCTGAGATGTAAACCTGCAGAGCGTGATGTGGACTGCTTTCAGTACATGCCATGGACTGCCCTTGGGGTCCAGTCCGTGGTCCATGGAAACCATGTGTGACCAGCTGGGCTTGGTCTGTATGTCTGGGGACACCGGAAGAAGCAGTCGTTTTGGAGGTGTGCGGGAGGGAGGAAAGCTGCAGATGGAGGTTGAGCTCTGAGCTGTGAGCTCATGGAGAGTTTAATTCTTCCGGCCGTGCGCTGAGGGTCTCCTCAGAGCCTTCCTCCCTCTGCTCAGAGCCCTTCGCCACCTGCGCCCGTTTTTCTTGCAACCTCTCCTCCATTCCCTGCTCTCAGAGCTGTGGCATCACTCATGAGAACGCCCGGTGTTTTCTAGGATCCCTGGCCGCCTGAACGACAGGAGGACGCCCCTGGGTGAGCTGAACTGGATCTTCACAGCCATCACAGACACCATCGCATGGAACGTGCTCCCTCGGGGTGAGGCGCGGGCCGGGCCTTGGGGAGGGAGGCTATGGCCTTGAGTGTGCGGGGAGCCAACCTTTGGACATGAGAGGAGTCAGATAGGATCCATGAGTGCCTCACTAGTGAGGAAGACAGTGGGAGGGGCTGAAAAGTAGAATGCGACCACCTAAGGAGGTTTCTGCAAGGGGGTGAGTTGCTGCACGCCAGGTCCTCAGAACATGGTGTGGAGAGACTGTGTGTCAGCGTTGGCCCTGACCGTTCGCACAGCCTTTACCGCGCACCAGCGGCTTGTCTTCAGAGTCATTGGCATTATTCACGTTGGCCGAAAACCAGAATTGCTTTGTAAGACTTGTTTGTGTTTTTTGTTTATTGATTGGTTGATTTTGGGTGTTTGTTCACATTATGTATATGTGCACTGTGTGTGTGTACACGTGTACATGTGTGTATGTACACACGTGTGTATGCATATGCGTATTTGTGTGTGGGTATTTACGTATGTGTGTGCATGTGTGTATTTGTGTGCATATGTGTGTACATGTGTATCTGTATAGGGGTGTATCTTTGTATACATTGTGTACATGTGTGCACATGCGTGTGTGCATGCATGTATATTCGTGCACGTGTGTGTGTAAGCATGTGTGCGTGTTTCAGCATGAGTGTGTGGTGCTGATGGGAAATATGCATATTAGTCCCAACTTGTTTTTAGCAATTTTTGATAGAAGTGAATTTGTGTATTTGACTTTAAATGCTAGACACTAGTCACTGAAGATTCCTTTTTATCTTTGATCTCTCCTCAGATCTCTTCCAAAAGCTCTTCAGACAGGACTTACTGGTGGCTAGTCTGTTCCGAAATTTTTTATTGGCGGAAAGGATTATGAGGTCGTACAACTGCACTCCCGTCAGCAGCCCGCGTCTGCCGCCCACGTACATGCATGCGATGTGGTGAGTGTTTCAGGATCCTCCAGGTGCTGTGCTCCCCTGCCCTTCGCAGCACTGTGATGTCATGGAATTGCACAGAGCTGGGCAGGGAGGCCCCACGCCTAACCTGGGGACCCCGTGTAGCATTAACAAGTGAAGCTAAATGCAGGGCTCCCAGAGATCTCCACACGGCGGAATGGGGGTCTCCTTTGGAGGGCAGAAACCTTGGGGGGCCTTTTAGGACTGCACGGGAGCAGTGGCCAGCTGAAGCCTCACAGCTCTGCAACTCGGGGGGAGCAGCACTTTGCAAGAGAGTTTCTGACCTTTTAGAAACCAGTAGTGAGAAAATAACTTGCTGACTTGAATTTATGAAGCGCATCTAAGATCACCCTGGAGAATTAAACTGTTGGGCTCACGATCAATTAGTTTTTATGCTTATTTCTCACACACACACACGCTCATAAGTGTAATCTTTTATGACTATTGATTATAGTTCTGTCCCATTGCTGAGTTGCTATTTATGCAACTCCTAATGGTAGTAACAGTGACAATGATGTTTTTAGTCTAGACATTATATTTGAAGACGTTTGGTTTCTTTCTGTTCTGTGGCTGCCCTAACAGAAGCAGGTTTGGGCAAATTCTAAAATAGTATTAAAACAAAGAAAAATATTTCTGTTCATCAATGGGAGAAACCCTAACAACACGAATATTTTTAAAAGAGCGATTAATGTATACCTAGCCTCAGAAGCTATTGTATGGCATATTTTCCTGGCCCGGTTTACTTTAGCTAGTGTTTTGTGTTTTCTTTTTAAATGTATACGTGACCACTTTCCCTCAACACTGGAAATGCAGAGGAGCAAGAAGAAATCTAAACTCATTACCCATCACCCACTCCAGAAAAGTTAGAAATAATCTAATTTTTAATATTTATAGTCAACATTTATATGAGATAGATCAAAATACGTTATACCCAGCACAGCACTTGGACTTTAAACAGAAAAAGTTAAAGCATGCATGATCTGTGTCCTTCTTAAGAGTCTGTAAGATAAAATAGAGAACCCTGAAAAGGAGAAAAGAAAATTGAAGTACACCATTTAAATAATGTGTAAATAAAACCACCACACATTTATTTTTCACGAATCCATGAATAACAGAGCTGTAAAAGAGAGAGTTGTTTGTAAAGCCTTTGCAATATTTAGAATAAATATTTAAAATAAACATTTTTTTAAATAAAGAGAGCATTTTTGAAAGAGTATATTCTCAAAATGGCCTTATTCCTTTAAGTAAAGTAAGGCCTTAAATGCTGTCTCTATTTCTTCTGAGACAGGTTTTTGTAATAAATTTATTTTAGAAAGAGAAGGAAAAAGAAAAAAAAAGAGCTGAAGGGGTCAGTGCCACATCAGATCCTGGATCAAAAACTAGTTCAGTGCTGGGAGCCGGTTGAGCACTCAGAGTGGGGCTGGGCAGGGTCTCCAGGCTTGCAGATTCCCCTTACCAGGAATCAGTCCATGGAAACCTTTTTCCTTCTAGCGTATGTTTTCTCCAGATGTAAAAGCACCTGTCTGATGTGCTTAGCTGCATAGAGTTAAACACAGTGGCATCACATTGGTGTCTGTGGTCAAAGACCAGAGCCAGAGCACAAAGAGCAGCCAGGAGGGGTGAGCGGGCGAGGATGGGTGCTGGGAGGGGCATGTGGCGAGTTCGGCGTGGGGCGGCCACATCCCACCTCTCCATTTAGAGGCCATGTGGTGAGGCCAGCACAGGACAACCACATCCCACCTCTCCATCTAGAGGCCGTGTGGCGAGGCCGGTATGGGGCAGCCACATCCCACCTCTCTGTCTAGAGGCCGTGTGGCGAGGCTGGCACAGGACGACCACATCCCACCTCTCCATCTAGAGGCCGTGTGGCGAGGCTGGCGTGGGGCAGCCACATCCCCCCTCTCCATCTAGAGACTGGGTGGTGAGGCCCGCGTGGGGCAGCCACATCCCCCCTCTCCATCTAGAGGCCGTGTGGCGAGGCTGGCGTGGGGCAGCCACATCCCCCCTCTCCATCTAGAGGCCGTGTGGCAAGGCTGGCGTGGGGCAGCCACATCCCCCCTCTCCATCTAGAGGCTGGGTGGTGAGGCCCGCGTGGGGCAGCCACATCCCCCCTCTCCATCTAGAGGCTGGGTGGCAAGGCTGGCGTGGGGCAGCCACATCCCCCCTCTCCATCTAGAGGCTGGGTGGCGAGGCCCGCGTGGGGCAGCCACATCCCCCCTCTCCATCTAGAGGCTGGGTGGCAAGGCTGGCGTGGGGCAGCCACATCCCCCCTCTCCATCTAGAGGCTGGGTGGTGAGGCCCACGTGGGGCAGCCACATCCCCCCTCTCCATCTAGAGGCTGGGTGGTGAGGCCCGCGTGGGGCAGCCACATCCCCCCTCTCCATCTAGAGGCTGGGTGGTGAGGCCCGCGTGGGGCAGCCACATCCCACCTCTCCATCTAGAGACTGCTTTCTAGTACCGGCCCCTCAGAAGCTTTCTGAGTGCCGGCATTTGAGTCAGTCCTGCTTTACAGAAGGTCCTCGTCTAGGCCTAGCTGCAGCCTCTCCCAGCCCTGCTGGGGCTGCCCTTCCCTGCCCGAGAAAAAGGCTGGCTGTTCTGCAGACTCCGCTTCCTGGAGCCTCACAGAGCCAGCCCTCACCTGTGCTTGTTTGTTGTGCTAGAGAATCATGAGGTGATGTCGCAATCCGCAGAGGCCCAGAGAACCTGGGGACAGCATCACATGGGTGCCCTGCAGCCCCTCTTCCTGACGGTCACTGTGGACACTCAGATTTTTCTCCTCCTGGTTCTGACCTTCCTGAATGTGTCAGAGGCTCTGCTTGGGCTAATGTGCGCCTTTAGTGTTCCAGCCCACATGGTCCATCATTCCACCATACGTGGCCTGCGGCGTTATGTCCTCCCGCTTCCCTTTTGGGTGCATCCTCCTGGTTGTTGCGGGGCGGGCTCTTGGGGAAGCAAACAGAGACGGAGGCTGGTGTCACGACACTGCTCGTGAGTGGACCAGCCCTGGGTCAGCGGTGGAGGGGTGGGCAGAGAGAAGTCAGGCTCACCTCCGCCAGCCCTGGGGAGCTCTGAGGATGGGATGGGAGGTGAGTGGTCTCACCTGCATTCTGCATTGGTTGTCAGACATCGGCCACCCAGAAGAGGGCCTGACAGCCGTGAGCCGCCTGCCTGTGGTGCCCCCAACCTGAAGGGGATCCCGGCCCCCTCCCTCACAGTGTCTTGCTGTAAGAGAAAATCTCACCTGCCTTACCTGGGTCTGCTGTTACCGCCAGCCCCATTTCGATGGGGCCCTTGAGAGAGGAGAAAGCGCAGCACAGAGGAGCCCTGCCACAGTGCACAGCCCGTTTGCAAGAAACATGTTTCCTCCCCTCATCCAGGAAAGTGGCTCTTCCTGGTCGGCTGTGGAGAGCTTATCATCAGGCCCTGCTGAGGCCTGCGGCAGTGACCGCGGGCTGGCCTAGAAGACAGCGGCCAGCAGCACCCGGCCACTGGAGCAGCCGCTGGTGCCGCCACTGCCAGCAGCCAGGGCCTCCAGGCCGGCCCAGGTACAGGGGAGTGAACTCTGTTCATGTAGAATCACAGCGGCGACCCCCTCAGTTCCTAGGCTGGGGCAGGGAAGCACTGCTCTGGCCTCCTCCTGGTCCCTGGCAACCTTCTGCTGGGTATCACTGTGTCCGCATGGTTGGGTTTGATGGACATCAGGGATGAAGACTGAAGAAGAACCAGGCCAGGAGTGGTGAAGGGCAGGGCTCCTCCTGTGGGGTGCTCAGGGTGGGCCGCCGTGCCATCACCGCTGGGCACACCTGTGAGCTCCACCAGCCACGCGGCTAGAACTCACCCTGCTGATGCCGACGGCCAGGGTGGCTTTGGGGTTTCACCCTCAACCGGCAGAAGAAGCTTTACATGCTTGGATGTTTCCCTTTTTCTTTTTGAAACTCACACCTTGGGCATGCATCTGCGTCCTGCCCTGGCGACTGACGTGAGCACAAAGGGAGCCTTAGTCAGCCGCTCGGCCCGCGGGAAGGAAGAGGTGAGTGGGAGTGACTCACGCCAGGCTTGGGCTCCAGGCTTCATGGCAAAGCAGTGAATGCGAACACCCAGGGGAGCCGCTGTACCAAATTGAAGCTGATTTGTGCTGAAAGAAGAAAACCTAATTCACAGATTACATACCAGTCATGGCCCTTCCGATGAACGCGTCTCCCTCTGCTTAGTAATAGGAGTTCCTCCAGCGCCACTCGTGGAAAATAGAATTTGCAGGCGGAAACAGCATTAGGGAGGGTGCCGGCCATCTACTGCTGTGTGACAGCAGTGTCCCTGCAGACCCGGCAGCTCAGAACAGCACACAGCCTCCGGTGCCTGTTGTGGGACTCAGCCAGTTTCTCTGTGCAGGGTCCCACCAGGTTAAGGCTGCCTTTGCAGTTGAGACCACCCAGCGTCCCCGGTCTTTCTGCTGTCTGACAGAACTATTTAATATTACCAGCTGGGGTCCTTAGCGTGGCCTCCCGCCCCTCAGAGCCAGCGCGGGAGCCGGATGCTGCAGCCTTGCCTAGTGCCACACACGGTCATGGCAGCCGTCACCTTTGCCATATTCTGCTGATCGAAAGCAGTCTCAGGTCCCACCTGCACTCCCAGGGAGAGGCCACACCTGGAACAGAGGTCCTGGGGCCACATTCGAACCTGTCCGCCTCAGCTGGTGAACCATGCTGGGGTTTAGAGAGGGTGAGAGTGAAGTCGCAGAGCCTAGGGAGCGATCTGACCACGGCTCCCCTGAGGCACAGCAGTCATGGCAGGTGACCACAGGGGTCATGTAAGAATAGGGTGAAAAAGCGCCTGTTGCGTGTTGGACGTGTTCTGAAGCTTTATAATTGTTAGGCCATCTCCCTCTCACAGCAGGTGCTGCTATAAAGCTACAGTTTTTGCTATCAATATGCCCATTTTACTGATGAGAAACTGGGGTGCGTGAGGACCCGCATGGCAGGGCCAGGCCGTGGCTCCAGCCGTCTAGCGCCAGCCTGCCCCATGCTGACTCAGCGGTGTACATGCTGAGTCATGATATGTATGTGCATGAGCTTCTGTTTCAGGCAGATCCCTGGGACAGGAGTGCACCCAGGCAGAAGTGGCATTTAACCAGGGAGCAAAGCTCTTGTCACCTCTTGTTACACATGGCCGCTGTGCTGGCGGATCACAGCATCGTTGTCAGCGTGCGGAAGCTTCCCCGGTGTCTGAATGAGTCTGATCAGGCAGAGACGAGCAGGGAGTGGCACTTAGCGACCTGCTGTAGTCATGCTCCTTGGAGCAGGAGCCCGTGCAAGGTCTCAGGAAGGACGTGCGCCTCATATGAGAACCCCATGGCAGGTGGCGTTCCTTGCATTTTGTAGTCAGCCACATCCCACCTGCAGAACAGAACCCCGGGGTTTTCCCTCCAGCTGGACATGAGAAGTTGCTGGGGAGTCGGCAGCCCTGTCCTGGGATCCGAGTCATCTTGGTGACTCCCACCCTTCGATGCCCGGCCGAGACCCGCCTGGCTCGGGCCTGCCCTTGGTTGGGACCTCACTGACCTCAGGCCTGTGGCCCCTGACCCCTGCCTTGGCTTTACGGCCTTTACAGTGCTGGCCCCAGTGGCCACCCACCTGCCTGCCCACCGCCTGCCCTGCCTTTGAATGCCCGGCCCCTTTGCCCCACAACCAACCATGACCTGGCTCAGGAGCGTAACTGAAGCAGGTCGCTAAGGAAAAACCAAGGAACGGGACTGATGGGATGTTCTGGAAGACAAAGACAAATCAAGCCATTTGTCGGAACATTGGTTATAAGAGGGAAAATTTGGGAATGACTCTTACTACCTAACAGAATAGGAATGTAAATTGAGATCTAGATACTTAAAAGAAAATGTAAGCAGTCTTAACATTTTATTCATGACTATGCAAAAGATATGTTAAATGAGAAACAGAACACCAAATTGCATCAGCAATATAGTTAATATCTATGTTAAAATACGTAGTACACATAGCAATAAAACACTGAATAGATTTACAAATAAACATTAATGATGTTTGTGCCAGGGTGGTACAGTTGGGGTGATGGTTCTCCATTCTAAAAATTGATAAATATTACTTTGGCTAATTAAAAATCTGCCTGTAGATTTTCTAAGCCTTCGAAGCACTAAAAGCAATTTTTAAAAATAGAGTCTTTATGGCTAAGGCATTGTTGTTCATAAATTCAGAACTAGAGACACACAGAAAAAATAATTGAATAATTCTTTACATGAGGAAAAACATGACTGGTAGAGTTGCCTAAGAGGCAGGCGTGGGGGCTGTCAGGCAGCAGGAAGACCGGGCTGGCATCCAGGAGGGCACGGGCATGGGTAGGGCAGCGCTTGGGCCGTGCTCAGTCCAACCAGGGCTCTGTGGGGCGGTTTTGGCCCACAGTTGCCAGTCATAAAGTAGCCAAAAGTTCATATTTTCATTTTTAATTATCTGATTATTCGATGTTGATACCTAATGTGGCATTAAAAAGCATTCCGCGAGCCCAACCGGACACATCCCACCAGACAGCAGCCTGCAGCCTGCCTGCTCCAAGCTGGGCCATGAACCCCTAGGGTCAGAGGCTTAGGTGAAGCCATCGGTGCCTCGGCTCCCAGCGTAGGGGGCGACCCGTACACATGGCAGTGCCGTGTGCATGGGGAGGGCGGCGTCCAGGGCGACTTGCGGCTGAGTCTCAGGACGCTTCCCTCACTCTTCTTCCTTAGCCCCTCCTGTGCGTGTCCAAGGGTCCTCTCCAGGTGGGGGTATTTTCTGCAAGGTCTGGCATCGTGGCTTCTTCTCTTTCTGTGCTGGGAAGTGCCAAATAAGTAATATTAAAGAGTTCTCTGTACAGAAATCAATGATGATGTAATTTCAGGAGAATCACTTGCATTTCACACATGTTCTCTGGAGAGTTTTCAGCAACGAGGCTGCCAGCATCAATCTGGAGCTAAAAAGTAAACACTAGTCAGTTCCATTTAATGCTGAAAATTATATCATGAACCAACTTTGATAGGGAATTGAATGTAAAAATTGGGCTTTAGATTTGGAGAAGATCCTAGGCCTCATAGGAGAAGAAAGACTGGAAATGCGGTCTGGCTGGTCAGGAGCCGGGACAGCACATCCCACGCCGAAGGTGTGCACAGATCCTCCCCGCCAGCTTCTCTTTTCTGTGGCATCTTCCTGGTCTCCTGGAGTCAGGGCAGCTCCACCGGCCTCAGTTTCTAGAGGATAACCCTGACTGAGGTGGACCTGCCACCTTGGCCACTGCCCAGTGCCAACCCCACTCTGCCCCAACCCCAGCTCCACCCAGTTCTCTCATTTCCTCTCCTCTCACTGCCACCAAAACATATGTCCAAAAATGGGGGTTTGTCAGCCTGTATCTGTTCATTATGTGTGCAAAAAGTGTATGGGAATTAGTTGAACGGTAGTAGGCCACCCCCCAGGTCTGAGTGCTGACAGTTTGTAAAAGACCCTTTCAGGTGCTCTGCCGAAGCCGCTGGTACACAGCCTCCTCACGGCATCAGGCTGCTGCGTGCCACGGCGCCCCTGCACTGAGTCACCTTGCACAGGCCACTGCTGTCCAGTGGCTTCGTCATTACCTCCAAAAGGAGTCTGGTAGTTGAGGTGAGATCGCAGGTGCACTGCTCCTCGGGAATGCCAGAGGCTTACCGTGACAGGGAGCATCATTTTCATCTTTTTTTTTTTTTTTGGAGGCAGGGTCTCGCTCTGTCACCCAGGCTGGAATGCAGTGGTGTGATCTCGGCTCACTGCAGCCTCAACCTCCCAGACTCAAGCAGTCCTCCCACGTCAGACCCCCAAGTAGCTGGGGCTACAGGCACACGGCCAGCTAATTGTTTTGTATTTTTTGTGGGGATGGGTTTTCACCATGTTGCCCAAGCTGGTCTTGAACTCCTGAGCTCAGTGTGCCCACCTCAGCCTTCCAAAGTGCTGGGATTACAGTTTGAGCCACTGCGCCCAGCAGGGAACATCATTTTAAAGCAGCTCTTTGCTTCCCAGAGGAGATTCCATAACAGCTGTGTGTTGTTCCGATGTGTGTTTTCCCAAATCCGCTACACAATTAAGGTGCTTAGGAGGGAGGAGAGGCAAGCACAGAGGTTTCGTTTGCACTAGCTCCACGTCCTTCCAGGGTTTCAGAGAGTCATGTACTTGCACTTGCACGGCCCAGAGACCAGGCCCCAGCACTGCCTCCTCTCCATTCCCCACGGAGGCTGACTCCTCAGTCCATGTTGCCCTGAGAAAACCCCACTCCAAGAAGGCATTTGACTCTGTGGAGTCCGTCGTAGCAGAATTTCGCCTCCACTCTGTCCTAGGCGTGTTCACATCCGAAGTCTAATTCTAACTCTTAAACACTCTCACCACGATCCTTAACATGAGTGAGTTTACTAGTCTGGACACAGGAGGGAGGCTTTTGGAAGACTGGGGAACCCCAAGCCTTCTTAGGTGTGAGCAGTCTTTGCCGCTTGTGATGAATTTGATGCATGACTTTATCACTGTCCATCGGAATCCCGCCAACGCTCTGGAGACAGCGATGTCAGATCTCTGATGACAGTGAACTTCCACAGAGGGCAGCAGCATCTCCCTGTGTGTCACTGTGTATCCCTCTGTATCACTGTGCACACAGTAAAATTTAACAAGAAGCCAGTCCATTCCACCATGTTACCACGTTGCAGATGTAGGGAGAGAATAACCACCCAGGCTTGGTAATCGTCTTTATTTTGGAGCCTCTATGCTGAGCCAGAGATGAGGAAGATGTTGGTACCTGGCTGTAAAGGCTTGAGCCACGTAGATACGGAGGGCATGCAGCCAACACCCCTCTTGAGACACCAGCTTGGTCAGTGTAGAAAAACTCCATTGAATGGTTTGCCTTCCTCCCTGGAGGTAGTTAGGTGTGCTAATTGAAACACGGGTTCATTGGGAACCCATGATCCAGGTGCTTTACAAATGGGCATGTGTGAGCATGGGCAGCACAGGCTGCAGTGGCCCCAGGTGTCAGGGTGCAGGCGGCTCCTGTCTTGGAGGCTCCCATCCCCCATGGACGCTCCTGCTGGCCACTGGGGCAACATTCCAGCAGGTGGGAAGGCCATGAGGAGTGGATGAGGCAGCTCAGGCCTGGAGGCAGACTTAGAGCTCACGCGCCCATCGCCCCCCTGTCCTGTGGCAATGTCTGGTCCAGCCTCATCCAGGGAGGAAGGGAATGTGGCCTCCACCCTGAGTGGCATGTCCCAGCTCAAATCCCGTTCCTTAACAAGGGCAGGGAGGGAGGCACAAAGGAGTGAGAAGCAGACGCACAGATGGAGAACGTTCAGCTCAGAAACAGAATCGGGCTCACCTCTGTTACTAGATTTTGCCAACTGCAGCTGAGGACTGAGCCGCTGCGGAGGTGGGCTCCTCGCCATGGGAGCATCACAGGGGGCTCTGCACGGCTGTCTGCTACGAAAACAATGCCCAGAGCTCTTTCCTCCCCTCATCAATAGACCAAAGTGTATACATCCCCAGGGAGCACACAGGAAAGGTAGCAGAAAAGAGCATGTGGAATAAATAATTTACAGTCTAGCTATTATATTCCTTGGGTGGTGATGGAGAGGTTGAATTTTTAGCAAGAGGAAAAAGGGAACAAAGCCTAACAGAAATTGAGGTTAAAACACAAAGTAATCTGCATTTACACTTCGCTTCAGGCCGCGGCAGCAGTGATGACTACTCAGAGCCGGCTTCCTGTTTAATTTTTGATGCAAAGTCATCGGGGAGTCATTCTCCTTCACTTTCAATTTCAGGGGTCCTGAAACCTTGCGTTTCTCCGCGGTAATAACCTGTGCTTTCTGTTCCCGGGGCGGGCGCCGCTCTCTGACTGATAAGTGCAGATGGAGGCTGTGCGGACTTGGACGGCTTTCCTCCAGCCCACCTCCTGGGCGCCCGCCATCTCAGGGCTGTTTCCTGAAAACCCAGCTCTTGCCTGGATGACATGTTTTCCAGGCGAGTGACTCATCAGAGCAGCCAACAGCTTAGAAAGTCCCTCTGCCCCCAGCTGCCGGCGGGGAGGAGCCCACGATGCAGATGAGCTGGTCACAGCTAATCACAGCCTCCCCTCAGATCTGCACTCCAGCCCTCCAGCCCTGCGTCTCCAGGCGGCGTGATCGCAGGCTGTGGGAAGTGCTAATCCAGACACCTTCCCGGTCCCCTCCCACCTTCTGCTGTCGTGTGCTGCCAAACCTCGCAGGGCTGGCCGCTCCCGAAGCCCACCACCATGGTCTCTCGTGTACACAGGACCCACTTTCCCACTTGCCTTTAGTTGGGAATCCCAAATTAGAGCTGCAAGTTTGTGTTGATTTTATTCTAGAAAATGCAGCCAGTTTTAATCAACAGATAAATGCTCATTAGAGAATACCATTGTTCTGCTGTTTAAAAGGTTGCCGTGCAGGCGGGGGCGGTGGCTCACGCCTATAATCCCAGCACTTCGGGAGGCCACTGCAGGCAGATCACCTGAGATCAGGAGTTGGAGACCAGCGTGACTAACATGGTGAAACCCCGTGTCTACTAAAAATGCAAAAGCCGGGCGTGTGGCGCATTCCTGTAATCCCAGCTACTCAGGAGACCAAGTCAGGAGAATCGCTTGAACCCGGAGGCGGAGGTTGCAGTGAGCCAAGATCGCACCACTGCACTCCAGCGTGGGTGACAGAGCAAAACTCCATCTCAAAAAAAAAAAAAAGGTTGTTGTGCAATTTTAGAATTAAATGGGAGCCCTATGGTCATCTAATCTGGCCCTTTAATATGGTTAAATAAATAAATAAACCGCCCACGGCCCTGAGAGGGCCCGTGGCTTGCTGAGCAGGCGGTGCCAGGCTGAGCTCCTCCCAGTACCTCGTCTTCCCTGCCTTGCTCTGAGTGGGGCTGTCCTTTGGGCCCAGGGTGAGCCGTAGCTTGAGGTTCAGGGCCGCTTCACTGTGTGCTAATAATCGGGTTCCAGCATTTGTCTTTCAGCAGTTTGTAGGTGTTCTTTTACATCCTTTCTTCTCATTAGTACTTGAACAAAGTTCTTTTCCTCGTCTCATGTAGACAGCTCTGCCTCGAGTCCATAGCCCTGGGTAGCCAGACGTCCCTGAGCAGCCTCGTAGCATCGTCCAGGCGCCGAGCCACAGCCCTTCCTCCTGGGCTTTGTCTCATCCCTGCAGCCTCCTGAGCCTCTGTGCATCAGTGAAACCAGAACCATCTGGGGCTGCTTTTCTGGTCTGTGAAATGTGGAGCTGGGTCAGTCCCTGCCTCCCACCCCCGGGCTGGATCCGGGTGGGCTGTCAGCCTTTTAGGAGCACAGCATCCCACTGCAGCGACATGGGTCACGAGTCCGAGAGAGATTGTCACCCGTGGCTCTGACACAGCTTCGCTGGGCGGTATCCTGTCCGGTGTGCTGAGCCATGTCTCCAGTGCAGTTCAGGCCTTCAGCGCCAAGCAAAGGCCTTGGAGAGCATGCAAATAGGCTTTTGGGAGGCACGGTTCCAAAGGTGCCCCGCCCAGCACTGACCGAGGCCACACTGGGCACCACGCTGGTCTTGTCGGGCCACAGCCCAGACACCCTCTCTGCCCTCCTCTCGCCTCCACCTTCCCTAACTTGTACATACTTTCTTCTAACTCCTGAAGCAGAAACTTTTTATTTGATTAAATTCAAGGCATCTTTATAGAGTGTAATTGCAATAATTGGCTTTGCTTCTTTTACTGAGGGAGTAGGTCTCCCTCGGTGCTGCTGAATGCCATTTGCCCGCAGCTGGGGATTTACGGGGCGTGTGGGAGCTATTTATTGCACGTACTTTGAGGCGCTTTTGATTATCTCCTGATTGCTTCTTAACTCTATTGGCAGGAGAAGGGCATGTTTGTGCAAAGAGGGCCAGTCTTGGGAAAATTGAAATATATTTCATATATTTGAAAGTGAAAAATTGTTCTTTAGTCCCTTTGTTCATCTTAAATTTTTACTTTTTTTCTGGATTTTAACATTTTTCATTCTCATTTTGGTCCTTTACTAAGACATTGAGAAAATATGCCCTTTGACATGGCAGCACGGAGTGTCATTAGCCTAAAAAATAACAGAGTCCTCGAGTCTCTTAGAAAATTACCCAGGAGAAGAGAGCGCAGTGCTAGAAGCAGAATCCGTGATACTGACCGTCACTGGGTTTCCACAAGGAACGTATTTCTAGTAGAAAGGGAGAGTAGGGCTGAAGGGGTTGCTGTCCTTCCTCCATCCCTACCATGAAGGTTGAACATCCCTAATTCAAAAATCCAAAATGATTCAAAATCCAAAACTCTGTGAGGGCCACCGTGCTGCCACAGGTGGACAGTTCCCCTCCCGACCTCACGGGCGCACTTTATTTCATGCACAAAACTGTGTAAAATTCGCCTCAGGCTGTGTGTGTAAGAGGTATATGAAACATAAATGGAGTTTGCTCTTAGACTTGGGTCCCGTCCCCATGAGATCTCATTATGTATATGCAAATATTCCAAAACCTGAAAATACCGGAAATCCAAAAACACTTCCAGTCCCAGGCATTTTAGAAAAGAGATATTCAACCTGTATCCGTGGAAATCAAGACAGTGCTCTGTGGCCGTGCCGAGAGTGAGGTGATTATTCACTTCCAGTTTAGAGTTCATGTTGGATGTTGTGGTGGGGGGACAGCAGCTGCCTCTCGCTGACCCCTGCTTTGTGTCAGCCGCTCTACAAGGACCCCGTGAGGGAGACATGATCATGAGTCCATTTCACAGATGGTGACACGGATCCTAGAGAGACAGAGCCACATGCCCAAGGCCCCAGAGCCACATGCTGAATTTCACCAAGCGGCCTCCCACACAGGCTCCCTGGCCAGGCCCTCATCCTCTGGACAAGGCAGCTCCCTGGGCCGCTCCCTGGGCCGGAGCTAGTGGGCAGCAGAGCTGGGAGCAGAGCCCAGGCTCGTGGCTCGCGGTCAAACCTTCTTTTCTTCCCTCTCTCCTTTTCGAAACTCACACAGGTCTGCTCATGCACAGAGAGTGCTTTCCTGCTCGCCCCCACTCGTTTAGCCAATGCTTATTGAAAGCCGGCTATGTGCCTGGCACTGGGAAAGAAGTTGGGTACGGCTGGATGCCAGGGCACCTGCGGGATGTCTGTAATTCAGCATGTGGCTCTGTGGCCTTGGGCACGTGGCTCTGTCTCTCTGGGATGAAACGGTCTCATGATCATGTCTTCCGCACAGTGTCCTTGTAGAGCAGCTGACACAAAGCAGGGGTCAGTCAGAGGCAGCTGCTGTGCCTCCGCCACAGGGCCAGAGATGGCGGAGGTGCTGGGGTGTGCCAGGCCTGGGGTACCACAAGAAGGCCAGAGCCACAGAAGGGCTTAGGGGTGCCGTGTTAGAGCCTCCGAGAAAGCTCACAGGGCAGCTGGCCTGGACGGAGGTGCTGGCAGAGGGGCCCATTGGGAGGGGGCTGTTAGGACAACACCGAGACTCTGGCAAGGCCACATTAGGAAGGTGGCAATGGTGATGGTGGCTGGGGGTGCCCCGTAAGGCTGTTGCCTACACCTGGGAATCCCAGGAATTGGCCTGGAGGTGTTAAGTCCAATTCAAACTGCGGGCTGGTCCTACGATAGAATCGGGGTGTGGAGCTCTGGAGAGAGGTGTGAGGCTGTTTTAAATAGTGTCTGGGGGTGTCAGTGAGCAGGTGGCAGTGGGCGCCCTGAGCAAGGATGAGAGCAGGCAAGGAGAGGGCTGTGGAAGCTGCAGCGGCACGGTCCTGAAGGACGGGGTCGGGAGCCCAGGGAGGAGGCTGTCTCGTGTTCACTGTGACGGGAGGGAGGCCGGAGGAGAAAGCCTCGTAATGTCCAAGAGGGAGAACTCAAGAGGGACAGTGTGGTCAGTTACTATGACAAGGAGTCTCGACAGGGGAAGCACATCACCCGGGTGGTCTGTGGAGCCACTGTGGCTTGCAGGGGGCAGCTCTGTGCATGGGAGGAGACCCCAGACTGCAGGGTGCCTGGTGAGACCCACGGGGAGGCGGCAGGGACTGACTGAGCGGGTGGCCGTCCACACCAGGGAGCAGTGGAGGGGAGGCAGAGAAGGAACGGGGATGGGCCCGACGGCACCATCATAGCACAGAGCTCAGCCCTGTCTGCCAGGACCGCTTTCCCTGACTGCACGCTGACCCCTCCTGATGGGGCATTTTGGCCTGGCCCCGGTGTCTCTCCCACACCCTCCAGGACGCTGCCCCATCAGAGCCTGTGCAGGGACCGCAGCTGCTTGGAACACATGGGCTGCTGCTACTTGGGTTCAAGTCACAGTCAGAAGCCACAGCAGAAAATGGGAAGCATTCGTGTCTTTTTCCCAGGCGTTTTTCTCATTTTATTTTAAAGAGAAAAAATGTGACAAACAAAATGGTGAGAATGCTGGCAGCACCAGCGTTCCCGCCTGCGCTCTCCCCTGGCCACCCCTCGGACGTCTCCTGCAGCCCGAGGCTGAACAGCAGTGAGACTGTAAACATGCCGCCCAGCAGCTGCCATGGCCTCTGCCCAGACCCTTGCTGCCCACGCTCAGCTGGCTCCTCCTGTGCCCCGTGAAGTGGCCTCGTATGGAAGCCCGTCCACAGTGCTCAGTGGGTGTTCCTTTGTTCTCTCCGCAGGCAAGCCTGGGACCTGGCTGTCGACATCTGTCTGTCCCAGCTGCCGACGATCATCGAGGAAGGCACTGCGTTTCGGGTGAGTCCCTCCAAGGGCGTCTTGTGCGTCCGTGGCGGCAGCCGCTTCTCTGGGCACCTGGACTTCAAAGCCCCCAGAATGGGGGTGGCGCCCAGGACTCTCGGGTGTCAGAGATTTTGTTTACCTGCCTGGAAAAGATGTAGTTGCCAGAGTTTAAAACATCGAGTCAACCAGGGTTTAAAGTTAGACTTTGAAAGAATGAACTTTTAAAACAATCCTATCTAAATTTTGCTATTACAGATCCGCTTTTCTTAATGCAGACTTACTCCCTGTGAGTGGTGATCATGTTACACTTTCTGGCCTTTTCGCCACAGACGCATTGTGGATCTCCCCCAGTCCTCTGACTCAGCCCTGTGGGACAGTGCCCCACAGAGGGTTTGGTGCTGAGCCCTGGAGGGGCATTCTGCCCCCAGCCACACTGCACGGGCACTGGAGAGCCGTGCTACCTAGGGCAGAATCTTGGCTTAGTCACAGCACCTGCGAGTGAGGGTGGCCCCGGGCCTTCGCAGCAGCTCTCTTGGATCCCCTCGTGGTTTCTTAATGAGCTTTTGCCTTAAGTGAGGCTTCGAGTCTGAAAATAGATAAATAAGACAGACGCCTTGCCCTCCAGAAACCTGTGAGGGAAGAGGAGCCTCTCACATCCACGCAGAATGCAAGGGAGGAATCAGTACGTGCGGTAGACATGGGGAGGCCGGGGATCGGGGGGCAGCAGCCTGGGCAGAGGCCGGAGGGGACCAGCATCCCCGCCTCCCACTGGGGCCGTGCCTGAGACACCACCGCATCAGGCCTCAGAGCCACAGAGCCTAGCTGTGCCACCGAGGGCAAGTTTGGTCGCCTCCTGTGTCACAGTCTCCTCATTTAAAGGAGGGATTACGGTGGTATCCAACCCCTGGGGCGCTGGGAGGACAGAGTGAGTTAATGTAGGAAAAGTGCTTTGGACAGAGCCCAGCACAGGGCCCTTGGGAATTCATGTGCAGGCCACTGCCCCAGAGCCGGCTATCACTGATGTGAGAGCGTCACCCTCCAGTCCAGGGCGGAGGCACCGATGGTCAGGAAGGGTTCCATCTACTGCCCAGACTTAACTTTTAGTGCACATCACAGCCGTCGGGGAAGCTTCTAACACACGCAGTCAGGAGCCTGGGTGTGCATGCATGCGTGTGCACACGTGTGTGGGTGTGCATGAAGTGTGTGTGGTGTGCCTGTGTGGGGTGTTTTAACTCCTCAGATGATTTTGACATGTCCCCACGGATGGGATTACTGGGAAAATGGCCTTTTTCAGAGGGCTTTCTTCTCTTTATAATCTTCTGTTACCCTCCCTTTATTGCTTGATTTTTGGTAACATTTGATTGTGCAAATTTTCAAACCTACAGCAAAGCTGGAAGAAATTTACAGTGAGCACCCCATGCCCACCACTTACTTCTGCCCCATCTTTGTATTCATGCATTTTCAAGGGCATTGCAGACCGCCCCGCATTTTAAACCATGAGGTCGAAGCCAGCTCCCCCCATGTGCTTGGCATCAACATTGGGCTTCTAGACAAAGGCCTTCCCGCCCTCCCTGCTGGACCACAAACCTTGGGGGCAATGACAGGGTCTCCTGCAGAGTGGCAAACCTTCACAGACGCCGCCTGCCCACCCTCCACCTGCCAGAGTGGCCCCGGAGTGCCTGCGCTCTTCCGAAGAGCTACGGGCCTGTTGCCACAAACAGATAATTTGGAAACCTTCGGGAAACTGGCCTTTCTGTACTCCGAGCTGACTTCACTCAGTACTTCTAAGAGATCAGGACAATCTGCTTTTCTATAAAATAATGCAGTTTCTATTTGCGTGTGTGCTCTTTCTAAACGGATACTTAGGTTTCCGTGCCAGGTATCTTTGCCAAGTATCTTTTCAAGGATTTTACTCTATCTATTCTAAACTACTAGAATCAATATTCTGCATTTGGGAATGATTTCACCATGTTGGGGTGTCAGGACAAGCCGGGGATAACTGACGTGGACCACACACTAGGTTCTTTTTGTTTTTATCTTGTTGGAGGTATAACTTACACGTAGAAAAGTGTATACATCATACATGTACAGCTTGGTGAAGTTTTAAGCTGAGCATACTCGTGGAATCACACCCAAATCAAGCAGCGCCCATGAGCCCCCTCGGCGCCCCTCTTAGCTCCTCCCTTCCCCAGCAGTGGCCACTTTCCTGCCCAGTTTTGTGCTCGGATGCATGGAGTCACACAGGGTGTAGTCTCTGTGCCTGCCCGCTGTCACTCAGCATTGTTTGAGTAAGCTCACACTCACTGCACCGCAGCCCACTCTCACCGCACTGCAGCTCACACTCACCGTGCCGCAGCTCACACACCACAGCTCATACCGCACTGCAGCTCACTCTTACCGCAGCTCACACCACACCACAGCTCATACCGCACTGCAGCTCACTCTCACCGCACAGCTCACACTGCACCACACCTCATACCGCACTGCAGCTCACACTGCACCACACCTCATACCGCACTGCAGCTCACACTGCATCACAGCTCATACCACACTGCAGCTCACACTCACCATGCTGCAGCTCACACCACACAGCTCATACCACACTGCAGCTCACACTCACCGCACCGCAGCTCACTCTCACCGCACTGCAGCTCACACTGCACCACACCTCATACCGCACTGCAGCTCACACTGCACCACAGCTCATACCGCACCGCAGCTCACACTCACTGCACCGCAGCTCACTCTCACCGCACTGCAGCTCACACTGCACCACACCTCATACCGCACAGCAGCTCACTCTCACCGCAGCTCACACCACAGCTCATACCGCACTGCAGCTCACTCTCACCACAGCTCACACTGCACCACACCTTATATCGCACTGCAGCTCACTCTCACCACAGCTCACACCACACCACAGCTCATACCGCACTGCAGCTCACTCTCACCGCACCGCAGCTCACACCACACCACAGCTCATACCGCACTGCAGCTCACACTGCACCACACCTCATACCGCACTGCAGCTCACTCTCACCACAGCTCACACCACACCACAGCTCATACCGCACTGCAGCTCACTCTCACCGCACCACAGCTCACACCACACCACAGGTCATACCGCACTGCAGCTCACACTCATCGCACCACAACTTATTCTCACCACACCGCTGCATCTCACACTCACAGCACTACAGCTCACACGGAACCACAGCTCACTCTCACTATTCTACAGCTCACTCATGGCACCACAGCTCACTCACTACACTGCAGCTCACACAGCGCCACAGCTGACACTCACCACACCGCAGCTTGCACCACACTGCAACTCACACCGCACCGCAGCTCACGCTCACCGCACTGCAGCTCACACCGCACCACAGCTCACTCTCACCGTGATGCAGCTCTCACCGCAGCTAACACTCACCACACCACAGCTCGCACCACACTGCAACTCACACCGCACCGCAGCTCACTTTCACTGCACCGCAGCTCACGCTCACCGCACTACAGC
The DNA here is from genome assembly GCF_043159975.1 of Macaca nemestrina. NCBI lineage: Eukaryota > Metazoa > Chordata > Mammalia > Primates > Cercopithecidae > Macaca > Macaca nemestrina. The sequence goes on from NC_092141.1 coordinate 89,826,795, forward strand.
TCACACTGCACCACAGCTCACTCTCACCGCGATGCAGCTCACTCTCACCGCAGCTCACACTCACCGCACTGCATCTCACACAGCACCACAGCTCACACGGAACCACAGCTCACTCTCACTATTCTACAGCTCACTCTCATGGCACCACAGCTCACTCTCACTGCACTGCAGCTCACACAGCACCGCAGCTCACACTCACTGCACCGCAGCTCACATGGCAATGCAGCTCACACAACACTGCAGCTCACTCTCACTGCACTGCAGCTCACACAGCACTGCAGCTCACACAGCACTGCAGCTCACATTCACTGCATCACAGCTCACACACTGCACCACAGCTCACTCTCATGGTACCGCAGCTCACTCTCATGGCATCACAGCTCACACAGCACTGCAGCTCACTCTCATGGCATCACAGCTCACACTGCACTGCAGCTTGCACGGCACCGCAGCTCACCCTCACTGCACTGCAGCTTACACGGCACCACAGCTCGCTCACTGCACCACAGCTCACACAGCACTGCAGCTCACTCTCACTGCACCACAGCTCACTCTCACTGCACTGCAACTCACACTGCACCACAGCTCACACTCATGGCACCACAGCTCACACTGCACTGCAGCTCACTCTCATGGCACCACAGCTCACACTGCACTGCAGCTCACTCTCATGGCATCACAGCTCACACTGCACTGCAGCTTGCACAGCACCGCAGCTCACCCTCACTGCACTGCAGCTTACATGGCACCACAGCTCGCTCACTGCACCACAGCTCACACAGCACTGCAGCTCACTCTCACTGCACCACAGCTCACTCTCACTGCACTGCAACTCACACTGCACCACAGCTCACACTCATGGCACCACAGCTCACACTGCACTGCAGCTCACTCTCATGGCACCACAGCTCACACTGCACTGCAGCTCACATGGCACTGCAGCTCGCACTCACTGCACCGCAGCTCACTCTCACTGCACCACAGTTCACACAGCATCACAGCTCACACGACACTACAGCTCACACTCAACGACACCGAAGCTCACTCTCACTGCACCACAGCTCACACAGCACTGCAGCTCACATGCCACAGCTCACACTCACCACACCGCAGCTCACTCTCACCGCACTACAACTCACGCTCACCACGCCACAGCTCACACTCACTGCGAGGTGGACGCCATTGAGTGTCCCAACATTCATGTGTCCCTTCTAGGGCCACTGGGCGTTTTCAGTTTTCAGTCCTCACTAACAGCGCTGGCTAGAGCCAGACTGTGTCACACCAGAGCCTGAGACAAAAGGAAATTCTGTGATACTGGTCCTCCCTTTGAAATGTTGGTATCTTGTTCAGTATGGATTTTTGCATTAATTTGTATCTTTGTAAATATTGCACTGAAATATCATTTGTCTTGAATACTGATTTTTTTTTTGTTTGTTTTTTTTTTTTTTTGAGACGGAGTCTCGCTCTGTCGCCCAGGCTGGAGTGCAGTGGCCAGATCTCAGCTCACTGCAAGCTCCGCCTCCCGGGTTTACGCCATTCTCCTGCCTCAGCCTCCCGAGTAGCTGGGACCACAGGCGCCGCCACCTCGCCCGGCTAATTTTTTGTGTTTTTAGTAGAGACGGGGTTTCGCCGTGTGAGCCAGGATGGTCTCGATCTCCTGACCTTGTGATCCGCCCGTCTCGGCCTCCCAAAGTGCTGGGATTACAGGCTTGAGCCACCGCTCCCGGCCAAATACTGATTTTTTTTTTTTTGGTACCCCACCTGCTAGTGCCAATTTTGTGCCTGAGGCCAAGGCCTCCCCTTCCTGGCTGTCCTCCTGTTCAGGGTTGCTCCCTCCTGCACGTTTCTCAGAGTGACCCTTCGGGGTCCCAGGGTTTGCCCATATTCAGCTTCAACAGATGCTGCCAGAGCGCTCTGCAAAGTGGCTGAGTCAGTTTACACTCCTGCCTGCAGCATTCGAGAGTTTTAGCTGCTATTTATTTGTTTGGCTATTATGGTTCAGTATGAAAAGGTATTTCCTTCAGAGCTAATCGTGTATTTCCCTGATGGTTAATAGAGCATTGTTTCATATTTTTATTGGCCATTCGAATATCTTCTTTTGTAAATTGTTTGACTTTTGGCCATTTTTCTTGTGTGTTATCTATTACTGATCCGTAGTGGTTCTGTGTGTATTCCAAATACAAATCGTTTGTCACCTATCACAAATAACTTTTTTGCTCTGTGGAGTTTCACTTTTTAAAGTTTTTTCTTGATGAACAGAATGTCCTTATTTTAACAAAATCTAATTAGTCAAATTTTTGTCCTTTATGGTTTGGGCCTTTGGTATCCGGTTTTATGAAACCTTTATTTCCTCTGCGATGAGCATTCTGAGCAGACGCTACGCTCTTTGAGCTAGCAGCCTGTGTGTTTCCTGTCACATCTGGACCTGCATCTGCTCACAGTTCACATCCCCCGTGAATGCTTGGCTTACTGGTGGGGTTTGCACTGAGGACCGTGTCCGCGTGGCTGCCTCTGTTCCCTCCTTTGCACCAAGGACTGTGTCCGCGTGGCTGCCTCTGTTCCCTCCTTTGCACCGAGGACTGTGTCCGCGTGGCTGCCTCTGTACTCTTGTTTGCACCGAGGACCATGTCCACATGGCTGCCTCTGTTCCCTCGTTTGTCCTTTGCTCTCTTGTTCCTTGCACCAGGACCACGCAGTTGTAATGACAGGCTCTACACGACAGTTTCTAAGCTGGTAGACTAAGTCCCACAACTTGGTTTTTTTCCCGAGGTTGCCTCAGTTACTTTTGGTCCTTTGCATTTCCATGTGAATTTTACAATCAGTATGTTAATTTCTGCAAAGAACCTGCTGGATTTTCACTGAGATTACAATTAATCTCCAGATTGATTTGGGAGAAGTCACCACCTCTACAATATGGAGCCTTCTCCTCCCTCAACGTAGTTGTAAATGGTATCGTTTGAAATTTCACTTTCTGATTTTTCTCTATTAACAGTGACGTAGAACCCTATCAAGATTGAGGTTTTTCAGAGGCTGAGGCAGGATAATTGCTTGAACCCAGGGGTAGAGGTTGCAGTGAGCCAAGATCGTGCCACTGCACACCAGCCTGGGCAACAGAGTGAGACTCTGTCTCCAAAAAAAAATGGTTTACTGGGATAGGAGGAGAAGCCAGAATGATTCCCCTGCAGTAGAAAGCTTGGGCTAATTGACTTTCTTGGGGGTATTAAAGGGAACCCTTCTGCAAACCGAGCAGCCGTACAGGGGGGCAGAATGTCCCTTGGCAGTGAACTGTTACCCTCTTTAAGCAGCAAGCTCATTGTAAGTGGCAAATGTATTGTGCCACTGTCAGGACGGAGAGCAGCCGTCTCAGGATGTCTGGATGGTGAGAAAGGCGGCAGGTATGCTCAGGTTGATGGTAGCAGAAGTCCAGCCGGACGCGTTCCACTGAGGTGCGACTCAGAGGCTCTCAGCCTCTCAGCCAGCCTTCCCATTTTCAGTCTGCTGCCCCTGTGTTTAGAATATGCCAAACTGCCTGGCACACAGGCTGACAGCAGAGCAAACTCCTGGCATCAGAATCGCCCTGGGAGAGCCAGGTGTGTGGTTGTGGCCAGGCAACCCAGACACTCAGCCCAGCGGGACCTGTGAGCTCTCCGTCCCGCTGAATGGGCTCCGCTCCCCTGCACACAGGGGCCAGCTCAGGAGCTCTTCATGGGGTAGAGGAAATCTCAAGATTTGGCCCAAAACATCAGCCCTGTGAATCGTGGGTAGAGACACGGGCCGCTCTCGACATGTTTTCTGGAACATCATATAAAGTGCTGGCCACTCTTCCGTGGGCGGTGGCTCTACTTTGTCAGCCTCCTCTTGGCTTTAGGGAGCTGCACGGGCCTCACTGCGCACCTGCCGGGCAAAGGTGTGCTTTTCCTTTCTTGTCAGTTTGAGGTGAAGAGTCAGGAATTTTTCTCTTTCTGCCTGGAGTGGTGACTCCAGCAGCGAGGAAGATGTGAAAATCCATCAGGCAAAGCTAATGCGAAAGAAAGAAAGAAGAGGTGTAATTATCTGAATTACCTGACTTCCATTCACAGACTCAAGCCTTCTCTAACTCAGGAGAACGACGTTCTCACGGGATGTGGGGGGGGGGGGCGGGGTACTTAACGAGATATTTTTTAACCGATTTATGAATAATTCGCACTTGAAAACAGGAAAATCACTTTGGGGGCTTCATGCCAACTCCACAGGTTGCCCTCCAGTTGTGATTAAGTTTCTGTAAGCTGGCTGCACAGGAGCACAGATTCCTACGTAGTGAATGTTCTCGGCTGACTTCTGAGGTGGGGCCAGGGGACTCTGCCCGCCAGGCTCCTCTGTGGAGGCTGCTGAGAGCACTCTTGGACTTGGGCTCACAGAGGCACCTGCCCTGCTCCTGGCGTTCGCCTGTCCGCGTGTGTCCACATTCACTGGAACCCAGGGGCACAGGCAGCCCTGGCCAGATGAGCGGAGGGAGGGTTCCTCCCGACCTCCTCTCACAGGGACACGCACCTCCAACTGCGGCCACCCACCTTCCCCCTGAGCAAAATCAAACAACACGGGGAAGAGAGGATAGTGGATGGGGGAGAGAGGCTGGTGGTTGGGTTGGTTTTTTTGTTTTGTTTTTGTTTTTTTAATTCTTTGTGTCTGGGGCTCGGGGAAGGCAGAGCTGTGTGTTAAGTGGAAGTGACTCTCCGTGGAGGGAATCAGGCCGGACTGCTCCGGCCTGGCCGCTCGGTTCCCAGACCTTCCGACAGCAGCCTCCCCTGCGGCCTTCACACTCTCCAGCCGCGGGCCCAGCAGCCCTGCTGCCCGCCTGCTCCACGGCACCCAAGCGAATCCCCCTCCACTCTGTGCCTGCACGCGCATGGCTGGGCTAACCAGGAGCCCAGGCCCAGCCGGCGTGGCCCACAGAGAACTCATGTCACCCCCTCGTGGGGCCCTGCTGCTGCCTGACATTCTGACCCCACGCATTTTTTTGGTCTCCCTCACCTGCATGCCTTCCCTGTCCAGCTGCAACCGCTTCTCCCACCCTCACTCCAGAGAGCACCCTCGTTTCCCATTTCGCTGAGGAAACAATCAGCAGTTGTGCGAGCGCCTCTGCCGGGCCCTCCCGCCTTCCCCCAACTTCTCTGCATCTGGGCCCTCTGGCTTTGCCCCCTGCCTGGTTCCCCTGGGGAGTGGCCCTGCTCTTCCAGCCCAGCCTGTGCATCCAGTCCTGTCCCCCAGCCAGCCCGAGGAAGCCCCTCCAGCAGCCTCTCCCCACCCTCCGTGCCCCCAGCTGGGTCTTTCTCACCAGCTTCCTGTGCCCATTACTCCACATCTACAAAAAGCATTTCCTGACCCTACGTCCCTCTCCAGCCACTACCTGCCTCTCTTCTTCCCCTTTGCACCCAAAACCGAATTCACCCCTGTCTCAAACCCACTCTGGCTACGCTTATGCCCAACTCCAGAGCGTTCTCGCTGCTGATCCAGGGCCCAGTCAGCTCTCCTCCCCATCTCGCCTGGCCCAGGGCTGGTTTGTGGCTCTGCCCTGGACGTTGCTCCCTGGCGTCCAGACCTTTGAGCTCTGCTTTCCCTCCATGGCTGGGCTCTCACCGGCCCCTCTGCGGCCCCAGCTCGTCTCGTTGGTCTCCATAGCAGAGGCTCCGTCCTGGGTCCCTTTCCTTTCTCACTTAACTTAAAAAAGATTCACACACCGTGACTCCCAAGCATGTCCCCAGCCAGACTTGCCTGCTGATCCACACGCTCATGGGGTCCTCTGCCCCCGGTGTCTTCACTCCCTTGTCCAGCCACTGTCATGAGTGCCACGTGTCCACGGCTGGTTCCCAGCACACTCCTCTTGCAGCCGCAGCTCGGTGCCCCGGCCAAACCTTGGAGTCATCCTCAGCCGCTCCCGTCTCCTGCCTGTCTCTGGTCCCTTTGCACACCGCGCAGACTCTCCCTCTGTGGCATGCCCAGAGCGCCCGCTTCTCAGATGCCTGGCATGCTCACAGCCCTGTGGGGTGGGCCCTTTGTGAAGGTTTGGATGCTCGGCAGGTGGCAGGGGTGGGCAAGACCAGGCTGTCTGGGAACGTGGCCCTAACGAGCACCTTCTCTGCTTGCCCTGCAGCACAGCCCGTTCTTCGCCGAGCAGCTGACCGCTTTCCAGGTGTGGCTCACCATGGGCGTGGAGAACCGGAACCCACCGGAACAGCTGCCCATCGTCCTGCAGGTGAGTTTCTTCAGACCGGGCCAGACTGCCGAGGTCCCACAGGAAGGAAACCAGATGCCTGCACAGCCCCCAGGAGTGCCTTCTGTCTCACTGAGCCCTGTGGGTTGGTGACCTCCTAGCCCCTCTGCCCAAAGATGATGGCACGTGGGTCAGGTGGCATTTGGGTGAACGGATCACACAGATCCAATCAGGAGTCACTAGGCTGATCGTACATTCATTCCTAAAGGGTTTCCTCTAACGCCATTGATTTGCCTCCTCCACCCTCAGTTAAGTGTCACTTTGGGACTGGGGAGTCATCAGCCAGTCCACCATCCCCCTCTCCCCTGGCTACCATTTCCACTTTAGGAGTCGCTGAGATTCTGCTACAGATGGGCTTCGCTTCAGCGCGGGCTCTCAACACCACTGCCTGCTTCTCTTGGAAAGGACAGGAGCTGGCAGTGAATGCTGGGAGAGGAGGGAGGAGGCTCCCTGAGCAGATGCTGACCGGCGGGAGTGGGTGGAGCGGGCTTTGTAGCCCAGCCCCGTCGGTTATGCCCTGAAGCTCACAGACCCAGAAGCCGGCAGCCCTTCCCTTACATGGGGCTGTCACGGCTGCTGTAACAAATAGGCCCTTTTGGGGCACGCCCTTCAGATGCCAGCGCCCACAGGGCCTGTGTCGTGTCAGTGCCGTTCACATGCAGACCGTGACCGGTTTGTGGGTTGGGAGGCCACGGAAATTGAAGAGTTTGTCACAGGTAGTGACGTTAGAAAGATCCCACAGAACTTTTGTTTCAGTGAATGAGTGTTTGTGGGGAGGTGTGTGGGCCGGGTCAGATTCAAAGGAGTTTAAAATCCACTGGTCAGTGTAGCTATCAAGGTCTAAGAACTCCATTTAAAAGCTGGAAAAGTGTTTTTGTGATTGGCGTGGTGCGGTTGGACTTCGGCGAGAAGCTGTGCGTGGCCGTGCAGAGGGACTGCCCAGCAGCAGGCAGGGAATGAGCAGGCCCCGCCTTTTTTGGTTTAAAGCTGAGTGACTCCCCACACACAGAGGAAGAACCCCACCTCCCGTACGGTGCTGAGTTCTGACAGTCGGCAGAGTGGGGTCCTCGCCTTCCCAGAAAGCAGATTGGGTGGCGTTGCCTCCGTGGAGAGGGCCGTGAGTGGCGCCCCCCACCTGCCCTGCTTCCTTCCGAAGCTCACACCTTCTGGTTAGGGCCGCTCACCACACTGACGGACAGCACACCAATCTTCACTAGACCAGGTGTTCATCCCGCCTCTGAGAGATCATTTAGAAAACTGGGGCCAGTTTATCTCCATCACAGCCATGGCCTCAGCAGCCTTTCCTTCCGCCGTTCAGTCTGTGCTGAGCAGTGGCAGCCAGCGTCACAGGCGCACTGTAGGACTGAGGCTTCACCTCGTTCAGGACTTTGCCCCAAGAATCTCAGCCAGCGAAAGAGAAGTTGGGAGAAGGAACGGTGCACTTGGATGTGCTGAAGACGTTACCGCCGGCCTGTCCTTGCTGGCATTGTCTCAGGAGGGCAGCAAAGAACCAGTGTGCCAGCCGGCTGCCCTGGTGTCATGGTCCCAGCTCCTCGGTAGGCCAAGGCCGGGGAGGATCACTTGAGCCCAGGAGTTCAAGGCCAGCCTGGGCAACAGGGAGACTCCATCTCTACAAAATAAAACATCATCGTACCACATTTCACAGTGTGTATTTCAGCTGCTGTTGCTACATTCTGACGGCTGCTTTCTGGACATTGTAAAAAGGAGACAGACATTATTACTGTTCCTCCTGTATGTACCTAGATTCATTTAAGACTATCCTGAGATTGTAGAGTGAGGTGTAAACAAATAAACCGGCTCATGTTCAAAACCAAGAACACGCAGTGATAGCAGCAAAGCAACCAAACATTTGACAGAAGCCCGCGTTTTCCCTTCCCGTGAGTGCAGGACGGTGGCTGGCTGTGCGGGCCATGGATGACCAGGGGTAGTGGCACCATGGGTTGCCCATGCTGGGCCCCACGGCTTCTGTTGGTCACCTGGGTCACCAAGATGTCCCTCAGAAGACACTGGCTCTCCTACTGACCTTCCTACTATTTGAGCAGTGTGCTGGAGTAAGATCGGCCCTCTCCAAAGCAGGGCCCGATGCCAAGCATGTTTCATCCAGTTTTTTGGGGTCTGGCAAATAATCTTTTTGTAAATGGCCTTCTCTTGATTTCTTTCAATGTTCCCTTGGCCACCCACACTCCCTCAAGGAAGGAGAAGACCTGCTGGAGGCAGCTTTCTGACGCTGACGTATGCGAAGACAGCCCCGGTTGGGGCGTGGGGCATTTCCCGCGTGGTTTTCCAGCAGGTGTGAGCGGCAGGTTCCTCCTCTTTCTGGAGGGTCTGTCTCCTGGCTGTGCCCAGCCGGGATCAGTGGGCAGACCTACACTTAACGAGAAAGTAGGGAAAGATGAAGTGTAATGGGGTATCAGCTTCATTTAACGTATCCCCCGGGGCTGGCTTGTTTCTCATTAACTCGGCTCACTTCCCGGCTCTTTCTCTTCAGAGCCTTTATTTTTGCCAAAGTCTGGAACCCTGTAATCCTTAAGTTATTTTCTAGTGCCTTGGCAAGTCAGAAAACATTACTTAAGGGTTACTACACACTTCCTGGTTTTCCGAATCCTTGCCACTTCGTCCCTGAGCCAGAGGCAGTGGCTGGTGACCCTCCAGGGTCATGCGCGGTATCTCATCAGGCCCGGCTGAGTCACAGCCCCTCCTGTAAATGTGAGCGTGGAACAGGCCTTTCCTGCTTTCCAGCCTCAATATCCTCTCTGACTTTTAAAAATATAAATCAACAGAGGAACAAGAAGGAAGATACAATGTTTAAAAAAACTGCTGTTTTGCCCACTCCCTTGATTGATGGTGTCTATTGGACGCCATCTTCTCACGAGGCGCTCTGGACTCTCATGGCCTGCGGGGTGCGTCTGCCCTCTGTCTGCAGTGGCTCGCCTGGAACTCATTGCTTTGTGCACCCCCGCAGGTGGCTCAGGAAGCCCAGGCAGGGGAATGAAGAGCACTTAGGTTACGGAAGAGAGGAGAGAAAGTGACTTTTCTTCTTTCTTTTTCAGGAGAAAGGTGACAGTGATATTTATGTGTTCATTTATTTGCTTGGCCCTTTTTCTGTTAAATAGATCCAGGGGATACAGGTGCAGGTTTCTTGTATGCGTGCACTGCATAGTGGTGAAGTCTAGGCTTTGTGTGAACCTGCTACCCACGTAGTGGACATTGTACCCCATAGGTAATTTCTCAGCCCCTCACAACTTCTGGAGTCTCCAGTGCCTGTTATTCCACCTGTGTGTCCCTGTGGGCCCATCGTTTAGCTCCCACTCACTTCTACGTGAGAACATGCAGCGGTTGGTTTTCTGTGTCTGAGTTATTCCACTGAGCGTAATGGCCTCCTGTTTCACCCATGTTGGTGTAACAGACACGATTCCATTCTTTTTCTGGCTGAGTAGTAGTCCATGATGCATAGATGCCGCAGTTTCCTCATCCAGTCCTCTGCTGATGGGCGATCTCTGCTCACTGCAGCCTCCACCTCCTGGGTTAAAGTGATTCTTGTGCCTCAACCTCCTGAGTAGCTGGGATTACAGGTGTGCGCCACCGCGCCTGGCCAAGAGTGATTTTATAGGATGAAGTTTTAGTCCCTTTTCCTAGATGTCACAAATCAGTATGAGCATTTCATTTAGGAAGTCTAGTTGCTCTCTCTCCGTGCATCATTTTTTTTACAAATAGAATGTGGGGTCTGAAACTACAGGATCATTATCAAGTGACAGCAGAATGACAAACTAGAGTGATATTATACATACCATATACATCGGGGACTCCAAAATCGCCCCGCTCATCAGGCACCCTGGCCTGCAGCACCCGTCATTCCAGGGCTGGAACTGGAGAATCTTTTCTCATGAAGCAGCTCTTCCAGTATGTCCGTCTGAGCACTCTCTTTGTGTACAAGACCAATGAAATTTGACAGCCTTAGCAATTCTGTTTTAATTTGGTCACCTCAGCTGGATTGCAGTGGTGTGATCATAGCTCACTGCAGCTTCCAGCTCCTGGGGTCAAGCCACCCTCCTGACCCAGCCTCCTGAGTAGCTGGAACTGCACGCACGCGCCACCACGCCCGGCTCATTTTTGTATTTTTTGTAGAGACGGGGTTTCACCATGTTGGCCAGGCTGGTCTCGACCTCCAGGCCTCAAGCAATTCTCCAGCTTCAGCCTTCCAAAGTGTTTGGATTACAGGCGAGAGCCACCATGCTGGCCACCATGGTTAGTCTTTAGTTTGGGTTACCACAGGTGGAAAGTAAATCTCAGTAAGTCACTCAGCTCACCATCATTTACTTCTGTAATTTCCATAGATCCTGGGATGGTCCAAAACAGGAGATTTTTGTTTTTGTTGTTTTTAAGTACAAAAACAACATTGGCATATTTTCCTAAAAGCCAATCCTATTTTTAAAATAACTTTGCTTTTTGTTGACTTCAGTTTTTAAAAAATGTAAATCAACAAAAGGTGGCAGGAAGATGATGTAATGTTTGAAAAAAAAAAAAACAGTACTTAACATTTCCCGCAATACTCTTTATTGACGATGTTTCTTTGCAAATGAAATAATTGCAGCACCAAATCCCGGTGCTGCCCACAGACCTCTGACGCCGACTCCCAGGCAGGTGGGCCACCAAGGCCCCAGCGGTTGTTTCTTCAGCACCTGCAGCTCCTACGGTGCGACACTCAGGACCACGTCGCGGTAGTGATTGTGAACCAGCATCCCGTTTGCTTTTGTTGTTTGTAAGGGGCACATTCTAAGGAGACCTCTAGTGCCAGGCTAGTGTCCTGGTAAAACAGTAACAGGAACTGGTCTTGATGAGACCTCTTCACCCCGTCCTGCCACTTCTTCCATTTGCTCTGCAACTATTGACCTTAGAAACTGAGGCTTGTCCCTGTTTACAGTGTTGGAAATAACAAAGAGAATCAGAAAACAATCTCTGTAAGCTTTAGATCTGATGATGTCTTTGATTTCTGATGATTGCAGCCATGGCGAGACCTGCCTCCTCTCCTCTCCCTGGGTCATCTAGAAACTTGAGCCTCAGGCAGCCTACTGTCCCTACACACAGAGTCAGTCCTCAAAACCCTGGATGGTGGAGACATCCAGAAGCCAAATGCTACGATGGTGACTTTACATCCGCTGGGCACCCTGGTGCACACAGCTCTGTGCTAGACGCTTTGCGGACTCTGTCTCACTGAACTTTGAGAATAAGCCCAAGTCAAGTACCGTTGTCTCTGTTTTTCTTGATAACGATATTGAAGTTTCCCAAAGTTAGGAATTTAAGCCAATACTTGGGCAGAGATGGAGGCAGGGTTAACATCAGGTTAGCCGGCCCCAGAGCCCGTGCTTTTCCACCGACTGGCCCATCAAACCCGAGTTCTGGGCAGCAGTGGCATGCGACGTCCCCCAGGTTCAGCACGGGAAAGGGATCCGGTTCCAGCTCACATATCCCGCGAGCAGTCCCACGTTCCTTTCCCAGCCTCTTAATCGGAGACTCTCAGCATCGCCAGCACGGGAAACCTGCCACTCCTGGGTCCATGGTGAACCCGGCGTGGGAGCTGCCTCCAGGCACATAGAAGGGAAGTGAGGCCGCATTCCCACTGCTCTTTCTCTGCCCCCAAGGCTGGACATGCTGGGATCCCCCCGCACCCTGTCTGCTGCCCCTCCAGCCTGGCTAGCCCCCTCCTCTTGCTGCCACCTGTGACCTTCCCTGTCCCCCTGCCAGCGCTCTTCGCCCCCGACAGGGAAGCTCCTCCGTCTCCACGGCCCCCCAGGGCCCATCCTCCTGACTCGGTGGCTCCTCCGTGGAAGTCGTGCTGGCCGACCCCCAGGAGCGTAACCCAGATGGCCGCCATCTCCTCTCCCCTCCTCCCTGTCCTCCACCCTCACTGGCCTCCTTGTCCCTTTTCCCTGCATCTCTTGAGGGTTTCCAAACTCATCCCAAACCTTCTCTTCTAGAGTTTGCTTTTCTTCACCCCTTCTTCTCTCAGCCTCTGGCCAGCGCTACAGTCTCTTCCTCCCCATCTCCATCTCAGCACGCTGGTCAAGCCCACCCCCTTCTACTTGCCTACCCCACTTCCAGCCTCTTGCCAGGCCTGTCCCCAAAGCACGCACACTGGACCAGTCACTGCTGCTTCAGGCCTGTCCCCAAAGCGCGCACACTGGACCAGTCACTGCTGCTTCAGGCCTGTCCCCAAAGCGCGCACACTGGACCAGTCACTGCTGCTTCAGGCCTGTCCCCAAAGCGCGCACACTGGACCAGTCACTGCTGCTTCAGGCCTGTCCCCAAAGCGCGCACACTGGACCAGTCACTGCTGCTTCAGGCCTGTCCCCAAAGCGCGCACACTGGACCAGTCACTGCTGCTTAACATCGCTCAGTGGCTTCTGGATCTCAAGACAAACTGACCTCCCTGCACACTGTCTGCGGGGCCTTTCCTGATCCGACCCCCTTCCTGTCACTGACCTCAGTCATACCGATGGCCTGTACATCCTCAGACACCCGAGCTCTTCCAGCCTCTCTACCTGCAACGCGGTAACCCCCTCACGTCACCTCCAGGACCTGCTGCCCAGCTGTGTCCTGTGCATCTTCTCCTGCGGGGAGGGAAAACCTCCGAGGCCTCCAGTGAGGCCAGGTCAGGGCCTCCTGGGGTCTGTGTGTTCAGGCGTCTCTACTAAAAATACAAAAATAAATTAGCCGGGCGTGGTGGTGGGCACCTGTACTCTTAGCTACTCAGGAGGCTGAGGCAGGAGAATGGCGTGAACCCAGGAGGTGGAATTTGCAGTGAGCCAAGATCACGCCACTGCACTCCAGCCTGGGCAACAGAGCGAGACTTTGTCTCAAAAAAAAGTGTGAAACTTTGATATAACAAAAAAAGGAAGCGCAAAACCTCTGGCAAAGCCCACTCTAATTTATAAGGAGCTTTGACGTGTCAATAAGTAAAAGCCACATATTGAAGTAGAAAACTAAAGGCATGCAGGGCAAATTTACTGCGGAAATGACCCATCAACCTGCAAAATGTACTCCCCTTGAAATCCAAGAAATCCAGAAGAAAAGGATGTATTTTCCCCTGTCCTGTTGGCTAATCATAGTGTAATATGGGCTAGTGTTGTCCCACAAGCTTTAAATTTGTTATTTAATTTAATGCAACTCTTACGGGCAGGTGTTGTGTTATATGTGTTTTATGAATTAGTAAATCAAGGCTCAGCGATGTTAAGTAATTTGTCCAGAGTCACACCCCAGTGAGCGCTGCTGGGTGCCATCGAGAGTGTGAGTGGGGTCAGCCGCACGGTCATTTGGTAACTGAAGTATCAATGCTCTGACCTTACCTTTTTAATACCCACATTTATCTTACTGGAAAAAAATCGTGTGAGTGTGCAGATGTAACTATTAGGATATTGATCACAGTGTTATTTATAAAAGCAGCATTTCGGCCAGGCGTGATGGCTCACGCCTGTAATCCCAACACTTTGGGAGGCTGAGGTAGGAGGACTGCTTGAGCCAGAAGTTCAAGACCTGCACGGGCAATGTAGTGAGACCCCCATCTCTATAAAAAATACAAAAATGAACCAGGCATCGTGGCACCTACCTGTGGTCCTAGCTACTCAAGGGTGAGGCGGGAGGATCACTTGAGCCCAGGAGGTTGAGGCTGCAGTGGGTCATGATCTGGCATCTATACTCTAGCCTGGGCAACGGAGCAAGACCCTATCTCAAAAATAAATAAATAAAAAATTTAAAAGTAGGAACATTTTGATGATAATTTGAATATCTCTCAGTGGGGAAGTTGTTTAAAAGAGTTGTGTACATTTGTGTAATGGAAGTACTGTGCTGGCATTGGGAATGATATGGTCAGTACATACCTAGTGACATGAACGATGTTCACGGTGCGTTATTTAGTTAAAGGAGCTGAGAAATATAGTCACATATTATCTAGTTCAGAATCCATAAGAGAAGTGTGGACATAGAGAACAATGCCTGGGTTCGTATACCAAAATAGCACCAGCGAGTTAGCTTTTTAAATGCAATTAAAACATGTTTGTTCTAATATTATCTACATTGAGTGTGTTTTGTCTGTGTAATAAAGGAATAAAGCATGTTTTCTTCACCTGTCTAAAAGCATGAACTTGTAAGGAAAGGAGCACCGGCTCCAGGTAACTGTGCCTGAGGCAGCAGACAGATCTGCACTGTGGTCGGACCGCTCCAAAGCTGGCAGCTCGTGCAGCAGCGTTTCGGGGCTGCACACCAGTATGGTTTGCAGTGATACCATTTTCTTCTTGTTCTTCCAGGTGCTGTTAAGCCAAGTGCACCGGCTGAGAGCATTGGACTTGCTTGGAAGATTTTTGGACCTGGGTCCCTGGGCAGTGAGCCTGGTACGTGCCTTCCTCATTAACCTGGGGGCTGAGGGAGGTGGGACAGAAATTAGGCTCTGTGTTTCAGTCTGTGCACGTATTTCATGATCCAGAGCCACCCGCAGCCGTGAGACCCAGGGCGAGTGTGTCCGCCGTGGTGGTGTCCTGTCGATCCTCAGGCCCTCAAGGAGCCCACTCTGTACCCGTGCAGCCTGCAGTGCTGCCTGGCGTTTGGGGTTCTGGGGTTGTCGCCCCTCTGTACGTCCGATGTTAGACATAGGCGTGAGCGTGTTGGCTTGTCACCTTTTCCTGAGCGGCCGCCCAGCGCTGGGGAGGAGCAGGGCGTCCCTGAGCCTGACGCAGCGCCCGCCACGTGCTGCTGCTTCCCCCAGGAGGAGTCTGGATCCTCAGCACTGTCTGCTCACCGTCATGGCAGGCACAATTCGGAAACGCTCGTCTGGTTCCTCATCCTATAGCAGAGTAGTGATGGCCACTAAAAGAGAAGCCTGGCAGAGGCAGGATCAAGAAGCGACACGTGCTTAACAAATAACTCACGGGGAAAGTTAAAGGAGGCTGAGAGGGAACTGCAGAGTCAAGGAAACTCGAGAGACCTACGACCAGTTGCCGTGTACAGTAAACCTTACTTGGTTCTGTTGAAGTTCCAAAAATGAATACTCATAAAACAATCAGAAATTTTATAGGAGCTGGATTTATATGTTATTCAAGAATCACTGTTCGTTTTTATTGGGTGTGGTAATGGTACTGGATCGTGTTTTCATAAAAGAGACCTAATTTTTTAGAGATAGACACTAAATATTCACCAGTGAAATCACATGACATCTGAGCCTTAACTTACTGTGCTTGGGAGTGGCGCAGTGGGGCGGTGGGTGCGCAGCCGCTGTCACGGAAGCTGGGTGGTGAGTACCTGGGGTCTGGTGTATTTATTTGCATCATATAATGTTGACAAAGAGTGGTAATTGATAGTCCAGCACCGAAGGAGGAGAGAAAACATTCAAAACTAGGAAGAATCATTCAGCACTCACCACTGGGCCATTTTCACTCCAGGTGCCTGAGGCCACAAATAGCTTGTAACAGAGTCGGGGCTTGAGTGATTGGAGGAGGCTCGTGTGACTCGGTCACTCGTTGTGTGCGTGGTGGTGTCACTCTGCCATCCTGGAGAGGCCTGCGTGGTATTGCTGGCACTCAAAGAAGACAGGAAGCATGTATTCATAACATTTTAGAAAGAGGTTCATGTTTAAGATTAATATTTTAAAACTAATTTTTTCCCTTTAAAGAGTTAGGCTTCTGCTCATTGGCAATTTTGCTAACACATGAACCAAGGCTGGATAAATGAGGTATTTTCACAGGTACAGATTTTGCCTCTCAGGTGAGGGCCCAGGCACCTGAACCAGAGAAACTGCTCTTTCCTTGTTAAATGTGGCCTTTCATGGGGAAGGAACCCAGGCCTGGGTCCCAGCACCACTTCCTGTCTTGGTTGTAGGGGACCTCACTTATTGGAAAGGGATACCTTTGGAATATCTGTGAAATTCCAGCAGCTTTGAGATGAGGACGCAGCAGAAACCGCTGACTGTCGAGTGCAGCCATACTTGGCCAGGCATCCTCCACGCGGCAGTGCCCTCCACACTGTCCCTCCCCTGCCTCTGAGGGCAGAGTCCCCTGAGAATGACACGCGACCAGAACCGGGCGCCAGCGAGCCCCTGGGCGACCCCTCCTCCTCCTCCCTGCCTTTCCCAGGGCAGGCGTCCTTCTCCCGAGGTGTATCTGAAGCTCTGATGTGAGTGTTGAGCGAGCTGGCCACACCGTCACGGAGAAGTGGCCGTGGCTCGTACGTGAACAGCACAGTGAAGGCGCCCGATGCCATGCTGCTGAGAGCCGACGGGGCCACCGAGGGCAGGCGAGGGCTCCAGGCGCAAGCAGCCTGCGCCTCCACAAGGAAAAGCTGCGGCCCGATTAACTCCAGTCTCCTGACACCAGTCAAGGCTAGCAGTACGTGGCAGCTTCTAGGAATAAATCAGAGATGAATAAATCTGGAGGAAACCCCTCTTTACTTTAAGTGAGGCCCATTCATTCCTGTTGCGTTTCCCATATGTGCTGAAGATAACACTGCAGCTGGTCCCGCGTGGCACCCCTGCTGCTGCCCGTTCCCTCGCTGCGGCACAGGCAGAGCCCTGGCGCGCTGACGCCCTCCCTCTCCCCCAGGCCTTGTCTGTCGGCATCTTCCCCTACGTGCTGAAGCTGCTCCAGAGCTCGGCCCGAGAGCTGCGGCCACTTCTCGTTTTCATCTGGGCCAAGATCCTCGCAGTGGACAGCGTGAGTATCCCCGCCCTCCTCCCCAGGGTGGTGTGAACCCGCCGGCCCTTCTGGGAATGCCGAGCCCTGTGCTTCCGGCCTGCCCTTTCTCCAGCCTCGCTCCCTCTCCAGGCGCCGCAGCCATTCCTGTCCTCTCTTCCGGGGTAAAGTGGGACACGCCCCACCTCGGCAGCCACCTCTGGGTCATGGGGGCTGTCACCTACCTGTCCTGTCCCTGGCCTTCCCCCGGTGCCCTGTGCTCTGTCTCCCCCGCCCCCCGGCTTGTCTTGTCCCTGGCCTTCCCCTGGTGCCCTATGCTCAGTTCCCCCCAACCCCCCGCCCACCGTTCTGTCCCTGGCCTTCCCCTGGTGCCCTGCACTCTGTCCCCCCCCGCCTGTCTTGTCCCTGGCCTTCCCTTGGTGCCCTGTGCTCTGTCCCCCACACCTGTCCTGTCCTTGGCCTTCCCCTGGTGCCCTGTGCTCTGTCCCCCACACCTGTCCTGTCCTTGGCCTTCCCCTGGTGCCTTGTGCTCTGTCCCCCACACCTGTCCTGTCCTTGGCCTTCCCCTGGTGCCCTGTGCTCTGTCCCCCCCCCCCCCGGCCTGTCCTGTCCCCAGCCTTCCCCTGGTGCCCTGTGCTCTGTCCCCCCTGCCTGTCCTGTCCCTGGCCTTCCCCTGGTGCCTTGTACTCTGTCCCCCTGCCTATGTCTGACCCCCCCATAAGGCTGCCCCTGTGCTCCTGACCCTGGCTGGAAACAGCCCCACCATGGCAGTGAACTTGGCCTCTGCCTCGCCCAGACCCCACATCGGCTCCTCCTGTGCCCACCATTGCATTTCTCCCCCTCTTCAACCCTGAACAGGTGGTCTGGGCCAGGCCCCGAGGTGTTAGGGGCCACCCCCTTACATGGGGCTGCCCGACTCTGCCCTCTTTGATGGGCATCAGCCCTGGCCCTGCAGCCACATGTTCACCCCTCAATCATCTAGGCCAGGGACCCATATTTAGCTATGTTAAGAGAGACACAAGGTCAGCTGTCCCTGTCCCCAGCGGCTCATGCTTGGGTGCGGGCGAGGGTTGCAGGTGACACCAGCCCTGTTGTGAGGCGGGGTCACCTCCTGTAGGAGCTACCAGAGAGATGGATCAGAGGAGGGGGGCTGAGAAGTCCTGTGGGCGGGACCCGGCCTATGCTGAACTGGAAATGCCAGGAAGGGCCTTGAGAGGGTAGATGTCAGGCAGGGGTCCAAACATGGAGGTGGCAGGGCCGGCTGGGAAGACGTTTAGAGGAGGGCAGGCCACTCCGCGCCCCGTGTGGCCTGTGTGCAGGGACACGCAGGGAGGCCCCATCCAGGCGGAGGGTACACAGTTCCAGGTAGACACAGCTGAACATCATTTAGCAGGTGGAGGATTATTAGAGATTTTGGAACAAAGACATCAAAAGAATGAAGCTGTGGTTTATGAACATTGCCTGGCCTGGGAGTCAAGTGGATTGTGGGGCAACACGGGGTGGGGGCATTTTCCTCCAGGTGCATGGGCAGAGGAGGTCGGGCTGCAGGGCTAGGAGGGTGGCAGAGAGGGTGGCGGCACCAAGCCTGGGTGGGGAGAGGCGACTCGGGCTGGAGCCTGTGTGGCCGGCCAGGGCTCAGGGAGCCTTCCAGAGACAACTGGTCAGGAGCCCTGTGCGGCCTGGGAGCAGGGCTGGCCCGAGGCCAAGACTGGGGGACCTTGTCCACCCAGTGGTGATGGCAGGCGAGACCCTCGAAGGAAAATGTGGCAGGCTCGGCTGCGGGAGAGCGCTGGAAAGCTCCTCGTGTGGCACAGTGGAGAGGAGAGCAGTACCGAGTGGTGCACAGGGTCTGGGAAGGGCCCATTTACAGAACGTGAAGATTCTGGAACAAAGGGTGTGTGCTGGGAATGGAGTTGGGGGATATGTTGCCCTCTGCAGAGTTGTTGGGGGACAAAGGTGTCCCAAAGATGTCTTTGCCTTTAGCTGTCCATGTGCAGAGGGACACGTGTGTGATACAGAGGTGGGATCGGAGCCAGGCTGGCAGGGAGCCCCAGGAAGAAGCCAAGCCAGTCTTGCTCTATGGCCGCTGCCCTGGGTGAGGAGAGCGGGACCGAGGAGCCGGCATCTGGGCAAGGCTGGCTTTGCTCCCTGCTTGGTTTTGAAGCAAACCAACCCCAGCAGCTCATTAGAAGGCCTGTAAGAGCAGGTCCACATTCCCCCCTGGACTTCAGCCAGCTGCTGGGTGCATGTGTGTGCCGGGGTGGTAATGTGTACGGGCACTTGGGTGTGCGTGTGTGTGGCGCCCTGTCCAGCGGCTTTCATATGCAAAGTCTCTTAATTCCTACATCCCCTGTGAAGTCATCATGAATTTGCATCCTATTTACTGGTGAGGCACCGCCCACAGGAGGGAGCAGGGGTCACGTAGCTACCTTGCTGGGCCCCTGCCTGGGTCTGGAGCTCCTTGCCCACACAGGGAAAGGGAGGGTTTAGCATAGTCACAGAGCAGGTATGGGAGAATGCCAAGACCACCTTGGAGAAGCCATGACTTGGAGCTGGGAAAGGCCACCCTTTCCTTTTCTGTGAGGCAGGTGAGGGGAGAGTGGACGGAGCTTACAGCCCCCGGGGCTCCTGCCTGCCGCCGTGGCACTCCCTGGGCCAGATTCTATCAGCTCCTCCGTCCAGTCACTGGCACTGAGACCCGGCCTCATCCTTAGCCCTGTTGGCCATGCTGCACCAGCCACCAGGACCTGCTGTGCTTGCTGAAGCTGCCACTCTGGGCTTTGTTCAGCCAAATTTACTGCCCATGCTGTGCAGGCACTGGTAGGCACCCCGAGCTGCACTGCACGCTCTCATCCATCAGCCCTGCACACCCCACACAAAGCCACTGCTGTGTCCCCCACCCACAGCCCCTGCTGACTCAGGTCCAGCCCAGGCCATCAGGTCCCCAACTGTGCTGCCCACGGACCCCTGGGCCCCTGCTCAGCCCCTCTGCTCTCCGCACCCAGCCCTGACCATAGCCTCCCCACACCCCAAGTGCTCACCTAGGACTTTGGTGTGGCAACAAAAGCAGGGGAGGGGGGAGGCCGCCGCCGAAGCGGGGGAGGGGGGAGGCCGCCGCCGAAGTGGGGGTGGGGGGAGGCGGCAAAGGCTTCCACCTTGGAGGCGTGTGTCCATCCCACCCGGCAGCAGTGTTGCCCTCTTGCTAGTTCCACTGATTGTTGTGGATTCCCTGGGATTTTCTGCTAGTTCGCCGGTTCTTGCAGATGCCCTAGGATTTTGTGTATACGCTCTCTCCGAGAAGCAGCCTCCGGCCCCTCTTCCGGTTCCGGGATCTCTCACTCTTTTCCTGGGCCTGGGGCACTGACCATGGCTCTGCCAGCTGCCATGCTTGCCATCTCTGCTCCTGATTTCCTGAGCTGGATGCCAGGAGCTGCTTCTCCTCCTCTCAGCGCAGCTGAGGCTGACCTTGACCTCACTTCAACCTTGAACCCTCCTGGGCCCAGTGCTGTGGACCTGGCTGTGACCAGGGAACACCCCAAAACGGTGACCGGAACACCATACATTTCAGCAAAATATTTTCCCTGCCACCCATTAAACTACGGATAAAGAATGACTGCTTTGAAAGATTGGCTAAAGCACTGGATTTAAGAGTTAAAAGCGTGAGTTTGATCCCATCACCGCATTTGCTCTGACAAGTCATTTTCACTTCCTTGGCCATGATTTGCCTCTGTAAAATCATGGCAGTGATCCTTAGGCCGTCTGCCTCCAGCCGCAGTTCCAGAGCTCAGAACCAGGATGTGGAAAACTGCTGTGTAAATGATAGAGGAACAGGACCAGGAAGGGGCACCACGTAAATCTCACATCTCTCCTGCCTGCCTCTGTTACACTAAAACCTTTTCTTGCTAAACTGAAAGCTTAGCTTTGTGAGTCAGAAAGCGAGAGGTTTGGATCATTTCTATTTTATTCTTCTTCAGATTCACCGAAGAGTCACATTATGTAAACAAAGGGTGTTTGGCAGGAAGTCATTTTGAAACATGGTTTCTCTCCTACCCCAGTGTCTTCAGTCATCTACATGGACACACTTAGAAATGTCTTGGCACCTGGCCATGGATGGAGGACCATGTGTAGAGGCTTCCAGATGCACAAAACAGTGACCTTCATGTGACACAAAGCCCAGGGTGAAGGGACAGGAGATGCCGTCCACATGCAGGGGTCTAGGATGATGGCTGCCTGAGCCTGCTCCCCATCCCTGCCCCAGCCCCTCCAGTGCTGCAGGAACGTGTCTAAGCCAACTTTGATTCTCAGACTTTGTGTTTTTAGTACCTTTTAGGACCTGGGAATTGATGATGTCTTTATTTTCAGTCTCGGGGTGGCTCTTGGTGAAAGGGGACCGCCTTCGTCGTGACGTTCTCGCTGCATCCACAGCCCATCATCATGTTGCAGTGCAGGGCGTCTTGTTCAAAACTGGCTCTTGGTCCCGTTGATCTCCCAGGGCCTGTTACTTTCGAGTGCCCCAAATGGCAGAACGTGGCCGTGAGCACAGAGGCTGCAGCGCGCCTTCGTTTTACACCCCGCTCCAGGCAGATACCAGGGCCTCAGGTTTCATATTCATGATGCTGAAGGGGTTATCTGCTCAGTACTGCTTGGGGAGCTGTTCCCACAGCCAGCTGGGCATGCCCTTGCCTGCAGTGTTCGTGTAACTGCCTGCAGGCACCACAGGCCTTCCTGTGAATTAATTTCTTAACCAGCTTGTTGCACCTGCATATTTAAAAGCAATCATTCCACTGAGGAGCATTTTGAAGTGTTTCTGGTAGAAACTGAGCCTCATCTACCTCACCTGTCTCGCCCGCCCTTCCATCATTACCCTGGCGATAACTTCTCAGAGATGAAGGTTCCCTGTGTTTTTGAGGGGTCGTTCCTCCACTCCCTTCCCCTCCCCACATCTGGCTATGGATGTTGCTGAGGGTCCTCCGGAGCTCCACCCCTACCCCCCATGATGTGTGCGCCCCGCACAATGTGTGCATGCCCCTCTGTGTTGCTGGTGGTCCTTCGGAGTTCCGCCCCTGCATGATGTCTGCGCCCCCGCCTTGTGTTGCTGGTGGTCCTCTGGAGCTCCGCCCCCACATGATGTCTGTTCCGCCCCTTCCTTGTGTTGCTGGTGGTCCTCTGGAGCTCCGCCCCCACATGATGTCTGTTCCGCCCCTTCCTTGTGTTGCTGGTGGTCCTGCGGAGCTCCACCCTACCATGATATCTGTTCTGCCCCTTCCTTGTGTTGCTGGTGGTCCTGCGGAGCTCCACCCTACCATGATATCTGTTCTGCCCCTTCCTTGTGTTGCTGGTGGTCCTGCGGAGCTCCACCCTACCATGATATCTGTTCTGCCCCTTCCTTGTGTTGCTGGTGGTCCTGCGGAGCTCCACCCAACCATGATGTCTGCTCCGCCCCTTCCTTGTATGCTGGTGGTCCTCCGGTGCTCCGCCCCCGCATGATGAGTGCCTCCTGCAGCCCCCCGCCGTCCCCGTGACTCCTGGGGCTTGCCCTTGTGCAGATCGGGGTGCACATGGTGTACAGACAGGTCCACTTCTAAAGATCACAGAACCTGCTCAGAGGTTCAGAGGTGCAGACAGAGGCCAGCCAGTCTCCCAGTGTTCTCAGCATCCCTCTGCTGCCGCCAGCTGGCCCTCAGGGCACACTTAAGAGTTTGAGAAGGATGCGAGCCCACTCAGGCTGGGCTCAGCAGATGGGCGAGCCTGGGACCCCCTCATTTCTCAAGCACCTGCAGGGCACATCCTGTGTCCCATTATGCCAGAAGCTCTGAGGGATTCAGGGGGAGGCCTTAAAGAAGGTGGGCTCAGGCAGAAGAAAAGACGGAAGAACACCGTGTGCCATGGGGGAGAGGTGTGTGCCGTTTGCGTGAGACAGAGCAGGGCACAGTGGGGACACTGATCTGACAGAGATGGCACCGCCCAGGACAAGGAGCACCAAGGGGAGCACATGAAGAAAGCCGTCTCTCCAGGATTCTCCCAGGACTCTGATCCCAGAGGGCCTCCCCCAGGATCACTCCCCATGCCAGGTTACACTGCACTGCACACCACCAGCTGGAAATTACCAGGCAGGTAAAGAGAATCTGGAAAGTGTGAACCATCATGAAGAAAAGGAAACCAACCCATTAAACCCACTCGGAACCACTGCAGATGGTGTAATTAGCAGGCCGGGACATTAAAATATTACAAGTCTATTCCACATACTCAAAAAGTTAAATCGAGACATGGAAAATATAAAAAGAACCCAACTTAAATTTCTAGAGATGAAAATGGCAATATGTGATGGGAAAAAATATACTTGTTGGGATTAACAACCAGTTAAGCATTGCAGGAAAAAGCAGTAAACGGTTAGGCACGGGGCTCACATCTATAATCTCAGCACTTTTGGAGGCTGAGGCAGACAGACGACTCACGTCCAGGATTTCAAGACCAGGCTGAGGACCATGGTGAAACCTCGACTCTACATGAAAAAATACAAAACTCAGCCATGCATGGTGGCGCTCGCCTGTAGGCCCAGCCGTTCATAAGGCTGAGGCGGGAGAATCGGTTGAGCCCGGGAGGTCGAGCCTGCAAAGAGCCATGACTGTGCCATGGCACTTCAGCCTGGGGAACAGAGTGAGACCCTGCTTCAGAGAAAGAAAGAAAATAGCAATAGAAACTAACAAAAATGAAGCACGGTAAGAAAAGAAAAAAGAAAAATTTTAATTAAAGGAATATCATTCCATTGTGGGACAACTGCAAGTGACATAACATACTGTTTGGGGGTCCATAAAGGAGGCTGGGAGAAAAAGTATTTGAAGAAACAATAGCTAAAATTTTTTGAATTTGATGAAATTATAAACCCACAGATCACAAAGCTTAGCAAACCCTAAGCACAGGAAAACTACACGAAGGCTTATCACAATCAAATTGCTTGAAAAACAGTGATAAATTCAAAAGTCTAAAGGCAGCCAGTAAAAAGCTAGTAAGGCGCAAAGGTGAGAATGACAGCAGGTTTCTTCTTGCAGATTTCCTACAGATGGAAAAGGCAGACAGTGGAACAGCATCTTTAAAGCAGAGAAAGTGAAAAAACCGTCAACCTAGAATTCTATACCCACTGAAAATATATTTGCAAATGGAGGCAAAATAAAGACTTTTGAAGACACACAAAAGATGAAAACTCATCCCCGGCAGACCCACACTACAAGAAACGTGAAGTCCTTTAGGCTTGAGGAGAATTACTCTTCAGAGGGAAACACGGTTCTACACAAAGGAATTAAAAGCACCAGAAATGAGTACTATGTGGATAAATATGGGATTTCTTTCTTTTTATTTAAATCTTCTTTGAAAGATAATTTTTTAAGCAAACTAATAAGTGTACTATGAATTTTTTTTCAATAAGCCTTTTGCACTCTTAATTTTTTTTCCTTAAGAGACAAAGTAGGCCGGGTGCAGTGGCTCATGCCTGTAATCCCAGCACTTTGGGAGGCTGAGGCGGGCGGATCACAAGGTCAGGAGATGGAGACCACGGTGAAACCCCGTCTCTACTAAAAATACGAAAAAAATTAGCTGGGCGCGGTGGCGGGCGCCTGTAGTCCCAGCTACTCAGGAGGCTGAGACAGGAGAATGGCATGATCCCGGGAGGCGGAGCTTGCAGTGAGCCGAGATCGCACCACTGCACTCCAGCCTGGGAAAGAGAGTGAGACTCCATCTCAAAAAAAAAAATAAAAATAAAAATAAAAAAGAGACAAGGTCTCATTCTGTTGCCTAGGCCTGATCACAGCTCACTGTAAGCTCAGACTCCCTTGCTTAAGCCATCCTCTTGCCTCAGCCTCCCGAGTAGCCGGGATCACAGGCACAAGCCATGGCACCCCACAAAATGCATAACATTTGTAAGAGCAAAATGTGTGCTAATAGTAGCAAAAAGATGGGGAGGAGAGAGAATGAAGAAATACTATTGTAAGATTCTTGGACTTTGTTTGAAGTGGTCTTATATCACCTGCCTGAAGACAAACTGCAGTAGTCCATAAACCCTAAAGCTGCCACTCAGATTTTAAAAAGAATTACAGTTAATTAGCTGACAACATAGATGATATGAAATCATAGATATAGACAACACGAAAGGAAAAAGATAACCAGAGTAGATGCAACAAATAGCAAAAGGCGGGATGATGGATGGACACCTAATCCTGCCCGCACTGCGGAGTGGAGACTGAACACTGCAATGAGAAGGCAAAGGCCGCCAGGTTGAAGAGCAAGAAAAAACCATACGATGGCTACGAGCAACGTACTTTTGGCATAAAGACAAGAGTAAATTAAAGGTAAAAGGATGGGAAAATCTCTGCCATGAAGGCATTAAGCAGAGGAAGGCTGCAGGGCCTATATTAACATCAGACAGAGGAGGTTTGGGAGCAGAGAATGTTGCTAGCAATACAGTCAGACATTTCATAATGCTACAGAAGTCCATTCATCATTCATCAAGAGAATGTCGCAGTTCTAAATGTCTATCCACCTAATAACAGTTTCAGAATACATCCAACAAAACTGATGGAACTGCGAGGAGAAATAGATAAATCCGTAATTACATTTGGAGATTTCAGTGCTCCTTTCCCAGTGACAAGTAACAAGCCGAAGAGAAATCAGTAAGAATAGCAGAGACTTGAGCAGCACTGTCCAGCAGCTGAGCCCTGACGTTTATAGAACACGCCACACAGCAGCCACGGAGTACACAGAGCCTCTGCCGGCATAGGCCAGACCCTTGGCCAAATAAACCTCAACAAATGTAAAGAACTGAAGTCTTACAGGCGTGTTCTACAGCCACGGTGGAGTCAAACTCAAATCAGTAATAGGTAATAGGAATGTCTCTAAGCACTTAGAAACAGAAACTTTTAGATAAATAAATGATTTTCATTTTATTCCATAACATTGTAAGTAAATTATATTTATATATATATGCTTAATACAAAATAGAATATAAACATGTAATATTAAGATACATAGATATTATAAATCACGGATAACAAAGATTTATATAAAATATTACTATAAGTTTGTATATATCATACATAATATAATGTACGTATAGTTATAAATAGTTGCATTAAATAAATCCATTATATAAACATGTATATTGAGATGTAAAATAAATCGGTTGAGTATACATGGACCCAGCTCTGAGCAGTGCTGAGAGGGGAATGTGTAGCAGCTGCTAGACAATGCATTGGAAAAGAAGGACGGTCTCCAACCTGAGACCTCAGCTTCCACCTTAAGAGAGCAGCCTGAGTGGAGTAAACCCAAAGCTGCTGGCCAAAGGAAATAATACAGATCAGACTGGAGACTAATACAAAAGAAAACAGTGAAACATCAAAATCTGTTGAACAAAACATGTTTTTTTTAAACAGATGAATAAAACAGTGAAACATCACCCTGACTGTTAAGGAGACAAAGACACAGATTCCAGCATCAGGAATGAGAGAGGTGACATCGTTAAAGATTCTGGGGATATCAAAAGGATGATAAGCAAATATCATGAGCAATTTGATGGGAGAACTTTTGATAACTTTGATTCCTTGCATGACACACACGACTCACTCAAGAAGAACTCGTTAATGTGAATAGCACTCTCCTTTTTTTTTTTTTAGAGACTGGATCTCACCACATCACCCAGACTAGTTTCGAGCTTCTGGGCTCAAGCAATGCTTCCACCTTGGCCTCCCAAAGTGCTGGGATTACAGCAGGAGTCACTGTGCCTGTCACTACAAATGGAATTTGTAGTGAAAACTTTTACTCCAAAGAAAACTGCAGGTCCCGGTGACTCCACCAGTGGATTTTACTGAACATTAAGGAAGGTATATTTGGATGACATCTCAGCACCTTCCCATATCATCCTGTGAGGGCAGCATTACCTGACACCAATGCTTAGACACACATTACAAGAAAAGAAAACTACAGACCAGTATTCTCTTGAACATAGGTACAAAAATGCCAAATAGAATTTTTGCAAATTAAATTCAATGCTATATAAAAACAATAAAACATAATCTAGTGGGATTTATTTCAGGAATGTAAACCTGTTTAAGGATTGAAAAGTCAATGGATGCCTCTTCAGATTATTAAAGAATTATTTTTAGAGAGAGAAAAGTCCGTGTAATTTACCATATTAAAAAAAGATAAAAACCATATTACCATCTCAAGAGATGCAAAGTATTTTAACAAAATCTGAGATCCACTTCTGATTAAAAAAAAAAAAAAACTCCCTGCAAACTCCTAATAGAAGGGAACTTCGTCTACCTGACAAACAGCATCTCCAAAAATTTACAGCCAACACCATACAATGGTGAAAGACTGAATGCAAGATCAAGCCATCTGTTCTTGTCACATCCCTCGACATTGTACTGGAAGTTCTAGGTAGTAGAGTGAGTCAAGGAAAAAAAGACTTTCAGATTCAAAAGGACGAGGTTTAACTGTATTTTCAAACAGCATGATTGTCTATGTGGAAAATCCGGTTTAATCTATTTTAAAATGTTACTAGAAAAAGTTTAGTAAGTTTACAGGTTATAAGATCAATATACAAAATTCAATTTATGTATATACACTAGCAATCAACAATTAGAAGTTGAAATTAAAATAGAGAACATTTACAATACCACTAAAAAAAAAGAATACTTAGGGATACATTCTGACAAAAGGTAGGCAAGATCTGTACACCGAAACTGCAAACCATTGTGAAAAGAAATGAAGGAAGACCTAAATAAATGAAGAGATCATCCATTATCATGATTTCTGCTTCTGAGATCCACATGGAAATACAAAGGACCTACAGTAGGCAAAAGAACTTGGAAAAAGAAAAACACAGTTGAAGGACATACTACCTGATTCCAAGAGTGACTATAAATCCACAGTACTCAAGATCGGAAATAGCATCAAATGAACAAACAGATAATGGAACAGGAAGAAAGTCAGGAAATAGACCCATACATATAAACACCTGCCCTGTGATGACATGGAGAGAATGAAAAGGCCAGACACAGACTGGGAAAATATTGACAAATCGTTTTTCTGTTACAAACTAGTGGCAAGAGAATAGAAAGAACTCTCAAAACTCAACATGAAAACAAACACAAGCAGACAAAGAAAAGTGGGCAAACGTTTTGAGTAGACACTTCACCAAAGACGTACGAATGGCAAATAAGCACATGAAACAATGCTGAGTATCATTAGTCACCAGAGAAATGCGAACTGCGCCTACAGTTATCTACCATTGCACACCAAGTAGATGCCTAAGAAGCTGATGCCGTCAAGTGTTGGCAAGGCCGTGGAGGAACTGGAACCCTCGTATGCTGCCGAGGGCATTGCAAAGCATGCACTACCACTTTGCAAAATTATTTCACAGTTTCTTATAAAGATTAGCACACACTCAGCATACAATCCAGCCATTCCATTCCTAGGTATTCCCCAGGAGAAATGGAAGCATGTCCACACAAAGGCTTGTACCTGAATGTTCCTAGCAGCTTTATTTATAATGGCCTAAAATCTGGGAATAGCCTAAATGTACATTAACAAGTGGATGAATAAGCAAACTGCAATCTCTCCATGCAATGAAATCCTACTCAACAATAAAAAAGCATGAACCGATCTCAAAATACTTAGACTGAGTGAAAGAGTATGGTTCCATTCATTTAAAACTCGAGAAAATGCAAACTGTAGTCACAGAAAGGAGATGAGCTGCTGCTCGGGACACGTGAGGGTGGGGGCACAGGGGAGAAGAAAACGTCCAGGGGGCCAGACCCCACCTAGATTGTGGCAGTAGCTTCACAGGTGTAGACGTACGTCCAAAATGGTCAGATTCTGTACTTCAAATTTATATGTTGCTTATACCACAATGAGGCTGCTAAAAAATTCTAATTGTGGGGCAGTCTGCAAAGAACTGTACTGTTCCCTTCTAGGTTTTATTTTTTTTTTTATTTTTTCTGAGATGGAGTCTTGCTCTGTTGCCCAGGCTGGAGCACAGTAGTACGATCTCTGCTCACTGCAACCTCCACCTCCCGGGTTCAAGCAATTCTCCTTCCTCAGCCTCCCGAGTAGCTGAGACTACAGGCGCCTGCCACCAAGCCCGGCTAATTTTTATATTTTTGGTAGACGAGGTTTCCCATGTTGGCCAGGCTGGTCTCAATCTCCCAACCTCAAGTGATCCTCCCGCCTCACTCTCCAAAGTGCTGGGATTACAGGCATGAGCCACCACACCCGCCTCCCCCGCTCTAGATTTTTAATTCAAGAAATGCCCCCAAAAATGTGGGGGGATTTATGCTCAAGCCTAATGATGTATATCAGCTAAGTGCAGTTCCTGGTTGGATCCTGGATCAAAAACCAGAGGCTCACAGAGGACGATTGTGAACAATCGGGAGGAGTTTGACTCTGGACCGTGAGTCAGGTGGGAGGATCGGGAGGAGTTTGACTCTGGACTGCGAGTCAGGCAGGAGGATCCGGAGTTTGACTCTGGACCGCGAGTCAGGCGGGAGGATCCGGAGGAGTTTGACTCTGGACCGCGTGTCAGACGGGAGGACTGTGTGGCTGTCACGTGTCTGGAGTGTGATCATGGCTTTGCGCTCATAGAAGCAAGCGTCCTTTTCCTCAGGAATATTTCTGGGCAAAGCGTCATGCTATCTGCATCTTTCACACAGTGCAGAAAAACACAGGGGATGGGGGAGCAGAAAGCAAACATGGCAGAGTATTTTTTGAAATTGTCCTTAGGGTCATGTGATGGGACCAGAGCTGAAAGAGCAGCAGAACTTGGCGATGAGAAAGTCCAGGAGATGTGGCCACAGCTGTCCCCCGCTGGTCACACTTTGCGAGGATGGTGGCAGTGGTTGTTTTCATAAGTTCCTCAAGCCTGCTGTTATCATTTGTCTATCTGCTAATTAGCAAGATTAGGAAGGGGAGAGTTAATTAAGGACTCCCGTAGGCAAGGTTCCAGTTAATTGAGAGTTTTTCATAGATAAAATTAATACTCAGTCCAGGCTGACCTTCTGAGTTACAGTTAATAAAGTTGTGTTTATGGTACCACCAGGGAACTCCAAGGGTGTAACGTCAGTGGATCTGGAAAGACACTCTGTGACGGTGTTCATGAAGTAAATCTGGATTGGGATATTCAAAGAGGCTTCCCCCTAGGAACAGGCTGCTGTGGTCCCTGGAAAGAACCCGCGCTATGAGGAGAAGGCATATGAGAGAGTCTTAGAATTTTGTTTCTGCAGCCCCCACGTCTGTGCCGGTTCTCCTTCCCGTGCTCAAATTCTCTACTGTTTTCTCTGCAAAGTCATTTCACCACAGTTCATGTCTGCTGGCGTTGATAGCCTCTCCTCCTGCTTCTCCACTTTTCCCCACTCCCAATTTCTCACACACGTACACACAAAACTCAATTCAAAAAATGTGCAAGGTTCACTTTCTCTGTCACCCAGCGATGACTCAGTCTCACCAAGTGATCAAGAGAGTGCCATCTAGAGCGTGTGCCCCTGCTGGTCCCACAGCAGAAGGCAGTGCCCTGGCAAGGGCTCGTCTAGTTAGGACCCGAGCAAACATCTTACCTCCTGTGCTGGAATTTTGTTTGCTTGTGTCCTGAACTCTTGTTCCTATAGTTTCTATGTTAACACATTTTATTTTTTAGAACAGTTTTAGATGTACAGAAAACTTGAAAAGGTAGTAGAGTTCTCGTGTACCCTATACCCAATTTTCTTTATTGACATCTTCTGTTAGTACAACGTTTGTCACAGCGATTAATGAACTTATGTTAATCAATTATCATTAACTGCAGTTGATACTGTTATTAGATTTTCTTGCTAATGTCCTTTTTCTGTCCCAGGATCCCACATGACATTGAGTCCTCGTGTCTTCTTGGGCTTTTCTTGGCCGTGACAGTTTCCCAGACTCTCCTTGTTTTTGATGAGCTTGACGGCTTTCAGGGGTACTAGTCAGGGGTTTTGTAGACTGGCCCTCTGTTGTGATTTGCCACGTTTTTTTTTTTTTTCTTCTTTTTTTTTTTCTTTTGAGACAGAGTCTCTCTCTGCCACCCAGTCTGGAGTGTGGTGGCACGATCTCAGCTCACTGTAACCTCTGCCTCCTAGGTTCATGCCATTCTCCTGCCTCAGCCTGCTGAGTAGCTGGGATTACAGGCGCGTGCCACCACGCCCGGCTAATTTTTTTGTATTTTGTTTAATAGAGATGGGGTTGCACCATGTTAGCCAGAATGATCTCGATCTCCTGACCGCGTGAGCCACCACGCCCGGCCATGCCCGATGTTTTTGTCTTGGTTAGATTGGTGTTTGGAGAGGAAGACCCCAAAGGGGAGTGCCCTTCTGATCCCGTCATAACGAGGGTGCGTGCCGTTGGAATGGCAGATCCCTGGTGGCACTGGCCTGGGTCCCTGGCTGAGGTGGAGCTAACCCGGCTGAGGTCAGGCTTCCCCTGGGTGAAGCCGCTGCTGCCCCTTCCAGAGCAGGCTGCTCTTTGGAAGGAAGTTGCTTGGATGTGCTGGGCTTGTGTTACCTAAACTGCTTTATGTCTGTGGTTAAACTTACTCCTTCCTGCAGTTTCATTATCTTTTTAGGGTCTAAATATAGTTCTTTTAATTTCCTTTTGTTATTTATATAGGCTTATTTTTTAAGGCTTAGTCTTGGAGTTGTTTTATTTTGTTATGTTTTGTTTTGCATTTCTGGGAATTTTTAGTATTCCTTCTTTCAGTTTGCCCCTATTGAGCTAACCTTCCTGCACTACCATCTTCCAGCTGACTGTCCGTGGACATGGTGGACACGGTTTTACCCCTCCTGTGGGGAGCTTTGCCAGCTAGAGGCCCTTGAGCAGTACTCCGGAGCGCACCTGTGCCCAGAGCTGGGTGAGTCCCAGGAACAGCCAAAATGTCACCTAGCCTTCCCCCTGCTCATCTAACATAGTATAATTGCCTTGATGGTGCATGGAATTTCCCAACTAGAGAGGTTGTGATATGCAGAAAATCAGCAAGATGGCATTGCTAGGGAGCACGTTTGTGAAGCTGGCGTCTTCCACAGAAACTGTAATCGGCAAGGAGGTGCCATTGAGGGGACTCCGGGTGACGTTTTCGTCATTTGGGAAGCAGCCCTGCCGTGCAGAATGGCTTCTTTTTAGCCACCCTCCTAGTTCCGTGTGGAGCCCTCAGAATGGTGTTACTCTGGGCAGATTCCAACACACCCTCGTGCTGTCCCGGGAGAACTGTGGACCAGAAAGACAGAGGCCGTTTCCTCCCGCCCCCATGGAAGCCGGACCACATGAGCTGGGCCACCTGGCCCGGCACTGGGTCGGTCCTGGGAGACCACCCGCGCCAGAAGAGACCAGGCCAGGTGGACAAGCACATTGGTGACAGGCCAAGCGGCAGTGGAGTAGGTCTGTCAGTACCCCCTGGGAAGGTGGGAGGTGTTTGGCCGGAGGGAGACAGTTGTATCAGCTGCCTCTGGGTTGCCAAGAATGAAATGAACAAAAGAGAGAGGAAGCAGGAGGGGGCTGTCCGCTCAGCCATTCCAGTTCCAGGCTCTTTTGCCTGCACCCAGGCAGAGTAGACCAAGCGCTGGCAGGGGTGACGGCTCGCCCTTTGCAAGATGGATGGGCACAACGGGGTCCTGGCAAGTGGAGGTGGCATGGCAGGCTGTGCTGAGGGCGACCACAGAGGCTGTCTCTGTATGGCAACTTAAGGGCCCCATGATTTATGGTTAGGCTGCTTGGAGCCTGATCAAATCTCAGCTCAGCCTGCTGGGTGTTAGCAAGGGAGAGGGGATGGGGAGCCTGGTCAGCCAAGAGCGAGCCCCCCACCACTGAGGAGGCCTGCAGGGGAGCCCCAGCCTGGCTTCCCCCGCTCGTGGCTGGCTCCTGTCCCGCACTCTTTCACTGCTGTGTTTCATCTTCTTAGTATTGGAATTGAGATGGGAAAGGCACCACAGTTCTGACCTGAGGTCAAGGCTGGGTTCATTGCAGGTCCAGAAAGCTCCAGCCCAGACACCTACTCCAGCCAGAAATGCCCAGGGCTCTGTGCGGTCCAAGGGCTCCTTTGCCAGTCCTGCCACTGGCAACACTGGGCACAGGGAGCCCCTCCACTGCTCACCGCAGACAGAGCAGATCTCAGGTGGGAAGCGGGTCCTGGTGTGATTCGCACACATGATCTGAAATTGTGATGTTTCTCCACAGCACAAACGTGGGTTCTTTCATTCATTCATCAAACGTTTACTGACCGGCTAATAGGAACCAGGCCATGCTGCCTCCTGGGACTAATAAAGGCTAATAATGCACGTTTTTGTCCTCACAGAGCTGAAATGGCTAACTCAAATGCGGCAGCTTGGGAAGTGCAGTCCAAGTCCCTGCAAAGGGTGGGGAGAGAAGCCATTGCAGAGGCCATGCTGGGGGGCAGGGCCCCAGGCGGAGAGGACAAAGGCCCAACAGGCAGAGGGAGCTCGCCCCATTCCTGAAGCCGCAAAACAATGAGCTCCGTGTGTCGGCCACATTCCCGAAGCTGCAAAAAAATGAGCTCGGTGTGCCCCAAAGTCTGAGAAGCTGAAGAGAAAGGGGAAGATGGGTTTCTTTATTCAGAAATGTTTCTCAGTCTCCGCTGTCACACTGCTGGGTTATTGACATCAGACTGTGAAGAATCTCACTGTCCGTGCTACGTGGGGGAGGACGTTGCTTACCATGACTCAGGGTGGCCTCAGGGACAGTGTGTCAGGCCTGGCAGGACAGCACACGGTCTGTGCTGGGGAAGTCGCGCAGACGTGCGGACATACAGACACGTGAACCCAAGTCAGCCCGGGCTGAACAGCGGGTCCCCCGGAAGAGATGAGCAGTGGAATAAGGATTACATGTAGGGGCAGAGGACGTCTCAGTCTGTACCTGTCTGTAGCATTTTAATGTTTGATCCTTGGTGCCTACAAATTTTAGGACGTGTACAAAAAAGATTGAAAAGGATGGGAAGCATGCCAGTGATTTTCCTGTGGACATCAGACACAGCATTCGGGGCCACTGTAGACGTGGGTATGTCTGGCCTGAGAATAACTAAAGGGCTTCTTTTTTTTCTTTTCTTTTCTTTTTTTTTTGAGACAGAATCTCGCTCTGTCACCAGGCTGGAGTGTAGTGACTTGATCTCAGCTCACTGCAACTTCCACCTCCCGGGTTCAAGCGATTTTCCTGCCTCAGCCTCCAGAGTAGCTGGGATCACAGTCATGTGCCACCACGCCCAGCTAATTTTTATGTTTCTAGTAGAGATGAGGTTTCACCGTGTTGGCCAGGATGGTCTCCATCTCTTGACCTCATGATCCGCCCACCTCAGCCTCCCAAAGTGCTGGATTAGAATTAACCGTTTATAGAAAATCAATATGTCTATATTAATATATATATTTATGTTTAAATATCTTGCCTCTCTTGGCGAGTGGGGAATGCACTGTGCCCATGGGAGAAGGCCTGAGGTGGAAAGCTTGTCTTCCACTGCTCAGTGGATGTTCTGCTGAAGTCGTGAAGAACAGTGAGCTCTTGTGACCGGTAAACAGAAATCCCTACTTTGGTGTTATTTTCCCAGGCACTACCAGTTTTATTGGCACCCACCATTGTGAAAACTGCAAATATAAACATCTCAGCACAGCCCTCCATCTGCCTTCAGATGACTTCCCGGTAGCATCCTCATGTTATGGTAACAGAGCACCGAAGGCTCACTCAGGAGCTATTTTCTTGTTGGAAACTTCTTTGCTTTCCAGCACCCCTGCTCATAACAAGGGATACACTTCTACCCAGTGGACATGAACCATGGCCCCGTAGCTCTGTAACTGTCTCTGTGTTCACATCAGGGCGTGAGTGGCAGGGCGTTCGCGTGGTTCACATCGGGGCGTGAGTGGCAGGGTGTTCGCGTGGTTCACATCAGGGCGTCATCGGGGCGTGAGTGGCAGGGTGTTCGCGTGGTTCACATCAGGGCGTGAGTGGCAGGGCGTTCGCGTGGTTCACATCGGGGCGTGAGTGGCAGGGCGTTCGCGTGGTTCACATCGGGGCGTGAGTGGCAGGGCGTTCGCGTGGTTCACATCGGGGCGTGAGTGGCAGGGCGTTCGCGTGGTTCACATCGGGGCGTGAGTGGCAGGGCGTTCGCGTGGTTCACATCGGGGCGTGAGTGGCAGGGCGTTCGCGTGGTTCACATCGGGGCGTGAGTGGCAGGGCGTTCGCGTGGTTCACATCGGGGCGTGAGTGGCAGGGCGTTCGCGTGGTTCACATCGGGGCGTGAGTGGCAGGGCGTTCGCGTGGTTCACATCGGGGCGTGAGTGGCAGGGCGTTCGCGTGGTTCACATCGGGGCGTGAGTGGCAGGGCGTTCGCGTGGTTCACATCGGGGCGTGAGTGGCAGGGCGTTCGCGTGGTTCACATCGGGGCGTGAGTGGCAGGGTGTTCGCGTGGAACTGCTCAGAGCTGGGCTCATCATCCTGCCTCTTCAAGCCTTCTCCGTCAGGCATGGTGGTCTGTTAGCCTGGGCGTAATTCTTGTGTTCCTGCTTCTCCATTAAATAATCCTTAAAAACTTTGTTAAGGAGAATAAAGGGAGGGTCTCTTCCCATGACATCTTTTGCCAGAATATTCAGAGGAAGAAAGCTCGCCCTGGCCTTACGGGTGCACCTTGCAGAAGGCAGGGCCTTGGCCAGGGGCTCCTCCTGGTCTCTGCCCCATTGTCGTATCTGTTTGCAAACCACATCTTTAGTTGCTCCAACAATGAATACATGCTTGCGTCTTCCCACTTTGTGTTTGCTCTTCTCTTCCTCACCTCCCTTTTCCCCATTAAAAATATATGTAAATTCCTGAAATCCTGACACGCAGAAGAATCAAAATTGGCTTCAATGTGTGGTGAGGAAAGGGGGCTTGCTCAGGAAAAAAAAAAAAAAATTCATATTCTTGCTCTTTCCGCTGCACCTGCTTTATACTCTGACCTTAACATGTCACCACCATAGTTTGATCTGGAGAAAATGAGCACAGCAAGATGGAGCCTGTTGAGAAGGTGGCTTTGGCAGATTCGTGCTGCCGGCACCGTGCCGTTCTTCTGAGCCCCTAGTCTCTCTGCCGGGTCTTCCCACCAAGCCCGTGCCACGCAGGGTGTGTGTGTCGCCTGCCAGGTCTTCCCACCAAGCCCGTGTCACCCGGGATGTGTGTGTCGCCTGCCAGGTCTTCCCACCAAGCCCGTGCCACGCAGGGTGTGTGTGTCGCCTGCCAGGTCTTCCCACCAAGCCCGTGCCACCCAGGGTGTGTCTGTCACCTGCCAGGTCTTCCCACCAAGCCTGTGTCACCCGGGGTATGTGTGTCGCCTGCTGGCTGCCGTTCTGCACGTGTGTAGTTTCAAGTCTTATTTCCTCTTCTGTGTAACAAGGCCCTTGGTCCAAGTGTGCTTGTAATTTGGGCTAGTAAGCAGCAGCCGAGAGAGTCCACCCCAGTCCCCTTAGCCAGTGAAGCGGGAGCTCCCAGGTTCCTGCCTGCGGGGAGGGTGGGGGCGGTTTGAGTTAGTGAAAATCTGTGTATTAAACCGATATGTAAATGACCCCTGCCGAGCGCTGAAAATGAAGGTATGAAAAGGCATCATCATCCATGATTCCCACCTGGCACGATGACCATATCAAAACAGAGATCTGGTAGTATACACCGCGTAGTTGCCAGACTCCGAAACAGAGATCTGGTAGTATACGCCACAGAGTTGCCAGACTCTGATATTGAGGGCACATCTAAGTTCTCCCACCCTGATTTCATGCCTGAAATTCAGAATTAGTAAGATTTGAGTCAGTGATGCTTCGTTACGCGCTCACGAGACATGTTTGAGGAGCTTCACTGTGAATGTGTGGGCTTCGATTTGACTTGTGAAACCTCTGGTTAAAACAAAGGAATGTGCCTTCATTCTCAGAACCGGGTGCTTTTTCTGCTGCCCTGGCCCTCTGGGCTGAGTCTTTACATGGACAGCGGTCGATGTGTCTCAGTTTATTTGTCAAAACCTCCAGCTAAAGCCAGTTGTTGCTTGAAAACTGCCTGCTTAATTGGCCTCCTCAGCTCGGGGGAGCAGCTTGCAATCTGAGGCTGGCACCCAGCTCCCTGACCACCCGCTCCCCATCACACTCAGCTCTCATTCCAGCAGCCCAGCCCATAACCCGCCTCATCAGTGTATTGATGTGAGGCAGAAACACCTCATTATAAGAGCACCCCTGAGAAATAGCGGGGTCAGGGGCTTCTGGGCTGCATAACCAACGGATTCCCTCTGCAAAATCACTCCTGCCTCAGTGGGAAAGGGCCAGCCATGCAGGGCCGCACTGGAGAGTCGTTCTCTTCTTGATCCTCAGACGACCAGTT
This sequence comes from Macaca nemestrina, assembly GCF_043159975.1. NCBI lineage: Eukaryota > Metazoa > Chordata > Mammalia > Primates > Cercopithecidae > Macaca > Macaca nemestrina. The sequence goes on from NC_092141.1 coordinate 89,864,121, forward strand.
CTTAAAATTTCGGTCCTCTGTCCTTGGATGGCCTTCGTCCTCTGAAGAGGAGCATGCTGGGAGCCGGCGGAACACACGCCTCACTCTGTGGATGCAATGTCTGTCACTGATCAGTTTCTAGGTATTGATCCTAGAAACCCATGCTCTGTGGGTCCCTCTCCAAGAAACACAGCGTCCGTGATTTGTACATTGCACTACAGTTTCAGACTCTGCTTTCACGTGTGGTTTCATCTGATTCCACGACCTGCACACAGATTTTTTTTTTTTTTTTTTTTTTTTTTTAGATGTAGTCTTGCTCTGTCGCCCAGGCTGGAATGCAGTGGTGCAGTCTCTGCTCACTACAACCTCCACCTCCCGGGTTCCAGCAATTCTCCTGCCTCAGCCTCCTGAGTAGCTGGGACTATAGGTGCATGCCACCACACCCGGCTAATTTTTGTGTTTTTTAGTAGAGACAGGGTTGCACCATATTGGCCAGGCTGGTCTCAAACTCCTGACCTCATGATCCGCCTGCCTCAGCCTCCCAAAGTGCTGGGATTATAGACATGAGCCTCTGTGCTCAGCTGGGTGCAAATACCCAGTGCTCGGCACCCAGTAGGCCCTCACAACTGTGGCAAGCCATGGCCACATGGCTGTGATTGTGCTGACAGCACACAGTAGGTCCTCAAAACTGTGACAAGCCATGGCCACGTGGTTGTGCTGACAACACACAGTAGGCTCTCACAACTGTGATGAGCCATGGCCGTGTGATTGTGCTGACAGCACACAGTAGGCCCTCGTGGTTGTGACGAGCCATGGCCATGTGATTGTGCTGACAGCACACAGTAGGCCCTTACGACTGTGACGAGCCATGGCAGCGTGACTGCGATTGTGCTGACAGCACACAGTAGGTCCTCACGACTGGTGAGCCATGGCCGTGAGGCTGCGACTATGCTGGCAGCACACATTAGGTCCTCATGACTGTGGCGAGCCATGGCCGCGAGGCTGCAATTGTGCTGGCAGCACACAGTAGGTCCTCACGAGTGTGGCGCACCATGGCCGCGAGGCTGCAGTTGTGCTGGCAGCACACAGTAGGTCCTCACGAGTGTGGCGAGCCATGGCCGTGAGGCCGCGATTGTGCTGGCAGCCCACAGTAGGTCCTCATGACTGTGGCGAGTCATGGCCGCAAGGCTGCGATTGTGCTGGCAGCACACAGTAGGTCCTCATGACTGTGGCAAGCCATGGCCGCGAGGCTGCGATTGTGCTGGCAGCACACAGTAGGTCCTCAGGACTGTGGCGAGCCATGGCCGTGTGTCTGTGATTGTGTGGACAGGCACAGAATGGCCTGAAGCGTGGGAAGGTCCCCTGCCTGACAGCGGCTTTAGCACCAGGAAACCTCCCACCTGGGGCCTGCCCGTGAAGGTGAGTCGGGCCAGTGGGAAGCGCCTGCTCAAGTGGAGCTGCACACAAACCACTGGGAGCTACTGCCTCACACACATGATTGCTTTTCAGTATTTTGTTAAGTCCAAGCAAACCCCCAAGAAAAGCTTGAGCGGGGCCGGGTCTGCACCAACAGGCTGGTTCCGAGTGAGTGCTGGTTGGATGTGCTCCAGTGTGGAGGGCAGAAGGAGGGAGTGGGCCGCCTGGAGAGGAGTGGGGTGCAGTCAGGGGCTGCAGGACGCTCCCCAGCAGGCACCCCGGCGGTGTGAAAGAATGTCTGGGAGCTGCTTTCCTCTGGGCGTTTGTGGGATCCCTCCCCTTAGCCAAGGCGCCGCTGCAGCTGTTTTTCAAATGAAAACTGGGCTTGAGAGGAGGAAATAATTGAGGTCTAAGAAGTCCATGCCCTCATTTGTTCATGCACAACGAGAAGCTTGAGGCATCTGCGGGACGCTGCACTCACTGCCTCTCCTCTGTCTCTTTCTCTCCAGTCGTGCCAGGCGGACCTCGTGAAGGACAATGGCCACAAGTACTTCCTGTCGGTCCTGGCGGACCCCTACATGCCAGTAAGGACTGGGCAGCACCCTCTCCACGGGCTTGGGACTCAGCACTCGCCTCTGCCCACATGTTGCACTGTGGTGGGGCCTTTTGACAGGGGCTACAGGAGGAAGGTCAAGGGTCACAGCAGGGGCCACGTCCGCGGGGTCAGCAACTGCTTCACGTTAGACACGGCCCTTTGCTCAGCACCATGAGTGCAGCTGTTGTTTTGTGTCTGTCTCTAAATAACAGCGCAGTTAACCCGGACACATGGATTGTTTTGGTTTATTTTAGTCTGTTTTCACTGGCACTTTGCAAAATAGTCAAATCCACTCTCCCTGCTGTCCACTGTGTTAGACTAGCAAGCGCTCGCACATCTCTAATGTGATGGTTCCGGCACCTAGGAAGGTCTTGGAACACAACAAGATGTCGAAGCACCTCGTTTCAGGAAGGAAGGGAGAGAGGAAAGGAAGGAAAGAAGGTTGTTCGAAAGTTTACATTTTCAGTATATTTTATTGTGTTAAATTGTTTAAAAATTAGTAATTCATGAATAGGGTATATAGTTATTCTGTAAATGTTTCATAATGTTTTATTTCTAGCTCCCAGGTTAGTAATGAGAACAAAATAGATATGTCCTAAATAATTCTTTACCATAACTTAATATTGCCAGAATATTTAAGTATATTAGCTAGTTTCCACAGTGGTAGGTGGCTTTGGCTGTATAAAGGAACTTTTGTATGTAATTTCACCCCCTAGTTGGTTTTCTAAGCTAAATGATCTTTTAAAACACAGAAAACCAACAGGACTGTTTTCCAAAAGGTAAATAGTACATGCACTTTGTGGTGTATTGAAACATCATCACAGGCAGTTAAAGTTTATACTTTATGTCAGTTTTGGAAACCATCACTTCCCATTCTTAAGAATAAGGAAGAAAGCAAATCCCACATGAAGAAGTGAGGAAGAATGCCCACTAGCGACTTGGGCACGAGAGTGAGCTAAGCTCACAAGAATGGCCCCACCTCAGCCACCAGCCTGTGGAAGTTTTGAGGAGACAGCCATGTTTGAAAGAATGAAAAGGAGGCTGGGTGCGGTGGTTCATGCCTGTAATCCCAGCACTTTGGGAGGCCAAGGCTGGTGGACTGCTTGAGCTCAGGAGTTCGAGACCAGCCTGAGCAACATGGTGAAACCCCGTCTCTACCAAAACTACAAAAAATTAGCCAGGTGTTGTGGCGCACGCCTGTGGTCTCGGCTACTCAGGATGCTGAAGTGGGAGGATCGCCTGAGCCCGGGGAAGTCAAGGCTGCAATGAGCTGTGATTGTACAACTGCACTCCAGCCTGAGCAACAGAGTGAGACCCTGTCTCCACTAAGTAAATAAATAATATAAATATTCTTAAATGACTAACTGGAAAGAATTTGGTGTGATTCTGTCAAACCGTCAACCATTGTTTTGTTTCTTCAGCGCTTTGTGCCTGTTACGAGAAAATATTCAGAGCTTCCTACTCATCCTCAGAAATGATTGATTTTTCTAAACTCATAAGCAGATCTGAAAAAACAAATCGAAGCTGTAAAAAAGAAAAGACATGCGCTGTTATTGAAAACTCGGGAGATGAATTAAATCACAGAACAGCCAGCCAAGAAGAGGGTTCGTGAAGGAGCCACCTGGAGCGCTGTCCGTGAAGCTGAGCGAGAAGATATGAAAGCCGGGCTAAGAGCCGGGCTGGGAACACTCACCATGTAGCCAGCATGGTTCAGAACGAGAGAGGAGAATAAGTGGAGAAGCGGTTTTTGATTAGATAGTGGCTGTGAATTTTCCAGATTTGAAGAAAGGAGAGTTCCAATTTTAAAAGCAGGATGAATCCTGAGAAGGTTAAAGAGAAACAAATTCATACACAGGCACATCATAATGAAAACAGCAAATATCAAAGGCATAAAGACAAACCTTAAAAGTTCCCAGAACAAACGTTGTCAGCAAAGGAGGAAACAGCGCTGGCCCCGACAGCAGACCTCTCATCAGCAGCGGCTCTCGGCAGGGGATGGGGAGCCCTCGGCGTGAGAGGAAAGCGGCCGTGGTCGGGTCACCCGCACCCAGCTCAGTCACCACTCAGGAATGGGGGTGCAGTAAGCAGCGTTCAAACACCAACAGTCTACTCCTTCCGAACCCCACAGACGATGGCTAGAAAGACCGTGTGTCAGCGAGGAGGAAACGGAACCAGGAGGGAAAAGCAAGATGTAGGACACAGCAAAAAGCCAAGAAGTTGGCAAACGTGTTGGCACATCTAAAGCTTTGCAAAAATGAAGAATACTCATGGCTAATTGGAGGGTCAAACAAGAGGAGGAATTGGGTACCTTGGGAGCCCTGCAATAATCCAAGATTACTGGATTATTGGTCTAGCGTAGGACGCACTAGACCGTGCGGTGTGCACGTAAAAAACTAAGGCACCACTAAAAACTTACACATAGACTCTGGTTTCCAGGTCAGCAGAGGCACAGAGGACAGGAGAGAATGAAAGTGAGTCACAGTAGAAGAGCAGAAAGGAGAAAACAGTGAAACACAGTTAGAGGGCTGCCTCCATGCCTTTGCTGCCAAAGCCCCTGACTGCAGGACCGTGTGCTCACAGAGTGCTGGACAGGCTGGGGAAGTGAGGTCCGGGTGCTTCATACCGACAGCCATGGCTGGCCTGTGACAGACGAGACAGCCACCAGGTCTGTGCCCGTCCTGCAGTGTTAGGCCTTCCAAGGAGTAGTCTCTTCACTCTGGGAGGGGAGCCCAGAACTCTCAGGCCTTTGAAAATGGCTTTTCATTTTTGTAGAGTCCACTCAAAATCCAGCAGTAAAGCTGGCTCTCGTTACTTTAATTATGCGCCACGCATATGGTGAAGATTGAGAAAGGATCACGCTGTTGTGCTTTGGGAATGAGAGTTTCCATTGAGGGGAGACAAGCGAGACTGGCTTTTGTTTTCCAGGCCGAACACAGGACCATGACGGCTTTCATTCTCGCCGTGATTGTCAACAGCTACAACACGGGGCAGGTGAGCACCCCAGCCACCCCCAGCCCCCAGAGCCCACCCTTGACGTTGCAGAGGAGCTGGGCCCACTGGGAAACGTGGTGCCACGTGGGGGCGAGGGGGTGTCCAGCAGAGGCTCGGGCCCTTCGTCTAGCCAGCCATTTGCAGGGTGAATATGAATCAGGAATTTACAATGAGGAAAATTGAGCACATCAAGGCCTCCCGAGAACGGGTGGCCGCCACCGTCCCGCGCAGGCACCCACCACGTGCCCGCCATTGGCAGGCAGAGGCCCACCTGTCTGTGGTTCTACCTCTGCAGGAAGCCTGCCTTCAGGGAAACCTCATTGCCATCTGCCTGGAGCAGCTCAACGACCCGCACCCCTTGCTGCGCCAGTGGGTGGCCATCTGCCTCGGCAGGATCTGGCAGAACTTCGACTCGGCGAGGTGGTGCGGCGTGAGGGACAGCGCTCACGAGAAGCTCTACAGCCTCCTGTCCGACCCCATTCCCGAGGTGAGTCCGGCGGGGCTCAGAGCCCAGTCCTCCTGGTTGCCGACTGCGGGAGCTCCCGGGGGGAGGCAGAGGTCTGCTCGCGGCAGGTGTGGCCGGCCCATGTCCGGGAACTTCAGGGCTGTGCACTAACAAGAGTAGGACCGTGGAACCTTGGTGAGAGGAGAGCCATGCCCCTGGGGACTTTGCACCCGGGCCCAGAGTGCACTCCCGGGGACAGTGGCACAGCTGCAAGCGGGGGTCCCGGAGGGCACCTCAGAGGCAGGGGTCACGTGCTCGCTCTCTGGGTGCCGCTCTGTGTCCTCACCACGGCCTGCAAGGCAAGGACTGCTAGATCTCCGCTTTACGGGGAAGGAGACAGGCCAGTGGCTCGTGCCTGGTGCAGCTGGGGAAGGCGCGGGGCGCTGCCCACAGAATGGCCGCAGGCTGGAACTCTGGGAGTTGCACGCACCATTGCCTTCACTCTTCACCTCGCCCTGGCCTATGCAGGGTACAGGGTGTTGCTCATTTTTAGAGCTGAGGAAGCAAGTCAGGGACTGTGACTTCTCCCCAGGACCACATGGTGTCAGAGGCAGGGGCTCAGCCAGGGTCCCCGAACCCCAGGACCACGTGGTGTCGCTCCCCTGGCTGAGCCCTGTGTGCCTGGTGCACTCCGGGACCCCCACGCCCCTCTGCCTCCAGGAGTGCCTGCACCTTCCCCTCTTTCCACCCTCCCACGCTCTGTGGCCCCTCCCAGCCCCCTCCTCTAATTCCTGCCTCATTCGTCAGCACATTCCCTGGCGCCTGGTTTGGTCTTTCAGTTCCCGGGGCAATGCAGCTCCCACCTCTGCAGCCTGGCCGTCCGGCCCTGGAGCTGGGCGGCTGCCCCTGCTGCCCCCACCTCCTTCCCTGTTGCCTCTCTGGCAGTGCGAGGAGAGCCTGGGGCCTGGAGAGCTGTTCAGCAAGCACCTGTGGGGTTGGATTCACCTGCACACAGCCCTGGCAGAAAGGCAGAGGCTGCAGCATGGCCCAGCGTGGGACACGTGTGTGACCCCTGCTGTCTTGCAGGTCCGCTGCGCGGCGGTCTTTGCCCTTGGCACGTTCGTGGGCAACTCTGCAGAGAGGACGGACCACTCCACCACCATTGACCACAACGTGGCCATGATGCTGGCCCAGCTGGTCAGCGACGGGAGCCCCATGGTCCGGAAGGTGCGTGAACCCCTAGCCCGGCAGCAGCAGGGCGCCCAGGCCAGACCCCGCGACACCTGGGGCCAAGCCCGTGTGGCCCTGACCGCAGCAGGGAGCACTCAGTTTCCACTGTGTATCATTTCGAGAGCAGATCTTTACATGTTTCATTCTCTCCAAAATGCGTTTCTTTACCAGACACCCGTGTGTTTGCTTCATGTAAAGGCGTTTAGTAGGTCGCGCCTCCCGGCAGCTTGTGTAGTAATCTCCTTCCTGCCTGGGAGCAACACACACAGGCACCACTGCGGTTCCAAAGAGACGCAGCCGCCCACAGGTGGCGGGAAGGTTTGTGGACTGGGTCCCCCCACACCCCACGTATGTCAGCACTTTTGGTTTGGTTTGGTTTGTTTTTTTGAGACGGAGTCTCGCTCTGTCGCCCAGGCTGGAGTGCAGTGGCCGGATCTCAGCTCACTGCAAGCTCCGCCTCCCGGACTTACGCCATTCTCCTGCCTCAGCCTCCCGAGTAGCTGGGACTACAGGCACCCGCCACCTCGCCCGGCTAGTTTTTTTTGTATTTTTTAGTAGAGACGGGGTTTCACCATGTTAGCCAGGATGGTCTCGATCTCCTGATCTCCTGATCCGCCCACCTCCATCTCCCAAGTGCTGGGATTACAGGCGTGAGTGGCTGTGCCCGGCCAAAACAGTTTTATAAACTTGAAAACTTACTCACCTGTTTAAATGTAGAAACATCACTGATAATTGTCCAAGGTTTCACACCCCTAGAAAAAGTTGGTTCCACACACCCTCAAATTCCCCCACCCACCCCAGCGCAAAAGGGGCGTTTAGGAAGACACTGGTTTCCCGATCTCCTTTGCTGGTGAGATCGAAGGCTGCTCTTGCAGAGAACTCATCCGACAGCCGGAGCACAGAGCTGCTTTCTGGGCGGGGAGTCTGTGTCTCCCCTCGCGTGTTCCTGTGCGGGCTGTGCGTGACTCTCTCTTGGAGATGGGCTCTATCAGGACCTCGCGCGTTCCTGTGCGGGCTGTGTGTGGCTCTCTCTTGGAGATGGGCTCTATCAGGAGACGGGCCGTGGACCAGGGGCTGGGGATTGTTTGTTGGGAGAGCAGATGCTGCCGCTTGACTTGGGAGGGACGTGATCTGGCCAGGTTTCCCTCAGACAGACGAAGCGTGGAGAGGCACGTTCTATCGTGTGTTCCCTTCTAGAATTAGCCCAAGTCATTAGGATGCTACATTTTCTACTGAAATCTTGAAAATATGAAGTGAGATTCTGGCGAGCCTTTTCTGTTGGTTCTGACTTTGTTATCTTCACGTTCTCCTCATGGCCGGGCTTCTGAACCTGGCCTCTCTCGGCCCCTGCCGAATTCTTTTTCCCACATCAAATCACCTTTGGTGGACATCACTGATCAAAGCAGCAAATCAACGGTTTGTCTGTTAAAATTCTTTTTAAAGTAAGGAAAGCTTTGTTTCTTCTTTACAAAAACAATGTGAAAATAGAGAGGGCGTTAGCTGTGAGGCGTTCCCCAAGAGCCATCTTGTGGCTGGCTGTCCGTCCCGGGTTGTGTCCCGTGGTGTGGTCCTGGCTGCTGGGGCACTGAGATGAAGCTCACCCTCCACTGGGAGTGGTTCGGCATTCACTCGCCTGCACGGCCACCTGCTGAACCTGCATCCTGGAGATGTGGCCTGCGAGGACACCATGGGGTTCAGAGGAGGTGCTGCCGAACGGGAAACAGCTGCCTTGGGGGCGCTGGGCAGGGCGTGTGGAGGGGGATGACAGCCCCTGCCCTCCAGGAGCATGCAGTTTAATCAAAGAGACAGATACAGATACAGTCATTACACCAGAGCCTTGTGGAGAAGTGCTGCCTGGAGTGCTCTGGAGCTCCTGAGAGCTGGGCCTGTGCTTGCATCTGAGCGGGAAGGGGGTAGGCAGAGGCTTTTGTGGAGGGGCAGCTCTTACCTGGTTATGGAGGGTGAGTCGTCACCCAGGAGGGGCTGGATAAGTGGGAGGAGCGTGTGCGGAGGCCTAAGCATGGGGAAGATGGAGAGGCTCAGGGCCACCCCTCTTCTGAGTGGCCAGAGGCTCAGGCGTGGGGAAGATGGAGGGGCTCAAGGCCACCTTCCTTCCACGTGGCCGGACCATTGAGCAGGCAGGAGGGGCAGTGGGGTGAGGCTGAAGGCAGGAGCTGTGAGTGCCAGGTTCCAGCTGTCAAGAATGTGCCTTCAATAAGTGCTCTATTCTTACAAATCTAACAGGGTTCACTCTTGCAGCAAATATTTTTCTGGTGTCTGCCCCTCGCTGGGTACCACGTCAGGCACTTGAGATGCTTCCCGGCTTCAGGGGGTTTGCGTTCTAGCAGGAGAAGCAGCAAACAGAGCTGATAACCTCAGCTGGCAGGGTGATGTCTGGAGGGAGGAAGGGTAGTGAGGAGTCAGAGAAAGACACCATCACTCACGTGTGACCAGGAGGCCTCCCCAAGCAGGCTGCACTGGCACACAGACTCCAGGGGTGCACTGACTCTGAGGGGGTGCGCTGACTCTGGGGACGGTGCCAACGGGGGCTGTGCCAACTCCAGGGGTGCACTAACTCTGGGGTGTGCCGACTCGGGGGGTGCACTAACTCTGGGGTGTGCTGACTCGGGGGGTGTGCCAACTCGGGGTGCACCGACTCCAGGGGTGCACTGACTCTGGGGTGTGCCGACTCGGGGGGTGTGCCAACTTAGGGGATCCACTGACTCCGGGGGTGCACTGACTCTGGGGTGTGCCGACTCAGGGGGTGCACTGACTCGGGTGCGCCAATTCAGGGGCTGTGCCGACTCAGGGGGTGCACCAACTCGGGTGCGCCAACTCAGGGTGTGCCAACTCAGGGTGCACCAACTCCAGGGGTGCGCCGACTCTGGGGTGTGCCGACTCGGGGTGCACAGACTGTGAAGTGTGCCAACTTGGGGGGTGCACCGACTCTGGGGTGTGCCGACTAAGGGGGTGCACCGACTCAGGGGGTGCACCGAATCGGGTGCACTGACTTGGAGTGTGCCAACTCAGGGGATGCACCGACTCCAGGGGTGCAGCGACTCTGGGGTGTGCTGACTCGGGTGCACGGACTGTGGGGTGTGCCAACTTGGGGGGTGCACCGACTCGGGGGGTGCACCGACTCTGGGGTGTGCTGACTTGGGGTGCACTGACTCGGGTGCGCCAACTCAGGGGGTGTGCCAACTTGGGGTGCACCGACTCCAGGGGTGCACTGACTCTGGGGTGTGCCGACTCAGGGGGTGCACGGACTGTGGGGTGTGCCAACTCGGGGGGTGCACTGACTCGGGGGATGCACCGACTCTGGGTTGTGCCGACTCGGGGGGGTGGCCGACTCAGAGGGTGTGCCGACTCTGGGGTGTGCCGACTTGGGGGGTGTGCCAACTCGGGGGGTGCACCGACTCTGGGTTGTGCTGACTCGGGGAGTGGCCTACTCAGGGGGTGCACCAGCTCTGGGGGTGCCAGCTCCGGGGGTGCGCCTCCGTCCTCGTCATGGAGTCCTGCCGCATCACAGCTGGTTTCCTCTCCTGTTTGCCAACCACCGTGGGCACGGTGCTCTGCAGGGGACTTGGGCACGGGCACAAGCAGCAAGGAGCCTGGCAGGTATGGAGCCAACCCCCTTCTCGCAGCCTCTCCTCAGGGCCTGTCCTGAGCCCGCTGTGGGGCTGGGGTCGGGGAGCCGGCCTGGCTGAGCAGCTCCTGCCGCCCTCCGGGGCGAGAGGGAGGAGGGTGTCACTGCTGCTCTTCCATAGAAGCAATGTGTACTGGGTACCAAAAAGGTGACAGCCACCCTCCTTTTTAATAATGATATAAGCGTCCTGTCCTGTGTGGGGTGACCGTGACAGCCATCCTCCTTTTTAATAATAATATAAGCGTCCTCTCCTGTGTGGGGTGATCATGGCAACCATCCTCCTTTTTGATAGTAATGGAAGCGTCCTCTCCTGTGTGGGGTGACCGTGACAGCCAAGTAGGTTTTGTTTGTCTTGTTTTTTTTTTTTTTTTTTTTGAGACACAGTCTCACTCTGTCGCCCAGGCTGGAGCGCAGTGGCCGGATCTCAGCTCACTGCAAGCTCCGCCTCCCGGGTTCACGCCATTCTCCTGCCTCAGCCTCCCGAGTAGCTGGGACTACAGGCGCCCGCCACCTCGCCCGGCTAGTTTTTCGTATTTTTTTTTAGTAGAGACGGGGTTTCACCGTGTTAGCCAGGATGGTCTCGATCTCCTGACCTCGTGATCCGCCCGTCTCGGCCTCCCAAAGTTTGTTTGTCTTGTTTAATGAGCTTACTTGACAAAATTTAAAAGTCAGCAAATTCAGCTTAGCCCCCCAAATTATTTTGAACTTCAGCTTGTCTGTGAAGCACAAAACCTGCAGTCAGCAGCCACTCCTCCCTCGTCAAGAAGGGCCAGGCCAGGAGTGTGGGGCTAGATCCCCCAGTGTCACCCCAGCGTCTGCGGGGCCGGGCTGGGCAGGAGCCACACACAGGGGCGGGCCCAGCAGGGCTTGGATCAGGGCTTACTCCCTGTCATGGCCTCAGGAGGAAATAGGGACTGTTTGGATACTATTTTATTTTATTTGTTTTATTTTATTTTGAAACAGAGTCTCTGTCACCCGGATTGGAATACAGTGGCACAATCTCGGCTCACTGCAACCTCTGCCTCCCGGGCTCAAGCGATCCTCCCACCTCAGCCTCCTGAGTAGCTGGGACTACAGGCGTGTGCCACCATACTGGGCTAATTTTTTTCTTTTTTGTAGAGATGGGGTCTCGCTGTGTTGCCCAGGCTGGCCTCAAATTCCTGGGCTCACGGGATCCACTCTGTAATCCCAGGCCTTGGCCTCCCAGGATGCTTCCCAGGACACTGCTTAGGCCTGCCGTGGTCACAGGAGCTGAGTTTTATGATGCCTGAGCACAGGTCACAAGACAAATATTAGCCGCCCGGTGCCATGTTGTTGGAAATGTGGAGTGGGTGGCCCTCAGGGCAGGTGGGCAAGGGGCGGAGGCGAGGTGGGCCGGCAGCCCACGGTCAGTCCAGCTGTGTCAACACCGGGAGGTGCGTGGGTCCCCAGCGGGGCAGGGCATGTGCCCAAGCAAGATGTCCTTGAGTCCTGGCACCAGTTCACAGTTAGAAAGTAACCCATGTGTTACAGACTTCGCCCCTGCAGGGAGGGCTGCACTCACCCAGAACACACTTGTCAGGCACGTGCTGCGTGCTGGGCCGGCTTGGGCCTCAGTGACCCTGCAGGGCACTAACCCTAGCTCTTATCTCAAGAAAGTGTTCCTGGAGCTGGGGGAGGGGCTGGGTATGAGGGTGGTAGGCCGGGGTGGCAGCTGAGCAGAGCTAGTATGGATGGGGCTAGGGGCATAGGGAGGCCTTGCCACAGGGAGGGGCCCAGAGCAGGGGGCATACCCATCAGAGGGCGTGGGTACAAGAGGCCAGGAGGGCAGTGGGGCAGGTGGCCCAGCCACGCACAAGCCTTGTTGTTCGTGATCAGCAGCCTGGAGGGGTTTGGAGGCAGGACCTTGCCTTTGTCTGCCCAGATCAGAAGGGCCGCTCGCCCAGCTGCAGGGATGGTGCAGGGAGGAAGAGACGCGCACTTTGAACGCAGAGCTCACATTACTTGCTCGCAGGTGGAGAGGGTAGAGAAAAGAGGAAGACAGGGAGCCCCGGGGGTTTGGGTCTGAGCAACAGAAGAGTAGACTTGCTCCTCACTGAAGGGGCCAGCCGTGAAGGAGCAGGTTCTAGGAGCACGCATGGACTCCGAAGGTGGGGAGCCGACAGGAAGGGCTGAGCTGACAGGTGAAAGTGTGAGTCCAGGTGAAGCTGCCCCTTCGAGGGAGGCTGCTCAGCCCCAGCCAGGGATCAGGAAGACAGACCATGGCTTTGACAAGCGACTGGTCAGAGGACCTTGGAAGGCTGGTCAGTGTGGAGCCCATGGCCACTAATGTGGCCTCCCCATCTGTGTGCTGCTGGGGAGCCCCCAGGGGGAAGGGGTCACGTGGCAACACCAGCCAAGATCATCTTGCAAAAGCTGAGAGAGAGGGGAGCTCCCACACCCCTGGCTGAGCCCCTCTGCCAGACCCTCTGATGGGTTCTGCACGAATATCCCAAAGAAGGCCGGTGCCTGTGTGTCTTGCTGTCAGAGCCCAGCTCCATTCAGGAAGGGCAGGAAGGGTCTGACGCAAAGGGAAAAGTCTTTGCTGTGTGCCAGGCAGCAGCCCCCAGAGCAAGGCCCACCATCTGCAGCAGGATGTGCGGCTCCGAGCGAGGCCCCCGTATGCAGCAGGATGTGTGTTCGCGAGTGAGTGCTCTCTGGACGTTCCCCTTGAATAATGGACGTGGCCCCTGTTGACCTCCCCGAATCGAAAGGCCCACCACCTTGGTACACGTTAATCCATGCCAGGGCCCAGCTCTGGCTTTTCTCACCTGATGTCAGAAGGAAAGGGAAAAAATCGGTACTTTCTGAAGACAGGTGCAGCCTTGATCTTCTCTGGAAGGGGCCCAGGTCGCTTTGTCAGAGGCCCCGTCTGGGCAGTGCCTCACTCCTCTTGCACAGGGAAGGCAGCGGGGGTTCTGTGGTTTGTCCGGGAGCCTGGGACAGTGGCTTAGGCAGTTGGAGATGAGCACCAGAACCGGGTGTGGGCCATGGCGGTGAAGACGCACACTGGGCCACGGCCCTTGGTGCCCAGCAGGGCGGGAGGGGCAAGTGGAGGGTGATGCCAGGGCTCCATTCTGAGCAGTGCGAGACTTGCAGTTCCATGGGCGCAAATCAAGAGGGCGCTGCAGGCTGAATGGAAAGTAGACGGTGCCCACAGTTCACAGGCCAGGGAGAGTTTGGGGTGCAGGTGAAGAGCCGACAGCTGGACAGCCAGCCTGGAGCTAGGAGAGTGAGGGGCCAGCATCAGGGAAACCACAAAGCACGACAGGAGGAAGCCCAGGGCGTGTAAAGCTGGGGTGGGAGAGTGCATGGACAGAGAGCGTGTAGACGGAGAGTGGGCGGCCACGAGAAGACCCTGGTCCCTGGTGGGCGCCCATCCAGAGCCTGCTCATCCTGCCTCTGCGGAGACGGGAGCATCACGCAACGAGCAAGGGGTCCTCTCGCAGCACTTGGCTTTCTGCTAAGAATCCATCTTTTTTCTTTGTAGAAAAAAAAGGCAGAGAAAGTTGTCGTAGGGAAAAAAGCATTCCTTCTGTTTTTTAAACCTACATCCCCCTTCTGTTTCCCAGTGACTTCTAGGATCTCCAGCTGTTCCTGTCACAGCACTGAACCGTCCTAAAACAGAGGCAAATTGTGTCTGTTTCCCTGGACCAAGGCATTTGGGCCTAAAGATGATGTTTTAGTTCCACAACTTTTCCCATTCCCTCTTAGGGACTAGAAACGTCTTCCAGTAAAGGTTTCACGTGTGTTGAAAAGAGCAGGCTTCAGCTTGTCTGCTGCGCTCGGCCCTGGGGTGCTCAGATTCAGAAAGGCTGCCAGCCGTCGGGTGTGATCTAAAGCGGCGTTTTCAGCCGGGGTCCCAGTGGTGACCGTAAGCGAGAGGCTGTGAGGCCTCCTACCTTTCCCCGCCTGGAGTCTGTGACTCACCGTGTCCTTATGAGACCCCCATGCGTCGTGCGCAGCTAGCGGTGGTGAGGATCCTGGCAGGCGTTCTGGGCTTCCCCCGTGAGCCGGTGGCCTGCCATCTCCACGGCACTGCTGTTCAAGGCTTCTGGGTTCGAAAAGGGATGGTCCCTTTTTCTGACGCCGACAGCACGCTTTTGTCTTAACCTTTCTTTTCTGTGGGTGACTCACGTCTCACTGCTGCCCTCAGTCATCTTCCGGCCCCAGTGAGTGTTATTGTCCCGTCTCCCTCTCGGCAGGAGCTGGTGGTGGCTCTGAGTCATCTCGTGGTTCAGTACGAAAGCAATTTCTGCACTGTGGCCCTGCAGTTCATAGAAGAGGAGAAGAACTACCCCTTGCCTTCTCCAGCGACCACAGGTATGGCGTCTCCTGTGAACCCGCTGAGCACCTGGCCTGGCGGTTCTAGCGCAGGCCTGGCCCAGTCTCAGGACTGCTGGCCACTTGCTGACTCTCGCAGAGTCTAAGCTCGGGTTTCCCAGATCCCTCCGCAAGGGGTCCCTGTGTTTCTCATCTTTTTAGGCACCCGTCAGATTCGAAAGGACAGGAAAGAGGGCCACACTGACCCTCTTACATTTTTCCTTTCTTTTTACCCTTTTTGGAAATTAAACTCACAGAAACCTTGAAGTATGACAAACTTCTGCAATAGGAGCTTTGCAGAAAAGCGCAGGGGCCGCCTTCCTGCCGTGAGTCATTTCATCACACTGCTGTTGGCTCTGTGGCTCGGTGAGTCATGTCGAGTCCTTTCTCACACGTGTCGTTTTGACTGGAGAGTACAGTTCCTATCTCATCGCTGCTGGCAGCCCCTCCCCTACCACACAGCCGTCTCTGCCATGCAGAGGCTTGTCATCAACAGTGAAGCCTCACTGCTTATAGGAAGCCCAGGAAGGGAGAAGGGTGAGCCAGACTGAGTGCGGCCGGCCATTGCTCTGCTGCGGCTTCCCGGGGAGCGGCTCATGGCCCACGTCACCACGCACCTTGTGTGCACTTGGACAGGCCGCAGCCACCAGCCTCTCCCCTGTTGTCTTTTGTAATTTAATATCCACAGAGCGACAAGCGGTTGTCGTTTGTCCAGTGCCATCCCGCAGAGCCTCCACTCACGTCTGAGTCTCCCTGAGCTGCGCAGCTCCTGCGTTCACATTCGTTCCAGTATAGGTAGCAGCTGCCGTCACCGAGTGTCCCAGCTGCTAAGTGTCAGAAGACACGCCGGCCTGCGCCTGGAAGCCCATCGTAACTTGTCTTTCTCCTTCTTTCCCAGAGGGAGGGAGTCTGACCCCAGTGCGAGACAGCCCGTGCACCCCCAGACTTCGTTCCGTGAGCTCCTATGGAAACATCCGTGCTGTCGCCACAGCCAGGAGCCTCAACAAATCTTTGCAGAACCTGAGCTTGACAGAGGAATGTAAGATCCTGGAAACTGGGTTCTTGGATTGGGAGAGATTGGGGTTGTATTTTCCAAAACTTTTTATCTGAGCAAGAATCACTCTGCCCCTGCCCCTTCTCTAAGTGCATGCCCTGAAGTTGCATCTGGCAACATGGTGATGAGCCAGCTGTCCTCGTCTGGAGTCACCCTTCCAGACGTGAGCATGGCAAGGAGGCGTAGGCCAGTCCCCAGAACAGCCAGCGGGCACGTTACCAGTGCAGAGCTCAATTGCAGTCGCAGGTGAAGCGGCGGCTCCTTGGAGGGCCGTGCCCTGCCCCAGTCTGTGGGTGTGGAGCTTGGTTCCCAGGGAGATCAGTGAGTTCCTGTGCCTATGTGTGCACCAGGGTGTGTGTGTGCCAGTGTGTGTGTACCAGGGTGTGTGTGTACCAGGGTGTGTGTGCGCCAGTGTGTGTGTACCAGGGTGTGTGTGTACCAGTGTGTGTGTACCAGGGTGTGTGTGAGCCAGGGTGTGCGCACCAGGGTGTGTGTGTGCGCCAGGGTGTGTGTGTTTCAGGGTGTGTGTGCGCCAGGGTGTGTGTACCAGGGTGTGTGCCAGGGTGTACCAGGGTGTGTGTGCACCAGGGTGTGTGTATGCCAGGGTGTGTGTGTACCACGGTGTGTGTACCAGGGTGTGTGTATGCCAGGGTGTGTTTACCAGGGTGTGTGCACGCCAGGGTGTGTGTACCAGGGTATAATGTGCGCCAGGGTGTGTGTATACCAGGGTGTGTGTGCTAGGGTGTGTATGTACCAGGGTGTGTTTGTGCCTGGGTGTGCTGAGCTTTATTTAGAAGAAAATACATATCTCAGTCATGCCATTAACTTTAAGACCAAAAGGAGGGTCCCGGGAGCACCCCACTGACCCCACTGTGTCTCGGGCAGCCGGCGGCGTGGTGGCGTTCTCCCCTGGAAACCTAAGCACCAGCAGCAGTGCCAGCAGTACCCTGGGCAGCCCCGAGAATGAGGAGCACATCCTGTCCTTCGAGACCATCGACAAGATGCGCCGCGCCAGCTCCTACTCCTCCCTCAACTCCCTCATCGGTGAGTCCGCGTGCCCCTTTCTGCTTCCGAGAGGCCCCGAGGGTCTCCTCCCCACACAGAGCAGCACCAACCTGTGTCTGCATAGGGCAGTGGGTGTCGAAGCTATCTGTTCAAAAGAAAGAATAAAAGTCAGCTGGACTGCGAGGACGTGACGATATTTTGCTGGGGGAAGCGGGAAAGTTGAAATCACTGTTGTGATGGGATGGTATTTTACAGGCCGCTCCGGAGCCATGGGAGCTGGCTAGCTTGGCCGGGTGAGAAGGCTGCCAGAACCTTCCATCTTTCTTCCGTAGATGGATGAGCGTTCTTCATGGGTGCTGGACACCCTGGTGATGCAGAGCAGTGCTTCTCAACCGGGGCTGGGTTTGCCCGCAGGTGCAACTAGGGCACAGTAGGGGTGCTCCTTGCCCTAGTGGGTGAGGCCAGGAAGCTGCTCACATCCTCTAGTGCCCAGATCGGCCCCCACACGGAGTGTCCGCAGTGAGCGGCAGAGGGCCCTGCGGTCGGGACTGGGGGCTGTCATCCCCGCCCTGCCCATCTGCGGAATCTCTACAGAACTTTCCCTCCATCCCAGCAGCTGGACGCAGCACTGCCTGGAAATGGAAATCTGATGGAAGGGTCGGATTCTTCTCTTGTTCTGCCATGAATGGTGTATGCCTGGGTTCTACCACCAGGATTGCTGATGTAAAGCAGGAGAAGCAGGAATTCACTGTGTTTTCTTATTGTGTAGCTGTGTTCATCTTCACACTGCTGGTAACAGATTTAGGGCTTAACCAAACGAGCCTCCTCTCCTCTTGTTCTGACTATCCAGAATGGCTTACCGGCTTCACTTGAGTTTTTTTCATATTAAGGAACATTTTAGCCATGTAAAAATTTACAGAGACTTGCGTGTGTATGTGTGTGTGTGTGTGTGTGTGTGTGTGTTTGTGTGTGTTGTATTCCCAGCTTAAGGAATTACAGAGGTCGAGCCCCAGAGCCCACCCCGGTCCCATTCCCTCTGGTGACGTTATCCTTTCCCTTTCTGGCCATGAGCCCTGGCACATACGTGGTGCCCACTTAGAGGCTTTTACCTCCTGTTGGCGCCGTCACACAACGCGTGGCCTGCAAAACCCGTTTGGCTCTGACTTCAGTCTGTATCTTTGATAGTCATCTAGGTTTTGTTCCTTCACCTCTGCTATCTGCCGTGACTCCATTATCCATTCTCCTGTCGGGGCACTGTGAGGCTGGTTCTAGTTTCTTCTTCCTTTTTGTTCCTTTTTTTAATTAGCAAACTCAGAATTCAGCCCCTGCCACCATGGAGCCCCACGTCCGACACACCCCTCACTCGCTGCACCCAGCTCTGCTGGGCCCCGGCACTCACGGCCCCCAGCCTGGGCTTCGGTGGGGAAGCTCTTCTCGGGCATATGGTACCGCTCACCTCTCATTCAGAGCCCCCATCCGGCAGCACCTTCCGAGAAGCCTCCCCTGAATTTGTCCCGATCTGTCTGGGCTAGTGTGACGTTGTGAGGGTGGGTTTGAATTCTGTATTCCATTTCTTTAATGCTGATAGGATTATTTACACTCTCTATTTCTTCTTAAGCTAGCTTCAAAAACTTTTATTTTTCTAGGATTTTATTCAATCCAGCTAAGTATTCTCATTCTTTCCCTTGAGGCTGTCTGCAGTATTCTCATGAGTCTCTAATCTCTTTATTGTTCCAGCTGCTCTGTCATTCCCAATCTGCTGTCTCTTTAGATGTGTCCCCTTTTATTCCTATTGTTGTTTATTTGCCTTTTCCTCTTTTTATTGATGAATCCTCTAAGATATTTGTTCATTTCTTTAGTGTCTTCAAGTTCTAACTTAGGCTTTGTGAATTTACTGCATTATTTTATCTTTATTTTTCTATTCCAGTACTTTATTTTGTTTCCTTTCTTCTGTTTTCTCTAGGATCACCCTCTTGTCCTGTTTCAGTTCTCAAGTGCAAAATAAAAATAGCTCATTAACTTTGAGTTTTCCTTCCTTCCTAATGTGTGTGTTCAGGTCTGCGGGACCCCCGCCACCGCCGTCTTCCCCTGGCCCACTCCCCCCGCCGTCTCCCCATCCCGCCCGCTCCCCCGGCCGTCTCGCTCCCGCGGCCGTCTGGCTCCCCCTGCCGAGCTTTGATGATGGGCTTTTCACTTGCGTTCAGCTTCAAGCTCTCTTTCTACTTCCCTTGTGGTTCCCGGGGACGGCAGTCCGGCCACAATGACAGCAGCACATGGGAGCCTAAAGACCTGAAACAGACACAGGGCATCCGCCAAGGCAGTTCCCACCGGGCAAGCCTGTGGGTGTGCTCCCGGCTTTGGCCAGCTGCTGCCTTGAGCACCTCTGGATAGAATGAGTCCAGAGCTTGCACCATGCCCTCCAGGGTATGGAGAACTGAAAGGTTCACTACACAACAACCCAGACACGCCAGCTTAGCCCAGACAGACCAACTTGTTAATTTTCATTGAGAAATAACGTTGCAGCTTTGGTTGTCTGCTAAAATATGCCAAGCACCCAGAAAGCGCAGAGTTGACACTGTATATTAGAGTATAAATCGAGGTATTGCCAAGTCACCAATGAAATATATTCTAAAATCACTTGTAAGATGTTTGTTTTGAACTGGAATACACTTTTTAAATAGAATTGTTATATATAGTGGTTAGGTTTCCAGGCTAGCCTACAAGTGTCTTTTAAAACCTGTCTGCAGAAATTCTACTTATAAATCTGCAATGTAAAAAGGTATTTTAAATATTTTTTTAAGTACTAGAAAGTGTAAATTCATAGTATTCTGTTTTGATTACACCTTTCCCCTGGCCCCGGCCACAGCTCCTGTGAGTACCTCTCTAGCGCCTCCAGCAGGTTAGTTCATGCTCACCAAGGTCGAGGTGGTAGCTCCCTGCCGTCACGTGTAGGTTAGAGCAGGAGTCTGCAGTCTTCCTATGAAAGAGCTTTGCAGGTGGGACTGCCCCTTGGCACTTCCCCAGCACTGCCATTGTGGTGCAAAAGTAGCCAGAGACCGCGTGTGAGTGAATGAACTTGGCCATGTTGCTACGTAACCGTGTGGACTGAAGTTTGAATTTTGCATAACTTCACATCACAAAATATTGTTCCTTTGATTTTTTTTCAACCACCTAAAAAGTGTAAGAACCGGCCGGGCGCGGTGGCTCACGCCTGTAATCCCAGCACTTTGGAAGGCCGAGGCGGGCGGATCACAAGGTCAGCAGATCGAGACCATGGTGAAACCCCGTCTCTACTAAAAATAGAAAAAATTAGCCGGGCGCAGTGGCGGGCGCCTGTAGTCCCAGCTACTCGGGAGGCTGAGGCCGGAGAATGGCGTGAACCCGGGAGGCGGAGCTTGCAGTGAGCTGAGATTGCGCCACTGCACTCCAGCCTGGGCGACAGAGCGAGACTCCGTCTCAAAAAAAAAAAAATGTAAGAACCATACACAGGCCATAGAAGAACAAGGCCGAGTTCAGCTCAGAGAGCCTGAGAGCAGAGCACACCCTGCCCGCACCCCAGCCTGCAGGGACACTCCTCTGAGGACACTCCTGTGAGTCAGACAGAGGGCTTGAGACTCTTCCACATATTGGCCACATATTTTGACCGTGCCCCCACTGTGCACATTGGGGCACAAAAATGCAGAACAGGCAAACCCAGCGCCACCTGTGTCGAAGCCGGTACCATCGGCTCTGGGCATCTCCTTCCCTTCCCTGCAGGAGCACGTGTCCTCCCTCTGTGGCCGAGGGGACCGGCGTTTACTCAGGTTGACTCCTGGCCAGGAGTCAGAAACTCCTCTTTGTACCCCCACGCATCCTTCTCTCGGCAGGGCATCTGTGGCCAGTCTCCTCCCCACCTTGCAGCCACCTGAGCCAGCTGCTCTTTGGCCTGGTGGTCGCAGCTCCCTCCCGGGTCTCCCTGCTTCCACTGTGGCTCTCCTGGGGCTGTGTGCTCGCTGTGGCCGCCTTCTTCTTCTTTTTTTTTTTTTTTTGAGACGGAGTTTTGCCCTTGTCGCCCCGGCTAGAGTTTAATGGTGTGATCTCTGCTCACTGCAACCTCCGCCTCCCAGGTTCAAGCGATTCTCCTGCCTCAGCCTCCCAAGTAGCTGGGATTACAGGCACATGCCAACATACCTGGCTAATTTTGTATTTTTAGTAGAGACAAGGTTTTTCCATGTTGGTCAGGCTGGTCTCGAACTTCCAACCTCAGGTGATCCGCCTGCCTCGGCCTCCCAAAGTGCTGGGATTACAGGCATGAGCCACCACACCCTGCTGGCCTTCCTCTTTCACAGGAAGCTACAGCGGCATCACCCCTCGGTGCTCACCTGGTGACCGTCTGCCAAGGGCCTGGTTGCCCCACCGCCCTGCCCAGCCCGTGCTCTATGGCGTTCTCAGTTCACTCTCATCCCTCCGCTCACACGTATCTGGCCATCAAGTAAGAATCAAAATAAAAAGTTGCACCTGGCCTGCAAGCATGCAGAACTGCACCTTTTATTGGTCCAGGGAGCTCAAGCCAGGCGGTATAGCGCTGGGTCACCATGCCACCACTGAGAGCTTCTGTCTGCAGGTCCCCATGCCCACTGCACCTCCCTTTCCCCCTGGGCATTTTGAATACCACGTGGGCATCTCCTCTTCTGCTGGTGAAGGCTGCAGAAAGTTCACAACTGTGGAGTTTCCAGGTGGCTTAACTTGCTGAGGCTGGTGTTTACTGTGCATGGGCCATGCCTGAGGCCCTGGGTGCTGTCCACAGGCGAGAGGGACCGCGGGGACCCCGCCCAGCTCCTGTGTGAAACTTAGCTCTTGTCTGTGATGAGTGAATGCCGCTGTTATCCTCGGTACTAGTCTCGGTGGAGTACAGGGCGAAGAATCAGTGTCATCTGAGGGTCACCCAGACGGAAAGCACATGACAGCTTGGGGCCAGGACAGGGGCTTGGCCTCCATGAGTCTTCTCCTCTGCCCCTTCTTTCTCTTCTGTCTTCTCGAAGGAGCTGGAGTCCCCATTCCACCATCCTTCTTACACAGTCTGATTCCTGACTTTTTTTTTTTTTACTGGAGAAGACTGAGTTTTATTCGTGTGTCATTCAAATCTTAGGAAATTTGACAGGGAAGAGTTTCACAATGAGCTGGAGTTTAGGAAGGAGAGAAACAAAGTCGCCCCCGCGAAGCCAGCCTCATTCATATTCAGGAAGGTGTCGCTTACGCTACCTGGAAACCACCGTGCTTACCTAAGCGTTCAGAATTCATCACCTGCACAGAACCCCATTACGCGCAGCACTTCCCTGTTTCCAGCCAATTTCTTTCATTTCAGCCAAAGAACTGCAATCTCTTGAGGCCCTTTCATTGAAGATTGCAGAGGCTTTCAGAACCATGGCAACCTGGAGCGTCCATGTCTCCCCATCTTTCCCGGCCCCCCAGAAGCCCCATCGCCAGCGCCCTCCCCGCTCTGCCTTCCCCAGAGCACTTGCATTGTTGCACCCTCGGTCACGCGTTTCCCGTCTCCTCTGTGGCAGTGAAGCCCCTTGGCTGGTACTTGGCTTCCTTCGATCACTGATGGAGCCCAGGTTCCCGCCCCCAGCAGTGCCTGGCCCCTGGTGGGGCAGGATAAATGTTTGTGAAACTAAATGGGAACCCAGGTCTCAGCACTGTCTCAGGTTCTAGAATCTTGTTTGATGTCTCCATCCTGCTTGTTTCTCACTCAGCCCTTCCTCTGACCTGACATCCACAAGAATCCCCTAAATCAATCCCTCCTGTTTCCAGTGCCCCCATCCCATCAGGCCTCATTGCCCTGGGTCTTGCTCTGTACAGACCACAACTGGGCAGGCCCTCTCTCATGCCAGCTCCTCACTACCCTCCAGGTGAAGCCTTCATTAAAACCGCATTTTCTGTAGAGGCCAAACCGTTGCCTGATATTCAAGGCCTTCCTTCAGCCCCCTCGCCCGCCATCTCAGCAGCAGCTGTTCCACTGCACCTGCCTGCAGCCCCTGGCCCAGCCCCTCTGCCGTCTGTGCAGCTCAGAGCCAGGTGGTCTTGCTGGGAGGTTCCCTGGCCCACCGCCAGGATCCCCATGTAGGTGCCTGACCCAGCACATCAAAGCATGATGTCACCATTGTTACCACCACAGTCCTATAAAGTTGTTCCTTGCTAACGCATGGACATGTGGACACAGGCCTCACCTGTCCCGGCCCCCAGCCCATGCGTTTGCCCTCTGCACTCATCTGTGTTCCTGACGCCCGGGCTGTGGAGCTGCTCAGGACAGAAGGACGGCTGGAGAGGGTCTGTGGCCTGTGTCCACACGTCCTGGGACCCAGCCTGAGGTGCCCTCCTCACCCCCAGACACGCATGCATGTGGCCCCACACCACATCACCCCCACGCTCGTCCATCCAGCCCCGGCTGCCAGCTAGAGTGCAGTCCCATGGGGGACCACGCCGCCATGTGCTCCACCCGCCTTCCCTCCCGAAACCCTGCGTCACGGCCAGAGTCCAGGCACACCCGTGCTGAGAGACGAGGCGAGAGTTAATTCTGCTCTGGTGGCCTGAGAGTGCTCTTCCCGCAGAAAGCCTCATCCCTAGAGCACTGGTGGGGACACAGATCAGAGGCCTGGGCTAGACAGAACCAGTTTTCACGACTCTGATAAATACGGTGACATTTCTTACAGTTTTGAAAATGTGTTACCATAGAAATGGATCCAGGATGGACTAATGCAAGGGAGGGGAGGGTGAGAAAGGAGTGCAGCCCCGCGGAGTGTGGAGCTGGCCCTGGTGTGGCTGTGGGAAGTGCCCTACTCACCCAGAGGAGGAGCTGGGGGCCCGGCCAGCGGCAGAGCCAGAGCCCCGCAGGCCGCCTGTGCTCTCCACACCTGAACACGAGATTCTGCGGGAGAACTGGCGTCCAGTCCTGACCCCTCTACTTCGTTCAGAATCTGGGAGCCAGAACTACTGCCCTTGGAGGACAGAGGAGCCCGGAGACCCGAGCCTGGAAACTGGGGCACTGCCCGGCTCCTGGGAGGCCACAGAACAGGGGCGGCCCCTGCACTCCAGGCCTCCCCAGGCCTCTCAGCCGCACACACTGGCCGGTTGCACTGCTGCTTCACTGGTGTTTACAGGACAGGCCATAGCAATTGCTTCTCCCTTCATTTATTTTTTTAATGTTTCTTAAAGACAGGGTCTCACTATGTTGCCCAGGCTGGCCTCGAACTTCTGGGCTCAAGCAATCTTCCCACCTCACCTTCTTGAGTACCTAGAACTAGTTTCCTTCCTTTTTTCCAGGGCTCGTTATGAGCCCTGCATGCAGCTCCAGAGACCCCCACTAGTGAGTTCTGGCCAGGCCTCGAGGCCTGGGTTTCAGGGTAGAGAAGGTACTGGTTTCTGCCTTTGCAGAAGAAAAGCCTGGTGCTTGCTCAACCAAAAGAAAGCTAAGCAGGGTTGTTGCCAAAGGAACTGTGCGGGTTCGGAAGGAAGGCTTCACAACCCAGAAACCGGATTTACTTTCGTCAGAAGACAGTGGTGAGAAAATGAACAACAGGTTTCCAGTGCTTCAGGATTATGTTTTTGGGCAAAAGTCCTTAACTAAAGGCCATTACTAAGTTTGTCTCATAGGGGTATTGAGCACGCTGAGAAGACGATGCAGACGCGCCGCTCACCCGGCCCGGGAGGTGCTGCATTTTCCCTGTGGGCAGCTGCAGGGCCCACAGCTCTGGCCGGCCCAGGAGGAGGGGAGGGCAGAGCAGCTGGTCAGCTTGATTCTCGTAACAGCCACACCGAGTCGTGGGTGCAGCCCCTGAGGGGACAGGAGTTACCCTTGGGCACTCAGGGACAGAAGGGGTCACAAGAAAGGGGCCGCTGCAGAAGCCTTTGGCCTGAGACACTGGTTCCCCAGGATGGCAGAGGGTCTTGGCCACCACAGACTGAGTGAGCACATCGGAGGGCACAACCTGCTCTGCCGACCCCTCAGCCTTGGGGTGGCGGCTGGCAGCTGTCGCCTGCGGGAACCTCTTCTCTGAGCTGCTCCGCCAGACCTGGAGCTGCTGGGATTCAGCTGGCCAGAGCTCTGAGTCAATTTCCCTGCCTTGTATGCTATTTGGAAAGCTGTGGCCATTGCGCTGAAAAATAACTTCTAAAACCATTCGTTATGATCTTTTATTACTTTTAGTCTAGACATGAAAATAGGTTCTCCGTGCTTACAGGGAGTTTTGTGAGTGCCAGCAGGGGCCCTTTCTAAGCTCAACACCCCGGGTCCCTGACTCCCTGCAGGGCAGGACCCGAGCAGCCCCACCTCCTTCCTGGTGGACTCGAATCCAATGGGAAGGTCTCTGCGGTCTGTTTTGGGGACCGGCAGATTTTACAACAGGACAGTTCATATAACAGAGCCTGAGAGAAGACTGTGGCCAAACCAAGGAAAGACGTGAAATAAAGACAGCAGTTCCATGATCACAGCGTCATATTTTTTACTAGTACATAGTTATAAAATCCACTGTCGCAAACAGACTGGCAAAAATTAGATTTTTTTCCCCCCTGTTGAGTCACAAACAGTATTTCGACTTTGATATAAGTTGAAATCTGCACGAAGGTCAACAGCAATAGCGTCGTCCCTCAGTACGCGTGGGGGACTCCAGGACCCCAAGGACCCGGGGCCCACGACGCTCAGTCCTGCTAGGAAAGGTGTGACAGCTTTGCGTCCCCCACACACGTCCCCCACCATGCTTGAATTGTCTCCAGATTCCTCAGAATACCAAATCCAGCACAGTGTGTCAGCAGTGGTTATGCTTTCTTGTTTTTTTTGTTGTTTTTTTTTTTCTGTGTTTTTTTTTTTTTTAATGTGTATTACTTTTTGTTTTGTTTTCAAATATTTTCGATCTGTGGTTGGTTGAATCCATGGATGTAGAGGGCCAACCGTAATAAAAATCTGTTTTTAAAAATTAGGTGACAGGAGCAGCTAATCCATCTCATCCCCCTGCCCCGGCAGTGCCTCGCACAGTGCCAAGGTCCTTTCCTGGAGTGTCCTGTGGAGCCCTGACCTAGACCCCGGTGCCCATGTCTGTGGCTCCCACATCATGGGTGATGCTCAAGCAGCCACCAGCCTGCACCCTCCTCGCACTCTGTCAGGGCAGCCGGGAGCAGGGGGCCTCCTGCCACGCCAGCCCTGGGTTCCGGGTGTGCCCAGTGCCCTCCTCTTTGCAGTAGCCTGCTCCCTGCCCCCGGGCCTTGTGAGGAGCGTTCTCATATAAGGCCAGCTGCCCCTCACAGCCCCTTCACCTGGCAGCTGAGCCTCGCAGGGAGCTGCTTCGATGCCTTACTCAGCTGTGGGGATCCCAGGACCCCAGAATAATCAAGGGGAGTGGGTCTCAGGCAGGCAGTCATCAATAGGCATCTTGTGGGGCCATGCTGTCACCCACGGTGGAGGGTGTCATGGAGCCAGGCGGAAGCAAACTTCTCCAGTGAGGCCACATCTCCTCCTCACCAGGGCCTGTTGCGGGGGCGATTTCAAAGCCACATCTCCTAGCCCACCCACCCACTCTTTAAAAAAACTGAGGACACAGCCATCGCCGATGTCCTTGTGTTGCATGGAGCAGTTCCTAGGAGCCGGCATCCGCTGGGATAGAGAAGAGTCTAGGGAGTGTGCCCACGGAGTCTGGACCGATTTTACATTTCTGAGACTTGCTTGTGAATCCACACGGCTGTTGCAGAACTGTGCGATCTGAGCTGGAAGGCTTCGGTTCTGTCCCAGTGCACGTGGTGCAGGACCACGGTTGAGCATAAGGTGCATCTGCATGGCACTGTGGCACCGAAGTCCAGGTGTGCTTGGGCCCTAGACTCCCAAGACGTCCCCACTGCCACCTCCTGGGTGCGAGGCTCAAGCACAGGGACCGCCTGCCAGGTGCATATGTGCATGGGCAAGACCTGTGGGGGACGTGTCCCTGGGAAGAATGCTTCCTTTGGTTGAAGGCTGTAAACTTGCCCTGTGGGGTGAGACATGTCAGCTCCCAGAAAAGGTCCCAGCCTCTCATGATTCACTCCAGCACGGGCAGCACAGCGGCACAGTGTGACCTAGATGGCAGCTGAGCTCTTGATTCCACACGGCTCAGTCCTGGAGACGCTTACTCACTGCAACACGCACTCCTTGTGGTGGCCTCTTCAGGAGCCACGGGCATGGGGCTTCCCTGACCTCTGCACTCACGGTGGGGGCGTGCAGCAGGGGCAGACACCGGCCCTCCGTACGTGGAGCTGAAGGAGAGCCCGTCTCGGGCTCGCTGAACGGAAGCCATAGGTGGCCGCAGGCATCTGCAGAACCCACGCACACATTGACTTTCGCACCCCACCTCCATCTCCGTGGATTGACCGGGCCGTGCAGAGCCCACTCCGCGTGCGCAGCGTGTTCACGCAGTGAGACGAGCTCCTCCACTGGCTTTCGATGCCTAAGCTCTTTCGCCAACAGTCGGGTGGCCTGGAATCACACCTCACTCGAAATCCTTTGACTCTCTAATGAACAAGCACTTGCTTCTCAGCAAATTGTCCAGCTTCCCCAAAAAGAAAGAAGATGGAGTTCTATGGTGGCTGGATCCCTTTTCAACTCCCAGTGCCAAGGGCAGGGCCCTGCCTGCCTCAGCCTCCGGGGCAAAGCCTGGCAGGAAACTGGCACTCCTGGTGCCTGCAGGCAGGGGAGGCACCACCTGGCCCCGCTCTGCCCTCCACACTCAGTGCCTCCGGTCCTCAGCCCAACCCTTGCTGGACCTGCTGCCTCTACCAGGATTGCTGCTTCCCTTCTCCGCCTCTCTGGGTCCAGCGTGGCATGGACACCAGTTCCGCGATGCCTGCTCCATCAGCCTCCTCCCTAGCCTCAGCCAATGCTGACTGCGCCGGAAGCCCAGCAGTCAGTGCCTGCCCCTCCCTTCTGGTTTCCAAGTGCTCACGGCCCTCACCCCACAATCTCTGATTTGCTCCTGCAGGCTTCTGTCGAGTATCCCCCAAGGCTCCACGTCCCCATCACCTCTGCGTTTTATTGTTCAATGTCTTAGATCTTGTTTGTGCTACCCACCCTCGCTCCAACCCTCCTTTGCCCAGAGAATGATCCTGCTTCCGCTTAAAGCCCAGCTCCTTCGTGCCTCTTCTGCCGGGCCTTCCCGCCCTTCACCTCCTAGCCCACTGCCAACAGGAGGAGTCACTCTTGCTCCTTCCTGCGTCTCTCTGAGGCTGTGCGGTGTTGTGGATGTGGCATGGCTCAAAGGTCAGATGGGTGCGCGTTCACATCCTTCATCCTCTGGGCCTCACCTTCCTCGGTGATGCTGGGGGTGATACCCGCCTGTAGGATTGCTGGGGAATTAAATAGGACCGAGCAGCCGCACCGACAAAGCCTCAGTGCTTCCCTCCGTGCCCACCACTCACTGTTGTTATTTATGAACGAGTCTGAGTCCCTGCTGGGTCCTGCCTTGTCTGTATTTGTATCCGAGCGAACAGCACAGGACCATGTATCAAGTGTCGGGTGAGTCGAGAGAGGCTTAGGGACAGAAGTCACAGCACATCAACCTTTCGTGTAGTCCCAGCATCTCAGAGCAGGGCCAGCACGGAGGTGGGCAGGAGGCGCGTGGAGGTGGACAGGGCCAGCGCGTGGAGGTGGACAGGGCCAGCGCGTGGAGGTGGGCAGGAGGCGCGTGGAGGTGGACAGGGCCAGCGCGTGGAGGTGGGCAGGAGGCGCGCGGAGGTGGGCGGGAGGCGCGCGGAGGTGGGCAGGAGGCGCGCGGAGGTGGACAGGGCCAGCGTGTGGAGGTGGACAGGGCCAGCGCGTGGAGGTGGGCAGGAGGCGCGCGGAGGTGGGCGGGAAGTGTTCTCTGGGTCACAGTGCACAGCAGCACGTGCTGAACTTGGTGCGGTGCAGACGTCCAGGCCACATGCACCACTACCCGTGGGCCGAGGAGGCTCCTGGAAATCTAGGACGTGACATCAGACGCTCCTCCAGGGGTGTGGTCGTGCCCTCCGATCTGCTGAGGCATTTCAAGGAAAGTTACACCCTTTCCAATGCAGTTTTCCTTTTAGAAAGATTCAGCCTCAGAAGATGAATCCATGTGATCAAGCCTCGTGATCAGCTAGGATTCTTGACTCTCAGGACCCATTGCCAGAATAACAACATGGGGGCTTCCTGTAACCTCCACTCTTTAAAGCAATGCTTCTGATACCAGGGTTAGGGTTTCAGAAAATGCAGCTGCCTTAGGAGCCTCATTGGCAGCTACTGTCTGCTAAAACCTCTCCCATTTCTCTCTTAGGAGTTTCCTTTAATAGCGTTTACACTCAGATTTGGAGAGTCCTGCTGCACCTGGCTGCTGACCCCTATCCAGAGGTCTCAGACGTGGCCATGAAAGTGCTCAACAGCATCGCCTATAAGGTACGTGCCGGGCGCTCCCGCTGCTGATTCTCGGTTATGAGTGCACGCGAGGAACCCCAGGCGTGCCCGGGTCCACGCCACGGTTTAGAAAATAAACAAAGCGAGCTTCAGCAAACGACTTGAATCTGGAGATGTACAGTACACCCTGAACACTGCCTGTGCCGCTCCCGTGTGGGCAGGGCGCCGGATTTACTGACCCCTGTCAAGGCAATTAGGGGAGGACTGAGGACTGCCATTATTTTTCAGGATCCTCTGATGTCTGGGTGAGCTACAGTGCTGGCCCTTCTTCCATTTTTTTTTCTTTCTTAATTATTTATAAGAGATAGAGTCTGCCTGTGTTGCTCAGGCTGGTCTTGAACTCCTGGGTTCAAGGGATCCTCCTGCCTCAGCCTCCCAAAGTGTTGGGATTACAAGCGTGAGCCACCGCTCCTGTTTTTTTTTTAAGACAGAGTCTCACTCTGTCCAGACTAGAATGCAAGGACCTGATCACGGCTCACGGTAGCCTCCAACTCCTGGGCTCAAGCAATCCTCCCACCTCAGCTTTAGAAGTAGCTGGGACTGCAGGTGCACACCACCACACCCGGCTAATTTTTAAATTTTTTTTAGAGACAGGGTCTCAATGTGTTGCCCAAGCTGGTCTCTAACTCCTCAGTTCAAGTGATCCTGCTGTCTTGGCCTCCGGAAGTGCTGGGATTACAGGCATGAGCCACCACACCCAGACTTTTCTTCCATTTCTGACAGCAGTGATTTTTGACTCATTCAAAACCCTTCTAGCTAATGGTTTCTTATTCATGGCCGTTCTAGCTAAAGGAAACTTTTCAAAGAATCAGCTTTTGGTTTCATTGGTTTTTCTCTGTTGTTTGGCCATTTTCCATTTTATTGATTGATGCTTTCATCAGTAAAGCTTGCTTTCTTCTGCTTACTTTGAGTTTAATTTGCTCTTCTCATCCTAGTTTCTTAAGGCAGAAGCAGAGGTCATTGATTTTAGTCCTTTCTCTTTGGGGACTGTAAACTCTTCTCAGTCCCTTTTGTGCGCTCTGGGCGTTTGGTCTACCACCTTCCCGCTGTGTTTTCTGTGCCTCGTGGGTTGTCACTCTGCCATGAGCAGATGAGTACTTAGTCAAAGACTCTGGGGGCCTCCCCTGCAGACCTTGGAAGCTTTCCCCTCTCCAGTGCTCTGTCCTGCAAATTCTTACCACCTCAGCCTCCCTGGAGCCCCAGTCTCTGTCTCCTGTTCCCTGAAAGCGCTGGGCTCACCCTCTCTGCGCTGTGGCCTGGGACTGCCTGAAACCACGCGCAAGCTGGACACAGGGCAGCTGTTTATTTCCCTTCTCCCAGGGATCACAGGCCTGTGACACCCAGCGCCCAGTGTCCGAAAACAACTGTTTACAGTATTTTTCCTGGTTTTCTAGTTGCTTATGGAAGTTGGATGATTTACATGGAATTAGAAGTCACTCATTATAGCACTTAAAACATTTTTTGTAACTTTTTGATAAAACTTCAAAAGCTTACAGAAATGTTGCAAGAAGAATGCAGGGAAAGGCTACACTCTTGCAGCCTCCGCGGTGTTCTCCATCTTCATCCGACCCCGCTGCGGAGTTGACTTGGGTGTCACTCACTGCCAGGGTCTGCAGGGTTGAGGAACCACGGCTTTCCGTCCTCGTCCATTGCTTTTTCCAAGTGAGCTATCGAGTCTCCCCTCTCATTGCTGCGGCCTTCTGGGTCCCGTCAAGCCGGGGTTCCTGCAGCTCCTCAGCTCCTTTTGCTGATACTATACTTGTGTGGCTTTCGGTTCCTTCAACTAAGTTATTTTCTGTTGGTCTGGTTATGTCTTATTCCTGACAGATTGAAATCACCTTACTGTCCACAGTTGCTGCTGCTTCAGTTCTTTTATTTGTTTATTTATTTTGAGATGGATTCTGGCTCTGTTGCCAGGCTGGAGTGCAGTGGCGCAATCTCAGCTCACTGCAGCCTCCGCCTCCCAGGTTCAAGCAATTCTGCTGCCTCAGCCTCCCGAGTAGCTGGGACAATAGGTGTGAGTCACCACACTGGCTAATTTTTGTGTTTTCAGTAGAGATGGGGTTTCATCATGTTGGCCAGATGGTCTCGATCTCTTGACCTCGTAATCTGCCTGCCTTGGCCTCCCAAAATGCTGGGATTGCAGGCGTGAGCCACTGCACCCAGCCTGTTCTTTATAGTATCACGGGTAATAGTCACAAGTAGCCTATTGGCCAACTTGGAAAGATCCAGATTGTTTAATTCTGCACTGGCCTCCCCTCCTGCAGCGGACCACTCTGCTACTTCCTTCGTCACCGCGTCCCTGCCGCGAACTCTGCTGCTTCCTTCGTCACCGTGTGGTGTGGCCAGCTGCACAGGCACCTGGCAACGCTCATCCCCAGGCAGCAGGCCATCTCCTCCGATTTCTTTTATGTGTCACTGGCCTATTGAAAATAGCCAGTCAATTAAGTTAATGTTTTCATTATGCGGTAGGAAAACTAAGAAATAATATAATTATTTGCTTTTAAACTAAGAATAGGATAAATACAAAAATAAAACTTAGGCTGGGTGCGGTGGCTCACACCTGTAATCCCAGCACTGTGGGAGGCCAGGGTGAGAGGATTGTTTGAGCCCAGGTGTTTTGAGACCAGCCTGGGAAACAGTGAAACCCCATCTCTACAGAATAGTAACAGGTGAGCCAGGTGTGGTGACAAGCACTTGTGGACGCAGCTACCCAGGAGGATGAGGCTGGAAGATCCCTTGAGCCCAGGAGCTCGAGGCTACAGTGAGCTATGATTGTGCCGCTGCACTTCATCCTGGGTGGCAGAGCGAGACCGTGTCTTTTAAAATAATGTTGAAAAATGTATGTTTGCTACATATTGTGGTCTGAGACCAAGAGGGGGAGGCAGTAAAGCAGGTAGGAAGGAAATAAGGAAGAAAAGAAAGTCGTAAGACTGCACAAGCACCCCTGAGGAAACCACCCACGGAGCCCCCAAGCCAGAGCAGCAGGTCTCGAGGCCTCTGAGATGAGCTGACGCCCTGGAGGATTAGGACTGAAATCGTCACATGTGCCTGCCACGGATTAGGGAAAATCAGTTCTTACCACTTACCACTGCCCTTTTAGACTCTAAATAGCCTCTACCACTTTTAGTTTAAAATTTCAAGGTTGGGTTTTAAATAGCCATTTTCACTAAAATAATTCTAAAAGCGTTTTATGAACATTGATAAACGGTGTAAGTTTTTAGAATTGAGGGCCAGTTCGCCGTCTCAGCCGGCAGTTCTCTGACACACAGGGGTGTCCGGTGGCCTCTTCTTTTCTCTTGGAGGCACAGGATGGCTGTGGCCTTGGACCACCCCTGCTCTGTCCTGACTGCACAGTTGGAGGCCAGCGCTATTTAGGTTTGATCCTTTTCCCCCAGTTAATTTAGCTTCTTGAGTATTTTGATCGTGATGAAATCAGTATTCAGCCAATTTAAGTTTATTTTTCAGTGGCTTTAGTGTATTTAACCTTACTAAAAAAATTAGCCTGAATTATTTTAAACTGTAATCCGAGTGCCTAATCTTGAAATATGAGGACTGTTAAGTGCATTCCTGTGGGCCCGGCCTCCAGTTGTTAAATAGCTCCTCCTGGGAAGCATGTGTAGCACACAAGCCACTGCTCTCTGCTTTGCAGCATACGTCCCAGCACGGCCTCCACAGCCCAGCGCCCTTTTGGATTGTGTGTGACACGTAGTCTAGCTGGACGGCCCACCCCCTTCTCCCCCCGTGGTGAGGCAGTTAAGCACCTGCATGTACCTTTCACGTTAGCAGGTTACGGCAACTCGAACACAGGACCTTGTCGTGCTATCTGATTGAGCTCCAGAAACCCCCATAAAAGTGGCATTTGCCTTCTGTGCCTGCTTTGCTGTCCTAGAATGACACACAGACCTTAAGGCACATGGCCGTCACTCCGGCAGACACGCCACAGCCAGAGGAGTGGAGACCAGAGTCAAGAGAAGGCATCTGCTAGAGACCTTGCTGTACATAGCACAATGCAGCATGAGCTTGTGTGTGTGTGTGTGTGTGTGTGTGTGTCTGAGCGTATATAAGTGTGTGTGGGTTCGAGAGTAAACATTGCTACTAAAGCATTTGGAAGCATAAATCTTTCTTGTCTTCATTTTAATTTCAAGAAATGCCTTATTTTCCTGCTCTAGGAACTGAAGGGATTAAATTTCATTTTACAGAGAAATGAGCCTATTTTAGATATTTAACTCTGGAGCCAAATTTTTGTTCATCAGAGTCTAAAACAGCCTTATTACTATGGAATGCCCCGTAGAATTCTATATTCAAATACAGAAATTGCCACCAACTCTGTATGAGAGAACCCACACAGCTCCAGAGATGTGGTCTGATTTCATGTGTGTCTGATGTATTTCGATTCCCATTCCATGGGCTTGGGGTTTTCATTTTGCTTTTTGCTTCCTTTTCCTTTGATTTAGTTTTGGGGGTGTTGTTTGTTTTGTTTTGAGACAGGGTGTCGCTCTGTCACCCAGGCTGGAGTTCAGTGATCCAGTCACGGCTCACTGCAGCCTCAACCTGCTGGGCTCAAGCAATCCTCCCACCTCAGCCTCCCAAGTAGCCGGGACTACAGGGGCACACCACCATGTGTAGCTAATTTTTGTATTTTTTGTAGAGATGGGGTTTTACCATGTGGCCCAGGCTGGTCTCAAACTCCTAGGCTCAAGTGATTCACCCACATTTCCCTCCCAAAATGCCAGGATTACAGGCATGAGCCACTGCACCTGGCCTGCTTTTAGGTTTTTTTGAGGAAAATTTCAGACTATGTAGAAGTAGAAAGAAGGGACTGACGCCCCTCAGGAGCCTGCATGTGGCCCCAGCAGTTTTCACCCTGTGGTTTTAGGACAATGCCAAGAAAGAACCTTCAAGCCACAGGTGGTCACCTGTCAGGGCACACATGCTCATGATCACTGGTTATATTATAATTTATGAGAAAACGCATGAGCATAAATGTACAAACTCACCTAGAAGCACTGCTGCAGCCTCTTGATGCTGTGAAGAGTGTGTGCATGCGCTGGCTGCTGCGTCTATTGCAGGACTCATACATGCAGACAGAGATGAGAAATCAGTGTACTTAACGAAAGGTCAAACTGATGGCAGTGGCAGCCTGTCTTGGAGCAGCCACTGCCATGACGTCAGCTATAGCTGGGGAGGCACGGCCAGGGCCACGTGCTCCACAAAGCTGGCAGGAGGCAGGAACAGGAGGAATCCCACCCCCTTCCAAATTGACAGGGCAGGAGCCTCATGCTCCCCAGGCGCAGCTGCAGCCGCCCAGCCACAGCTCTGGATCCAGGCATCTCTGTGCTCTTGGGGGCCAGGAGCAGGCAGGAGCCCCACCCTCCCAGGCACAGCTGCAGCCATCCAGCGGTGGCTCCAGACCCAGCCATCTCTGTTCTTGGGGACCAGGAGCAGGCAGGAGCCCCACCCTCCCAGGCGCAGCTGCAGCCACCTGGCATGGCTCCTCCATGCTGTCAGGGGCCCAGGAAGCACCCTCTACGCCTGCAGGCTCAGAAGTGTCTACTCCCGCTGCCTGGCCTCTCCCTGCTCCTGGCACCCGCTTCAGTCTTGGAGCAAAGTTGAGGCTGAACCCAGGTGCTGTTGCAACCCCACCAGCTGTGCACACGCTCGAGGCAGGGCTAACATGCCAACCTCCTGCTGCCTCAGCCCCCTCTGGACTTTGGGCACCAACGAGCATGGGAGGGAGGCTGAGGGCAGGAACTGAGGGCAGTTTGGCACTAGCCTGCAGGTGCCCCTCGGCACAATCAGCCTGGGTGTTGTGGATGATGGCAGGAGGCAAACAGGGTCCTGGGCGGAAAGGGGCGGGTCGCCGGTGAAGTGCCACCTTCAAGCCAGGGACGGCCTGAAGCCTGGGGGCTGGGCTGATGAACCAGAATGGGAACTTATGGTGCTTTTTCCGAGCCTGCCCATAGCTGCTCATGAATCAGTCAGCATACACTTCCTCCGCCTTTGAAGCCCATAAAAACCCCGGACTCAGCCAGACTTGAGGAAACAATGGGATGACCTGCCTTGAGAGAAGAGCTACCCACTCCAGGGTCTCCTCTCTGCTGAGAGCTGAGCAGACGTCAGGAAAACCAGCTGCGAAAAGGAGCTACCCACCTCAGGGTCTCCTTTCTGCTGAGAGCAGAACACTCGTCAGGACAACCTGCCTCTAGAGAGGAGCTACCAACTGTGGGTCTCCTCTGAACCGTTCTGTTGTTCAATAAAGCTCCTCTTCAGCTTGCTCACCCTCCACTTGTCCATGTACCTCATTCTTCCTGGACGCAGGACAAGAACTCAGGACCCGCCAAATGGCAGGGCTACAAGAGCTATAACACAAACAGGGCTGAAACATGCCCCTTGCTTGCCATGTTGCAGACAAGAAGAAGGAGAGAAGAGAAGAGGAGAGAAGAGCTGCGGCCCTTCAGGGAACCCAGACCTAGGAGCTCCCCGAGATAGGGCTATGATGCCATTTCTGGGGCTCTGCAGTTCCTGGTGTCTCCAAGCTTCCAGGTGCCACCGTGGTCCCCAGTGCCAGCTGTTGAAGCTGCTTGTAGTACACCTGGCCCAGCCACAGCCTTGCAGGGAGCTGGCACCCATGCCAGTGCCTAGAGCTGCCCTGCATGTGTGGCTTGCACAGTGGCTGGACCCCACATTCACTCTCACCACTCTGCGCCTGGCTTGCCTCTGGCAGGTGTGAGATTCAGGCCAGCAGTGTGAGCCAAGCGCAGCCTGCCAGGCTGAATGGGCACAACAAGTCCAGTGGGCCCAAGTCAAAACTTGGGCAAAGGCATCACCAGTCCCAGAGGTTTCTGGCTGGCAAAGCAACACCCCAAGGATCCCGTGACATTTTGATCTACTTATAAGATGAAGACCTAAGTGACTGATAAAGAAAATAGGCCGGGCGCGGTGGCTCAAGCCTGTAATCCCAGCACTTTGGGAGGCCGAGATGGGCGGATCACGAGGTCAGGAGATCGAGACCATCCTGGCTAACATGGTGAAACCCCGTCTCTACTAAAAATACAAGAAAATTAGCCGGGCGAGGTGGCGGGCGCCTGTAGTCCCAGCTACTTGGGAGGCTGAGGCAGGAGAATGGCATGAACCCGGCGGGGCGGAGCTTGCACTGAGCCGAGATCGAGCCACTGCACTCCAGCCTGGGGCACAGAGCAAGACTCCGTCTCAAAAAAAAAAAAAAAAAAAAAAAAAGAAAATAAACATTGGCTAGGTGCAGTGCCTTATACCTGTAATCCTAGCACTTTGGGAGGCCAAGGCGGGCAGATTACTTGAGGCCAGGAGTTCAAAACCAGCCTGGTTAACAGTCTCTACTAAAAATACAAAAATTAGCTGGGTGTGGTGACACACTCCTGTAGTCCCAGCTACTCAGAAAGCTGAGGCACAAGAATTGCTCAAACCCAGGAGACAGAGGTTGCAGTAAGCTGAGATGACACCACTGCACTCCAGCCTGGGTGACAGAACGAGACCCCATCTCAAAACAAAGTAAAAAAGAGAGTGAAAATAAACATTGAGATACCCAGGAAAGCATATGCCAAAGCACTAAACATCCTAAGCCTGACACCTGGCTTCATGCTTTCGTACCGTGAGTTACTTATAGATAGGTTTTGTTTTTGTTTTTGTTTTTGTTTTTTTGAGACTGTGTTTCACTCTGTCACCCAGGCTGAAGTGCAGTGGCGCGATCTCAGCTCACTGCGACCTCCATCTCCCAGGTTCAAGCAATTTCTTCTGCCTCAGCCTCCTGAGTAGCTGGGATTACAGGTGCGCACTACCACACCCAGCTAATTTTTGTGTTTTTAGTAGAGACGGGGTTTCGCCATGTTGGCCATGCTGGTCTTGACCTCATGGCCTCAAGTGATCCACCTGCCTTGGCCTCCCAAAGTGCTGGGATCACAGGCCTGAGCCACTGCACCCGGCCATGGATACATTGCTTTTAAAATCACACTGTCATGCCAGAATTTTCTCTCCTCCTACTTGACAGCATCTCTTAGAACCCAGAGAGCCCGGTCTGTTTGTCCCTACCCTCTGTTCTCTCAAGCTGCCTGAATCGTAAGGGTTTCTTAATTCAGCATGTTTGCAATTAGCTTCTCGACCAAAGTAGTTCTGCACTTGCTAAAATTGTCTTTACCTCTGAAATTCTCTGAAATTTCTCTTCCAGTGATCACAGCCGATCTGCATATAGATATTCTGATTTCTTTTAAATCTCGTCAAACAGCATTTCCTTAACTGAGACGGACAGTTCTCTGTTGTCGCCGTCATCCCTCCCTCTAGAACCACACCTCTCTGAAGCCATCGGGCTCTCTCCCAGCTCAGGGCCCCTCCGGGAATCGTGAGCTCTACCTCCAGCCCCTGAAGGCTGTGCTGCCCGGGCCACCCCTGCCTGGTTTCAGTGGTGACCTGCTGCGTGGAAGTGTCCGACTGCCTCTCCCACCAAGCCACGGGCGTGACCACCCTCTGCATCCTCAGCGAGCGTTCGCCTCACCTGTCTTAGTTCCTGCACCTCCACCCAAAGGAGGGATGCTCAGAACAGTGGGAAGAGCCACCCCAGGAATATGGCACACCAGCAGCACTAATGAACAGCGTGGACACATGTCACGTCTGTGGCTTGAAAGCTTTTCACGTGCGTGTTCATTCCCCTCCCTGCAGACCTGGGGAACGAGGGCAGCATCGGCCTGGATTAGCTACAGAATCAGACGTGGCCCTGCCTTAGAGCCACACTGCCCGATGCCGGCCCGTGGGCCCCTGCCCAGCTACAGCAGAAGCGCCCCTGGAGAGCCCATCCAGACGGAGATGCCCTGTTTCCCTGCGGAGATGCAGACTCCGGGCTCTGGGGTGGTGGCCAGGAATCTGTTCTCAATGAGACTGTTCTGTGGAGCTGCAGGCAGCGGCTGCCCCACAGGCACCCCCGCAGGGGTTCATAGCCACTAGGCACTAGGGTGGCTCTTAGGGCCTGAGGCTCCTTCAGGCAGGGACAGCACCAGCTTTGCCCTGAGCCCCATTCTAGCTCTCCTGGCTTTCAGCCAGTGACTTCATGCCTCTCAGCTTGCATTTCTCCATCTCTAAAAGTTAAAACTGGGATCGTGGTACGACCCCCACCCCACTAGGGCTGTGGTAAGAAGTACAGAGCCCTGTCCCTGTGCCGCCCGGGTGTAGAGAGGGATCCACACAGCAAGCTGCATTGTCGGCACCCGCGTCTGTCGCCATCACCTCCTTGACCATCTCACCATCCTCTGTGGAAAAGGGGCCACAGCAACTCCAGAACCTCCCGAGCCTTCCCTCACGCCTGGCTCTGAGGAGGGAGGGAGCTGGTGGGCTGAGATACCTCGGCCTCCACTGACGTGGAGTTCTCTTCCCGCAGCACCTAGGACTGAGGGCGCCGTGACACCAAGTGAAACTCCTTAAGGCTTCCTTTGTAACTACTGGGCAACTAGTTAAGAGTCACCATGTTGCTTTAATGGAATAATACCCAGGACATACTTTTCCAAAGGAAGGGTTCGTAGGATGTATCTAGGAAACGCAGTTTGCAGAAAAATGACTTGAAGAAATAGCAGCACACGCTTTTGCAGGGGCTTCTTCTCCCCCACCAAGCAGCCTGCAGCCTCTGCGCTATTCTTAGCCCCAAAGTGCCTCTGGATAATCCTCTGGGAATCCCTTTTTAAGAGTTTCTCACACATGAGTCCAGATCCTCGATATAAAATTAACAGGAACATTTCTGAAATACTCCACTTCCTCCCAAGATAGAGCCGCCAGAAGCTGACGCTGGCATCCGCAGCCCTGACTGTGTCAAGACCCAGCGGGAAAATTCACTGTCCACGTCTCTGAAATGCACGGTATTTTTATCTGCATTGGCTCAGACCCCCCGTGACTTGTGAGGTGGCGCTCCCAGAACAGGAGACAGGGTGGGCCTCATTCCAGTCCCCGCTCCACCAGCTGCACGCAGGCAGGGGGCGATGAAAGATGCCCGGGACTCCATCTTCCAAGAGTGTTTATGTGTACACTGGCCCAAGAGAGCGTCTGTGCTGAGAATTCGACTGTTAACAAAGTCCTATTTGCCACCGCTGAAGGTTGGCTTGGGGAGTGGAAGAATGGCCCTGTCTTGTAGCCGTCACCCTGACCGTCTTACAGCTGCCGTCCTCTCTGGACTCAGACCTCCCTAGAGGGCGTGTCTGCACACCCTAGACCACTGCAGGCTGTGAGCGAGCTGGGGTTCTGGGGGTGTACACGCTGAGAAGGGCGCTGTGTCCTCGAGGCAGGCCTTGGCCCACTGAGGCTATATGGGCTGCTCTCAGGCCTCCAGTTTGCACCTCCAAACCCAGCCTCTGCCAGCGCTGTGCCTTCTCTATTCACCCTTCCTGGTGCTGCGCTAAGATGGTGGCAGGGACCGGCAGAAAGGACTCTCCCTGCTCCTCCTCTGCCTCTGCCCCTGCCCCAGCCGCGCCCCTGCTCGCCGAGTGCCCTGTCCTCACACCGACGCCACAGGCAGGCAGGTCTGCCAGGTCACCCCCAAGGGACGTGCTGCTCATGTTCACAGTCTTGGCCCCACATCCAGCACAATCAACGCTGAGTAAATCTTTGTTGAACAAATAGGAAGTGCACGGCTAAAAGAAGGCTTCCTCCAGGCTGACACCCTGTGGTCACTACACTAATCGGGCGCAGGGGGGACATGGGGGGGGGGGGTGTTCCTGAACCAGGGGTGTGTCCATCTCTCACAAGATTTCCAAAAGTGGTAGAAAATTAGTTTTGTGACAGTAGCCACAGGTACAAGCCATGTGAAAGCAGGATGATCTCATCTCATAACCCCAGAGGCTGTGAGAATTCCTGCTGAGGCCAGGATCAGTTCCCTTCCCCGAAGAGTGGACACAGCAGAGCGTTCGTCACCACGGCTCCCACACGGTGCTCCCGCGGGCGCTTCCGTGCAGGGTGGTGGGGCGGGAGCTGCACAGACCCCAGGCAGCTGAGCGGGACACCCCAGGGCTCCTGAGTCACCCGCCTCAGCCCAGCAGTGCCTGAGCCTTTGTGCTCCGTGAGCGTCTGAGCATGTGTGGGTTTTGCTGAAGGCTTCATTTCAACTCCAGAAGTTCTCTGTCTTCCCCGTCACCTCCCACTGTTTTTCCAGACATTTTGAGAAGGCACATATAAAGTTCAGAGTCGAAAACTTGCTTTTCTCTTTTTAGACTTTTGAAGGGATCATATGTCTGGCAGGTTTTGTGGGGTGGTTGTGTGTGTCTAGGGCTGGCCAAATAGTTTAATACCAAAACAAAACAAGTTCAGAAAGAACAACTCTTGTCGTTTATAAAATAGGAACGTTGCTTCAAGACGAGTTATGGTTCCATTTTCTTGCTATTTGCGTTTTGAAGGAAGGGCGATCTGGGAAGCATCGATGTTACATGAGTGAAGACTGCAGGATTCTTTTGTTTTCCTTGGTGTTCTGTTGGCTGAATTGCAGGTTCAAGGTTCCTAACCTCTAAGTGACTAATTAAAAGCCGTGAGACATCCAGCACTTTGGGAAGCCAAGGCGGGCGGATCACGAGGTCAGGAGATCGAGACCACCCTGGCTAACACGGTGAAACCCCGTCTCTACTAAAAATACAAAAAAGTAGCCAGGCGTGGTGGCGGCGCCTGTAATCCCAGCTCCTCGGGAGGCTGAAGCAGGAGAATGGCGGGAACCCGGGAGGCGGAGCTTGCAGTGAGCTGAGATCGCGCCACTGCACTCCAGCCTGGGAGACAGAGCGAGACTCCATCTCAAAAAAAAAAAAAAAAGCCGTGAGACAGTGCAGGCTCCACGCGGATGCAGACCTGCAGGACGGGGTTCTGTCTGACTGCAGCGCAGCCTGGGATGGGCCGGCGCTCAGGGGATGGCTCATGCCTGCGGGATCGGTGGGCACCTTCACAGAGCAGCTGGCCCCGTCCTCCTGATCACAAAGGAGGTTGCCCCGGCACCATCAGGCCCTTCCGAACGCACACAGCCTCTGGAGTCCAGAACCCAGTGGGACCCGCAGCCCCCAGAACAAAACCTCCCCGAAGCAGCTGGGCCCTCGCGAGGTCCTGTCGGCGGCCGGGCAGCACACGCCCTGGCTTGCATGGTTTCTCACAGATGCTCACTAACACCGAGAGTTGGTCTCCAGATCCACAGAAAACCCGCTTAAAAAATCAAAGCAAAACCACTTACCCCCTGAATGCCAGGGCTCAAGCTGGTACAAATCTTTTTCTGTGGTAGAATTTCAAGCCCTGCAGGTGTCTGTGGCAGGAGGCTCACAGAGCCCAGGGTCTCGGCTTCATCTGCAGATGGCTGCATTGAGGGGGTGGTTTGGAGCCTCATGCTGCCCACTAGGCTGTGCCAGCTGTGCACCACCCTGCTCCCCACCCCCCTGGGAGCAGCCGTCCCCTCCCCCTGCCAGTGCGTCCCTCCCCAGGGCAGGTTTCAGCCACGTCTGCCCTGGAGATGAAGGTACCCCGTCCATGCAGTGCACCTGGCACCACCCATGTGCGCCCATGGGGAAGGATGACCACAGCCCCTTGGCCAGGGGGGTGTTAAGGGCGGTCTTGAGTTCCAGGCCCCATCACAGCCGAGGCAGCAGAGCCCATTTTGCCGCTGGAGAGAGCCCAGGCCCCCTGCAGGCATTCCCTGATGCTGCTGCACCCTGGACAGTTTCCATGGCCTCCTGAGGAACACGGGGGTGTAAACAGTGGCCTGCGTGGAGGCCTCGGGCTGTGGTGACTTTCCACCCCGTGCCCACCAGCCAGGTCCTGGGTAGATGAAGCCCTCCCTGACCCTCCACAAATGCCACCGTCACCCGGCTCCGGAAAGAGCACGGCTGGTGGATTCTTCCCGGGCCTCAACTCACAGCCTCTGACCGGAGAACTGAGGTGTTGGGGAGCACCGGACTCAAGGCCAGGACGGTGCAGAGGCCCAGCCTCAGGCAAGGGGGAGGACACTGAGGCCGCCCAGGAGCCGCCCCTCTGGCAGGGAAGGTGAGGAGAGCGGGCCTTCGTCCATCTCAGAGGCTTCAGGCCCTGACCCCTTGGGAGCCTCAGGCAGAGCTTCCTCCCCAGACGTCCCAGCTCCCACGGCCACGCCAGGGCTGGCCCAGCAGGTGCGTGTCCTCTAAGAGTAAAGAATATGCCCTTTGAGCTTGGGGTTGCATTTAGGGGGAATCCAGCTGGGGCCTTCCATTGGTGTTGGCGCTTCCTCGGTCAAAGGCCTTTTCTGGGACTGAAGCGGCTCCACGGCAGCCACCAGCCTCTGCTTCTTGTGGCGGCCTCCACAGAGCGCGTCCCGTCTGACCTTCACACCCCCATGCCTTTGCCCCTAGGCCACCGTGAATGCCCGGCCGCAGCGCGTCCTGGACACCTCCTCCCTCACACAGTCGGCCCCTGCCAGCCCCACCAACAAGGGTGTGCACATCCACCAGGCGGGGTAAGTGCCGCCCGCTCAGCCTGCAGGTCCATAGTGGTGACCAGGGCCCCACGGGCTGAGCTCTCCCTGAGTCAGCCTCCCCATCCTCCTCCTTCCCCGCCCTGTCTTGGCTTCATCTCCTCCCCCCTCTCTAATGGGCATTCTCTTTCCCTCTCCCTCCTGGACACCCCGGCACCCACCTCGTCTCCTCCCCGCTCTCTAACGGTAGCTCTCTTTCCCTCTCCCTCCTGGACACCCCGGTACCCACCTCATCTCCTCCCCGCTCTCTAACGGTAGCTCTCTTTCCCTCTCCCTCCTGGACACCCCGGCACCCACCTCGTCTCCTCCCCGCTCTCTAACGGTAGCTCTCTTTCCCTCTCCCTCCTGGACACCCCGGTACCCTGCCTTGAACTCTCCCCTATCTTGAGAAACCCTTCATTTGCACATCGTCTCAGCAAAAGTTGAACTAAGCCTGGTCTCTGTGGCCTTTCAGAGTTCTCAAGAGGGGATCTAGATCTCCGAGTGGGTAACCAACAGGTGTTTGCACCTCAGGACGTGGCACTGCTGTGCGCTGAGCTTGCGCATCCCGGCCCGCTCAGCTCTGAGCTGGTTTCGTGCTGTCCACACTGCCTTCCAGGGCGCTGGAGTTCAATGAGGGACTCCCCTGCCCCCTGCCAGTCGGGCAACTGAGCAGCATGGACTCGGCACCAGCAGCTGGTGTGCCGGGAGACTGAGGACACCCTGGGCCCTGGTGGTATCTGGG
Source organism: Macaca nemestrina (assembly GCF_043159975.1). Classification (NCBI taxonomy): domain Eukaryota; kingdom Metazoa; phylum Chordata; class Mammalia; order Primates; family Cercopithecidae; genus Macaca; species Macaca nemestrina. Next base: position 89,907,454 of record NC_092141.1, read on the forward strand.
AGGGTGCAGGTGGCCCAGGAAGTTGTTCCATGTTTCCCCTCGAAGCTCCAGACTCCGCAGAGAACGCAGTGTTTGTTTTTCTCCCAATGGCAGGGGCTCCCCTCCAGCGTCCAGCACCAGCAGCTCCAGCCTGACCAATGACGTGGCCAAGCAGCCGGTCAGCCGAGACCTGCCTTCTGGCCGGCCGGGCACCACAGGCCCCGCGGGGGCGCAATACACCCCTCACTCCCACCAGTTCCCCCGGACACGGAAGATGTTCGACAAGGGCCCAGAGCAGGTACGGAGCCCCGGCTGCCTCGTGATCTGGACACTGATAGTGTTGCTTCTCAGATGGGGGCTCATGGCCTCGGCCTCAGGCTGTTTACGTTGGGCGCTGCCCCTTGCTCATGCACCCCCTGCCTGCACTCTTTAGGAGTACTGCCAGGTTTGTCCTGGTTCTCCGCCCCTGGTTTTGGGTTCACCATTCTTGGCAGCTTCCATGTAACGAAACAGGAGCGTGGAGTTACCCGGCTCTCCCCTTCCTGGGCGTACAGCACTCTGCGTCCCCTCAGGGGCAGCTGCACTACAGAGCGTTTGTTCTGAATGGGTTGTCTTTTCTGTGAATGTCCAAGTACACTGCATAAATAGGTGTGCTCTCTTTGCCTTTAACTAAGTTGAAAAAGAAATTTCTGGAGAGAGGAATGTGTGCTTTGTTTTGCTGGGGTTGTGCGAGCGTTGTGAGGCGGTGGCTGGTCTGGAGACCTCGGCTGTCTCGTCCAGGCGTTGCCACTTTGTCACTTGAGGGCACCGGGGCTCAGGAAGGTGGTTCAGGGCACACCCAGCTGCTCTGGGTTCTGACAGCATGATCAGCTCAGCAACGGAGTGGGGTCCGGGGCTCGCTTGGTCATTCAGTGATTTTAAAAGAAGTTAGTAGCCGCCTTGCAGGGTGCCTTGGAGCAGGAACGGCCATGTTGGGGTAGAAGAGCTGTCACAGCAGGAGCAGGCAGGTCCCCACAGGTGCTGCTCAGCCCCAGCCCACCTGGACTTTCCGTGTCTTGGCAGAGGAGGAGCAAGAACCACCACTGAGCCCCAAATGCAGGGTCAGCGTCCTGGCCAGCCCCTGATGGGGACAGGAGGCCACGGTCCTGGGGAGCAGTGCCGCTGGCACGTGCAGCGCCCCCACCTGACCCCACCCTGGGCCACGGCTCTCACTGCGGAGCCAGAGCAGCTGCCTAGGGTGGGGGGGATGCACCTCTCACTGCGCCTGCCCTGGGATCATGGGGAGCTCCCTGTGCCAAGACACAGCAGGAGAGATGCCAGCAGGCCCACCCCCACGCATATGGCGTGGCACAGGAGACCCCTGGTGCCCAGCCTCACTGCACAAACACACACAGACTCTGACAGCCCTGGCCGCCGCAGGTTCCACAACAGGAAACACGCAAAGCTCAGTCCTCCTCAGCTCCACATCCTCTTTCTCCAGGGGCTGGGAGCCCAGCCGGCCTGCACAGCCGCACGCTCCGTCCAGGCCACTTCACACGGAGTCCCCGCTCTCAGCCTGCTGTCACGGGGCCATCAGGGGAGCCGTCCTGGGACCACGTGGCGGAGGCTTTTTGGGGGTTGATAGACCAGCACACAGGGACGCGCGTGGCACTGTCTGGACAGTCGGCTAGAATTGACTTGGGAGCTGTGGTGGGTCGGCCCTGGGGATGATGGGACAGACGTGGCTCACGCTTCACAGCCCGGGCCCCTCAATCCCTGGCCAGACATTTAGGGGTTCTCAGCCCGGGCCCCTCAATCCCAGGCCAGATGTTCAGGGGTTCTTGGTCACCAGAATATGGAAGTGAGCAGAGCACAGAAGTGCTGTCCTTAGGGGCAGCCCGGAGCGCCCGGCAATGCCTTTGTCCCCTGCTGGAGCTCTTTTGAGCTTAAGAGTGGCATGACTGACTGGTGTTTCTTTTTCCTTCCACCCCTCCTGCTTAAACCCTGAAGACTGCGGACGATGCAGACGATGCTGCTGGACACAAAAGCTTCATCTCCGCCACGGTGCAGACGGGGTTCTGCGACTGGAGTGCCCGCTATTTCGCCCAGCCCGTCATGAAGGTATGCCCGGAGCACGGGGTTGAGAGTAGAGTCCTAGCGAACGTGTGTCTGTCCCACGTCTTTGAGCATAAACACTCAGGGCTCGTGGCTGTGGGAGTGTCGCTGTTGTGGTAGTGGTAGTGGTAGTGGTTGTGGTAGTGGTAGTGGTAGTGGTTGTGGTAGTGGTAGTGGTAGTGGTTGTGGTAGTGGTTGTGGTTGTGGTTGTGGTTGTGGTTGTGCTAGTGGTTGTGGTAGTTGTGGTAGTTGTGGTTGTGGTAGTGGTAGTGGTAGTGGTTGTGGTAGTGGTTGTGGTTGTGGTAGTGGTAGTGGTTGTGGTAGTGGTAGTGGTAGTGGTAGTGGTAGTGGTAGTAGTGTTCACGGTTAAGGTAGAACCGCAAAAGAAACAGACTTCATTTACCTTCCTGTTGCCAAACAAAAAGAGAAAACCTACCTTGCCAGAGCTTGCCAGTGTGACAGGTGTCACTTTGCCTTAACTGACAGGGTCACTACAGGCCTTCCCACTCCCTAATGGTGAGGATCACGTGAGACCCATCCCGAGGCCACGCTTGGGTGGCACAGAGGTCTGGAGACTGTTAGACCAAGCCTGCTGCAGCCAATCCCAGCGCATTTGTGGTTACACCACAAGACAGTCTCTGAGGCTCAACCCTGACACAGCCCTGACAAGCGCCGCGTGCTGTGGATGCGGTGGCTCTGGCCCTGCAGGCTGGGGCAGGGCGGTGGCTCTGGGCCTCTTCGAGGAACAGGGCAGGAGCTGCTCTGTCAGCACAGTCCTGGTGCTCATCTCTCTGCCAGAGTCCGGCAGAAACTCGTGGAGATTTTCTGTAAATCTAAAGCACATTCTGAGAAAACCTTCCTCTTCCCTCATACATAATTGAAAGCTGAAACTCTCAGCTTATGCTCGATTGTATATCAAGCTTGCATCTTAGTCATCTCCGTGAATGATATTTAGACCCCATGACAGCTCAGCCCCTGTGTTCCTGTCCTCATAGTGAATGCTGATTTCTGTTCATAAAAACACAGAACCATCAGGCAGCCCCTGAGGCAGGCAAGCCATAAAGCTTGAACTACTGAGCCCTTTACTGCAAAGAGAGAGGAGTTCGCCTCCCACTTCTCAAATGAACCTGGGTGGACAGTGGCCCGGCTCTTCTAGAAAGCGTCTTGCCAGGAAGCATCAAACACCTTAAATAGCCATTCCCTTTGACCCGGTCATGACTCTCCTAAAATACTGTCTTGAGAAAATAATCAGAGATACAGATGACTTCTGTGTTATTTATAAGAATGAAAATTGAGATTCGCTTAAATGTCCACAGAGCGTGAATAGTTAAAAAGTTATGAAATATTTGATGAGATATTATTGGAGGTACTGAAAAGTCAAACATTAAAAATAGTGTCCTAAGGAAGTGCTCATGACAGCATTCCTTAAAAAGATACAATGCCAAGCAAGAACCCGGATCACAGAGCAGTTAGAGCCGTGCTTCCCATGCGCAGACACAGATGTGCACACGATGGAGACCAGGAGAGCCTGCTCCTGACTGGAGATTGGCCAACGGTGCCACCCTCGACAGCACTGAATTGGGCTTCTTTTGTGTGTCTTCTACAGTTTCTACCCTAAGCCTGAAGCACTTTTAGAGTCGGGGGAAAAGTATTAAAGAAACAAACCCCGGGAGATCATTCAGGCTGCTGGATTCAGTCCTCGTCAGCAAGCCCCTCACCAGGCCCACCTGCCGGGCTCACCGCTGCTTACCTGCGGTGGCATGAGGGTGGCGTCCCCTCCAGGCTCACCGCTGCTTACCTGCGGGAGGCATGAGGGTGGCGTCCCCTCCGGGCTCATCACTGCTTACCTGCGGTGGCATGAGGGTGGCGTCCCCTCCGAGCTCACCGCTGCTTACCTGCGGGAGGCATGAGGGTGGCGTCCCCTCCGGGCTCACCGCTGCTTACCTGCGGTGGCATGAGGGTGGCATCCCCTCCGGGCTCACCGCTGCTTACCTGTGGTGGCATGAGGGTGGCATCCCCTGCAGATAGAGGGAAGGGCCCTTTCCCATCACTAGGAGGCTTCTGATTAGGAAAGGAAAGCATAAACAAATCCTGGAATTGGATGCAGGAAGCAGGAGCCACCCAAACTCTTAAGTGAGCCGGAGCTGGGAGGTGGCTGGACACTGTGTCGGGGGTGCCAGGCTGTCCTTTAGAACTGCAGCCCAGTCTGTTGAAAAGTTAATGGAATTTAGTCTAATATTAACAAGCTTGGTGTCCTTGATGCATTCTCGTGCTTAAGGCAGATGAGGTCAGGCGACTAAGAAACCCAGATGGTCTGGTCTCCCCTCTTGCTGGAATGGCAGTGGCTGTACATGACCATAGTTTCTTGATATGATAATGAGGGGCTTTTCTTGAAGCCCTTGAAAAATGCCCCTTCTCAGTCATCTATCCTATGATGAAAGAGAAATGGCATAGATAATCCAAAACTCATTGCTCTTAAACTTAAAAATGAATTTGACTTTTCCCCCAAAGGATTTGCTTTCCTTTCCTAAGCATTTTTAAGTACACAGCAGCTGATTACAGGAGGAGGGTCCCCAGAGGCACGTGGAAGGCCGTGTGTGTGTGTCTGTCTGTCTCTAAGTGTGTGTGTCTCTGTGTCCCTGTGTGTCTGTGTGATGTGTGTGTGTGCATCTCTGTCTCTGTGTGTGTCTGTGTTTATCTCGTGTGTGTGTGTCTGTTTGTTCCCGTGCGGGCAAGCCCCAAGCCAGAGTCTCCTCTCCCTTTCTTCAGATTAGCAGCCCCTCCGTCTGCCCTCATCTTGCTCCATTTGCACATCTGAGAATTCCCACCTACACAGAGGGGCTAGAAGGTGTCAGCCTTGTGGTCTGGCCCTTCCAGCAGGTCCTGCAGTGTGGACACTGCAGAGGAGATTAGTCCAAGGGGATGCATGTAGGAGCTGCCATCACACAGGAGGTTAATCGGGAAACGGTTGCTGAATGAGTAAACGATTGTCTTCCTCTGTCCCTGCCGAGTGTTTGAAAACACACGCTCCCTCTGGTTGTCGTGATGGAAGAGAGTGCCCTGTTGTGGTCGGCGTTGTCTGTGACTCCTGATGGCATCTACAGTCTTAGGGATTTCTTTAACATTAGAGACCTTTTCTGAACTTTAGAAGAGGAAGCAGGACATGTTATATCTTGTTTAAAAAAAAAAATGTTTTCCTACTTTTTCTAGGTGGTATTCATAAAGATATTATTCTTTTACTGATTTAATTCATAATCTAATGACATTTGTGTGACAAACTGCATTAGGAACTTTTTGTCATTAGCCTGCTTCACATGTAAACTAAAAATACCTCTAAGGCTAGGATTGAACCTAAAAAAGAACAGAAGAACTGCAAACCCAAAACTTCTTCAAGGTATCTAAGAAACTAAAATAGTTACCAAGTCACAAAATAATGACAAGTTTACACTAACACACAACCAGCAACGAGCAGGATGAGCATCCAAAGACACCGTGGCAAGGACAGTTTCCGCTCACTTTTTCATTAGTTCGCCGTCAGATTTCTTTCAGGTCTCTGTGACCAGAAAGAACCATGTTCTGTATGTGGCTCACCTTTGATTGATGAAACAACCTCCTTTCTTCCCTATGTTGGTTTACAGAGCTCGTGTCTGCATTAGAAACCATGAAAGAATACTAAAAATGGTCTGTCCTGTGCTTCAAAAAGAAAAAGATGTATTGAATTGTGTTCTGATTACAGAAGTAATATGACTTTTTTCTTCTCTCAGTTGGAAAGTTTCAAAACTTGATTCTATCCAGAGGCTGGCTTACAAGGCTGTAGGGGATGTGAGCTCTCAGACGCTAGTGCTGGGTGGGTGCAGTACTCCCTTTGCTTAGGGCAATTAAGCAGTAACTGTCAGAATTAGAAATGGGTACACCTGCAAAGCCAGCAATCCTGCTAGGAGGCGTATATTCTTAGAAACCACTAATATAGTTTCCATGAAATGATTATGCCCGGAGATGTCCATGATAACATGATTTGTAATGGGAAAAAGTTGAAAAGAAATGACTTAGTAGGAGAGTTAATTTAAAATGATAAATCCATGTGATAGAATACTATACAGCCATTAAAATTCTTTAAGTTGTATCTTTCTATGAGGACTTGGTTGGATGTCCTTGATCCACAAGGTAAAATAATCAGATTGTACAAAATGCTTGCACAAGCTCTGTGCTTCTGTAGACTGGAACAAGCATGGGAGGAAGCTTGGCTAGTTACACAGCAGGCTGGCCACACAGTGACTTCTAGAAGGTGGGGTTGGAGCCAGGCAAGAGGACTATTCTTTTTTCATCATCTACTTCTGGGTGATGTGAATTTTTTAGGAAGAACAGTTATTGGTTTTGCAATTTAAAACAGACTAAAATACCATTTTTAACTATAAAAAGCTTTAAGAGCTGATACGCTGTTGGGAGGCCTCACGCACACAGCCCAGTTGATTTCGCACCGCCCTTAAAGCTACAGCAGGGATTTCCATTCAGCCACTCCCGAGAGCATCCGCGGCTGGAGGGTGGATGCGGAACCTGCGCTGCCCGTCATCAGATCTGCGGCTGCGCAGCTGGGGTTTCCGTGCACCATTAGACACTCAGACAGTGACCCACCACTGGGGTTGCTCTGTGTGCACGGCTGCAGTCTCGCTTTTCCCACTATGCGATGAACATCAAGCGTCCTGTCATACATTCTCCAACAAAAATGACTTTTTCTGGTTTCCTTTGTTTTGTTTTGTTTTTTCCCCTCTGAGAATGACACTGTGTGACATTCTTTATACAAACCTGCAGCAGGCAGAGCCTGAGAAGTTCCCTTGTGCCACCTTCAACTCAGCTCATCCCCAGCGCATCCCCGGGCCCATCCCCGGCGCATCCCCGGCGCATCCCCGGCCCATCCCCGGCTCATCCTCGGCTCATCCCCAGCTCAGCTCATCCCCGGCTCATCCCCGGCTCATCCCCAGCTCAGCTCATCCCCAGCTCATCCCCGGCTCATCCCCAGCTCATCCCGGGCTCATCCCCAGCTCATCCCCAGCTCAGCTCATCCCCAGCTCGTCCCCAGCTCATCCTCAGCCCATCCCCAGCTCATCCCCAGCTCAGCTCATCCCCAGCTCAGCTCATCCCCAGCTCAGCTCATCCTCAGCTCAGCTCATCCTCAGCTCATCCCCAGCTCATCCCCAGCTCAGCTCATCCTCAGCTCAGCTCATCCCCAGCTCAGCTCATCCTCAACTCATCCTCAGCTCATCCCCAGCTCAGCTCATCCCCAGCTCCTCCCCAGCTCAGCTCATCATCCCCAGCTCATCCCCAGCTCAGCTCATCCCCAGCTCAGCTCATCCTCAGCTCAGCTCATCCTCAGCTCATCCCCAGCTCATCCCCAGCTCAGCTCATCCCCAGCTCAGCTCATCCTCAGCTCAGCTCATCCTCAGCTCAGCTCATCCCCAGCTCAGCTCATCCTCAACTCATCCTCAGCTCATCCCCAGCTCAGCTCATCCCCAGCTCCTCCCCAGCTCCTCCCCAGCTCAGCTCATCATCCCCAGCTCATCCCTGGCCCATCCCCAGCTCATCCTTAGCTCAGCTCATCCTCAACTCATCCTCAGCTCATCCCCAGCTCAGCTCATCCCCAGCTCAGCTCATCCCCAGCTCGTCCTCAGCCCATCCCCAGCTCATCCGCAGCTCAGCTCATCCCCAGCTCATCCCCAGCTCATTCCCAGCTCAGCTCATCCCCAGCTCATCCTCAACTCCTCCTCAGCTCATCCCCAGCTCATCCCAACTCCTCCTCAGCTCATCCCCAGCTCATCCCAGCTCATCCTCAGCTCATCCCCAGCTCATCCCAGCTCATCCTCAGCTCATCCACTTCAGTCTGCTGTGGGCTTCACCCGCCTCTGGAGGACAGCTGGCTCCACCCCAGCTGCAGCTTCTAAAACGGGTGCTTCCTGTTCTTTCCTGGAAAGTTCAGAAGGAAAGCAAATGGATAGGTCGATTCCCCTCCAGGAAGACCAGAATAGAATGAGTCGTTGGTTTTGGATGGAAGCTGCATGAAGAACGCACTTGGTGGGTGGAAGTGGGAGACGTAGCTTCTCTGACTTTGTTTCCACTCGGCCACCACCAGCTGGACTCTGGTGCTCACAGTCTCCGAAGCGGCAGGACGGCTTCCTCTGGCAGCCAGGGCAGGGACCGTGTGGTGCCACTCTGCTCACCTTGCTCCACGCTTGACCGTAGTACCAGTGCCTGTCTGGTAAACGACTGCTGAGTGTTAAACAGTCAGGGGTCAGGTTTATCAGCTGAGTCAGACAGTCTTGTTTTAGAGAACATTGTGATTATTCAGTATTGTTTAAATTAAATACATAGTTATTCTAACCATTCGTTCTTAGAGAGTTTTATCCTGGTTTTGCTTGGCTGCACGTGCAGAGGGTCCTGTGGGCAGTTCCTTCAGCCTCAAGTGTGTGGGAAGCATTGCTCTGGCAAAAGCCCCAGCCGGGTTCCACCTCCGCATGTAGACAGCTGGAAGGAGCACCACTCCCACTTTGGAAATAAGCAAAGGGCAGAAAAACTATAAAATTCTGACTTTTCCTGAACCCATCAGAGAACTCAGGTGGCACGGAAGTGAGTTGCCCAGCAGGGAAGGGAAGAGGTGCCTCCAAGGAGAGCTGGGCCATGAGCGCCAGTTCCCTCCAGCAGAGCAGAAGGGGCCAGCGGGGAGAAACACTCACCTGAAATTGGCAGTGGACTGTGCAAGACTGAACGTGGAGCAGTGGAGAATCTCAAACCTTCAGGAGCCACAGGCTGCACAGGCCATGCACGTCCACTGGGCCATCACCCGGAAGATTGGCCATCACGAGAAGAGCACCCTCAGAGGTGTGGGCCTGCAGCAGGCTCTCCTGTCCTGCCCCCCACAGAACATAACCTGCAGTTCCTGATGAAAGGCAGCAAACCCTGTCGCCCCCAGAGCACAGGCAGAGACCCACTGCCACAGAAGAACAGCAAAGGAAAACCTTCCGTCTCCAGCAGGGCAAGGACCTGCCACATGTGGCACACTGCAGGGAGCAGGGCAGAGTCACTGAGAAGGCTCCGCCCCAAGACCCAGAGACACAGGCCCTGCCTCAGTCAGAGTCTGGGCCAGAGCAACAGAGAGCGCTTCAGACCCCTCCACCAGGCCAGCAGGCTCCAGGCAGCAGGCACAGCCGTTGAGCTCTGGCAGAGGCACAAGGGCATAGAGAGAGAAGCCCCCTAAGGTGCAGACACACAAGGAAAGCCAAAACCAAGGGGTGGTGGGGTGGGAACCCTGGCAAAAACCCTCTGGAAACCCAGACCCTGCTCAAGCACGAGGTAGCATGAGAGGAGTCTGAAGCTGGCCATGTGCTGAGTGTCACCATAGCAACAGTAAAATCCAAGCCCATTTCAGTGCCTCGCTGGATTGACTGAACTCGCTAACAGTCTAGTAATAGAGGCATAGCCATTTCCAGGCATGCGTATGTGTATATATATGTACCTTAGTCTCTGGTATTCTGCACATGAAGTCTGGAATTCATTCAAAAATTAGGAGAGGCTGGGCATGGTGGCTCACACCAGTAATCCCAGCACTTTGGAAGGCCAAGACAAGAGGATCACTTAGCCGAGACGTTCAAGACCAGCCTGGGCAACACAGCAAGACCCCATGTCTACTAAAAAGAACAAAGGAAAATTATGAGATACCCCAAAAATATAAGACAAACACACCCGCCATCAAGAGACAAAGCAGAGAAAGACTCAAGGGCAACCCAGATGTTGGAACTATTAGAGATGGAGTGGAAATAACCAAGATTAATGTGACCTAAAGGCATTAATGGCAAAGGCAGACAATATACGTGAACAGTTGAGGGATTCCAGCAGAGAGTTGGAGACTAAGAGTCAAGTGAATGCCCCCCCAGAGGCTTATCTGTGACCTCAAATAGCCGAGGAAAAAAATCAGTGAATTTAAAGACAGGTCTATAGAAAGTACCCATAATGAAACACAAAGATTACAAAAAGTGGGAAAAAAACAAACAGGATTGCAGATCATCTGAGAGATTCAGGACAATACAAAAGAGTCCAACATCTAACCACCAATCCAGCAAAGATCCCAAAGCATGATATATACAGACACACACACACATGCACGTGCACACACACATATACACACACAGCCGGACATATCATATCTAAGCCACCACAAACCAAAGATAAAGATAAAACCTTGAAGACCTCTGGAGCAGGACACATTACTTACAGGGGAACAAGGACAAGAATCACCACAGATTTCTCATTAGAAATGGTGTAAGACAGAATAGTCCAGTAATATCTTTAAAGTGCTGAAAGAAACAAACTGTAACCTAGAATTCTGTACACACAAAAATATCTTCCCCAAAAGAAGGTAACAAGACAAACATATCCTCTCTTGCCACTTCAACACTGTGCTGGAAATTATAGCCAGGGAAGTTAGGCAAGCAAAAGAAATAAAACACACCATATTGGAAAGAAGAATAAGCCATCTCTGTTCACAGATGACATGATCCTGAATATTGAAAGTCATTCAAAATCCAGTTTAATAAAGTATCAGAACTTAAAACCCAATGCAGCAGTATTGTACCCCCAAGCTCAATATCCAGTAACCATTTGGATCAGATTCCCCTACACTACTAATGAAAACCCTAAAAATGCAATCAAGAAAACAGTTTCATTTACAGTCATAGCAAAAATAATAAAATGCTTAGGAATAAACTTAGCAAAAGAATGTAAGACTTGCACTGAAACATTATTGAACGAGATATTAAAGAAGAGTTAAATAAAGGGAAAGAAATCACACATTCATCGGTCAGAAGACTTAACATGAAGTTGGCAGAACTCGCCATAGCTCTACAGATTCAGCACCATCAGCACCATCCCTGGCAGGCTTTTTTGCAAAAATTGACAAGCTGATACTAAAATTTGTATTGCAACGTGAGGGACCCAGAATAACACAAAAAAAAAAATTGTAAAAGACAAACAAATTAAACAACTCACGCTTCCTGATTTCAAAACGTACTACATAACTGCACTAATGAAGACACTGACATTGGCTTAAGAGCAGACATACAGGTCAATGGATTTGAACTGAGAGCCCAGAAATATACCTTCCATCACTGCTTTATGCCTATAAACTCTACAATTTAGATGAGATAGACAAATTCCTTGGAAGAGGTTACTACCAAATGTCATTCGATAACAAAGAGATAACCTGAATAGTTCCTGTCTATTCAAGAAAATGAAGTTTTCTTGTTTCGTTTGAGATGGGGTCTCATTCTGTTACCCAGGTTGGGGTGCAGTGGTACAATCATCGCTCATTGCAACCTCGATCTCCTGGACTCCAGCGACCCTCCCACCTCTTCCTTCCCAGTAGCTGGGACTGTAGGCATGCACCACCAGACACAGCTAATTTTGAAATTGTTTACAGAGATGGGGACTGGCTGTGTTGCTCAGACTGGTCTCAAACTTCTGGGCTCAAGCAGTGGTCCCACCTCAGCCTCCCAAAGTGCTGGGATTATGGACGTGAGCCACTGCATCTAGCGAAGAAAATGAGTTTTTAACTAAAAGCTTTCAACACAGAAAACTTCTGACCCAGATCGTGTCACTGGCAACTGTACCAAACCTTTCAGGAAGAAATAATACCACTTCTGCACAACCTGTCACGGAAAATTAAAGAGTGAACACTTCCCAACTCAGTAATATGAAGGCAGCATCTTTCTGTATCAAAACCAAAGATATCACAAGAATAAAAAGCACAGATTCCCAAGTCCTCGGCATCGTATTAACGAGCTCCAGTTAGGCACAGTGGCTCATGCCTGTAATCCCAGCACTTTAGGAGGCCAAGGCAAGGAGGATCGCTTGAGCCCAAGAGTTCAAGACCAGCCTGGGCAACAGTGCAAGACCCTGTCTCAAAAAAAAAAAAAAAAAAAGGCATTATACAAAAATCAGTTGTATTTCCATATGAGCAATTGGACATTGAAATTTAACATCAATACTGTTCAAAATAGCACCAAAATACATGAAATACTTAAGTATGAATATTTTTTCAAAATATGTGAAAGATCTATATTCTAGAAAATATAAAACACTGATGAAAGAAAGCAAAAGACCTAAGTAAATGGAGACCATGCTCCTGGTGTAGAAGACTCAATAATATTAAGATTCCAGTTCTCCCTAAATTGATACATAGATCATTGCAACCCCAATCAAAATCCCAATAGGATTTTTTTCGTAAAAATCAACAAGTTTATTCTAAAATTTGTGGGGAAAAGCAAACTAAAATAACCAGAACAATTTTGAACTAGAAGAACAAAGTTAGAAGTCTCACACTACCTTATTTCAAGACTTGCTATAAAAAAGTAATCAAGATGGTGTGGGATTGGTGAAATGTTAGACGCATAGATCAATGGAACAGAATAGAGAGCCCAGAAATTGATCTACACAAATACGTTCAATTGATTTTCAACAAAGATGCAAAAACTAATTCAATGGAGAAAAGATACTCTTTTCAACATTGGTACTGAAGCAATTAACATCCATTTGCCAAAAAAAAAAAAAAGAAGAACCTGATCCATACCTCACACCTTATACAACAATTAACTCAGAGTGAATCATAGCCTAAGTGTGAAACCTAAAACTATAAAACTTCTAGAAGGAAACAAAAAAAAATATTTCTGACCTTGGGTTAGGCAATGACTTATTTAATAAGATGCAAAAAGCACAAGTCAAAAAAGAAAAAAATGATAAGTTGGGCTTCATCAAAATTAAAAACTGCTTTTTTTTTTTTTTGAGACAGAGTCTTGCTCTGTCGCCCAGGCTGGAACGCAGTGGCGTGATCTTGGCTCACTGCAAGCTCCGCCTCCCGGGTTCATGCCATTCTCCTGCCTCAGCCTCCCAAGTAGCTGGGACTACAGGTGCCCACCACCACGCCCAGCTAATTTTTTTTTTTTGTATTTTTAGTAGAGACGGGGTTTCACCATGTTAGCCAGGATGGTCTGGATCTCCTGCCCTCGTGATCCACCTGCCTTGGCCTCCCAAAGTGCTGGGATTACAGGCGTGAGCCACCGCGCCCGGCCAAAAACTGCTTTTTAAAGACAGTTAAGAAAATGAAAAGACAAGTCACAGACTGAAAGAAAATTATAAAACACATAAGATAAAGATCTTGTGGCTGTTACACATAAAGAACACTCAAGGCCGGGCGCGGTGGCTCAAGCCTGTAATCCCAGCACTTTGGGAGGCCGAGACGGGCGGATCATGAGGTCAGGAGATCGAGACCATCCTGGCTGACACGGTGAAACCCCGTCTCTACTAAAAAATACAAAAAACTAGCCGGGCGAGGTGGCGGGCGCCTGTAGTCCCAGATACTCAGGAGGCTGAGGCAGGAGAATGGCGTGAACCCGGGATGTGGAGCTTGCAGTGAGCCGAGATCTGGCCACTGCACTCCAGCCTAGGCGGCAGAGCGAGACTCCGTCTCAAAAAAAAAAAAAAAAAAAAAAAAAGAACACTCAAAATTCCATAATAGGGAAATAAGCAACCCAATTAAAAAACAATGGCGGAAGATTTGCACAGACACCTCACCAAAGAAGATATACAGGTTGCAAATAAGGACATGGAACGATGCTCATTGTTAAGGATCTTAATCACGGGAAAGTACAGACCCCTGCAGTGAGATCCCGCTACACACCTGTTAGAATGTCTCAGATCTTGAAATCTACCAAGTGCTGGCAAAGGACACAGAGCATCTGAAGAAAATCCTCACTCTTGGCTACTGCAACTACAAGATACTACAGACACCTTGGAAAAGTTTGTCGGTTTCTTACAAAGTTAAACATACACCTGCCATACAACCCAACCATTCTACTCCTGGATATTCACCAAGAGAGGTGAAAACATGTTCATTCAGAAACCTGTATGTGAGTATTTATAGTGACTGTATTCATAGTTACCAAAAGCTGGAAACAACCCAAGTTTCCTTCACCTGGTAAAGAGGGAAGCTGATGTAACCGTGTAATGAAAGACTCATCAGAAAAAAATGTGAACTATTGATAAATGCAGTGGCACAGATGAATCTCAAGTATATCATGCTAAATGGAAGAAGCTGCTCAAAAGACCACATCCCGTGCGATCCATTTATATAACGTTCCAGGAAAGGAAAACTGGACGGAACTGTTCTATATCTTGACTTAGGGGTGGTCATATGACCGTAAACATTTGTCAGAACTCCGCCTGTACCTAAAGAGGGTGAAATTCACTGTACGTAATTACATCTCCATCAACCTCATGTTACGGGGAGAAGAGACTGTTTTCCCTCTTGTGCTGAGGTCACATGAAAGATGATGTAAATGCGTGTTTTGGAGTGAACGCGCGCAGCAGGCTCCCAGCTTCATCCAGAGCTTCTCCCTGCCCCATAGCTTGGCGATTTGTGGTAACGCAAAGGCTGTGTCCTTGGATGTAATGCACACGAGACATTGGCAGAATCAAATCAGCTCTGTTGCCTGTGGACTCACGACGCACACCACGACCTCCTCCTCCTCCACCTCCTCTGCTGCCTCTGTTCACGAAGGGGGACTTCATTGTTCAGTGGGGAGGGGGATAGTTTGTTGCTAAACAGTGGGGGAAATAATGAAAAGCGTCAAGGGGAAAAGCACATCACAGAGGCAAATTTGCCCTTACTTCATGCAATCAGAAGCTAAGTGGGTGGAGAGGGAGGGAGCTCGGAGCGTAAGCGTTTAATGTGTTAGCAATCTTTCCCCGTGGGTTCCTCTCCCCTTTTGCCTTCACCCAAGTCTTTCTCAATCTTGATAGTCATGTACCTGTTTTGAATTTTATCCCCTGCACCCTGAACTTTCTAAATTCAGAGAGATTGAAAATAAGACTCAGCCCTAGGGCTCCCAGATTCCACAGATAAGGATTTACCCCAAAACTGCCCCAAACTGCTGCTTTCCCGTAAGTCTTCTGGGGACCCTCTAATCTCCCTTTGTTCCTGAGCCCCAGGTTTTTCTTTGCAACAAGAAGGGAGCTGTGTTTCATTGGCTTTCAGCTGACGCTTCTATGGGAGGCTTCAGAATCTTAATTGGTTTCTGTCTGAGTGGAAGCCAAGAGGTGTGAGGAACAAGAGTGTCAAGATCCTCATCATGTAACAGGATCAGCGGCACCCACAGCCTCCAGGAGCTCTGTTTACAGGGAGGCTCAGCCTGCACTCGGCCTGGGCCCTTGTTTACTGAAAAGCTTTTATTCAGCCTGAAGAGAAACAGGTGGAGAGGAGGTGACAAGCCGATGAAGAAGAACTGCAGTGTCATTTGCTGCCTCTGTGCTGAGCGGCGGTCACATCCTGGCTTCCCAGGGAGGGTGCCCGCATCTTCCACGGCATCTGCCTTACCCGCGCCTCTCCATCCACCACTCTCCCTCCTGCCTCACACCACACCTCCACTTCTGCTGGTCCTGCGACCCTCATGCTCATAGCTGGTTGTCCTGGCACCTCCACTTCTGCTGGTCCTGTGACCCTCGTGCTCATAGCTGGTTGTCCTGGCACCTCCACTTCTGCTGGTCCTGTGACCCTCGTGCTCATAGCTGGTTGTCCTGGCACCTCCACTTCTGCTGGTCCTGTGACCCTCGTGCTCATAGCTGGTTGTCCTGGCACCTCCACTTCTGGTCCTGTGACCCTCGTGCTCATAGCCGGTTGTCCTGGCACCTCCACTTCTGCTGGTCCTGTGACCCTCGTGCTCATAGCCGGTTGTCCTGGCACCTCCACTTCTGCTGGTCCTGTGACCCTCGTGCTCATAGCTGGTTGTCCTGACACAGACACTGCGGGTGGTTTCAGAACCGAGT
This sequence comes from Macaca nemestrina, assembly GCF_043159975.1. NCBI lineage: Eukaryota > Metazoa > Chordata > Mammalia > Primates > Cercopithecidae > Macaca > Macaca nemestrina. The sequence goes on from NC_092141.1 coordinate 89,923,390, forward strand.
TCCCGTTCAGAAAGTCTCCTCCCAGCCCCGCAAGGGCTGTAAGGGAAGGCTGTGGGCTCTCTCCTTGAGCTCAGACTAGGGAAGTGGCAGCCACCTACCTCTAGAGGCAGAGCTCCTGGGCTGGGAGAGGGCCCTTGCAGTGCCATGGCAACAGGAGAAATGCCAGTCCACCTGAAACCCCTCAGCTCCTGTCTCCAGGCGTCCTGGTGCCCCTCCCTGTTCTAGCACGGGCCCCCTCTCGACCTTGCAGTCTTCGTCTCTGTTGTCTTCGAAGCTGAGGCTCTGAAGCTGCCCCGTGTCTGCCCCCAGTGTCTGGATTCTTTGCCCGAGCTCAGACCCGGGGCCACAGAGTGCCGGGCCAAGGACCTGGAATTCCCATTGGGTTCCTCTCCCTTCCCGCTGGAAAGTGCCTTTTAGACTCTTCCTCTAGGTTATTCCCAGAGAAGCCCGAGTCTCATTAAAGTGCAATATCTCTGTTCCTGCGCAGCTTTGAGTCTTTCGGCCGTGGGTCTTTTCTTGTTACTGGTCTAGGTTATTGGTCATTTGTCACTTCTTTTCTCATAAGCTCAGGATTGTCATAAAGTGAAGCCGGTTGTTAAGAATCCACAATCTATCCCGTTTGCCATTGTGGGGTTATTTCTAAACCAGAAAATGTGCAGAGGGAGCCATTTGACACCTTTTGTGGTTATCGTTTCCGGGTTTGGATGTCTTTTTTGCTGTGTTGTGTCTGCTTTGTCAAGTGTGGTTTTTGACTTTTAAGAAGAAAAAGAAGGAAGCAGAGCAGTAAAATGCTAGGAAATGAGCCACAGCCATCCATGAGCACAGGGTCAGACGCAAGGTTTGGGGTTCGCCTGTTTCTGTTCTGTCATCAGAGCTGACACAAAGCATTGGAGGAGGAGACACAAAGAATGCTGTATAAACATCTGCACGTAATAACCACCTGCAATGACCGCCTAAAACTCCACATGGAGAAACCATTTTCTTGCCACATTTACGTGCAGGGACACAAACATGGCCACGCGCCATAGTCTTTATTCCCATTTCTTCTATCAGAGAAAGCGACTTTTTAATAACTAATGCAGGCTTTTTCCTTTGTCGAGACGGAGTTGTTTTTAGCCAAAAGGAACTAGGGTTCTTTTCTGGTTTATTTCATTTCTTTTGTATTTTGGGTCTCCACAAGTCTTAGTTTCTTAGCAAGGAACAGACTCAGCCAGACTGACTGAACGGCATGTATGCTTAAGGAAATGCATCTGTGTTACACAGACAAGTGGCCATCCTGCTGCGTAAAGTCGATTAAATCCTAGTTAGTATTTGCCAAGTATGGACCTCTCCTAGACGCTGAACGTGCACACCCCAACCCACATGTGCGTGCACACAGACACATGCACGCACACGCACACATGCACACGCACACACAGGCACATGCACGCACACGCACACATGCACACGCACACACAGACACATGCACGCACATGCACACACAGACACATGCACGCACACGCACACATGCACACGCACACACAGGCACGCACACGCACACATGCACACGCACACACAGGCACGCACACGCACACATGCACACGCACACACAGACACATGCACGCACACGCACACATGCACACGCACACACAGGCACGCACACGCACACATGCACACGCACACACAGACACATGCACGCACACGCACACATGCACACGCACACACAGACACATGCACGCACACGCACACATGCACACGCACACACAGACACATGCACGCACACGCACACATGCACACGCACACACAGGCACGCACACATACACATGCACACACAGACACATGCACGCACACGCACACATGCACACGCACACACAGGCGCACACATGCACACGCACACACAGACACATGCACGCACACGCACACATGCACACGCACACACAGACACATGCACGCACACGCACACATGCACACGCACACAAGGCACGCACACGCACACATGCACACGCACACACAGACACATGCACGCACACGCACACGCACACACAGGCACGCACACGCAGGTCCTGAAGCGAGGACCTTTGCTCAGGGAAGAGGACAGCAGCATGTCCGGCGTCTGCAAATTTCAAGTGAAAATTAACTTGGTCTTTCTGAAGCTATCTTGTTAGGGAAGGGCACTAAAGTTCTCACGAGTTAGTTTAACCCCAGCCAGACTTGCAGCTCAGCACCCTCTTAGCTCTTCTACTGTCGGGAGCCCAGGGACACCCCCCCTGCTGCCCAGGAAGGTCCCGCACCCTCTCAGGGCCCGGCCTAGCCTCTCGTGAGGCTTCTTCCTCCTGTCTCGTAACCTCCCTCATCCTCCAGCCAGCTGCCTGCTTCCCTTTGGCATCAGAGAGAGAATAAAGGCAGTGTCTCCTCACGCGCACCTGCCTCCTGATTGTGTTTTCAGTGTTTGAAGTGGCACTTTGGTGCCCCCCTGCCCTGCTGCTCGGTGCTGACCTCAGTACCCCCCATTCCCTGGAGAGGCATTTCCCAAGGCCCTGCTTCCCATCAACCTGTCAGCCCCACCTACAGGCCACTCACTCAGGGGTCTCAGAGCCCCCACACTAGCAAACACAGGTGTGGAGAGCGCCTCTCCCAGCTCCGGGGAGGGGACCAGCAATGTGTTTTGTAGCAGATGTAGGACCTACCAACAGCCTGTGCCTCGGGTGCGCCGCCAGACGAGAAGCCCAAAGCCTTCAGCCTTTGAGAAAGAGGTGCCTTTATCTGAAAATAACTACAGCCAAGCCCTCCATGTCCACAGGAGCTGCGTCCGCAGATGCAACCAATTTTGGATAAAAAAACAAATTTAAATAACAAAAATAAATTTAATACAACAAAACACAATCCAAATTTTGAAAATACAGCATAGGAGCTATTTACACAACATTGACGCTGTATCAGGTATGGTGAGCAAGTTAGCTCAGGTTTGAGGTGTGCCGTATTGGGTATGGTGAACAAGCTAGCGAGGGTTTGAGGTGTGCCAGAGGACGCGTGCTGCTTGTACGCGGGTGCCACACCCTTTCACATCGGGGACTGAGCCACACAGGTTTTGCTCTCCAAGGGGTCCTGGAACCCGTCCCCCACTGACACCGAGAGACAACCCTGTTTCATCACTGGGCTTAACTGGGTGTTTTCTGTTGTTGAAGATCCCGGAAGAGCACGACCTGGAGAGTCAGATCCGCAAGGAGCGGGAGTGGCGGTTCCTGCGAAACAGCCGCGTCAGGAGGCAGGCCCAGCAAGTCATCCAGAAGGGTAAGGGCACCCACCAGCCAGCCAGGAGCTCATTCCGGGGGTGGGGGCTGGGGGAGGGCCCCCCGTGAGCAGGCCCCCCGCAGCCGACGCACAACCTTCTCCAGACATCCACTGTCCACAACAGACCCGCCCCCTGCACCCCGTCTCCCTTGCAGATAAGCACATCAAGGCTGGTGGAGGCGAAGCTGCTGCCACTCAAGGTTCTGCAGCCCAGAGTGGGAGGCGGGGCTGGGTGGGAGCCCAGCCACCACCTGGGAAGAGGGCTGTCCCAGGACCCTGCCTCTTCCCCCTGCAAGGGCAGCCCCTAGCCCGCAGGATTAGCAGCACAGGTGGAACTCATGGAAGCGGAACTTTGCACGTTGATATTTCCAGAAGGGAAGGCCTCTGAGAGCCCACATCTCCCCACCCGGACGGGTGTCTTTGTGCCAGGCCCTGCAGATGGCGTGTCCTTCCCCGGAAACAGAAAGTGAAAATGCCAGGCCCTGGTTTCCTCAGCTGTGGCCTCCACCTTGTCCCTGAAATGGTGGCTAGCTCTATCACCCAACACTTCAGTCATGATTTTCCTAAACCTTCTCCCAGATTTGCCACCAGATGCCAAATGCCCCCTTCGCCTGCCTCACCATGTGCTCTCCCAGCTGCACACAGAGTGGAGCGGCAGGGAGCAGCCCGGGAGGGGCCGTGTGTGCTGCCACAGACAGCAGAGGGGGCTCCTTGTGGAAGAGATCCGGGCTGCAGAGACTGTGGGGAGCAGGGAGGCCCTGAGAGTCAACACAGCAATGAGGGTGTCAGGCAGCCCCATCCCAGGGACCCTGGCCTCTCCCCAGAATCCAGGAGGGTACAGAGGCCCAGGCCCAGCCCTGTGGCCCCACTGAGGACACTGAGGGCACAGAGCAGCCGTGGTGTCTCCGCATTCCTCCCCTGCCCCCGCGGCCATGGGCTCCCACCACTGAGCCAGCTCTGGCTGGGGGACCTCAAACTGCCGCCAACCAAATCAGCCCCATCAGGAATCAAGGACTCTGACCCCAGTGTGCGGGTTTATTGTTCTGACTTTGCGTCTCTGTCCTGTAAAAGTCTGAAGATTATTTTGGGTTACTTTCTGAAGTTGGGGTTGGTGACCCGTAAGACAGATACCGTCCCTCCTGCCAAAGCTGAGGGACCTGCGCACTCTGTCCAGGCCCTGCCTGCAGGCAGCACGGGCGCCGTGAGCTCGTCCTCAGCGAGCATGCCTCGGCCCAGCTCACACCTCCGCTCTGCTGAGCACCGAAGAGACTGCTGACTTCTGGTACCAGCGGCATTTCTGAAGCGTGTTCCCATACAGCTCTCCTTGTAAAGGCCTGGGGTTCGTCTCGCATTAACACAGACGGTGGCTGTTGTGCCGAAAGCTAATTGTGGTTGTTTGTAGCCCTCTGTGTATGTGAAGAGCTGGCGGCAGACCAGGTTAAACCTCCCGTGTTGCGATCCAGTGCATGCCGCGCCAGCAGCCACCACTGAACCTTGCAGCCAGGGTGGCCTTCTCCAGCAGAGAAAACAGACGACCCTGCTGGATGAGCCGCCTCCAGGTGGCGGTGACAGGAGGCCGTTTTCCTGGAGGTTAGCAGTTTTCTAGGACCCCCCAGCCTGCTAGCTGGGATGGCCAGCACACGGGGGCTGCCTGCTGCCTGAGACAGGCTTGGGAGCTGAGTCTGGCTCACACAGTTCAACATCGGAAGATGAGCTGGCCCCTGACGGCCAAGGTGATGCTCTGGCCTGGAGCCTGTGGTCAGAAACGAGCAGGGCATGAAACAGGGCTGGCATTCAAGACCCAAAACGGAGGTTTCTAGACAAAAAAAAAAAAAAAAAAAGAGTATCTTTGTGAACCAGAATTGAGAGTTCTCTTTGTGAAAAAAGGGAGAGAGATTGTCCAGACACACAAAGGAGGAGCTGCGAGCCACTGGAGACACCAGCAAATGAGGCCTGAAGACACAGGGGACGGTGCCAGCAGGCATAGCGCCGGGAGCCACTGAGGAGTGAGGCCGCGCCCTCCTCCCTGTCCTCGGAATTCGGATTCAGTGCGGGTGTTTATTTTCATTTAACAGCCGACTGTGTGCTGGGAAAGACGTGAGCGTTAAGAAAAAGGAGAAACTGATGCCTGTGGATGGACGAGAACCAGAGAAGTCGGCGTTGCCCAGGAGGCCGGATTGGGAAAGCCTGTGCCACACAGGCCCCTGCGCGGCTCTTCAGCCTTCTCCTGGTCGACGTTCACGACCTTGGCCGTCACACACTGATTTTCAAACGTACCGAACGCACATGCTGGGTGGGGTTTCCCTTTGTCTTTCAGTGCTTAGATTATGCCTAAACTCCGTCCAAATATCCCTGCAGCTGCGAATGGAGGGACTATAGGGTAACACGGTGTTGCTGCCACACCAAAGGCTTTGGGCCTGCCCACCTCTGTGAGTGCAGACCCTCCTTATATAACCTGGCATTCCTCTCCCTTCCGTGGTTCCGGGTGTTTGCTGTTTAAGGACTGAAGCTGGGGACTGACAGTGTTGGAAACAGAGTAGCTCACCGAGGTGCCGTGCACACACCAAGCATCAGCGAGACTTCAGCCTGCAAATGCCGCGGCCCTGGTGCCACCTGGACAGTGCCAGGCACAAGCGGAGGGGCTGTCAGCTGCTGGGGGTGGGTGGCCTTGGCTGTGCTTAAGCCCAGCTCAGAGCGGCCTGCAGCGGAGTGCCCAAGTCACACGGCTTTGACCTTGTGCCCCGAGGGTAGGCTCCTTCTGTTGTAGGACTTTTTAGTTCAGCTAAAAACAGGGTCCTTGTCACACAACTATGAAAAATTAGGCTCCCAGACATTTTGAAGGGTGAGAAGGACAGGGTTTATTGGGCGAGAAGGAAAAGACCGTAAATAGGGCCTCCCTGCAAAGCCGGAGTCCTGCTGGTGCTCTTCCCGCCTCAGATTGGCTCCCAGGTTCTACCCCGAATTGGGAGAGCCGGGCTCCTCTCTCTGCAAAGGGCACCAACTTCTATGGCTCCCCACTGTTGTCCCAGTGTGCAGGCCGGTGGAAGTTTCTCTGGGGACCACTTTATACTTGGCTGTCTCACTTCTTGCCAGAGCATAAGCCCACCACTCCCCACAAGGAAGACTTGAGGCCGGCGCGGTCCTCCGGGTCACACGGTCCTCCGGGTCACGCGGCCCTCCGGGTCACGCGGCCCTCCGGGTCACGCGGCCCTCCGGGTCACGCGGTCCTCCGGGTCACTCGGTCCTCCGGGTCACGCGGTCCTCCGGGCCAGACCAGAAGTTCAGGTGAGGACATGGTTAGTAAGAGCCAGGTGGCTTCGCTCTGCACCACCTGGAGCTGTGTCTCCGGCTGAGGAAGGCTTGGGGGTCCCTAAGACACCCTCCTGGTTGCCCAGAGGCCACGCAGGTGACCACAGCCAAGGCCAGGAGGCAGCCCGGCTTGTGTCCCTGGCACTGCAACAGACAATCAGGCTTATGCACCCACAGACCCCCCACTGCCCTCTCAGTCACCAAGATCAGACAGTCAGGCTTGTGCACCCACAGACCCCCCGCTGCCCTTTCAGTCACCAAGATGTGGATCCATCTTGATGCCCTCTGCATTTTTAGCTTCCTTTTATGGTTCCTTCTAGAACAAAGCGTTTCAGAGTCACAAGCGATTTACTTCCTAGTGCTCGTGTTCGGGGCCCTGGTGGTGAAGTCCACGTTCCCCTCTTCCGTTAAATCTGTGATTTTGTAATAGATCCCTCAATGAAGGAATTTCAGAGCTGTCATCTTTCTAGACTGAAAGACCCCCAGACCTTGGCTGCAGTGTGGATCCTGGTGGTCACACCCGTGTCTCCTCCTTAAGCCTGTTACGAATCAGAGCCCTACCCAGCTTATTCTGAAACCTTTAGCCCTTTCTTCACATAATCCGACCCAAATAATTCATATGAACCTGACCACTGCTGACAAGCATCGGCTGAATGCTTCCGCGTATCCAGCTCAGCATCAGGAGCTTTGGGGGTTTTGAGCAAAGGCATGGACCCTGCGGCCAGGGCCCTGGGCCCTCACTCTGGGGACTCAGTGGCTGCCGTCGCCCGAGAGCCCAGACGTGCCTGCCCCTCAGCAGGTGGTCAGGCCCCTCCCTTCAGTCCCTGCTTTTCTTCTGCTTCCTTTGTGTGTCTCCACATCCACAAGGTATTGACGTCAGCCATGATAAGATACATTGTGAATGTTTATTGTAAATTAAGACTGGCTTGCTGGGCATGGCAGCTCACACCTGTAATCCCAGCACTTTGAGAGGCCAAGGTGGGTGGATCACTTGATGTCAGGAGTTCGAGACCAGCCTGGCCAACATGGCAAAACCCTATCTCTACTAAAAATACAAAAATTAGCTGGGCATGGTGGTGGGTACCTGTAATCCCAGCTACTCAGGAGGCTGAAGCAGGAGAATCACTTGAACCTGGGAGGCGGAGGTTGCAGTGAGCCAAGATCTCGCCACTGCACTCCAGCCTGGGCGACAGAGCAAGACTCTATCTCAAAAAAAAAAAAAAAAGACTGGCTGGGAGTATGCCTGTAATCTCAACACTTAGGGAGGCCGATGCAGGAGGATCACTTGAGCCCAGGAATTTGAGACTACCCCAGGCAACCTAGTAAGACCCTGTCTCAACAAAAAAACAACGCAGCCAGGTGTGGTGGCACACGCCTATACCCCCAGCTACGTGCGGTTGAGGCGGGAGGATCGCTTAAGCAGGAGGTGGAAGCTGCAGTGAGCCTTGATCGCACCACTGTACTCCAGCCGGGGCTACAGAACAGGACTCTGTCTTTAAAAAATAAAAAAAAAGCCGGGCGCGGTGGCTCAAGCCTGTAATCCCAGCACTGTGGGAGGCCGAGATGGGCGGATCACGAGGTCAGGAGATCGAGACCATCCTGGCTAACACGGTGAAACCCCGTCTCTACTAAAAAATACAAAAAACTAGCCGGGCGCGGTGGCGGGCGCCTGTAGTCCCAGCTACTTGGGAGGCTGAGGCAGGAGAATGGCGGGAACCCGGGAGGCGGAGCTTGCAATGAGCCGAGATCCGGCCACTGTACTCCAGCCTGGGGGACAGAGCGAGACTCCGTCTCAAAAAAAAATAAAAATAAAAATAAAAAAAATTTAAAAAAAAGGCCGGTCACGGTGGCTCAAGCCTGTAATCCCAGCACTTTGGGAGACCGAGACGGGCGAATCACGAGGTCAGGAGATCGAGACCATCCTGGCTAACACGGTGAAACCCCGTCTTTCCTAAAAAAATACAAAAAAACCTAGCCGGGCGTGGTGGCGGGCGCCTGTAGTCCCAGCTACTCGGGAGGCTGAGGCAGGAGAACAGCGTGAACCCGGGAGGCGGAGCTTGCAGTGAGCCGAGATCCGGCCACTGTACTCCAGCCTGGGGGACAGAGCAAGACTCCGTCTCAAAAATTAAAAAATAAAAAAAAAAGGGGGAAAGACGCTGGCTCCTGGATCCACTCTTTTGTGTTTCTTTTGACAGGCATTACGAGATTGGACGACCAAATATTTCTGAACAGGAACCCCGGCGTCCCCTCTGTGGTGAAATTCCACCCCTTCACGCCGTGCATCGCCGTCGCCGACAAGGACAGCATCTGGTATGCACCGTGCTTGTCGGACCTCCCTTCTGGCTGACCGGCAGCCCCAGCGATGCCCTGTTCACCCCGATCACCACTCCTCTTCCTTGAAAAGCCGATGCGAGACACTCACCCCAAGGCCCTTAGTGCTGTTTCCCGAGAGATGCCCCTACTCACCTTCTCCTCGTTGACCGAGCCCCGCCCACACCTGCCCCGGGCCTGGCTCTGTCCTTGTCACTGAAAGACAGTCCAGAGTCCTGCCTGGAGGTCACAGGGGAGTGGCAGGGGCTCCCCGATCCCACTTGTAATAGAGGCGTACACAGGGGGCCCGGCTTGCTGCCCTGCCCGCAGAAGCAAGTATGTGATAGACAAGCAGTGAGAAGATGCTAGGTGCCCCAGGAGAGAAGCGAGTTTAACCCACAGCAAGTATCGCCCTTACGTGATGGAGAGAGGACCCGCTTCATCGGGGAGGACAGTGGGAGGGTTCCCTTTAGAGTTTAGAGTTTGTAAAATCCCTGTGGTTCGCACCTCCATTTCTTTCTCCTCTCTTTTTAAAAATTGTGGTAAAACATACATAGCCTAAAATCTGCCATTTTAACCGTTTTGAGTGCACAGCCAGTGGCATGAAGTGTATTCACATTGTTATGCAACCATCACCCCCACCGGTCTCCAGAACCTTCTCATTGCACAAAACTGAAACTTGGTCCCCATCAGACACCAGCTCCCTCATTCCTGCATCCACCTGAGCCAGTGTTCTACCTTCTGTCTCTCTGAAGTGGCCCATGCTAGGAGCCTCAACCAGTGCAGTCACCCGGGATTTGGCCCTTTGTGCCTGGCTTATTGGACTCAACGTAGTGTCTTCAAGATTCCCCCAAGCTATAGCACGTCAGAATTTCCTTTTTCTGGCTGAGTAATATTCCACTGTGTGGACGGACAGACCACACTGTGTCTCATTGCTCATCTGTTCGTGGACACCTGGGCAGCTTCCACCTTTTGGCTATCGTGAATAACGCTGCTGTGAACATTGGTGTACAAGTACCTGTTCAAGTCCCTGCTTTCTGTTTTTTGGGGATACGCCCAGAGTGGAATTGCTGGACCATATGGTGATGCTCTGTTTAATTTTCGGAGGAACCACCAGGCTGTTTTCCACAGGAAATCCTCTTCCCTTCCACCCACACAGCCTGTGGCTCCGATTTCTCACGTCCTTGCCAGCACCATTATTCTCTCTTTGTTTATTTGTTTGGAGACAGGGTCTCGCTTTGTTGTCCGGGCTGGTCTTGAGCTCCCAGGCTCCAACAGTCCTCCTGCCTCAGGCTCCCAAGTAGCTAGGACGACAGGTGTGAGCCACCGTGCCCGGCCGTAGTGTGTGGTTTTTTGATAGCAGCCATCCCGGTGGGTTTCAGGAGGTATCTCACTGTCATTTGGGTTTGCAGTTTCCTAATGACTTTTTTATTCCTCTCTTCTTCCCTTAAGCTTTTGGGACTGGGAGAAAGGGGAGAAACTGGACTATTTCCACAATGGGAACCCTCGGTACACAAGGGTCACTGCCATGGAGTATCTGAACGGCCAGGACTGCTCACTCCTGCTGACGGCCACAGGTGAGCGGGCTTTGCACAGCCGAGATCGGAACCTGGAGTCTGGAGGAGTGGCGGGAAGGGCGTGCAATCCTGAAATGTGTTTGCACGTCTGTCTTACAGAAAGCCCTGCTCATTCAGGAGTGGGAGGCATATGAGGGAAGGGCTTCAGCAGCACAGACAGGAAAGCAAAGACGACCCTGTCCTCCAGGGTTCCAGGGACTTGTCTTCTCATCTCGGTCCTCTGGCCCTTCCAGCACCAGGAACAGCCTCTGTCCTTAAACCCCTGTGAGAGATCGGGTGGGTCCCACGTGACACCCGAGAATCAGGGAGGATGCCCCAAGCCACAACACGTGCCAGGTCCTCCCCGGCCGGTCTCCTGGCGTCGCCGGCTCATTTGCCAGTTGCTGTCCCCGCCGGGAGCTGGCACTCACCCTCCTCCAGTCCCGTCCTGTGCCCGAAAGGACATCGTTGACCGTCATGGTCACTGACCAGTGGTTCATTGCCATAGTGGGTCTCGCTCTGGTTTTAGTTTTCTTGGGTTTTGGGGGCATGTTTTTTGGAGGGGGTCTGAAATGTCTTAGTTTCACTCTCACTTTGGAACAATCGTTTCCACGTCAGTTACCCCACGTTGACAGTCGTTTTCCTTTAGCGCTTTGAAAACGTGTCCATTGCCTGTCACTGATGAGAAGTCACTGTCAGTCACACAGTACTTCCTGTAGAGATTGGAGAGCACTGGGTGGGAGGCAGGCGGGAGAGGCCAGCACAGCTGAGAGAAGCAAAGGCAGACGCCCAGATCCCACCCAGCCTGTCCCTGTCGGCTCCAGGCCCTGGACACCTGAGCCTCTGAGAGTGTCGAGTTGGTTGTATTGGCGAGTGCGCAGCCCTCAGCGTGGTTGTGGGTTCTTGGTGAGGGGCGCGGCCATGGGGACATGTCCTCCTGCAGCGCCTCCTCCGAGCACTGCCACCTCAGGACCAAGTAGCATCAACCCATGTCAAAAGCCCGTCCTTGTCCCTGTAGCTGTCAGATGTGACCGGGAGGAGATGTATAGTTGGGGCAGAGGGGGCAAGGGACCAGCCAGGCTCAGCCCACGGTTTCAGAGAGGCCAGATGTGAGCATCTGCGAGCACCAGAGGGAGAGGGCAGTTCCTTGGCTGAGAGAGCGGGCATTGGAGCCGGGCCGGGATCCTTTACAGAGCGGGCTCCGGACAGCAGGAGAAGGCCTCGGGCTCCAGAACTGGGAGCGTGTGCTGTGTGGGGTGGAGAGCGGAGAGCAGGACAGGCAGGCGGGTGGAGGCGAGGCCGTTGTCCGCCAGGCCAATCAGCTTGGGGCTTGAAGAGCACCTGAGGGCCACGCAGGAGGGGCTGGCAAGGCCAGGGGGCGGGGTTCCCGGAAGGCTCAGAGGACCCACATGCTTTCCCCACACCCAAGCTGACCTCCCTGCGCATCTGCTGGAGGACACAGAGGGCCGTTTGCTCCATTCTAAGCCCCTAAGAGCAGGGCACGGCGTCCACGCCCGCATCTTAGGCGGAGAGTCCAGGCGTCTGCATTGTCCCTTCAAGTCAGGGCTGCTTTCTTTGTGGAGCACAGAGAGGAACGGGGCGGAGGGTGCGGGTGTCCTCTGTGAAGCTGGCCTTTCGTTCTGCTTCCTGGCACAGGCTGGCTCACCAGAGGGTAAAACGCAGCCCCCTCCACCCAACCAAGCTTTGCCCGCCTGCCTCCCCACCAGGGAACCCGAGGCCCTAGAGCTGGAGGGAGGAAGGGGCAGCACCAGGTCCCAGGGCAGCCAGACCTTGCTCGGAGTTGAGCTCTGTGGCCAGCGTGGGACAGGATTGTGGTCTCCCATCCCCCAGGCTGCGGCGACTCCTGCTGGCTCACCCAGCTGTGGGTCTGAGGGCAGAGTGGAGTCGGCGGGCACCCGGAGATCTGGAACAATGGGTAGCAAGTCAAGCTGCCCATCCAGGGTCACTGCAGCACGTCTGCCAGGAAGGCCTCTGACCCCCACACACACAGCACAGGCCAGGCCAGCACCGGGCCTGGTTCCCATCCTTCCCTCTCTCCCTCCCCAGACGATGGTGCCATCAGGGTCTGGAAGAATTTTGCTGATTTGGAAAAGAACCCAGAGATGGTGACCGCGTGGCAGGGGCTCTCGGACATGCTGCCAACAACGCGAGGTGGGTCCGCCCTGCTCCTCCCCGGAGCAGAATGTGCTCCCAGGGCTGCAGGCACACTCAAAGTTCCAGGGCCCTTCTGGGGCTGTCTCTACACAAGCTGCTCCACCTCAGAGTCCCCAGAATCCTAAAGCAGCAGCTCCCCACCAATGTCCCTGAAAGCATGTGAGCCCCAGGGCCCTGAGTGCACTGCCTGGCCGGAGTCCCAGCCCTGGGCATTGTCAGCCACTCATGGGTGCCCCTGTCCCCAACCTTCATCCGTGGCTTGCAGACATGTGCTGCTTGGGACAGTATCACTGCTGGCAGGGCCTAAAGGACCTGCATCACGCGCTCTTTGGGCCCAAATTTAACTCCTCTTTGGTCAGTGCACATGGCCACCTGGGGCCTCATGCACTCACTGGCCTGCCCAGGCTGCTGGGACGGAGTGGCTGCAGTGTCGGCTCTGGTACAGTTCTGCGTGTTGCCTGCACCGCTGCATGGCCTGGACGAGGGCCGGGGCACGGGCCCGCAGGTCGTTCTGGAAGGACTCAGGCGGAGTTAGGAGGCTCCCAGGGTGAGGCTTTGGGGTCTGGATTTCCAGAGGCCCCCTCCGCAGTGCCAGGCATTCGCCTCTAGGAGTCATCGCCCTTCAGCGGATCCTGCAGCTCTTGGCAATGCCCATAATGAACGGTTACCCCGCCGGCCCCTCTGCCAGCTCCTGCCGGTTTGTGATTTCTGTGTCTTCGTCTGTAGCCTGTGGATGTGGCCTTACACCTTGTGGTCAGCCGTCCGTGTGGGGCCTGCCCTGGTTCTGCCCTAGGTCACATAGCTCTGTCTCTGCCCTTCTGTCCAAGCGCCTGTCCCAGGAGATGCCAACCCTCACGTGCTTCAGGAGACGTCATGGGGACAGCTCCAGGGTGGACATTTCCTGGAATGTTGGATTTTTTTTTAATGTAGCCGTGTTCTTAAGTTTCATCCAGCAGAATAAACCATCCACACCCCGCACTCCACGGAGGCCCTTTCTTGTTGCTTCTCTCCTGATCTCCGGGCTCTGCTTCCCCCGCGAGGCAACCCTCTTCTGGGGTATGACAGCTTCCCTGGGACAGGGCAGGAGAGGTGAGCCCCAGCCCGCGGCCCTGGTCCGGGAGGGGTCCCGGGAGACAGCCGGACGGCCAGCCTGGGGGTCAGACCACTCACTGGCCACTCTGTGCGTCTCCGAAAGACCAAGTTTGGTGACACTGTGTCATTTGCTAGAGAGGAAAGATCACTGGGGTCGCTCAGAGGCAGTGGTGCCGTGGAAGGAGCTGGGCTTCAGCCCGGGAGCGCCTGGCTGAGCCCTGGCTCTGCCTTGCCCTTTCTCTTGTTGGCTTTTGTGAAAATTTCCCACCCTGTCCAAGGCTCGGACCTGCCAGAAATGCAGTGCTGGAAGGATGCACCCGCAGGCTGGCCCCAGGGTCCCTGAGACCCCCCTAGAAGCATCCACACATCCACTCCCGGCTGGCCCCGGGGTCCCTGAGACCCCCCCCAGAAGCATCCACACATCCACACCTGGGCCACGCTGCTGGAGACTAGACTTGCAGCCTGTGCCGTCCCACGGGCTCTCAGTCTGTCCGGGTCAGCTTGCAGCCTGTGCCATCCCATGGGCTCTCAGTCTGTCCGGGTCAGGACAGCGGAACCCAGCTTACAGATCACGAAGCAGCCCTGAGGAGAAGTGGCCTTCTCAGCCCAGATCCCCCAGTGCTTCCTTCGGGGCAGGAGCCTGTGCTGCGCTTCATGGGTCTTGGGGTCAGAGAACGAGGCTCTCACCACAGGCGAAGGCAGCAGAGGCGTCTCGCCAGGCATAAGAGCTCCAGGCCCCAGTCCCCGAAGGCCGTGTCAGCTGTGGGCTGGGGCCACCAGGCACAGCTCTGGGCTCCCTGAGGTCACACACGGGCCCTCACTCCCAGCTCCCAACGGAGGAGCAGGGCTGCAAGTTGAGAGCCTGTGATCCACCACGGCTCGTGCTTCTGACCTGCTGGGATATTTCTTCCTGCCTGAATTCAGGTGTATCACAGTAGAGGGACTACACTTCCTTTTTTGTTTGTTTTTGTTTGTGTTTATGTTTATATTTGAGATGGGGTCTTGCTCTCACTGCAGCCTCAACCACCTGGGCTCAAGCGATCATCCCACCTCAGCCTCCCGAGTAGCTGGTTCACAGGCGCCACCACCACAACCGCTAGTCTTTTTTTTTTTTTTTGAGACGGAGTTTCACTTTTGCTGCCCAGGCTGGAGTGCCATGGCGGATCTTGGCTCACTGCAAGCTCCGCCTCCCGGGTTCGAGCGATTCTCCTGCCTCAGCCTCCTGAGTAGCTGGAATTACAGACACCTGCCACCACGCCCAGCTATTTTGTGTATTTTTAGTAGAGACAGTGTTTCACTATGTTGGCCAGACTGGTCTCGAACTCCTGACCTCAAGTGATCCACCCGCCTCAGCCTCCCAAAGTGCTGGGATTACAGGTGTGAGCCACCGCACCTGGCCTACACTGGCTAATCTTTTATTATTTGTAAAGACAAGGTCTCGCTATGTTGCCCAGGCTGGTCTTGAACTCCTGGGCTTAACCAATCCTCCTGTCTCAGCCTCCCAAAGTGCTGGGATTACAGGTGTAAACACATCTGGCCTGGGACTGCATTTCAAAAGTAAAATAAAGAATGTATGTATGCCAGCAATTAACAACTGGAAAATGTAATTATAAAACATCATGGGCCAGGCGTGGTGGCTCACGCCTGTAATCCCAGCACTTTGGGAAGCCAAGGCAGATGGATCACCTGAGGTCAATAGTTCCAGACCAGCCTGACTAACATGGTGAAACCCCATCTCTACTAAAAATACAAAAATTAGCTGGACGTGGTGGCAGGTGCCTGTAATCCCAGTTACTCAGGAGGCTGAGGCAGGAGAATCACTTGAACCTGGGAGGCAGAGGTTGCAGTGAGCCGAGATCACACCATAGCACTCCAGCCGCGGCAAAAGAGCAAGACTACATCTCAAAAAAAAAAAAAGAAAGAAAGAAATCATGGAGCACGGGAATAAAAACTGCAAGATACCTAGGAATGAATCCAACACATGCTCCTTCTTCACAGATCAAAGCATAAACTCTAATTGAAGACTATAAAAGACCCATGCAGTGTTGACAGCACCATAGCCGTGGATGAAAAGACTCATCATCGTGAGACTGGCAGTTCTCAAATTAATCTGTGCATTTATTCATACACTTCTGATGATATTCCCAGGAGAGATTTTTATAAAATGCAGACCAGCCGAGGCAACACTGAAGAGGTGCGGACAGCATTAAGAAGCTGCAATTGCAGGGCAGCCAGGCCAAGAGGCACCAGGGCCCTCAGCACAGCAGTGAGCCCAGAAGGGCCGCAAGTGGCAGGGTACCTCTGCACACTGCGGGAGGAGCCATGTTGCTAAATGGTGTTGGGACAGCTGGTGCCCTGTGGAAAAAGATGCGGTCACACCCCTATCTCACACCATGCACACAACATATCAGCGAGAGACCTAACCCTTTCCGAGAAAAATCAAGAGGAAATCTTCATAACTGTGAGGAACCAAAAGACAGCTTGGACAGGAGACCGAGGGTAAAGACGTCGATAGGTTTGACTCTACAGACTTCTTCATGACCACAAGAAAAACGTCACGGTTGTAATGTAAGTGGCAGAAGAAGAAAGGATATTTGCAGTATCTACGAGTTACAGAATATATATAAAAATATGTGCGACTGTCTGACGTGAAAAAAACGGCAAACAGCACACGTCGATAAGGATTTGGGGACACTGGCTTGTGTGTGTCCTGCCAGGAGTATAGATGGTCACCCATTTGGGAAATGAAATGGCCTTCCCTGGGGAGATCGGAGTCATGCAAGACGCATGACTGGCAGTTCCGCTTCTAGGCGCTTCCTTCTCCACCTGCAAGGACACGTGAAGTTGTTGACTATGACATGGTTCACAAAGCCAGGGGCAGCTCCAATGACGGGGTTAGTTGTACAGTGGAAGGTAACACAAGATTAAATGAGTTAACCAGAGCTGCGTGTCTTGGGCCAGATAAATCCTCAAAGCCTAACAGGAACGAAGCAAGTCGCCAGAAGGGAGGCCCCGTTTTGACATTGAAGAGGCTTTTTGAAATGTGGAAGGCGTGGTACACCTCAGCGGCCCCTGGGAGGCGCCCTCAGCCCACGGGACAGCTCTCCCGGGCACGGGCAGGGGCAGAGGCAGGTGATGCTTTTACTGTGTCTAAAATTATACTTCTCTAAGAAAAAAAAAAAAAAAAAGGAAACAATGGTAAAAAGCAAAGTTAGAGCTGAGTGGTGGGTCAAGGATTACTGTGGTGTTCCTTTCTGTATTTAAAATAGTTACCATTACACTTCTAGAACTGAATCTGGTTTTAAATAGAGGCCGTCACGTGAGGTGGGGTTGCTCTGCTCTGTCTAATCCCTGCACAAAGGGCAGCCCTTGCCCCGTTCTCTCCGTCCATCCCTTGCTGACGCCGGCCGTCGGGAGTCAGCCCCTGGCTGTCTGGAGTCTGCCAGCCCGTGGCCCATGCTGAGCTCCTGTTGGTCTCAGAAGAACTGGCCTCCTCCAGCTTTGACAGGGCCAAATGGAGGACCCTCATCTTCAAGCCTTGACAGCCTTCCTAAAGTCACCGCGACCTGTCAGTTCTGCCCAGGTGTCCAGACGGCGGGCATCATAGACGTTCCTGGAAGGCTCTGCTCCAGACGGTGGGCACCTTAGACGTTCCTGGAAGGGGCTGCTCCCTCTAGCAGATGCCTGGGTCATAGGCGAGTCAGGGGAAGGCTCGGAGTTCCAGCTCAGAATTGTCGCCCCAGCCTGGATGTGGGGCACACCAGGGGCCCCAGCAGGAGCTCATGTGAGGCATATGGACCCACTAGATGGGCTCAGTGGTGGCAGGGGTTCCTTGGAGCCCCTGGCCAAGTAGCTGCCCAGAGCAGGCCTCAAAGCCTGCCCAAGGCGAGGGCCCATGGGGTGACGCCACGTCCCGCTGTGTCTCTCCAGGAGCCGGGATGGTGGTGGACTGGGAGCAGGAGACCGGCCTCCTCATGAGCTCGGGGGACGTGCGGATCGTCCGGATCTGGGACACAGACCGTGAGATGAAGGTGCAGGTAACCATGCGGGTGTCCCCCAAGCCCCAGGCCTGTGGGGCAGTGTGTGCAGGGCTGGTCCTCATCACAGAGCCCAGCACAGTGTGCGGTGAGGCCTGGCCATCCCAGGGGCGGAGGCAGGGCCTGGAAGGACAGTGCCGGGCAATGCCGGGAGGAGACATGGGCTGCCTGAGGCCCGTGGATGCGGGTGAACCGCAGCGTTCAGCCCCGCACTAGTGTGGCTCAGCCTGTGCCAGCTCTGAGTGTTTTCAAGTAGGGTCTTCTCTCTGCAAGTTAAGGAATGTCAAAAATCAGTAGGGTGAGCCATTGTAAATTAGAATGATTATTTGTAGGGTTTTTGTTTGTTTTTGTTTTTTTGAGATGGGGTCTCACTCTGTCACCCTGCGTCACCCAGGCTGGAGTGCAGTGGTGCAGTCACAGCTCACTGCAGCCTCAACCTCCTGGTCCACGTGATCCTCCCATCTCACCCCCACAAGTAGCTGGAACTACAGGCATGCGCCCCCACGCCTGGCTAATTGTTTAAACTTTTTGTAGAGACGGGGGTCTCAGTATTTGCCCAGGCTGGTCTCGAATTCCTGGCTCCGGCAATCTTCCTGCCTGGTCCTCCCAAAGCACTGGGATTACAGGTGTGAGCCACTACAGAAGGCTTTTTGCTTCTTTTTTTGAGACGGAGTCTCACTCTGTCGCCCAGGCTGGAGTACAGTGGTGTGATCTCAGCTCACTGCAAGCTCCGCCTCCCAGGTTCATGCCATTCTCCTGCCTCAGCCTCCCAAGTAGCTGGGACTACAGGCGCCCACCAACACGCCCGGCTAATTTTTTTTGTATTTTTAGTAGAGATGGGGTTTCACGTGTTAGCCAGGATGGTTTCGATCTCCTAACCTCGTGATCCACCCACCTCAGCCTCCCAGAGTGCTGGGATTACAGGCGTGAGCCACCGCGCCCGGCCAGAAGCCTCTTTGCCTCTTAAAGCATGTTATTTTCAGTTTTGACAAAAAGCGGAGTACATTGGTTTTGCCCCAAACAGCCTGGAAAAGTGGTAGAGACCTCAGGAGGCCGCGCTCAGCAGAAATCTACCTGCATTGACTTCGTTCGGAGCAGAGGCGAGACCACAGATACTGTGAGGGACAGTGCCTGAGGTGGCTTTAGAGCCAGGATTCCCTTCCCCCGGCTCCCCAGGGAGAGGTGCGGAGCAGAGGCCGTCCCCAGCCTCTCTCCCAGGCCGTCTGGTGTCAGAAGGGGTGGCTCAGCCCTGCCGTAGAGGGTGGTGTGGTGCAGGCCCAGCAGAGGGGAGGCCTGGGCACCCTCAGCTGCTCAAAGCCACTGTGGTTGCTCTGGGCAGCAGCAGCCTGAGAACCTGGCCCAGGCCTCTCCCTGTGGGCGGCGTCTCCTCTGACCTGACCACGGATCCCACAAGGCACCAGCAGCTTTCATTCTTTGGGGTGGAAGGGTCTTGGGCCTGCCTGGAACTGTGGCTCCACACGAGATGTGGCCCTCAGGGCACAGCGTGGACACCCTGATCCCCAGGGTCTGGTCACCAGTTGGGTCTTAGAGGCCCGGGTGGCCTGCGGGGCAGGTGCTGTTCCTGCAGAGGTGCGTGGAGGCACAGAGCGCAGCAGGTGTTCCCAGAGCCACCTCTGCCCCTCGCAGGGGTCTGGCCCCATCGTCCCCACACCTGGGTTTCCTCCTGGAGTACACAACCCAGCACCGTCCTTCATGCGTGGAAAGCACTCTCCCTCTCGTGGCCCTTTTCCTCCTGCGTCCCTGGCAGGTGCCATCGCCCCCCACCCCCACTTCTCCAGCACTTATAGCCCCCGAGGGAGCCAGGCGACCCCTCCTGGACTCATCCCGTAGTTCATTCGAAGTTCTGAGAAGTAGCCAGTGAGGAGTCCTTGCCAAAATGTGCTTTGCTTTCCTTTTTAGGAAGCAGAGAGAGGTTGGAAGTTTAATTGGCACTGACAGCCAGTCCTTCCCAGAGGCGTTTGCAGGCCACCGCTCAGGGTGGGGCTGGGCTCTGCCTCACTGGCTCGGGGCCCAGGCGCCGAGGACTGTCCCTCCAAGGCCAACGGACAAGGGTGTGACTCAGTGCCCTGCCTCTCTCTGGGACTCCTGGGCTCCCCGGGCCTTTGATGCTTCCCTGGATAGAGAGAAAGGCCCCTGCAGCCAGGGAGGGGGATCCCCACAGCCAGGGAGGCAGCAAGAGGGGTCCTGGTGCTGCAGTACAGCAGGGAGGGCAGCTCAGTGCCCAGGTCTTCACCGGGCTGCCTGTGTTTGGCCCTAGGACATCCCCACGGGCGCAGACAGCTGCGTGACGAGTCTGTCCTGTGATTCCCACCGCTCACTCATCGTGGCTGGCCTCGGTGATGGCTCCATCCGCGTCTACGACAGAAGGATGGCACTCAGCGAATGGTACCTTGGCCCTGTCCTCTCCCTCCCCCAGTGGTGGCAGGGCGCCTTCCAGGTGGTAGAGGCCATGTCACTACCAGTTGGTTGGGTCCAGGTTTCTCAGTGAGATGCAAAGCTTCCCCAGGAGCCCACAATGGAGTATTTAGGCCAGTCCTGCTGGGCTCCCCAAAACCGCCAGGCCTGTCCCACCGAGGCCTATCCCACAGAGGTCCATCCCACAGCCTGTGGAGGAGCACGGGGTACCGGCCGTGTGGGATGAGCCAGTGGACTGGAGGCAGAGGCTATCGGGGTGAGGCGGGGGCCCCAGCCAGACACCTGCCACCTCTGAGCTCACCTGAACAGAATACCGGCACTGCCTGCCACCTCCTGGGTCACGCAGCAAGTGTCCAGGGAGGGATGTCTGAGGGCACACGCGTGGGCACAGCAGCCCCGGGCACTGCCTCCGCGGAGCACCCTGTGGGCAGGTGCTGTCCGGGCCTAGCAGGGGACAGTCTGCCTTGGCCCACATGGCTGATGTAGCAGAAGTAAATTTCACCCGGCACAGAGCGAGGATTCCCAGAAGGTCCTTGTGCCCCCAGCTTCATCAGCTTTAGATCTGGGATTCTCATTCCTAACCCTCCAGTCTGCACAGGTCAGGCAGGCACAGTGAGGAGTTTTGAGGGAAGTAAAGCAAAGGGTGGGCAGGGCCTGGGAGCGCTGCAATGGCCGCCTGGCCCCCATCTCTGGGCAGCTCCCATGTGGCTCAGACAGTCCTCCAGCGGCCTGACGGTGACCTAGGGCCCAGCCCTGAGCCGGCCTGGGGAGGACACAGGGGGTCTCTGCTGGAGCAGGTCACCTGGAGGGGGCTCTGACCCTGCATGGGCACTAGCTCCTCCTGGGCAGCGGACGGGCGAGGGCCTGCGGACCCACTGGCACAGGCAGACGTGGGCAGTCCCCGGTGCGGACCCGCTGGCACAGGCAGACGTGGGCAGTCCCCGGTGCGGACCCACTGGCACAGGCAGACGTGGGCAGTCCCCGGTGCGGACCCGCTGGCACAGGCAGACGTGGGCAGTCCCTGGTGCGGACCCGCTGGCACAGGCAGACCTGGGCAGCCCCCGGTGAGAGCCCGCTGGCACAGGCAGACCTGGGCAGCCCCCGGTGAGAGCCCGCTGGCACAGGCAGACGTGGGCAGTCCCTGGGGCGGACCCGCTGGCACAGGCAGACGTGGGCAGTCCCCGGTGCGGACCCGCTGGCACAGGCAGACCTGGGCAGCCCCCGGTGAGAGCCCCGAAGGGTGGGGACATCCTTCGGGGAAGCCCACGCTGAGCGCCCCTCCCCTGCAGCCGCGTCATGACGTACCGCGAGCACACGGCCTGGGTGGTGAAGGCCTCTCTGCAGAAGCGCCCCGACGGCCACATCGTGAGCGTGAGGTGAGGAGCGCCGATGGTTAGCAGCCGCTCTGCTGTAAAAACGTTATTTTCCCCCCCTTTTAAAATATGTCCTTGGTATTTAAACAGCGGAAAGGGGATGGCATTTCGGGCGGTAATTAACTCCTGCCCTGGAACTGGCCAGAAAGCTCCGGCACAGCCCCCAGGGGCCCGGGCGCGGCTGCTCCCCCTGCCGGGGGACACCTGCCCTGCAGACGCTGTGGGAACTTTCCTGGGCTGCCGCGCGGAGGGTCGGGGGGAGCTGGGCAGCGGCTCCCTCCACAGCAGGGGTGGCCGACCGGCAGGGGCGGCGCATCCGCCAGGCATGTGGCAGTTGTCTGCACGTAAATTCAGTTCTGCCGCTTGGTGAATACAGCACCAAGAGCAGGGAATATTTATTTGCCTATTAAAGGGAGAGCAGAATGTAATTTATGAACACAAAGCCAGCATTTCTTCAAAGAGATGCTCTTTCCCCTCTTGTTTGTGATATAAAAACCAGACATAACTCTTGGGATGGACGCCTGCTAGGGTGGAAGGTAGGAGCCACGGGGCCTCAAAAGGGCCAGGCCATCCCTCAGGCCGCAGCCCGCCATCTAGGCTCTGTCTCCCGGGACTGCAGGCCCCTGTTGCATGAAATCTAATCTCTGGCTGGAAATGAAACCAGTAGCTCACAGCCTCCTCCTGCGTATGTGCTGATGGCCGTTTCTCTAGGCGGGAAAGCTCCGGGCCTTTTCTGGCTCTGAGGGAGCTCGAGGGGCAGCCTTGACCCTGAGACCGGTGCGGGGGCGTGTCTGGGCCCGGCCTGGGCAGCCCTCACAGGGGCGCTGAGCATCCAGGCAGCCTTTTCCTTGAGCAGTGTGTGTGCAAACAGGCGTGCGACCCCCACACCCAGTTCCGCCGTCCCCCGGTTAGGCCCCTCCTGGGGGCTCCGGGTGGAGGTGTCATCGTGACCCTCTCTTGGCAGCGTCAACGGAGACGTGCGCATCTTTGATCCCCGGATGCCCGAGTCGGTGAATGTGCTTCAGATCGTGAAGGGGCTGACAGCCCTGGACATCCACCCCCAGGCGGACCTGATCGCATGGTAGGCGCCGCCTCCCTGGCCTCCGAGCTCCCCGCCTCCGGCCTCTGTGCAAACATGAGGCTCTTGTGTGCCTGCCCCACAGGAGCTGAAGGAGGGCAGGGGAGGATTTCACTGCTGTTGGGACATAAAAACAAAAGATCTCTGCCCACCACATCCTCCTCCCAGGATCAACTCTCAGGGCCCTGCCAGGCCCGAGTCCTCAGTGAGAGTGACCAGAGGGTCACACCTGCCCCGAGCCGGCCTGTCCCTGCAGTCTCGGCCTGTGCACCTGTCTTTCTTCCATCCTCAGAGGAGAGGGCAGTGACACTGGGACCCTTTCTCTCCCCACAGTGGCTCCGTCAATCAGTTCACCGCCATCTACAATGGGGGCGGCGAGCTGATCAACAACATCAAGTACTACGACGGCTTCATGGGTCAGCGGGTCGGCGCCATCAGCTGTCTGGCCTTCCACCCACACTGGGTCAGTGCAGCGGTGGGTGGGGGCTGGGGGCCGGGGGCCGGGGGCCAGGGGCGAGGGATGGGAGGCAAGGGGGCCAGACAGCAGGGTTCCTGCCTGGGCACCCCACACCACAGTGGGGTCCACTGGCCACCTGAAGAAGAGACTTGCCCGGGGCCCAGAATCTCCAGGGCCCCTGCCCCACCCTATACTCACCCTGGAAGCAGAGCTCCAGTCCCGTCACTCTGGGAAGAATTGACGGCGCATGCACAGTGGTCGGGCAGAGCTCCTGCCCTCAGACCCTGCACTAAAGCCATCCCTGGGGACCTCCAGGCAGAGTCGCTCAGGGTGTCCATTCCTGTGCAGCCTTCACCCCGTCCCCTGTGCAACCCTCACCCCGTCCCCTGTGCGGCCCTCACCCCGTCCCCTCTGCAGGCCTCACCCCGTCCCCTGTGTGACCCTCACCCCGTCCCCTCTGCAGGCCTCACCCCGTCCCCTGTGTGACCCTCACCCCGTCCCCTCTGCAGGCCTCACCCCGTCCCCTCTGCAGCCCTCACCCCGTCCCCTCTGCAGCCCTCACCCCGTCCCCTGTGCGACCCTCACCCCGTCCCCTGTGCAATCCTCACCCCGTCCCCTCTGCAGGCCTCACCCCGTCCCCTCTGCAGGCCTCACCCCGTCCCCTCTGCAGCCCTCACCCCGTCCCCTCTGCAGCCCTCACCCCGTCCCCTCTGCAGCCCTCACCCCGTCCCCTCTGCAGGCCTCACCCCGTCCCCTCTGCGGCCCTCACCCCGTCCCCTGTGCGACCCCTCACCCCGTCCCCTGTGCGGCCCTCACCCCGTCCCCTGTGCGGCCCTCACCCCGTCCCCTGTGCGACCCTCACCCCGTCCCCTCTGCAGCCCTCACCCCGTCCCCTGTGCAGGCCTCACCCCATCCCCTCTGCGGCCCTCACCCCGTCCCCTCTGCAGCCCTCACCCCGTCCCCTGTGCAGGCCTCACCCCATCCCCTCTGCGGCCCTCACCCCGTCCCCTGTGCGACCCTCACCCCGTCCCCTGTGCGGCCCTCACCCCGTCCCCTGTGCAGGCCTCACCCCGTCCCCTCTGCGGCCCTCACCCCGTCCCCTGTGCGACCCTCACCCCGTCCCCTCTGCAGCCCTCACCCCGTCCCCTGTGCAGGCCTCACCCCGTCCCCTCTGCGGCCCTCACCCCGTCCCCTGTGCGGCCCTCACCCCGTCCCCTGTGCGACCCTCACCCCGTCCCCTGTGCGGCCCTCACCCCGTCCCCTGTGCGGCCCTCACCCCGTCCCCTGTGCGGCCCTCACCCCGTCCCCTGTGCGGCCCTCACCCCGTCCCCTCTGCGGCCCTCACCCCGTCCCCTCTGCGACCCTCACCCCGTCCCCTGTGTGACCGAGTCCTCACCCCGTCCCCTGTGCAGCTGGGCCCCACCTGCACGGCTCTCTGGCCTTGGTTGCAGCCTCCCCACGTGGCTTCAGGCCATTGTCTTTAGATTAGGATCCTGCCCACCTGCCTTCTTGCGTTCATGCCTTCAGGCTTCAGGCATGCAGCTCTGCTAACATGTGTGACATTAGATCCCAGAGCTGTCCCTGAGGGGCAGTGCTGAAAAAAACACGCAGGGCCCGGGGGCAGCACCACACCTCTCACGGAGTGCACCATGCATGGGCCCTGCAGAGAGGACCGGTGGGGACCGGCCCAGCATTTCCGGGCCTGAGGTGGGCGCAGGGATTCCTGAGACCCCGGCAGGAGCTGCCTAAGGATGCGGGTTGGCCCGCACGCCGCCCCCCGCCCGCAGTGTCCGCACCTGAACCCCTGCTTACCCTTCTGCTCTCTCCTTGCAGCCTCACCTGGCCGTGGGAAGCAACGACTACTACATCTCCGTGTACTCGGTGGAGAAGCGCGTCAGATAGCGGCGCGACCCGGCCCGCCAGGCCACGGCCGCCTGCTGTACATAGTGAAGCTGCCACTTGCCGGGGCGCGGGGTGTCGGCTGCTGCGGCCCCGCGGTGTGAACGTTGGCTGCTGCCTTAGCTGCTGATGACGGCAGGAGGGCCCTGCTACTCGCTTTTGTCTGTCTTCGCTGTCGTGTCCGGAACGTCAGGGACGGGGAGGGCTTAGGTTGACGGTGGCTTCCCACTGAGCACCAGCATCCAGGTGCACCCCCGCGGCCGCAGCGCGTCTGTCCCTCTCCTGTTCTGTGTTTCTCTGAGACGTTGAAAGGGGAAACACCTCATTTTATTTCCATGTAATCAGAGCATTAGCTGCAGCAAAACCCCCAGACAGCCCTGGAGGAGAGGCAGGCGCTGGGGCTCCTGCGGGTCCCTGGAGCAGCCGTCCCCATCAGGCCAAGAGCGAGCGAGAGGTGCTGCCCCAGCCAGGCCCACCGCCTCTCACAGTCAGTGCACGCAAGCAGGGACATTTCCTAGCCGGCTGGGGCACACTGGAAATTCGGGAAACCGAGAGAGAGGAAGAAGGAGACGCCCCTCTAGCTGGCGGTATGAAGAAAGCCGCCCAGGGGGCCGGGCTGTCCTTGGCCGCTGGCCGCATCACTGAACGGGAGGAGCGCAGCGCCTCCTCCACAGCCCACCCTCCCTGCACCTCCAGGTCTCTAGACTCTAGTTTTGGCCCCTCATGCAGAGCTGTCAGCAGGGGCCTCTGTGGCCGCGCACGGAAGAGGCAGGTCCTTGGCAGTGTAGCCCCTGCCTTAGTCCACAGGGCTCCTTTCCCTCCGAAGGGCTGCTCTTCCCCGCACGCGCAGGGGCGGCGGCCCGGCCTGTGGTCTCCGTGCCTGTGCCCACACACGGGTGTAGCACACGCATGTGCGGGCACCACGGCTGGCGCCCTGGGGGCACACATGCAGGCGGCGTGGTCTCCCTGCTCTGTCCGCACACGTTCATCACACACAGGTGAGAGGCACTGCCGGGTCCTAGACGGCTCTGGGTGACACCGGCCCCATCTCCAGCCCTGAGTCGCCCATGCTGATGCGACCTTGGCTTGCAGCTGGGCCTGTGGTGCAGACAGGAGCTGTGTGGACAGTCCCGCCCAGGAGGGGCCTCAGGGCAGTTTTGCAAACAGAACACAACCACAATGATGGTATTTTGAAAAGCATTTTTTCCATGTTCGTCGGGAATCAGGATTATTGAGAGGTGGAGGAGCCAAGTGGCTTCATTGCGGCAGTAAGAGGCCCACAACCACGGGAGTGAGAGCGGGCACGGCGAGGCCCGGCTCCCCTGTGGTGTGACTGGCGTCCTGCCGTGGCCAAGAGCATCTTCTGGGTGGATGGAACCCTGCCTGGCTGCGTTTGGTCAGAGAAACACGTGGTCTTCAGGGGGCTGAGCTGGAGTCTGAGCTGGGGCTGGCCGGGACATGACAAGGTGGGACAGAGGCGGCCCCTCCGCTGCTCTTTTTTGGAATGTGAGCTCCCACCAGAAGAAGGTTCCGGCACGAATCCCATCCCCACGTCTGGGCCGAGCGAGCAGACCAGGTCCAGAAGGTGTAGAGGGCCCCAACCCCCACAATTCCCGGCCTCACTCAGCTCACAGGGCATGCCAGGCGGCAACACCAGAATCTTCCAGAAGCCCAGCTCCACCCGCACACACAGCTTCCCGTCCAGTCCTTCAACTCGATTCTTACCTAACGCGTTTCTGTTTGTTTTGAGACAAAACCACCACCTGTCAAAAGGCAGGTGGCTCCAGAGGGGAGAAGACCCTCCTGCGCCCGCTCCGCCCTGGAGCCGCCCCCGCGGGCTCCGCGTGCCACCTGCACGTGGGCTGTCTTCACAGGTCCGATGCGGAAATTCAATCACGACGTCAACCAGGGCTCGAGAGAGCGCCGGCCTAAAGGCTCCTTATCTCTATTTATTTTACCAAATGCGAATTGAGAAAGACTTTGACAAAACACAAAATGGCAATGTGAAGCTAAGAGCAGGACAAACAGTAAACAACACGCGCAGACTCTGGCTGGCGGCTGTGTCTTTACACAAACTGCCCACCCCCACCGCAGGGGTCGTAGGTCAGAGGAGGGGTGGGGGGACCTTGCCCGGGTCCCCCTGCTGTCCCCAGGGCCACCAGCAGCTCTGCGTCCTGGGTGCTCTCCAGGCAGGCACCACGGCCATAGGGAGCCTGGCATGTTCAGGGGTGTGCAAAGGTCTCGGTCCTCATCTCCCGGGCAGCAATGCTCCTCCCAGGCAGTGCCCCCAGCCTGTGGCACAGACCCCACGTCGCGGAGCACGCTCTGTGGTGAGAGCTGTGCTGTGACGTAGGCCGGACACATTTCTTTCTTTCTTTTTTTTTTTTTTTTTGAGACAGAGTCTCACTCTCTCGCCCAGGCTGGAGTGCGGTGGCGCGATCTTGGCTCACTGCAAGCTCCGCCTCCCGGGTTCACGCCATTCTCCTGCCTCAGCCTGGCAAGCAGCTGGGACTACGGGTGCCCGCCACCACGCCCGGCTAATTTTTTGTATTTTTTTTTTAAGTAGAGACAGGGTTTCACCGTGTTAGCCAGGATGGTCTCGATCTCCTGACCTCGTGATCCGCCCGCCTCGGCCTCCCAAAGTGCTGGGATTACAGGCATGAGCCACCACACCCGGCCCACATTTCCTTTTCTTTAAAATGACGGTTACCCTCTCACAGTCAGAGGCCCCTTTCAAGTCTGCGTTGAAATCTGGGCCACGTCAGAGTTGCTGGGGAGAAGCCACTTGCCCACCTCTGGAGGCCTCCGCTCTCCTTGACTCGTGGCCCCTTCCACTTCAGGGCCTCTGAGCCACGCCCA
Organism: Macaca nemestrina; assembly: GCF_043159975.1. Taxonomy (NCBI): domain Eukaryota; kingdom Metazoa; phylum Chordata; class Mammalia; order Primates; family Cercopithecidae; genus Macaca; species Macaca nemestrina. Next base: position 89,951,241 of record NC_092141.1, read on the forward strand.
CCACCACTTCTCCTCCTGATGCCGGAAGTGTTTCCAGGCCTGGGGGCCCTGCCCGCCTCGGGTTGTGCGGGTCCTTAGTCCTAATCACATCTGCACATCCCTCTGGTCAACTCTTTCTGGGTTTTTTGTTTTGAGACAGAGTCTCGGTCACCCTGGCTGGAGTGCAGTGGCGCGATCTTGGCTCACCTCAACCTCTGCCTCCTGGGTTCAAGCAGTTCTCCTGCCTTAGCCTCTCGAGTAATGAGTAATTAGCCACCACACCTGGCTAATTTTTATATTTTTAGTAGAGACGGGGTTTCGCCATGTTGGCCAGCCTGGTTTTGAACTTTTGACCTCAGGTGATCCACCCGCCTCAGCCTCCCAGCGTGAGCCACCACGCCTGTCCCTGTCTGGCCAATTCTTTAAAGGCTCCTGTTTCTAGATCACACTCTGCTCTGCAGGTCGTGGTCTGTCCCCTGGGGCTTTTCGCAAGCAGGAAGGTCTGTGCAGGGGTTGGCAGCTGGGGAGAATGTTCTGGAAGCCACAGCAGAGGCAACAGGCCTGGGCATGGTCCTGCAGGGTGAGTGGGAGACAAGGGTCTGTGGGGACGGTCATGTCAGCCACTCTGCACCACCACAGGGCCCTGACTTCCTGGAGAGCTTGGGAACAGGCTCTTGTCCCCCGACCAGATGTTGGGTCTCAGGCATTGAGTAACCTGCCCGAAGCCCTGTCTGTCGGGTGGTGGCAGTGACTGGGGTCCTAACACCACCCCAAGGCCATGTGCAGAGACGTTTGCTCCAACACTCGGGCTGGGGGGTGGGTTGGGGCTGGGGGAGCCACACACTCTGGACCTACAGGTGCTGCCTGTGCAAGGCACGTCCCGCCCTGGAGCAGGCGGGTGGGAGTGGCAGCTCGGGACCCAGAGGCGGCACCTGCTACCCGCTGGTCCCCACCCACCTTGGCCTCATCACCAGGGCTCGTGCCTCCTCAAGGACGTCCTCTCTCGCTCAGCACTGCACTGAATGGCCCTTCAGGGCTTTCTTCGTGTTCATGTCATCCTTTATTCCAGTCACTGCAGCCTGGGTGGCCCTGGGAGGGGCAGAGGCCGGGAAAGCCCCTCTGGAGGCTCTTGACAAGGTCCTTAGAGGGTGGGCAGGCGTGGGGGTCAGCCAGGCCGGGGACAGCAGCAGCGCCTGCTGTGGGACACGTGGGTGCACGGAGGCTGGGTGGGTGTGGCCGGGGTGGGGGCACAGCAGAGAACGGAGGGCCAAGATTTGAGAACAGCCTTGGCCTCGAGGCCCGTGTCCCCAGAATGACAGAGCCACTCTGCCCAAAGCTTCCTGTGGCTGCAGCCACCAACATCCACAAGCTGTGGCCACTGAGAGCAACACAGATGCAGACTCAGGCTCACTGGGCTAAAATCCAGGATTTGGCCGGGCTGCGCTCCCCTGGACAGACCCCTTTCTCACGTGTTCCAGCTCCCAGAGGCAGCCTGCAGCCCATGGCTCCAGCCCCTTCCTCTCTCTTCAGAGCCAGCAGTTGCTGGTCCAGTCCTCACCTCCTCACTGAGCCTGACCCGCCTGCCTCCCTCCTCCACTTTTTTTTTTTTTTGAGAGGGTCTCACTGTCACCCAGGCTGGAGTGCAGGGGTGTGTCATGGCCACTGCAGCTTTGACCTCCTAGGCTCAAGCAATCCTCCCACCTCAGCCTCCTGAGTAGCTGGGACCACAGGCATGCGCCACCACACCCGGCTAATTTTTGTTTACTTTTTGTAGAGTCGAGACTCAGTCTCACTTTGTTGCCCAGACTGGCTTCGAACTCCTGGATTCAGGGGATCGTGCTACCTCGGCTTCTCAAAGCGCTGGGATTGCAGGTGTGAGCCCCACGCCAGCCCCTCCTCCACTTTTAAGGAACTTGTGATTACACTGGGCCCCCCTGGATGCTCCAGGGTCACCTCCCTAGTTTAAAGTCAGCTGATCCAACCTTCGTTTCAAATACAACCTCGATCCCCCGAGCTAGGTAGTCACAGGCTGCCACTAGGATGTGGACGTCGTTAGGATGTGGACATCATTAGGGGACACTATGCTGCCAACCAATCCCTGTCTGCAAGCCAAAGACCCTCCCACCAGGCAGAGCCCATGAACACTCAGGGGTCTTGGGCAGCAGGCGGGTGGCACAGGGCGAGGAGATGCTCAGTGGGGTTGGGGGAAGCACCGGCCCCAGTGGGGCTCCCAGATCTCAGGGCCAAGGCATGGGGAGCTGATACCACGTCCGAGTGCCTGGGGCTGCCGGTAAACAAGTCGATCCCCCGTGACACAGCGGCTGCTCCCGAGCCCCAGCCAGGGCCAGAACGCAGGGCACGAGCAGTTGCCATGGAATCCTGGAATTCTGCACTGAATTGCAGTTTGTTTCAGGCAAGGATGCCTGGCACTCACGCCACTGTGCTGGGCGGGTTTCTGTTGAGAGTCCTGTTTTTCCCATTAGCATCAGTTTTTCTGTCACTGAGACTTGAGTACAAATCGAGTGCTCGTAAACATGGGGATGGGCGCGCGGCAGAAGCTGGCCTCGGGGGAGGCGAGGGCTGAGTCAGGCCCACACCTGCCCCTGCTGCTACCACACCCCGCGTGGCTGTGGCGAAGGGACCAGGCCTGGTGACACCACGTGGAGGAACGCTCAGTCCTCCGGCGAGGGACTGGTAAGGGCCAGGGGTGGCCACAGGGGCTGTCCCACCAAGGAGTGCCCACAGGAGTGTCAGCCACTGAGGCTGCCTCTCATGGAGGCTCCTGCTCATCGCAGCTCTGCTGGGTGGGACCACAGGCACCCGCCAGATGGGCAGCTGTGACCTCCAACACACATCTGTGCCTGGCCCCCTTCCAGGGGTCTCGGCAGATAGCCCTCGGGAGGTGGCAGAGCAGTTGTCCTCTGGGGGTCTGCGTCTCAGACTCAGTTGCCGGGTGGTCCGGAGCCCACACGTACCCAGACGGAACAGAGCCTCGGAGTCAGGCACAGACCGGGAAGGAAACCTTGAAGGGCACAGGGCAGGCAGGGAGGCCAGGGCAGGGGCCAAGCAGGGCCTCCCACATCCGCCTGCGGAAGCCCCAGCACTGGAATCCCTGCACCCGGGCCTGAGGCTGTGTTTGGAGACAGGACCTTTGCACGGGTGAGTACGGTGAAACGAGGTCACCGGGGGGGGGCCCTAATGCAATAGGACTAGTGTCCTTATGAGAAGGAAGATTAGGACGCAGCTGTGCACAGAGGGACAGCCATGCAAGGACACAGCCTACCTGCCAGGGAGAGTGGTCCGGGAAGAAGGTAGCCCAGAGGCCCCTCCATCTCCATGTCCAGCCTCCAGACGGAGTGGGTGGGAGGGAATACAGGCCTGCTGCTCAGGCTGCCGGGCCCACGGTGGTTTGCTAGGTGGCCCAGGGACACTGACGCCACCGTGGCACCTCCAAGCCCCAGCCTGTACCTCATCTTAACATGGGGACAGTCACTGCAGGCAGGAGTGCTGTGAGCAAACAAGATCACAGAAGCTTCCAGAACGGCACAGGCACCAGGGAAGCACCTGATGGACCCTGTCCGAGGTCACACCTGAGGACTCACAACTGCGGGTGCCACAGGGGTTGGGAGCTGGGAAGAACACAGCTCAGCCAGTGCCAAGTCCCAGGGCTGCACGGTATCCATCTAGACCATCAGAGGAGAGCGGACCCTGAGCTGGGCCTGGTCACCTGGTGCCACCCAGATGAGGCCATATCCTGTCGGTAGCTCCTGAGCTGGAGGAGGAAGAGCCCAACTGCGTGGGGCCTGCCCGTCCTTCCCGCTCCTCCACCTTGGGAAGGAGCCTCCTGCAGCTGTTGAGATGGCTTCCCTGCCCATCCCATCCTCCCCTGCGCATCCCATCGGCCTGACTGCAGCCTCCTCTGCATAATGAGCCGGGGGGTCCCTCCTCCTGGGCCCCACAGTCCCCGTGCTGGCCCTGCCATCCCAGGGGCAGGAGCAGCCACAGGGGTCCTGGGGCTCTGAGGCTCCATCCACTGTTGTGTGACCCAGGCACCAGTGTCCACAGAACACAGGACAGGAGTTACACGCCCAGCCCCACCACCCCACTGTGAGGACAGAGAAGGCATGGTGTGACCTGCTGCCTGGTGGAGGGCTGTGACCATGGAGGGTGCTGGGATGAGAGCTTTGGGTGGCCTGGATGCACCTACCCCCGCTGCTGCCTGGAAGTGGGGTCTCTGCTCCCCAGGGCTGGGGGGCCATGAGTTCACCTCTGTCGTCGGTGTCAGCATGACAAACCCCACTGGTGCCGCTCACAGCAGGAGCCCACATCTCAGGCCAGCCCCTCTGCCACGCCACCTGCCTCACAGCCAGAGGTGGAAACAGCAACTCTGGGGAGAACTGGGGGTGCCGTGGCCACCGGGTCCCTGAGGCTCATGGAGGACAGCGAGGCGAGGAGAGCCGTGGCGCCGGGCCCTGCCTTCAGAACCAAGCGCTCGCCCTTTGCAGCTGCAGAGCTGTCCCAACGGGTGGGGGCGGGGCTGCCGTGTAGCTGTGCAGAGAGCGCTCTAAATGGGGTCTGTCGCCGGCTCCTGAGCTCATGGGTTCTCCCGAGATGCTTGTGGCACATGAGTCATTGTCCTTCTTAACAGCATCGCTGAAAGGAGAAAAGGCCCTTTGGAAATTGATCGCAGCCCCTGGATGTGTCTCTTGGAGCACAGGTCCCTCAGTTCCCACCTGGCAAACCAGGCTTCATGTGCCCAAGACAGGGCTGGGCAGCCCATGCGCTCCACCCCTCCCCCGCCAGCCTGCACTTCCTCCCCCATCACCCATGCAGCCCCTGAGACACCCGCTGTCCCCGGCCCTGGGTCCTGATATGGCAGGAAAGGCAGTTCAGGACCCCCCACCTCCCACCTCCCACCTCCTCCTCCAAAACCCAGACCTCACTTCCCAGAAGGCCATCACTGCAGCGTCCCCCAAACAGCCTGTGGCCCCACAGGCACACTCCGAGTTTGCTTCCAGGGGCCGGGAAGTGAGGAGCCCCCAGTGCTGAGGCCAGGGACACTCATGCAGGGCTCACAGCCACCAGCAACAGCCAACAAGGTCACTACCCAAGGCTGCTTCAGTCATCCTGCCAGGTGGTCTCCTGGGCCCAGAAGGCTGATGTCACTCACACTCAGCATCGGAGGGCAGACGCCATCTGATGAGGTCAGAAGAGCTGCCCAGACCCCAGGACCCCCACTGAGATCCCCACAGCCTGGCGGGGCCAACAGAACCACAGCCGCATCTGCAGGGAGAGGCACGGGGTACCTCAAAGCTGTGGGTTCCCCTCTGGCCTCCCCTTGGAGGCTCTCCTGGCTGCCCTCCAGGGTCATCCACCATCCACCACAGGCGAACTGGAGGGGTGGGTGGAAAGGCTTTGCCAGAGGGTCTAAATCCCCAGGGCCCTCCAGGAAGGACAAGCTGTGGGGCCAGGAAGCTCCACAGCCTCCAACTCAGGACTGGCAGGAGCTGGGGGCTAGGAATTCCCCACATGGGGTCCCAGCCTCACCTCCCAGCAAGGGGAGGCCCAGAGAACTGCCCGCACACCCCCACCAACCGCTCCCCAGTCCTGGCCCCTGCCTGGCTCACCGTGGTCAGAGTTCGCCCCACAGAGAACCAGCTCCCAACTGCCGGCCGCTTCCACCTTCAGCAGCTGCTGGGTCAACCAGGTCCCACCCTGCAGCCAACCAGGTCCCACCTGCAGCCAACCAGGTCCCACCTGCAGCCAACCACGTCCCACCTGCAGCCAACCAGGTCCCACCTGCAGCCAACCAGGCCCCACCCTGCAGCCAACCAGGCCCCACCTGCAGCCAACCAGGTCCCACCCTGCAGCCAACCAGGTCCCACCTGCAGCCAACCAGGTCCCACCTGCAGCCAACCAGGCCCCACCCTGCAGTCAACCAGGTCCCACCCTGCAGCGAGGGCCCCCAAACCCAGCACTGGGGGAGCCAGCCCAGAAAGCACCAGCCCCAGGGCAGCACAGGGCCTCTCACAGCCCCCCAGCGAGCAGCCCGGGATCCAGAAGGTGCCAGGGAGTGCAAGAGCAAGGCACATTGGGTTTACCAGCCACGGCCCCCTCCATGCCCTCCGTGTTAGAAGGAGAAAGAAAACGCAGGAGATGCAGACTGTGGAGCGGGACCAGCCACCACCTGCGTGGAGCAGAGGCCCAGTGGGCACGGGATCTGGACCAACAGAGCCTGCCTGGGTGGCGCACACCATCTATGTGAGAGACAAGAGTTTAAGGGCTCCCAGAAAGGCCCCCAGCCATGGCAAGGAGGGGCTGGATGCAGGAGAGGCAGTTTGTCGCTGGCACGGTAGCATGACCTGCCCTGCAGGAGGAGGAGCCCCTGGGCAGTAACACAGCTGACCTCATCTTCATACTCTGAGCCCAGCTTCTCCCCTAACTGGAAGACCCAGATGAGGCACTGCTGTCAACCCAGTTGGCTAGGAAAGCCCTGACCGTGTGCAGGATGCCCATCCTCACAGCCTGTAAAGGGAGGAGACTGGGCCAGGCGCAGTGGCTCACACCTGTAATCCCAGTACTTTGGGAGGCCGAGGCAGGCGGATCACGAGGTCAGGAGATTGAGACCATCCTGGCTAACACGGTGAAACCCCATCTCTACTAAAAATACAAAAAAATTAGCCGGGCGTGGTGGCAGGTGCCTGTAGTCCCAGCTACTCAGGAGGCTGAGGCAGGAGAATGGCGTGAACCCAGAAGGTGGAGCTTGCAGTGAACCGAGAGATCACGCCACTGCACTCCAGCCTGGGCGACAGAGCGAGACTCCGTCTCAAAAAAAAAAAAAAAAACAAGGTCAAAGTCATATACCTGAGGTTAGCGGGGGGCAAAGTCGGTGTCACATCTGCGCTGGCCCCCAAGACCGCCCCATGGGTCTATCTCCAAAAAAGGCTGGTGATGACATTGCCAAGGCAACCAGTGACTGGAAGGGTCTGAGGATTACAGTGAAACTGACCATTCAGAACAGACAGGCCCAGAGTAAGGTGGTGCCTTCTGCCTCTGTCCTGATCATCAAAGCCCTCAAGGAACCGCCAGGAGACAAAAAGAAACAGAAAAACATTAAACACAGTGGAAATATCACTTTTGATGAGATTGTCAACATTGCTCCACAGATGCGGCACTGACCTTTAGCCAGAGAACTCTCTGGAGCCATTACAAAGATCCTGGGGACTGCCCAGTCTCCGGGCTGCAATGCTGAAGGCCGCCACCCTCATGACATAGATGACATCAACAATGGTGCCGGGGAATGCCCAGCTAGTTAAGAAGCACAAAGGAAAATACTTCAATAAAGGATCATTTGACAATTAAAAAAAAAATAAAAAGAAAACCAGAAAATCACAAGTTGATGAGGATGTGGACAAATTGAAACCCTCCTGCATTGCTGGTGAAAATGGAAAATTGTGCAGCCACTGGGGAAAATCGTTCAGCGGTTCCTCAAGAAGTTAAGCCTGGGATCACCATTAGACCCAGCAATTCCACTCCCAGATATATACCCAAGAGAAATTAAAACATGTCCATGCAGAAACTTGTACAGGAATGTTTATAGGACATTATTCATAACGGCCAAAAGGCAGAAACAACCAAAGGTGCAACGATGAATGAATAGATAAACACAATGTGGTATATTCATACTGTGGAATATTATGCAGCCTTGAAAAGGAAGCACTGAAGCATGCTATAATGAGGATGCCTCCTGCAAACACATGGAATAAAAGAGGCCAGATTCCAGAGGCCATATTGTGCAATTCCTTTTATATGACATATCCAGAATAGGTAAAACCATCCCAACTGCAGAAAGGAGACTGGTGGCACCAGGGGGTGAGGGGAGAGGAGGAATGAGCGGTGACACTAAGTTTTGTGTTTTTTGTTTTTTTTTTTTTGAGACAGAGTTTTGCTCTTGTTGCCCAGGCTAGAGTGCAATGGTGCAATCTTAGCTCACTGCAACTTCCACCTCCTGGGTTCAAGTGATTCTCCTGCCTCAGCCTCTCTAGTAGCTGGGATTACAGGCACCCACCACCATGCCCAGCTAATTTTGTGTTTTTAGTAGAGACGGGGTTTCTCCATGTTAGTCAGGCTGGTCTTGAACTCCCGACCTCAGGTGATCCGCCCGCCTCGGCCTCCCGGAGTGCTGGGATTACAGGTGTGAGGCACCGCACCTGGCCCTTACTGAGTATTTTTCTGGGGTGATTAAAATGTTTTGACACCAGATAGAGATGGTGGTTGTACAACATTGTGAATACACTAAATGCCACTGAAATGTACACTTTAAAATAGTTAATGGGGCCGGGCGCGGTGGCTCATGCCTGTAATCGCAACACTTTGGGAGGCCGAGGTGGGCAGATCACCTGAGGTCAGGAGTTCAAGACCAGCTTGGTCAACATGCCATCTAAGCTAAAAATACAAAAATTAGCCAGGCGTGGTGGTGCATGCCTGTCATCCCACCTACTCAGGAGGCTGAGACAAGAGAATTGCTTGAACCTGGGAGGCAGAGGTTGCAGTGAGCCAAAATTGTACCGCTACACGCCAGCCTGGCCAACAGAGCAAGACTCTGTCTCAATAAATAAATAAATAATAAAATAAAATGATTAGTTGTTAGCCAGATGTGGTGGCACAGACTGTAGTCCTAGGGAGGCGGAGGTGGGAGGATTGCCTGGGCCCAGGAGTTGGAGGCTGCAGTGAGCTATAATTGCCACCGCACCCCAGCCTGGGTGACAGAATGAGACTCTGTCTCTAAAAAATAAAAATAAAATCAATTAGTTAATTGCGTGTTATATGAATTACACTTCCATTTTTTTTCATTGACGAAAATACAAACTGACGCCAGAGAACGCGGCTCCGGTCGTGCCTTTGGTCCCTCCAGGTTTGAGCGAGAGGATTTGCTGTGAGAAACAGAAGTCTCTTAAGACAGTGACCTGAGAGGGAGGGTGCCTGCTGCCCTGGTCTGAACATCGTGTCCCTCCAAACCCCCGTTGGAACTGAATCCCCAGTCTAGCGTATTAAGAGGTGGGGCCCTTCAGGGTAATTGGGTCATGAGGGCGCCTCCCCTGTGAGTGGGATTAAAAGCCTGTATAAGAGGCTTCACACCTCGGCTCCCTTTTGCTCTCCTGCCTCCTGCCATAGGGGGACACAGTGCTCAAGGCGCCATTGTGGAAGCTGAGAGCCACCCTCCCCAGACACGGGACTTCCAGCTCATTGACCTTGGACTTCTCAGCCTCCAGAACCGCAAGAAAGAAATGTCCATTGTTCACAAATTACCCGGTCTCTGAATTCTGTTACAGCAGCGTGAACAGACTAGGATCCAAGGACTCGCCAAGGACCCTAAGGGGCCGGAGTCATGAGACACAAATCCAGGCCTGGAACAGCCCAGAAAAACAGGCGAACATCAGGCAGCCCCAGGGACCCACTGCTCTCATGGTCACGAGGCCAGCAGCCCGGCCCCCAGCTCTGTGATCCCCTCATCTCTGGGGGAAGTCACCTGGAGGGGCCCCTGTGGCCAGGACTGAGGCCTCCTGCCCACAACCACTCAGATGAGCGTGGAGGTGACTCCGGCAGCCTCCCGGGCTTGAGATGAAGCCGGCCAGCAGCAGAGCTGCAGAATTCTGACTCCAGGGGCGGCCTGTGCCACTACACATTCATCATCTATCACGCGCAATAAGTGACCCGAGGACTCAGCAGCTGAAAGCCGCTGACATCATCGCACACACTCTCAGGCCAGGAGACCAGAAGTGGCTCAGCAGGAATCCGGGCTCGGGTCTCCCAGGGGTGGCCATCCAGCTGTCAGCCAAGAGGGAGGCCACCGTGCCATTAATGACCCAATCTCAAAAGTGACCTGCCATCACTCTGCTCTGCCCTTGGTCACTCAGACCAACCCAGCGCAGGGTGAGTGGGGACGCAAGGACCATCTGAGGGCCTGTGGCAGCCTCCTGTGGCCACAGCTGATGTGAGCTCATCCCACCTCCCCGAGCTTCCTCCTGCCCCAAGCCTGGTCTTCTGGCCCCTTCCTGGCTCTCTTCAAGCCATCCCGCCCAGCATCCTTCCTGAGCTTCAGATCATTGGCACAGCGCACCCAAAACACACCCTCCAGGCCTGGGCGATCCCCCTCCTGGCTGCTCATGTCCCCTCAGGCATGTGAGCCTCCCAGTTGCCTGATTCCGGCCACGACCATCACTCCCGGGGGCCACTTCAGCTGCCTGCCTGGCAGTCCCAGCTCCACCCAGCACAGGCCGCTATACTCCTCCCTGCCTCAGTTTCCCCCATGGAATGCAGACGGTCCCCCGTCCTCCTGGAAGGCTGGCTGTGTGGGAGCTGGGGCAGTGGTGTGTGTGCAGCCTGTGACCCCTGTGTCAGCCGATGTCATCTGCTAAGTGGCGTCACGTCTGCCCAGGGGCTTAGGCCAAAGGCTGACTTCGCCCCCATGCCCCTTCCCCTCAGGGCCGTTCCTGCCCATCCAGCTGCTCTCACCAGGTTGACCCATGGCCTCCAAGCCTGTTTCCCTCCTGGGTGAGGGCCAAGTGCTTCTGGCTGGCCGAAAACAGGGGCGGACCAGCCCCGGGGCTGCCATGCCCCACCCACCAGCCAGTCCTGGCATTGCACTGTCACCCCGCTGTCCCTCTATCTGGGGTTCAGGCTCCTGAGATCAGATCCCATATCCTCAAGGAAGAGTTCCCTGACTACCCACCCAGCATCCCTCCACCTCAGCACCCCCTCCACTCCCCTGTATCCCCTGTCATATGCAAACCCCATGACAAAGGGACTGCAGTTCTCAGAGCAGGGCCTGCCCAAGGTAGGCGCTGAAGGAATGAATGAATATGAATGAGTGTATGAGTGAGTGAGTGAGTGGGTGAATGAGTGGGTGAAAAAGTTAATGAGCAAGTGTATGAATGGGTGGGTGGATGAGTGGGTGGGTGAGTGGGTGGATGAGTCAAAGAATGAGTGAGTCAGTGAATGAGTAAGTCAATGAGTGAGTGAATGAATGTGTGACTGTGTGAGTGAATGAGTGGATGAATGAATGAATGAGTGAATGAGTGAGTGTGTGAGTGAATGAATGAGTGTGTGAGTGAATGGGTGAATGGGAGGATGAATGAACGAGTGTGTGTGTGAGTGAATGAGTGAATGAATGAGTGTGTGAGTGTGTGAATGGGTAAATGAGAGGATGAAATGAATGAGTGAGTGATGGAATGTGTGTGTGAGTGAATGAGTGAATGAATGTGTGTGTGAACGAGTGAATGTGAGTGAATGAGTGAATGAGTGTGTGTGTGAGTGAATGTGTGAGTGAATGAGTGTGTAAGTGAGTGAATGAGTGGGTGAATGAGATGAATGAGTGAATGAGTGATGGAACGTGTGTGTGAGTGAATGAGTGAATGAATGTGTGTGTGAACGAGTGAATGTGAGTGAATGAGTGAATGTGTGTGTGTGAGTGAATGTGTGAGTGAATGAGTGTGTGTGTGAGTGAATGAGTGAATGAATGAGTGAATGAGTGTGTGTGTGAGTGAATGAGTGGGTGAATGAGAGGATGAATGAATGAGTGAATGAGTGAGGGAGTGGGTGAGTGAATGAATGAATGAGGGAGAGAGGGAATGAATGAGGGAGTCAGTGAGGGATGGAGAGATGCAGTGTGGGAGTTAAAGAGCGGGTGAATGAATTAATCAATGAGTAAGTGAATGAATGAGTGAATGAGTGAGCCAGTGAGGGATGGAGGGAGTTAATGAGCAGGTGAATGAATGAGTGAGAGAGGGAATGAATGAGTGAGAGAGGGAGTGAATGAGTGAGTGAGTCAGTGAGGGACAGAGGGAGTGAAGGAGTTAATAAGCAGGTGAATGAATGAATAAGGAAGTGAATGAGGGGGTGAATGAATGAATGAGGGAGGAAATGAATGCGCAGGTGAGTAAATGAATGAATGAAGGAATGAGTGAAGCGGGAGGGAGGGAGCAGGTGAATAAATGGATGAGTGAATGAGTGAGGGAGTGACTTCATCGAGCCCCGCAGGTCCCGCGGCCACAGGGCCTCCCACTCCCCGTGCCCCGCCCCGCCCCCGCGGGGTTCCGGGACGCCCCGTCTCTGCTGCCGTCCGGGCAGGAGCCTGCACAGCGGAGGGGCCCGCGAGGACTCCGGGGCGTCCTGCCGGGGTCTGGGAGCCCCTTAGGGGTCTGCGGGTCTCTCCCGCAGGGGTGTGGGGTCCCGCCCGCCGGGGTCCGGGTCTCTCCCGCCGGGGTCTGGGAGCCGCCCCCGCTGTCAGGGCCGCCGGCTTTCCCGGTCCTGCAGCGCCACCGCGTGGCCGCCGCAGCCGCTGCTCCTTCCCCTGGCGCGGGGGTCGCCGCTGCCCGCCGGGGCGGGACCGGCTGCTGGGACGTCAGCCCCGAGGCCCCGCGCCACCCCTTCCTGCCCCATTTCTACCGCAGCTCTCGAGCACCCAAAAGATGTCTTCACCCTTAACCCCCTGCAACCCAGCGCCCCTACTCCACGGGTCCCTGAGGGTCCCCACCAGGCAGGATCTTCCCTCTGGGCCACCCGGGGCCTCGTCTGGGAGCAGCCCCGTCCTCCGCGGCGCTGGCGCCAGCCCCTCCAGGGACACCTCTTCCCCAGGCCGCCAGGGAGTGTCTGCAGCCGCGGGTCCCTCCAACCCCGCACTTCTGTGCGCCACCAGCACTTCCCGGGCTCCCGCCCATGCCCTGGGGATTTGCTGCTTTTGACCTCTTCCAGAATGTTCCTCAGGCTCATCATTTTCTCTGCTCCCTACATCACCACTGCTTAGTCTGACCCTGAAGATCCCGCTAGGAGCGTGGAGAAGGTGGCAGCTCCCCCACATCCCCTGGGCCCCACCGATGCGGGGCACCTGCGAGGACAGGTGCAGTCCCCGCTTCATGATCCCAGGGTCTCCTGGCCCAAGCCAGGCGTCAGCACGCAGCCCAGGCAGGTCACCTGCGACACAGCGAAATCCTTTCCCTCTCTCCACGCTTCTCGGCCCCACCTTCCCTCCCTCCCGACTAGGCATGGGCTCAGGCGTGGGTGCTACTCCCAGGCCCGGTAACCATAGGCCTTTACCTGCCCTGGCTGCAGCTGACTAGGCTGGGATTGGAAGACGGAGAAGGAGGGCTGCCCTCTCCACCGGCGGGCCCTCCGGCCCTAGGAGGAAGCTGGCTGCATGGTCAGGGAAGAGGAGATGAGGGACAGAGAGTGGGAGGGCTTCCTCCATTGGTGACTGCATTGGTCGGTTCCTGCACCCAGAAGGCCTGGGGCCACCTCCGTGGAGTGGAGCCACCAGCACCACCCCCAGAGGCTGGTGGACACCTGGGCGGAGAGAACAATTGGATGATGTCATGTTGACATCATTGGCCTCACAGGAACCACATCTCACCGGCTGCCTCCCGTTTGTGTGTCATTTGAAGGCCACCCCAAATGTCACCTCCTAATTGGAGCCTTCCTGGATCCCCCCCAGTCTTCCCATCTCGTGTTCCAGGCCGGCTGTGGGTAGGCAGCTTGGCCCCATGCTGCCTGCTGAGGGATCCCGGGCGAGTGTTCCCAGCGGGAAGGGCTCTTGTGAGACGGAGGCAGTGGGAGAGGAGTAGAATCCGTGTCCTTGTTCCTGGCTCTGGCCCACGTGAGGTCTTGCCGTGGCGAGTGGGCATTTTCACGCTGGTGCTGGGGACAGCTGTGGCCATCACCAAGGGTTTCTTGTGGTCCCTGCAACCTCCCGACTCTAAACACTCGCCATGTCCCCGCGATCCAGGGATGGGACTCCCCGGCCTTCATTCCTCCAACTCCTAATGATTTTTGAAGGACTTAATCCTTGTATTAAACACCTCCCTTCTTGAAATGCCCAGAGGGGTTCCTGTTTTCCGGGGCAAAGCTCAGGTGCTGATCTCATGGCTGTGTTAAGGGCGGATTGTGCCTCCCCGAAACTCACGGGTTGAAGTCCTGCCCCTAGCGCTGCAGAACGGGACCTCGGCTGGAGATGGCATCATTGCAGATGTCATTAGTTAAGGTAGGCAGTGCTAGGGCAGGTTCCTCCATATAACCTATATTGTCCTTATAAAAAGGTAACATTTGGACACAGTCATAACACGAGAGAACACGCTGGAAAGATGAAGGCAGAGGACAGGGTGATATTTCTACAAACCAAGGGACACCGAAGGCTGCCCACAGTCACCGGGGCCAGCGGGAGGCATGGGCCGCATTCTCCCTCGGAGCCTCAGAAGGAATGCCCCCTGCTGCCTACAAGGACCAGGGGCAGACTGGCGATTTCCGACAGCAGGGGAAAGATGACATCTTTGAAATCACACACAAGAGCACTGCAGTCTCAGTTCAAGTCAGAGGGAGAAAATCAGAAAACAAGGAGGACCAGTGAAGAAAATCTTCTGGTAGCAAGACCGCGGCATCTGAAAATGATTTCCCAAGTTTTACCCTACGGCTCGGAGGATTACAATGGAAATTTTTTTTTTTTTTTTTTTTTTTTTTTTTTTGAGACGGAGTCTTGCTCTGTGCCCCAGGCTGGAGTGCAGTGGCACGATCTCGGCTCACTGCAAGCTCCGCCTCCCCGGGTTCACGCCATTCTCCTGCCTCAGCCTCCCGAGTAGCTGGGACTACAGGCGCCCGCCACCTCGCCCAGCTAATTTTCTTGTATTTTTAGTAGAGACGGGGTTTCACCGTGTTAGCCAGGATGGTCTCGATCTCCTGACCTCGTGATCCGCCCGTCTCGGCCTCCCAAAGTGCTGGGATTACAGGCTTGAGCCACCGCGCCCGGCCTACAATGGAAATTAAATTCTCAGCCTCCCCAGGTAGCCTGTGTGAACCTTACAGCAGAGCGGGGGAAGTGGGGATGGAAGGAGCTGAGGGGTAACCCTGACCCCCTGCCCAGGGAGTCCCACTCAGCCTTGCTTGCCGGCAGGAGCCTCCCTCCTCCCTATCTGAGGCAGCTCCCCGCCTGGGACGCCTCGCCTGAAGCACCTGCCTGTGGCAGGAGGCTGATTCCCCTTGAGATCCAGACCCATCACCCCTGGTTGCCTCTAACCCCATAACTGGACTGAGATCCCAGCTGACTCCAGGGAGAAAAGTAAAAACCTGCCACACCCCAAGATTATCATGATTTTGCTAATTCAAGCTGGAAACTAGTGGTAAGCGTGGATCCCACTGTCTGGGCGACTGTGCACTCCAGGGACTCTGGGCTTAATTGTCTGCCTGAGCATCTGTGAGAAACCAGAGCACTTCGCTCTATTTTTTGCTGGAAACTTGGACTTGGACGGGCATGGTGGCTCACACCTGTAATCCCAGCATTTTGGGAGGCCGACGCAAGCAAATCACCTGAAGTCAGGAGTTCGAGACCCGCTTGGCCAACACGGCGAAACCCAGTCTCTACTAAAAATACAAAAAGTTAGCTGGGCGTGGTGGTGGGCGCCTGTAATCCCAGCTACTCAGGAAGCTGAGGCAGGAGAATCGCTTGAACCCAGGAGGCAGAGGTTGTAGGGAGCCGAGATCACGCTATTGCACTCCAGCCTGGGCCACAGAACGAGACTGTCTCAAAAAAAAAAAGAAAGAAAGCTGGACTTAACAGTTGCCCAGCTGAGATGCCAGGGTTTTCTCGGTAGAGCACAGAGAGAAGAATCTAACGGCATAGAGAGCCAGGAATGCCAAATGGATTCATCAGGTACAACCCACTGCCTGTCCCTCATCACATCCCCAAAACATTCCCTTTACGAAGGCCTGCGACTTGCCCGCAAGGAGCCTCTGAGCTCTGCAGGCCACAGACAACAGAGATGCCACCAACAAGACTGTGCCCCCTGATCTCTCACGGGACCCTAGAGTGGCAAAGACCAACAGTCTGAGATGGTGACAGGAGGGGAGGCCAGCTGGGAGCAGAGGTCAGGGCCCTTGGCCAATGGGTCAAGCATCCCCAGAACTGAAAAAGATGGACAGTCTATGAAAGCTTAAATTGATCATTTTTTTAAAAGCCAGGTCAGGCGCGGCGGCTCTTGTCTATAATCCCAGCGCTTTGGGAGGATGAGGACTGGGGATCACTTGAGATCAGGAGTTTGAGACCCACCTCGGCAACATAATGATACCACCCCCCCCATCTCTACAAAAAATACACAAATTAGCCAGGTGTGCTTGTGCGCACCTGTGGTCCCAGCTACTTGGGAGGCTGAGTGGAGCGGATCACCTGAGCCCAGGAGGTCAAGGCTGCAGTGAGCTGTAACGGCACCACTGCACTCTAGCCTGGGCAACAGTGAGACCTGTCTCTCTCACACACACACACACACACACACACACACACACACACACTACAATAACAAACCCAGATCTAGGCCAGGCGCAGGGGCTCACACCTGTAATCCCAGCACTTCGGGAGGCCAAGGTGGGTGGATCACCTGAGGTCAGAAGTTTGAGACCAGTCTGGCCAACATGGTGAGACCCCATCTCTACTAAAAATACAAAATATTACCCAGGTGTGGTGGCTCATGCCTGTAATTCCAGCTACTCTAGAGGCTAAGGCACGAGAATCACTTGAACCTGGGAGGCAGAGGCTGCAGTGAGGCAAGATCACGCCACTGCACTCCAGCCTGGGCGATAGAGTGAGACTGTTTCACAAAAAAAAAAAAAAAGAAAGAAAGAAAGAAAGAAAAAGAAAAAAGAAAAAAGAAGAAAAAAACTAGACCTGCCATGAAATACCCTAATGGAGAGTGGTGACCCCTCGCCAGTTCCCCGGCCCGACCAGTCCCAGGACTGGGCCCCCAAATAAAGGGGAGAACATGCCTCTCCATGGACGGGCAGACGCCGATGCCTTCAAATCTTCCCGCTGCCTTCTCTAAGCACCTACAACCATTGCTCTGGTCATCTGTCGCTGTGTAACAAGTCACCCCAAAACTCAGTGGCTTAAAACAATAACAAACACTTATTTTGTTCACAAATCTGTGATTTAGGCAAAGTACCCCAGAGAAGGCTGGTCTCTGCTCCATGTGACATCAGCTGGGGTGGCTCAGCTGATGAGGGAGCTAGAACATTCCCTTCTAAGAAGGCTCATCCCATGCCTGGCCAGGTGGTGCCAACGGGAGGTTCCTGCCATGGGGGCTTCTCCGGGGGCTGCTTGGCTCCTCCTGACTTGGTGGCTGAGTTCCAAGAACGAGAGTCCAGGAGACACCAGGTAGACACTGTGTCTTATTTTAATTTAGTTTAGTTTAGTTTTTAGAGATGGAGTCTCACTGTGTTGTGCAGGCTGGAGTGCAGTGGCGCAATCTCAACTCACTACAACCTCCTCCTCCCAGGTTCAAGCAATTCTCCTGCCTCAGCCTCCCAAGTAGCTGGGACTACAGATGTGCACCACCACATCAGCTAATTTTTGTATTTTTAGTAGAGATGGGGTTTTACCATGTTTGCCAGGATGGTCTTGAACCCCTGACCTTGAGTGATCTGTCTGCCTTGGCCTCCTAAACTGCTGGGATTACAGGCATGAGCCACCATGCCCAGCCATCTTTTTTTTCTTTTTAAATAGAGATGGGGGGTCTCACTGACTTGCCCAGGCTGGTCTTGAACTCCTGAGCTCAAACAATCCTCCTGCCTCAGCCTCCCAAAGTGCTGGGATTACAGGTGTGAACCAGCATGCCCAGCCTTGTGTCCTCTTTTATGACCTGGTCTTGGAAGTGACATGGCACCACTGCTGCCATAATTAAGGGCTCGGCGGTGTGCCACTGCCACCCCTCAGCTCCAAATCCACCCTTCCTAAGCCTGCTTTGTGCTGGTGGAGCTGCACCCTGTAAACATTTCTCCTCTACAGGCCGGCTCAGGGTGAGGCTTTGACAGGAGAGGGCACTGGAGGTTGCAGCAAGGCCTGGCAGAGAAAGGGGCCTCCCTGTCTGGCCCCTTCCTTGCTGAAGCTGCCAGTGGCCCTGTGTGCGGGTGACTCCTCCGTGAGTCTCTACCACCCATGGGCTGCTTCTCGCAGACACCGCCCGTCTGTCGCACTCCCCAGCAGGATTATCAAGCACCTGGCAGGAGTTTCTGCGGGAAAAGCTCTGGCCCAGATGCATCCCTCAGCGAGTTTCTCGGCCAACAGGTGGGCTCCCTGCAGACGGCTTGGCTCTCGCCCTGCAGCAACTTCCTCCGCCACGGGTAGGACACCCTGCAGGTTCCAGCAGAGCCCAGGGCAACTTCCTCTGCCACGGGTAGGACACCCTGCAGGTTCCAGCAGAGCCCAGGGCAACTTCCTCCGCCACGGGTAGGACACCCTGCAGGTTCCAGCAGAGCCCAGGGCAACTTCCTCCGCCACGGGTAGGACACCCTGCAGGTTCCAGCAGAGCCCAGGGCAACTTCCTCCACCATGGGCAGGGGCAGCCTGCAGGGTCCGGCAGAGCCCAGGGCAACTTCCTCCACCATGGGCAGGGGCAGCCTGCAAGGTCCAACAGAGCCAGGCCCAGCCTTGCGGCGGAATGTTCTTCCAGGTTCTTGGTTTCTTCCCGTGTGCTCCCTGTCTGTCCTAGAAACACGTGCTGCTTCTGGCACTGCTATTCCTGTATTCCTCCGAGTTCTCTTGTAACCTTTTAATAGTGACACATCCTTTTCCAATTTATGATTCTTTATATTAAATGTTCCTGTTCAAATTACTGGTGTGGTGTCTGTCTCCTGCCTGGAACCTAATGGTACAGAATTAGCACGAGGAGGGTCCCAGCAGGGCATCTGGGGACTGTTTGCATCGTCCGTAGGGTGTGAATGCCTGGCTGAGCTTCCTGCCAATGGGAAACGGGGTGCCAGGCCCCGCTTCACAGGGGATTTGCTGTGGCCTCTGGTTGGGTGAAAGAAAGGGCTGGATGAGGCTGGTGCCAGGGTGCCCAAGCGGCTGCTGCCCTTCAGAGCAGAACAGCAAGGACACCCCAGGACTGCGGACTGGGGGTCCCTCCTCCACGCACTGGGGGTTCACAGCAATCAGATGGCTGGCAGGAGCAGCTCCTCCCAGACCTCAGGGCAGCTGAGAGGCAGAGAATGTTCGTGGCAGCCCCCACAGGAGCTGCTGTTTCTTGTCCCTACAGGGCTGACATTGCTGAAAATCAAACACAATGTTCAGTCCTGTGCATCACCTGATCACAGTGTCAGCCGAGCGCACAGCCTTGCCGGTGTCCTCACTTGAGAGGCAGAACGCTGACAGGATGGCACCCCTGACCCAGGGTGGAGGCGGCGCCCGGAACCCCGCAGAACTCACTATCTGCTCCTGCCAGGGTGCCCCGAGGCTCCCTTGCCAGCGGGAGTGGTAGTGGCTGAGGTTGCTGATGCTCCTGAGTTTGAAAAACCTCTGAGCCCACCTGTGAGGCCCTCGCGAGAGGTTACCTGTCCTCCCCAAGCCAGCACAGCAGCCACCTCCTGTTGCCACGAGGCCTACAATTAGCATCAAACCTTAGGGATCCCGGACAGCGCCACATAGGAGACAATAGCTCATGTGGGGGCTTGGGAATTTTTTCTGTAAGAGACTAAACAGCGCCCGGGTGCGGTGGCTCACGCCTGTAATCCCAGCACTTTGGAAGACCGAGGTGGGCAGATCACCTGAGGTCAGAAGTTTGTGATCAGCCTGGTCAACATGGTGAAACTCCATCTCTACCAAAAATACAAAAAAAAAAAAAAAAAAAAAATTAGCTGGGCATGGTGGCAGGTGCCTGTAATCCCAGCTACTCGGGAGGCTGAGGCAAGAGAATCGCTTGAACCTGCGAGGCAGAGGTTGCAGTGAGCCGAGATCGCACCACTGCACTCCAGCCTGGGTGAGAGAGTGAGACTCTGTCTCAAAAAAAAAAAAAAAAAAAAAAAAAATCAAACAGTAAATATCAGGCTCCGTGAGCCACATGCGACCTCTGGCCACCTCGCTCGGCCTCTGGCTACCTCGCTCTCACTCTTCTCCTTCTCCCTCCTCCGTTCCTCCGCCTTTTCTGTGTTGTTAGTGTGTATATGTGTGTGTGTGTTTTACAATCCTTAAGAAATGTAAAATCCACTCTTAACTCAAAGGCTGTACAAAAAAATAGATTCCAGGCCGGATGTGGCCCACAGGCTGTAGTTTGGCAAACTGTGGCTTACATGCTACAGGAATTCAGAGATATTTCAGACAGATATTGCTGGGAACCTGGGGAGAACCTGTGGGAGTGGATTCGGGGGTTGGACTGAGAACGCCAAATCCGAACGCTAGAGGGGGCTAAAGTCCCTGATCTGGGGGCCTTGAGGGCTCTGCCGGGTATCAGCTAAGAGCTCCCTTGTGTGACGGCTGAAGCTGAGACCCAGAGGCCCGCAGGTCACGAGTCCAAGACCCCAGAGACTCCACGGCCTGCTGTAGAGGAGAGAATCCGAAGGTCCAAGGACAGGGGCAGTCCGTGAGTGTGACCTGCACGCCCACACCAGCCACGCCCTGCAGGTTCAGGAGCACCATCTTCCCCGACGTGAGCAACACCCGGGCGAGGGGAGCCCCTGCACCCTGAAAAGTCCTGCTACTGCTGTCCTTCGTAGGCCAAGTGTGACCACGGGGAGAGGGGTGCCCCGACTGAGATGGGCTCCTTGATCTCCATGGGGTGACACATCCCAGAGCAGCAGCAGGACAGGAGGCACCCGCCACCGTCAAGTCCCATGCGGGCTGTGTGCGCCAGCGGCGGCAGGAGGAACTGGCGCTCAGGGTGCCACGGCCTGCAGGGGCCTCCGGCGAATCACAGTGCCCCGATGAAACAAAGGGTTGGCAGACTAGAGTGCCGTTTGTCTTACGCAACAGAAACAAAACTCTGGGTCTGGCGGCCAAACCTGATTTGAGTCACCATAGTGGACAGCCACAGCCTCTCACCAGTTTCCAGGCTGAGCCAATTCACAGACCTGGAGCCCGTGAGTGGGGGGCAGGTTCCTTGAGGGAGACCCCTGAAGCATTGCTGCGAGGAGTACAGCAGCAAAGCCACGGGAAGACTCCCCCTAAGGGACCTGCACCTGTTTACCAAAGTAACATGTAACAGGGGGAGGGAAATACTCAAGAGTCTCAGGAATGACAAGACACTGGCATCAAATGGATTCCAATTTCTTTTTTTTTTTTTTTTTTTTTGGAGATGGAGTATCGTGCTATCGCCCGGGCTGGAGTGCAGTGGTGCGATCTCAGCTCACTGCAACCTCCGCCTCCAAGTTCAAGCAATTCTCCTGCCTCAGCCTCCCAAGTAGCTGCGATTACAGGCACACACCACCATGCCCCACTAATTTTTGTAGTTTTGTAGAGACGAAGTTTCACTATGCTAGGCCAGGCTGATGTGGAACTCCTGACCTCAGGTGATCCACCCTCCTCGGCCTCCCAAAGCGCTGGGATTACAGATGTGAGCCACTGCGCCTGGCCAGACCGATGCCAATTTCTGACGACTCAAAACACCACTGTGAACCACCAATCAAAGGGGGATTTTTGGTCATGAGATGAAAGGTGGAGCCTCAGCCCATGTCTGACTCCCAGGGGCCAGTTGAGCACGTTGATCCACCCTCTAGTTTGACCCCAGTTCTTGAATGTGTAATTGAACGAAGTGCATATGGCCATGGGCACACTCCGCACGTGGCCTCTTATAAGGGTACAGTGGAAGCCACGAGAACTTCCCCTGTGCCAGGACAGTAAACTCAAAACAATACTGAACCCCTGGAAACTGCAGAGATGAGTGCCTCCATCAAAGAGTCAAAAGACCAGCTGGGCGTGGCAGCTCACACCTGTAATCCCATCACTCTGGGAGGCCGAGGCAGGCGGATCACCTGAGGTCAGGAGTTTGAGACCAGCCTGACTGACATGGTGAAACCCCATATCTAATAAAAATATAAAAACAGGCTGGGCGCGGTGGCTCAAGCCTGTAATCCCAGCACTTTGGGAGGCCGAGACGGGCAGATCCTGAGGTCAGGAGATCGAGACCATCCTGGCTAACACGGTGAAACCCCGTCTCTACTAAAAAATACAAAAAACTAGCCGGGCGAGGTGGCGGGCGCCTGTAGTCCCAGCTACTCAGGAGGCTGAGGCAGGAGAATGGCGTAAACCCGGGAGGCGGAGCTTGCAGTGAGCTGAGATCCGGCCATTGCACTCCAGCCTGGGCAACAGAGCGAGACTCCGTCTCAAAAAAATAATAATAAATAAAAAAAAATATAAAAACATTAGCCGGGTGTGGTGGCACGGGCCTGTAGTCCCAGCTGCTCGGGAGGCTGAGACAGGAGAATTGCTTGAACCTGGGAGGCAGAGGTTGCAGTGAGCCGAGTTCGTGCCACTGCACTCCAGCCTGGGTGACTAAGCGAGACTTCGTCTTTAAAAAAAAAAAAAAAAAAAAAAAGGAGTTTGTTTTTTTCCTTTCTTTTGAGACAGAGTCTCGCTCTGTCTCCCATGCTGGAGTGCAGTGGCACAATCTCTGCTCACTGCAACCTCCGCCTCCCAGGTTCAAGCAATTCTCTAGCCTCAGCCTCCTGAGTAGCTGGGCTTATAGACATGCACCACCACACCCAGCTAATTTTTGTATTTTTAGTAGAGACAGGGTTTCACCACATTGGTCAGGCTGGTCTCGAACTCCTGAGCTCAAGTGATCCACCTGCCTCAGCCTCCCAGTGTGCTGGGATTACAGGTGTGAACCACCGCACCTGGCCAAAGAAGAGGTTTAATGGCTGGGCACAATGGCTCACGCCTATAATCCCAGCTCACTGAGAGGCCGAGGCCAGCAGATCACAAAGTCAGGAGATTGAGACCATCCTGGCTAACACGGTGAAACCCCATCTCTATTAAAAATACAAAAACAAAATTAGCCGGGCATGGTGGTGGGCACCTGCAGTCCCACCTACTTGGGAGGCTGAGGCAAGAGAATGGCGCGAACCCTGGAGGCGGAACTTGCAGTGAGCCGAGATCGCGCCACTGACTGCACTCCAGCCTGGGCGACAGGGTGAAAAGAGAGAGGTTTAATTGGCTCCCGGTTCTGCAGGCTGTACAGGCACAGCCCCAGCACCTGCTCAGCTTGCGGGGAGACCTGAAGGAGCTTTGACTCAAGGTGGAAGGTGAAGCGAGAGCAGGCATGTCACGTGGCAAAAGCAGGAACGAGAGACAGTGGCCAGACCTCATAAGACCTCACTCACCGTCACGATGACAGCACCAGGAGGGTGATGCTAAACCATTCATGAGGAAGCTGCCCCCGTGATCTGGTCACCTCCCACCAGGCCCCACCTCCAACACTGGAGATGATATTTCAACCTGAGATTTGGGTGGGGACAGAGGTCCAACCTGTGTCACTCACCTCTCAGGTCTGTGCAGAGGTCAGATGGGTCTTAGAGAATAATGGGGATTGTGGAGAATTTAATCAGTCGCAGTCATCCCAGTAGCTGCTGCCCCATCAGGAATATCTTTTCTACAACAACTGAACACACTCCCCTGGCACCTGGTACCCAGCTAGCGACTTGCCTAATGCTTTCTTCCCTCTATACCAGTTTGCAAAGATCAACAGAAGCCTTTGCTTTTACCAGACCTGGCCAACAGTACACCGTCACAGCTCCCCGACTCAGAGTGCCTGCCACAGATCTTCATCGCCCGGCGTCCTCGAACATCACACTGATCCACTGATGCATGCTCATCGGATCCGAGTGGAACAGCAAGGTTCCCTTGTCCCCCTCGCACGGGAACGGCTTGCCTCTTCAGTGCCCACTGCTCAAACCTCTGGGGGAGCATACAGACGGGCAGTGTCTAGCAGTGGATGCTTATAGCTCCGGAGGCCCCAGAGGGCGTGTGTTACAGGGTGCTCTTTTAGTTTAGCCGTCTGTAGGCGGCTTGTGTTAACCAGCTCAATTAGACCCCCTTCCTTATCACAAGGACAGGCTTTCTGAATCCCAGGTGCTTGCCTTGGTGGACCGGAAGTATCGGATCATGTCTGGGCCTGGAGAATGGGTGCAAGGTTTTATTGAGTGCAGGTAGCTCTCAGCAGACGGGGGAAGCCAGAAGGGGATGGCGTGGGAGGGATTTCCCCTGGAGCGGGACCACTGAGCAGCCCGGGCTCTCTCCGATCGTCCTGGACAAACTCCACCCCATTCTACGGCCAGTGGCCTCCCAGAGCAACAGCATGCTCTCCTCAACACCCTCTCAACGTCCAGCCAATGTGTTGCTCTTGATGTCCAGCCACTTGTGTGTCTGTCGGCTAGAGTCCTGGGGATTTTATAGGCACAGGATGGGGGCGTGGCAGGCCAGGGTGGTCTCTGGAAATGCAACATTTGGGCAGGAGAACAAAAATCCCTGTCCTCACCCAGGTTTGTGGGCACAGGCGGTGGGGGAATCCCTAGCCAGGGACCACGCCTTCTCTACCCAGCTCTTCCCCATGCATGAGGAGGAGGGAGTAGCAAGTCTTTTTTTTATCCCAATGTCCCCATGGACACCAAGGAAAAAGGACTGCAGATGTCTTAGTGAGACAAATCAGAGGGTGGGAGATGAACCCCACAAAAATTCAGGGGCCCCCTCACCTTCTGGAGTCCAAAGGTTTGGAACAGGTGATAATTATTCTCCTTTTGATGTTATTTGTTATATTTTTTGTAGGGACGGGGTCTTGCTATGTTGCCGGGCTGGTCTTGAACTCCTGGCCTCAAGCCATCCTCAGCTGAGTGCTTTTCTATGACACTTAGTGAACGCTGGGGAACCACAGCCAGGATACTCAGGCGGGAACCAGGGGCTGGAAGCGGGTGGCTTCTCCCTTTTATTCCTTATCCCCCTTCGCATGTTTCTTAGCCACCCAGGGAAGAATGCTTCTGTGGGGGACGCAGCCATGATTCCTTGGAAGGAGAAGTTGAGCCTGGCCATGCTGGGCTCCTCCTGGCACTGATCCACAGACAGGGAGCAGCGCAGTAGAAGAGGGGAGATCCCAGGGCTGAAAGGCTGAGTGAAGGGGCGCTGCTGGGTGCATTTCAGGGAACACTTTAAAGTGCCAAACGGCCAGGCGTGGTGGCTCACGCCGGTAATCCGAGCACTTTGGGAGGCCGAGGCGGATGGATCACAAGGTCAGGAGTTCAAGACCAGCCTGGCCAATATGGTGAAACCCTGTCTCTACTAACAAAAATTAGCCAGGCGTGGCGGCAGGCACCTGTGGTCCCAGCTACTCAGGAGACTGAGGCAGCGAAATCACCTGAAGCTGGGAGGCAGAGGTTGTAGTGAGCCGAGATCGTGCCCCTGCACTCCACCCTGGGCGACAGAGCAGGACTCCATCTTGAAAAAAAAGTAAAAAATAAAAAGAAAGTGCAAAATGTTAGCTATCACATCACTAAATGCAGCATTTTGTGTTCAGAACCAGTGGGGGCAGTCATTCCTGCACAAGATTCCTGAAAGCCTGAGGAGCCTGAATTATGTTAATCTAAAAGGATTCCATCTAATTAGGAGAAAAGAAATTTTCCCCTTCACCTGCACCAGAAGGGTGCACGGAAACACGTCATTTAGAACATCCCGGGCCCTAACATCCAGGTATCCGTGCCACTTCTCTGTACGGGTCCAAGGAGGCCGCGGTGTTCGCGGCGGTCGCCAAGACCGGCGGGCTGTGGTTTCGAACCCGCGGCAACGGCGCGCGGCCGGGGGAGGTGCTCGGACTTCGCGTTCCGCGGCGCCTGGCCCGGCGCGGCCGCCGTAGCGGGAGGATCCGAGCTACGGTGGCCGTGAGGCGGCGGTAGCGATTGGACTCGGTGGGGCCGGGGCCGGGGCCGGGGCCGGGGGCGGGCGCCGCCATGGGCAACCTGTTCGGCCGCAAGAAGCAGAGCCGTGTCACGGAGCAGGACAAGGCCATCCTGGTGAGGACCCGGGCCCGGGGCCAGGGCCGGGGCGGGCGGCGGGGCCGGAAGAGCCCCGCGCCCTCGGCCCCCCCGCGTTCGGGTGGGGAAACTGAGGCGCGGCGCGCAGCCGGGCCACTCGGCCTCTCCGCCCTGCGTCCTCCTCGCCCGCGGGGCCTCGGGCCGGGGTCTCCTGCGCGGCGCCGTGGCTGCCGACTTCCCCCGGGCCCGCGCGTCCGCCTCTGCGAGCCCCGCCGGGGTGGGCGCGGCCGGTGACTGCGGGATTCGACGCCGGCGTTCGGGGCTTGGCCACAGCCTGGCGGCCTGGCCGTGGGGTCCGCGCGGCGCTGGGCTTTCCCTGGCTCTGGGCCCGCAGGAGCGGGTCCCGGCTCTCCCGGAGTCGCTGCCCCCGCCCACGTCCCTCGGCTCATTTGCCGCCTGGTGCCCTGGGCCGGAGCCCCCTCGGTGCTCCCGGCTTCGCGAGGCCGTGCGGGGCCATCCCCTCTCCCTCGCCCCATCCAGGCCAGGACTGGAAGGAAGTCTGCCCTGGTCCGAGGAGCGGCCGCCAGGTGCGCCGAACGCCTGCCGGGGTCCTGCCGGGTTTCCGCAGCGCCTGGGTGCAGGACCACCGTGTTACCGTGTTTGGCGCGTTTGTTTGCGGCGACTCCAGACTGACTCCCCGGGGCACAGCCGGGCCGGTGGTGGTGCCTGTTCCCATGTGAAAGTTAGCTTCTGTAGGATAAGGAATCGCTTGGCATGTCAGGGACACGGCAGGTTAAGAATAGTCCATTTTTGTAACGGGATAAACGTGTCATGAAAGAGACCCCGAAATGGGAGCAGGGCTAGCTTTTTCGGATGCTTTCTTTTCTAAATTTTGTGCAACAGAAATAATTTTATACTAAAAGAGAAGTGAATGCAAATGAAAAAGGGGATCTTACCTTGGCATCTGAGTTCATAAGCTATGAAAAGAAACAACGGGCACGTTTGTCCCTGGAGAAGATGGGCAGAGCACTGGGCACCGTCCCGAGCTGCCTGTAAGACAGCTGGGCCCAGCCTCCATCGTCCGCCCTCCACCTACCCTGGCAGCCCCAGGGCACTCCCTCCCCTCCCTTTAAGGACTCAGTTCCGGTTTCTCTTCAAGCACTTGCCAAGCACTTGCCAGGGGCCACTGTGGGCTCTTGGCTGTGCAGACCCGTGTTCCCGGCTGCCGTAGGTCTCCCCAGGATTTTGGGTGCTTGGGAACAGCATCCTTAGCACACAGTAGCACAAATGATTGCTTTTTTTTTTTCTGTTTTCCTAGGATAACAGGTGTTCCCCATGCAGCCTGTGACCCTCCACTGAGACCTCGTTTTACAGGAGGCAGCCTGGCCACACCTTTGGCCCCTGGGTCTCCCCAGCAGTGGGGCTGGGCAGGGGGCACCTTTCACTGTGGAGGACCCACAGGTCTTGGCACTGTGGAGCGGAGACTCCGAGGGTGGAGGGAGCACTCTCTTCCTATGCAGAGCCTCAAAGAGGCACACAGTCCCTGACCCAGCTAATTCCCCTCAGCCTCCTGCCTTAAGGCCATAATCCCTCTGCCTGCATGGGCTTACCATTGTCTGAAGTGATGACGTTTGGAAAACTCAAGGGCCTGATAGGGCAGGACTGGCTGAAGTTCCTCAGTGGCCGAGTGCCCGCTCTGGGGCGGCGCACAGATGAGAGGCGGTCAGCGGGGCCGCGGGGCACATCACCGAGTGCGTGTCCCTGCAGCTGAACGGTTGGCAAAGCGGCAGGGAAGCCACAGGCACCTCATGTGGCTGAAGCCCAAGGAGAGATGCTGGGGGGATGTCTGAGTCCTATCCTGGCCGTGTGGCTGCTGGCACTTGGGTACTCACTACCTGCATGTTCTCGAGTCAGAACCTTTTTTTTTTTTTTTTTTCCTCCGAGATGCAGTCTCGCTCTGTCGCCCAGGCTGGAGTGCAGTGGCACAATCTTGGCTCACTGCAAGCTCCGCCTCCCGGGTTCACGCCATTCTCCTGCCTCAGCCTCCCAGGTAGCTGGGACTACAGGCACTGTCACCACACCCAGCTAATTTTTTTTTTGTTGTATTTTTAGTAGAGACAGGATTTCACCGTGTTAGCCAGGATGGTCTCGATCTCCTGACCTCGTGATCCGCCCGCCTCGGCTTCCCAAAGTGCTGGGATTACAGGCGTGAGCCACCGCGCCTGGCCGAGTCCGAGCCTTTGAGGTCCTGGCAGCTGCTCCCTGACCTGAGCCCAGAGCGTTCGTACCGCTGGCAGGCAGGCTCGAGGGTGGACCCACGGCAATGCCGCGGCGGTCCTTCCCATCCCTGTGATGGACTGTGGGGTCCGGGTGGACCCTCTGGTGGGACCGCCCCATGCGTGGCAGGATGTGGAGCAGTGTCCCTGGCTTCCACCCCCCAGATGTGTCCAGACAGCACCACCTGTCCCCTGGGAGACAACCCTGCCCCATGAAGGACACTCGTGGAGGGCCGCCTGGCCTCCGTGTCCGGCGCTCAGTAGCACGGCCAGGGCCTGCAGCGTGGGCTCGGTGACACCAGGCCCGCTCTCTTTTGGCAGCAACTGAAGCAGCAGCGGGACAAGCTGAGGCAGTACCAGAAGAGGATTGCCCAGCAGCTGGAGCGTGAGCGCGCCCTGGCCCGGCAGCTGCTGCGGGACGGCAGGAAGGAGTGAGTGGGCCCGGGCAACGTGGGCACCCTGTCGGCTGGGGTGGGACGCCGGGCAGGGCCACAGAGGGTCATTCTTGGGCTTCCCTCTGCAGACGGGCCAAGCTGCTGCTCAAGAAGAAGCGATACCAGGAGCAGCTCCTGGACAGGACAGAGAACCAAATCAGCAGCCTGGAGGCCATGGTAGGTGGCCGGGTGCTTCGCCCTGGGGTGCAGGTGCAGCTGGAGGCCGCTCTGCCCGGCTGCATGGACATCGGAATTTCTCCCGAGAGCGGAAAGCTCCTCCTCTCAGATTCCTGGGGCTGAAGCTGACCTGAAGTGGGGCGGGGCTGGAATCCTGGGGAGTCTGCCAGGAAGCTAATGGTCTTAAGGGGCTGGGGGGCAAGTTGTCTCTCGCAGGACTGAGGTGGGGAAGGCTGGGCCACGCCTGGGTGATGTGGGTAGGTCAGGGGTCTGCGTGGGGGACTGAGTGTCCCTGGCGTTAGGGACCCGAGCGGCGTGGTTCTGCTCCTGGGTAACCAGAGCTACTAACTAGCAACCAGCGGTCCCGAGTGTCTCCCCGGCACCTTCTCCGTCCTGCGCGTTGCCACCTGGCAGCGGGAGAGGACAGGGAGGAGCAGGTGTCAGGAGTCGCCCTCACGCCCGGCAGCACCCGCCCAGCATGGTGTGAACCCTGCCCCTGGGCCAGGAGGAGGGCATGCCGGATCCTCAGCACCTGCGTCTGCTCTGGTTTCCTTTTCAGGTTCAGAGTATTGAGTTCACCCAGATCGAAATGAAGGTGATGGAGGGGCTGCAGTTTGGAAATGAGTGTCTGAACAAGATGCACCAGGTGGGTCTCTGCAGGGCCAGGGGCATCGAGGCGCGGGGAGCCCAGTGGGGCTGGAGTTGGGGGTAGGGTGGGGGGCTTGTCCCACGGTGTTTGTGTCAGACACAGGCCAAGAGGCTGGCAGGAGAGATGTGTCAGGTGCTGCCAGGCAGGCAGGGATGCAGTGACCTGAGGGTGGGGTGCAGCACAGGCTGGGAACTGTGGGAACTGTGGGAACTGGGTCCCCAGGCGCTGAAGTGACATAGAGGGGAAGTCTGAGGGTAGGGAGGGGTCCGGCAAACTAATCACAGAAGGCTTCCTGGAGGTGGTGGGGCGTGGTGGCTCACACCTGTAATCCTAGCACTTTGGGAGGCCGAGGCAGGCAGATCACGTGAGGTCAGGAGTCTGAGACCAGCCTGGCCAACATGGTGAAACCCTGTCTCTACTAATAATACAAAAATGAGCCAGGCGTGGTGGCAGGCACCTGTAAACCCAGCTACTCAAGAGGCTGAGGCAGGCCGGGCGTGGTGGCTCACGCCTGTAATCCCAGCACTTTGGGAGGCCGAGGTGGGCGGATCACAAGGTCAGGAGATCGAGACCATGGTGAAACCCCGTCTCTACTAAAAATAGAAAAAATTAGCCGGGCGCAGGGGCGGGCGCCTGTAGTCCCAGCTACTCGGGAGGCTGAGGCAGGAGAATGGCATGAACCCGGGAGGCGGAGCTTGCAGTGAGCCGAGATTGCGCCACTGCACTCCAGCCTGGGCAACAGAGCGAGACTCCGTCTCAAAAAAAAAAAAAAAAAAAAGAGGCTGAGGCAGGAGAATCACTTGAACCGGGAGGCAGAGGTTGCAGTGAGCCGAGATTGTGCCATTGCACTCCAGCCAGGGCGATAAGAGCAAAAAGAAGGCTTCCTGGAGGAGGTGAATACTGGCCTCGTCTCAGGCCGGGCATGGATGTGAAGCCCAGCGTGGCCATACCACGTTCCCCTACCAACCCCATCACACTGCTGACTTGGGGGGGCCAGTGGGTGGGGCTCGTTGGGGACTCACCTGGCAGGAGGTCTGGCTATGCCACTTTTCCAAGTGTCTGGTGAGTACTGGTGGTGTGTGCTGGTCAAGCACAAGTGGCCCTTTGACCTTGCCACTCAAATCAAGTCACCTGCCCAGAATGTTCCACCTGTTGCTTATTTTTACCTGTGGCTGTGAGAGCTGACTCAGGTGTGAGAGGGGCAGCGGGCATCAGAGCACTGCAGTCGTGGCCTCTGAAAAGACTCATGGAACAGCTTCTGTGGCCTCAGGACGGGGCCATGCCTGGGACACGCATGGCTTGGCCTCATTTAAACAGAGACAGGAGCTGGGTGTGGTGGCACGCACCTGTAGTCCCAGCTACTCGAATGGGTCACTTGAGCCCAGCCTGGGCAACACAGCCAGACCTTGTCTCTGAAAAATAAATAAATAAAAATAAACAGGGGCGAGGCCGTGGCCCTGAGAGCCCAGGAGGCCTCTGTCGGGGGTCTACGATTGGCCCCACCCACAAGAGTCAACACCCGTCACCCTCGTTCACAGGTGATGTCCATTGAAGAGGTGGAGAGGATCCTAGATGAGACGCAGGAGGCCGTGGAGTACCAGCGGGTAGGTGGCACCCTGACCAGCCTGCCCCCAACTGTGGGAACCCACAGGGCCACCCTCTGTCCACCCCTATGTGGGCCAAACTGTCCCACACCCTACAGCGGCCACCTTCTCTCAAGGGGACGAGACCCAGCCACAGGCCGTCTCCTTCCTCCATGAGGGGCCTCCTCCTCGCTGCTCTCACCACCACCTGTCCTTTTGCAGCAAATAGATGAGCTCCTGGCAGGAAGCCTCACTCAGGAGGATGAAGACGCCATCCTGGAGGAGCTGAGCGCGATCACTCAGGTAATGGCCCCTCAGGACTGAGCAGTCACTCGGGCGACAGGACCCCCGGGACTGAGCAGTCACTCGGGCGATGGGACCCCCGGGACTGAGCAGTTACTCGGGCGATGGGATCCCCAGAGCTCAGACCCCCAGTAGGCCCTGCCCGTGGTGATCCCGTATGTGGTGTCCCTTAAGTCAATAGTCTGGGGTTTGTAACTAGCTTTCTACCTGAGGTGACTTGGTTTTCAGGGTTGCTCACCTGACAGTCTGGTGCAGGCAGGCTGGCCCGTGCCCTGGACGGAGCTGGGAGGCTGGGCCTTCCTGGTGCCTCGGCCCCTTTCTATGCCTGGCTGTCACGGATGTGGTGCTTGATTCATGGGCTGGCTTTCCCCAGCCGTGGCTGCTGACTCACGCCCCACGCAGGCCCTCGCCATGGGGGCCACGTCCTGGCCCCACGCTCACATCCAGGCTCTGAGTTCACTCCCCGACAAAGGGGTTGTCCTCTCTGTGGGCCCCTGCCTCAGTCTGCCAGATTCTCATGGTGCTCCCAGAGCCGGCCTCTGCCCCAGCCCTGCTGCCAGCTGCCCCAGTGCTTTGGTGCTGTGTGGCCCGTGGTGCGCTGCGCCCACCTGCCTGCTCAGTTACTTTCTCCTGAGGGTCCGAGTCCTCGGGGGCCTCCAGGGCAGGCCAGTTGAGAGGCGGAAGCACCGTTGCTGGCTTAGGCAGCCAGGCTTTCTGGGACAGCATTGTACCACGGCCCGCCCCACAGTGGTGGACACCAGCGTGACCTGGGTGTCTGTGTCACCACCCCTTGGTCCCTGAAAGCCAGTGTCTCTGGGGTACACCCAGGATGTGGCCACCTTACGGCCCCTCAGGGCCTCAGGGTCTGTTGGGAGGAGCCTCCATGGTGGCAGCCGCATCACCTCCCAGGGGATTCTGGTGGTGCCAGAAGCTGGGGCGGGTGCAGACTTGGGTCTTCTGAGCAGCACATTCCTGTCCGCTTTAACTCCAGCTGACAGCAGCTGACTGACAGGATCCGTGTACTCTCACGGAGGCCCAGGAAGCCCGGGGCCGACCTGTCACCTGCTCATGGCCTTACCCTTTGCTTCTTGCAGGAACAAATAGAGCTGCCAGAGGTTCCCTCCGAGCCCCTTCCTGAGAAGATCCCAGGTATTTCCATGCTTGATTCTTTTGAATGGTTGGAATTCACAGGAGAACAGAGGATTCTAGAAGGGAGCAAGACAGAATGCTCCCAGCCCTTCCACTTGTCTGAGGTCGTCCCGGCCTTCCTGGGCCGTGGGCGAGCCCTGCGTGCCTGGCTATGTGGCTCAGGGGCGTGTGTGCCTGGCCTTGGGGTTCGGCTTGGGTTTCCCAGGGGTTGGGTAACTGGGTAACCTCGTAAGAGAGCCATACCCCATTCCAAGAGGCACATTCAGAAATCGGAACTGGGAAAGGCTTCTTTAGCAACTCCAGCTCATTCCCAGGGTCTAGCCCAGGATTAGCCGTCAGCCAGGTATGGCTCTCCCCGTGGCACTGCTCAGCCCAGGCTCTCCACCCTGCCCGCTGGGAACCTGAGTCTTTAGAATCATCCATCCACATTTGTTCTGTTCCTTTACCCATCTTTGGGGCTCTTCTCTCTGGGGCCCACTGTCCCGTGTCCCTGGCCCCGTCTGTCAGCCCCATTGGCTTCCTGTTTGTCACTTGCCTCCCCCAGAGCTGGGCGTGCCCTGCCGTAGTGCGAAGCCTCCTGAGCTGGCCCTTGCCACCCCTGTGGCCTCGTTCCTCCCTGGAGGTCTCTGCCTGTGGGTCTTTGGCATGTCATAAACATCTGTTTCCTCCACAGAAAACGTCCCTGTCAAGGCCAGGCCCAGGCAGGCGGAGCTGGTGGCAGCTTCGTAATGTGGCCTCCTCTTGCGGGACTCGCGGGGGTGCCCCAGGGACTGTGGCCCACAGAGAGTTTGGGTCATCGCCAGCCCCTGACCGGGTTCCCTGGAGCCCAGCGCGCACGGTGCTGAGCAGAGCCACAGCCACGCAGGCGCACGTGCAGGAGGACTCCAGAGTGTCTCCTGGCGACCTCGAGCCTGAACGCACTCAGGCGCCACCGGCCTGCTCTCGTTCTGGATTAAACCCTCGGCTGAGCCCAGCTTCTGCCGGTCGTGGCTCCCCCGGCGGCCGTGGCCCAGGCCCGATGCCTCTGGTGCTGTTCCCCTGCAGTCCCAGCCCCCCGCGTGGCTCGCGCGTCTGTGAGGAAGACACCTCCAGACCTTGGGGTCCCCGCACTTCCTCTCGCTCCTCGCTGCTCCCATTCGCTGGTGCAGGCTTCCGTTAAGGGGCCTCTCCCTTGGCCTGGCTTCTGGCGCACCTCAGCTTCCCTGCTGGTGGGCGGACCCCAAGGAGACCAGCATGTGCTGAACCTCTCCGTGCCTCTGCCTCCGCGCCCCAGACGCCCACCTCCCGTTTGAAGGTGGCCGACCAGGGGTGTTCTTGCTGGATTGACAACACCTAGAGCCCCGACTCCCTGCTTGCCACTCATGGCTCTGTCCACCAGGGCTCAGCCCGGCTGCGAAAGGACCTCTGATGCTCGGGAGACGCTGCTCCAGCAGGTGCAGCCCCTGAAGTTTGTCCATGGGGGTCCCTGCGGCTGGAGCTCATGGAACTGCGAGACCCAGGACCCTCCTGCTCTGCAGGCCTCTGAGCCACCAGCAGCCAGGACTGGAGCCACCAGCAGCCAGGACTGGAGGCTGTGGGGCATGGCGTGACTTCTCGTGCACAGGGCTGGTTTGGTTATGAGACGATCTCGCTGGGACTGCCCCTGCCTGTGGAAAACCACAGGGACAAAGGGAGCCGCCATCTCGACCCCCAAACAGGCCAGCCCGTATTAAAGTTGGCCCTGCACGCCCACTGCCTCGTGGACTTGGGTGCAGTGGGCACCTAGGCGTGGCTCCCTCTGTGGGAGTGTGGGTGGGTTTGTGTGGCCCCTCCCCCATGGTGACCCTGACCGAAGCCCAGCCCCTTGACCGACATGGGGACGCTCACTGGAGGGCGCCTGCCCAGCCAGGCCAGGCCTGGGCTCTGCACATGTGAGATGGAGGCTCTGGGCCCTGAGGGCCACCTCTGGGAGGCTGTCGTCTGAGGGCCAGGGTGCTGCTCTGACCAGGCTGACGGCCCGTCTCCCTCCAGTGGCTTCGTGTAATCCTGGGTCTGCGGGTGGGCAGTCATGCGAGGGACGCAGACAGTGCAGTGCCCCCAGAGGGTCGTGGGTTTGGGGTCCTGGTGCCCAGGTGGGAATCTTGATGTGCGGGGAACATGCTGGGCAGGTGCCCCCCAGGGGGTGGCTCCACACCCTGCAGTGCCAGGTCTCGGGACTGAGGAAGCCGAAGACCTGGGTTTGCGGGAAAGTCTTGTTTCTCCGCGTGGTGGCAGCTCTCCTGCAGGGCGCGTGTCAGCTGGGGGTGAGGGGGTCTTCCGACCACCCTTGCGGGAATTGCAGAAAACTAGTTGGCTGGGGCTCCCCCCGTCTGTCCCCAGGACTGCCAGGCAGCCTGGAGGGCGTCTCATGATGAGGCTCCAGCCCCATGACCTGCTTCCTGCAGCAGTGCGTCCCAGGCCCGTGGAGCACCAGCTCAGGGTCCCAGACTGCATGGAGGTACCAGGAGCCTGCACTGGGGAGTTGCAGGTGCGGCTGGAGGGGCCTTGGCTCCTGTAAGTCCCAGGCCTCAGTCACAGCCTTTCCACACCCTGCCAGTGGGGCAGATCCCTCCTTTCCCTCTGCCTCCTTTAGAGCCCAGGGGCCTCCACCAGAGGCCAGGTGTTCTGACAGCATTTTGTGGCAGGACTCTGCTCTCAGCCCTGACTGGAGCAGCTGTCCACCCCCTTGTGCCAAGTTCCTGGTCAGAGCCCAGGAGGCCATCCAGGGAACACCAGTAACCGTCTGTCCCTGCTGCAGCACAGTTGGGGGCAGGGTGGGGTCCATGTTCCCTCCTACTATCCAAGAAGTGAGAGCCTGAGTAATGATCAGCGTGTTCTGCGTACCCGTGTTCGTTCCTGAACCTTGCAAGGGTCTGTCTGGACAACCCAGGGTGACGTTGAGCTGATTCCCAGCTCTGGCATTGGTGTGGCCTGGCTGGCCGGCTCCTAGTTCTGTCAGTGCAGAGCCCAGTGCTGGCCGGAGCCTGACCAACCTGATCTCCTAATCTAGGTTGGGGACACAGGACCATGACAATCACAAGTCAAAATTAGGTGTGGAACCTCAGGGCGGAGCTGGTGTCCTGCCAGGGATGCCTGGGGACCGGGGGGAGGACTTGGAGGAGGAGAGGCTGCAGAGAGCAGGGACACAAAGGGTGGGGGTGTCACACAAAGGGTGGCTCAGAGAGTGGGGAAGGGGCGTAGAGGAGCCATAACCAGCAGCTTTGAGGGGTGTTGGAGCCCGCCAGCCACAGAGGACTTCTCAGGGAGGGAATGGGGCATAATGTGGAAATGGTGCCTTCGTTTTCAGAGGCTGCAGACACTTTGGAAGGCACACTTGGCTGTGGTGCAGGCAGTGTGGCAGTTAGAAATATGTGGGACGGGCCAGGCGCGGTGGCTCACGCCTGTAATCCCAGCATTTTGGGAGGACGAGGTGGGCGAATCATGAGGTCAAGAGATTGAGACCCTCCTGGCCAACTTGGTAAAACCCCGTCTCTACTAAAAATACAAAAATTAACTGGGCGTGGTGGCGTGCGCCTGTAGTCCCAGCTACTCAGGAGGCTGAGGCAGGAGAATCGCTTGAACCTGGGAGGCGGAGGTTACAGTGAGCCGAGATCGTGCCACTGCACTCCAGCCTGGCGACAGAGCGAGACTTTTTCAAAAAAAAAGTGTGGGACAGAATGGAGGGGCCGGCCTGGACGGGATGGGGCCCCTGACCTCTGCGTGCCCGCGCTCAGCCAGCTCCTGCGCAGAGCAAGTACTCGGGGGAGGGGAGGATGGTTTGCTCCAAACTCGAATCCCAAATGTTGGCTGGCGTGGTTGCAGAATCCTTTGGATCCTGGTTTCTTCACAAATGAGGTCTTGAGGGTGGCCCTTGGGGGTCTCTTCCAGCTCTGAGTCCACTTCTGTCCCCAGCCTGTAAACTGTCTGCACATATTGACATTTGCTCTCTCAGGGACTCAACTTTAGAAACGCCTTGTCCATTTTATGCTGCTATCACAGAATGCTTGAGACTGGGTAATTTATGACAAACGGTCAGCTGGCTCACAGTACCGGAAAGGTGCCGGCATCTGGGAGGGCCGTCCGTCCAGCTACACCGTCACACGGTGGAAGGCAGGAGGGGAGCCACCGCACCCTTTTAGAACCAATCCCAGCTGTTAGGATGCAGCCTTCATGGCCTAACCACCCTCTAAAGATCCCACTTGATACTGTTACAAAGGCAATGAAACGTCAACAGGTTTTGGAGGGGACAAACATTCAAACCATAGCAGAAAGTGTGGAAGGAACAGTAACCACACTGAACAGAACGACCATGGTGATTAAAGAAACCCCAAGTGAAACCATGACCCGTTTTACATAATCCTGGAGAGAACAGTGCGGCCCCAGTGCTTGCTGGGCTGCGGGGACAGGGTCCATCCAACTCAACAGCATCTAGCAGCCCCTCCGGGCCGCCAGCAGACAGATGTTGAGAGCAGCACTGATAGTTTGGGTGGGTGTGGGTGTGTGTGTGTGTGTGTGTGTGTGTGTGTGTTAAGACAGGGTCTCACTGTTGCCCAGGCTGGAGTGCAGTGGTGTGATTATGACTCACTGCAGCCTGGAACTCTGGGGCTCAAGCAATCCTCCCACCTCAGCCTCCCGAGTAGCTGGGACTGCAGGTATGTGCCACCAAATCCAGCTAATTTTTGTTACTTTTTGTAGAGATGGGGTCTCACTATGTTGCCCAGGCTAATAGCTTTAAAAAAATGATCATACAGGACGACTGGGTGAGGTGGCTCACGCCTGTAATCCCAGCACTTCGGGAGGCCGAGGCGGGCAAATCACCTGAGGTCGGGAGTTCAAAGCCAGCCTGAGCAGCACGGAGAAACCGCGTCTCTACTAATAGTAAAGTACAGAATTAGCCAGGTGTGGTGGCGGGCGCCTGTGATCCCAGCTACTCAGGAAGCTGAGGCAGGAGAATCGCTTGAGCCCGGGAAGCGGAGGTTGCAGTGAGCCGAGATCTCGCCACTGCACTCCAGCCTGGGCAACAATGAACTCCATGTCAAAAAACAAAAAAAAAAAACAGGAAAACAGAAGATCGATTTTACCTACAGTGCTGTAATTTCAGCACAATGTGGGCTCGTGTAACCACCACGATAACCTTCCATCACCCCCGAAACTCCCGCCAGCCCTTTAGGGTTGCCCCTTCCCCCCAACCCCACCAGCCCCTGGTGACCACTGATCTATCTTCCAACCCATAGTGTTTTTCCGGGAATGTCACATAAACAGAAGCCGACCATGGGTCACCTTTCTGGCGCCTTTCTCTCTGCACAAAGTCTTTGTCCTCATGAAGCTGTCAAGTGCCAAATGCTTGTCCCTTTTCCCTGCTGGGGAATAATCCCGGTGCCACCCTTGCTATTGGTTGATGCACGTCTGGCTGCTTTTCGCTGGCTGTGAGCGGAGTTGCTAGGGACATTGCCACGGGGCTGTGAGCGGAGTTTTCTCTCTCCGGTGACCCTGAGCTGCGCCTTTCTCAGACACCCGCCTCCGGAGGCCTCAGGCGCTCTGCGGGGGTTCTTGGGGGAGGAGGTGGGCGTTCCCGTTATTTCAGCGGCGCTGCCCTTGGACCTGCGGGAGGGACCGTGGGACCCGAGATATCCCTGCCTGGCCTCCGCTCCCTACCCGGGGGTGGGTCTCGCCCACCCAACCTCGGGTAAGGACGCTTCTGGAAGGAGGGGCGCCCCGGGACCCCGCCCAGCCCAGCCCAGCCCTTCCCGGGGCAGCGGCGCGGGAAGCGTCGGGCGGCTCACGGGCGTCGTCATGGCAACGCCGCGGGCTCCGTAGGCTGCGAGGAGCCGGGACCTCGGCCGCCTCCGCCCCTCCACGCCCTCCCCCCGCCCTCCCTGGCTGCAGCTGGACCCGGCTGCGCGGGACGCGGGGCCGCCTTCCCGGGGATCGCCAGGGACCACCCGGCGCGTTCCCTGGGAATCCGCACCCCTAGCCCCAGCGCTCCAGAGCGACCCGGGACAGCCCCTGGCTGCCTGCAGAGGGCCCGTGGGCGAGCCCCGGGTGGACCCAGGAGTGAGCACCCGGTGCGTGGGGACGATGATCCCGCGAGGGAAGCGCACGGGCGGCAGGGGCTGTGGGAGCAGCCCCGGGAGAAAGGGGCGTGGAGCGCGCGCTGAGCTGCCCTTTCCCGCAGCGGCCCCGCGGTTGGAGGTGGGTTTGGGTTTTGGTTTTTCTTCTGTGGCAACAGTTCTGTCGAGATACTACTCGCCTGCCACGCAACTCACCCATTTTAAGAGTACACCTCAGGGGTCCTGCGTGGTATTGACAAACCCGCCGCCATCACCACAGCCAATTTCAGAACATTTTCTTTTTTTTTTTTTTTTTTTTTTTGAGACGGAGTCTCACGCTGTTGCCCAGGCTGGAGTGCAGTGGCGCGATCTCGGCTCACTGCAAGCTCCGCCTCCCGGGTTCCCGCCATTCTCCTGCCTCAGCCTCCTGAGTAGCTGGGACTACAGGCGCCCGCCACCGCGCCCGGCTAATTTTTTGTATTTTTAGTAGAGACGGGGTTTCACTGTGGTCTCGATCTCCTGACCTTGTGATCCGCCCGCCTCGGCCTCCCAAAGTGCTGGGATTACAGGCTTGAGCCACCGCGCCCGGCCAGAACATTTTCATCTCTTCGAAAGAAACCCTGTACCGTTCAGCGGTCACCCTCCTGGTCCCCATCCGGTCCCCGGCTCGCCCTCAGCAGCCCCGCACTGTCCGTAAAGCCCCGTGTCCTGCACTGTAGGTGCAATCTGTACCTTGGCATCTGTTGTGACTTTCACCTAATAGCCTTTCCAGGCTCACCTGTGCTATCGTATGGACCAGTACTTTGTAGGGGGGGAGGGGGTTGTTTTGTTTTTGTTTTTTGGGGTTTTTTTGGGTGT
Organism: Macaca nemestrina; assembly: GCF_043159975.1. Lineage (NCBI taxonomy): Eukaryota > Metazoa > Chordata > Mammalia > Primates > Cercopithecidae > Macaca > Macaca nemestrina. The sequence continues at coordinate 89,990,478 of NC_092141.1, forward strand.
GTGTGCGTGTGTCTTTTATTGAGCCAGGCGTGGTGGCGGGCGCCTATAATCGCAGCTACTCAGGAGGCTGAGGCAGGAGGATCACTTGAGCTCAGGAGTTTGAGGCTGCAGAGACCTCATCGTGCCACTGGATTCCACCCTGAGCGACAGAACACAACTCTGTCTTTAAAAACAAGACAAAAAAAAAAAAAAAAAAAAAAAAAAAAACAATGCCGGCTGAGGTGGCTCGCGCCTGTAATCTAGCACTTTGGGAGGCCGAGGCGGGTGGATTACCTGAGATCAGGAGTTCGAGACCAGCCTGACCAGCATGGAGAAACACTGTTTCTACTAAAAATACAAAATTAGCCAGGCGTGGTGGCGCATGCCTGTAATCCCAGCTACTCCGGAGGCTGAGGCAGGAGAATTGCTTGAACCTGGGAGGCAGAGGTTGCAGTGAGCCAAGATCATGCCATTGCACTCCAGTCTGGGTGACAGAGCAAGACTCTGTCTCAAAAAAAAACAAGCAAACAAAAATCAGCCAGGCGTCATGGCGCGCACCTGTAGTCCCAGCTCTGTGGAGGCTGAGGCAGGAGAATTGCTTGAACCCATGAGGCAGAGGTTGCAGTGAGCCGAGATCGCACACTGCCCTCCAGCCTGGGAACAGAGTGAGACTCCGTCTGATATAAATAAATAAAACAAAATAAATTTTTTAAACAAAAACATTCCTTTACAGGTTTCTGTGTGGACAGGGTCTGCTTTTGGGTCTGCACCTGGGAGTGGAATTGCTGGGTCATGTTGTAACTGGATGTTCATCCGTATGACGAACGACCACACTCTTTTCCACAGTGGCCGTGCCGCTTCACTCCCGCCAGCAGTGTGTGATGGTTCTGGTCTCTCCACAGCCTCACCAACTCTTATTTTCTTTTTGATTACAGCCACTGTAGCAGGCATGAGGTGGTACGTCATTGTGACTTTGACCTGCGTTTCTCTGATATCTAATTGAGCATTTTTTCGTGGGTTTTACTGGCCATTTGTATATCTTAGAGAAATGTCAGTTCAGATCATTTGCCTATTTTTAATTGGGTTAGTTGTCTTTTTATTGAATTGTAATACTTTATTCTGGATACTAGACCCTTATTAGATAGATGATTTGCAAATATTTTCATCCATTCTTTGGGTTGTCTTTTTTACTTTTTTGATGGTGTCCCTTGAAGCACAAAAGTTTTTAATTTTGATGAAATCCAGTTTATTTTTGTTGTTATTCCTTGTGCTTTTGGTGTCCTAGCTAAGGAACCCCTGCCTAATCCAAGATCATGAAGATTTGTGTCTATGATTCCTTCTTAACAGTTTTATAGTTTATTTATATTTATATAAATATGCTTTTGAGACAGGGTCTCGCTCTGTCACCCAGGCTGGAGTGCAATGGTGTGACAGCTCACTGCAGCCTTGACTTCCCTGGACTCAGGTGATCCTCGCACCTCAACCTCCTGAGTAGCTGGGACCACAGATGCACACCATCCAACTGGGCTAATTTTTTTTGTTTTGTTTTTTTATTTTTTATTTATGTATTTTTCTTGACACGGAGTTTTTCTCGTCGCTCAGGCTGGAGTGCAGTGGCACAATCTTGGCTAACTGCAACCTCCGCCTCCTGGGTTCAAGTAATTCTTTTGCCTCAGCCTCCCTAGTAGCTGGGAATACAGGCACGCACCACCACGCCTGGCTAATTTTTGTATTTTTTGTAGAGACGGTTTTGCCATGTTGGCTAGGCTGGTCTGAAACTTCTGACCTCAGGTGATTTGCCCGCCTTGGCTTCCCAAAGTTCTGGGATCACAGGTGTGAGCCACCGTGTATTTTTATTTTTGTAGAGACAGGGTATCACTGTGGTTGTCCAGGCTGGTAAAATTTTAATTCTCTCTTTTTTTTAATGGGTGGGTGGGGGACAGAGTCTTGCTCTGTGGCCCAGACTGAAGTGCAGTGGCGTGATCTCGGCTCACTGCAACCTCTGCCTCCCGGGTTCAAGCGATTCTCCTGCCTCAGCCTCACAAGTAGCTGGGACTATAGGCACGCACCACCACGCCTAGCTAATTTTTAGTAGAGACAGGGTTTCATTCTGTTGGCCAGGCTGATCTTGAACTCCTGACCTCAGGTGATCTGCCCGGCTCAGCCTCCCAAAGTGCTGGGATTACGTGAACCACCACGCCGTGAGCCACCACGCCCGGCCTGACTTCTTTCTTTTGTACGTGGGTATTTCTCTGTCCCTGCGTCATTTGTTAAAAAGACAGCTGTCTCCCTGTGTAATTGTTTTGGCACCGTGTGGACACCTGCTGCCTGTGGCTGGGAGCTTCTTTCCAGCCCTCAGTTCTGTCCCATGGCCCCGTGTGTCTATTCTTACCTCCTCATGGCAGCCTTGTAGTAAGCTTTGAAATTGGGAAGTGTGAGTTCTCCAACTTTGTTCTTCTTTTTCAAGATTGTTTTGGCTATTCTGGGTCCCTCAAATTTCCATGTGAATTTTTAGGATAAGCTTTTCAGTGTCTGCAGAGGAGCCAAGTGAGATTTTGATAGGAGTTGCGTTGAATCTGTGGATGCATTTTGAGAGTGCTGCCATCTCCACTACATGAAGTCCAGGTCCGCGGATTGAGGGTGCCTTTCCATTTATTTTGGTCTTCTCTACTTTCTTTCAAGCAAGTTTTGTAGTTTTCAGAGTATAAATTTTGTACTTCTTTTGTTCGGCTTATTACTGTTTTATTTTTGGTGCTATTGTAAATGAAATTTTCTAATTTCAATTTCAGATTATTCATTGTAAATATACAGAAATACAGCTGATTTTGTATATTGAGCTTGTCTCCTGCAATGTTGCTGAACTTATTTATTAGTTTTTGTTTTGTTTTGTTTTTGTTTTTGTTTTTTTAGTGAAATCCTTAGGATTTTTTATATACAAGATAAGGTCACCTGCAAAGAGAGATAGTTTCACCTCTTAATTTCCAACCTGGATGCCTTTCATTTCCTTCCCTGACTGCCAGGTTAAAGCCTCAGTACAATGTTGACTAGAAGTGGGTATCTTTACTTCACATTTTTCTATTCCACTCCCAGCCCAAAAATACTAAAAACAGGAAGAAAAAGTCCATGCAAAGAGTATTTCATGAAAAATTTAACCCATTTCTTTTTTTTTTTTTTTTTTTTTGAGACGGAGTCTCGCTCTGTCGCCCGGGCTCTGGAGTGCAGTGGCCGGATCTCAGCTCACTGCAAGCTCCGCCTCCCAGGTTTACGCCATTCTCCTGCCTCAGCCTCCTGAGTAGCTGGGACTACAGGCGCCCGCCACCTCGCCCGGCTAGTTTTTTTTTTTTTGTATTTTTTAGTAGAGACGGGGTTTCACGGTGTTAGCCAGGATGGTCTCGATCTCCTGACCTCGTGATCCGCCCGTCTCGGCCTCCCAAAGTGCTGGGATTACAGGCTTGAGCCACCGCGCCCGGCCCAACCCATTTCTTTTTCTTTCGCTTTCTTCCCTCTCCTCCTTTCTTTTTCTCGTCTCCTTTTCTTTCTCGCGCAGGGCAGGGCAGGGCCAGGGTTAGCAGTCCAGGGCTAGCAGGTCAGCGTAAGGTCAGAACTACTCTGACTTCTGGTGTGTACTTGTCAGTCTTTATGATATTCTTGTAGATTCAATCATGAAACATGAGTTTGATGCTGGTGTGATTGTAGGTGGTCTTGCCGTCAGGTGAACAGTTGCTCCCAAAGAGAACTGACGGCTCAGCCTCAGCCTGGAGGGCATGTAGACCTCTCATGATATAACTCAGTGCTGGGAGGGAAGTCAACAGAGTGAATTAAGGACAGAACCAACACTCAAAATGATGGCAAGAGTTGCACCCAAAGTCAACCAGATGACACGCCAACAAAATACAGTAAAAAGCCCATAAAGGTCAGTTCTTGGCTTCAAAGAAAACTATATTGGGCAGTGATGCATTTGGAAAATAGGAAACCTTGCCTGCTGGCAGACACTCTGCAAGTTAACTGTGGGATCCAGCTGCTAACTCCATCAATGTGATCTTAGACTTCATTAATGGAAGTGTCTACCTGATTGGATGTAACAACCTCCTCACTAACTTATATTTACGATGCTGCCCCTGAGTCAGCAGTAAAAGTTCAAATTATATTCAGAATCTTCTGCTTAATAAATTAGCAAAGTGCTGGCAGGGCACGGTGGCTCATGCCTATAATCCTAGCACTTTGGGAGGCCGAGTCGGGTGGATCACTTGAAGTCAGAAGTTCGAGACCAGCCTGGCCAACATGGTGAAACCCCGTCTCTACTAAAAATACAAAAATTAGCTGGTGGTGGTGCACACCTGTAGTCCCAGCTACTCAGGAGGCTGAGGCAGGAGAATTGCTCAAACCCGGGAGGTGGAGGTTGCAGTGAGCCGAGATCGCCGCTGCACTCCAGCCTGTTGACAGAGCGAGACTCTGTCTCAAAAAAAAAAAAAGAAAAGAAAAGAAAAAAGAAATCAGAAAATGCAATGGGGAAAGCGTAACCATGGGTCTGGCTTATTCACTGTGTTAGCTCAGCTTCCTGAGCACTGGTTTGCGTATAGAGTAGGCACCTCCCAAAATTGGGTTGAAGAAATGAATTATCAACATTTTAAAAGTGTTTGCTGATTGAACAGGCAAACTTCAGATACCTAGAGAATTGCCTATGCAGAGTGCGTCATTCCCTGGTGATGTCAGATGGAGAGTGGCTGGAGTCTTCCTCTGTATATTGGTCCTTCTGATGTATTTAAAACTCACATTTAAAAGCAGTTTGTTCCGCTGGGCACAGTGGCTTACACTTGTAATCCCAGCACTTTAGGAGGCCAAAGCGGGAGGATTGTTTGAGCCCAAGAATTCAAGACCAGCCTGGGCAATGTAGTGAGACCCCACTTCTACAAAAAAAAAAAAAAAAGACGGGCATGGTGGTGCGTGCCTATAGTCCCAGCTACTTGGGAGGCTGAGGTGGGAGGATCACTTGAGTCCAGGAAATGGAGGCTGTAGTGAACCGTGATCATGCCACTGCACTCCAGCCTGGGAGACAGAGCAAGACCCTGTCTCAATTCAAGAAAAACTGTTCTGAAGCGCAGTGTAGCCTAGTACTGCGGCATTCCCACCTGTATTCCTGCTTGTTCCATTTACTTGAGAAACATTTTTTTCATAAATGTGAAAACATATCCATCCCAGTTTCCCTACGTTAATTCCAGACTAAGAGCATTTAACCTGAGTTTAGTGGTAGATTTAAGGACACTCACGAGAAAAACCTCCATTTATACAGAGGAGCAGCACCTTTCCTTATCTCGAAGATGACGTCCCACAGGAGATGCCTGCTGTCCCCCAGACAGGCTCTAGGGCTGTTCGTCTGACCTGCCGTGGAATGTCTCACATGGCTGCGACGCCAGCCCTTCAGTCATCTCCCGTGGATGAAGCCATCATGGGAGTATCTTCGGTATGTGTCTCTGTTGCTTGTTCTGCCCTCTCTTTTTTGAGACGGAGCCTCACTCTGTCACCCAGGCTGGAGTGCAATGGTGCAATCTCGGCTCACTGTAACCTCCGCCTCCTGGGTTCAAACCATTCTCCCGCCTCAGCCTTCCAAGCAGCTGGGATTGCAGGGATGCGCCACCACGCCCGGCTAGTGTTTGTGTTTTCAGCCGAGACGGGGGTCTTGCTATGTCACCCAGGCTGGTCTCAAACTCCTGGGTTCAAGCGATTCTCCTGCCTCAGCCTCCCGAGTAGCTGAGATTACAGGCGCCCACCATCACACCTGGCTAATTTTCGTATTTTTAGTTGAGGCAGGGTTTCACCATGTTGGTCAGGCTGCTCTCAAACTGCTGACCTCAGGTGATCCTCCTGCCTCAGCCTCCCAAAGTGCTGGGATTACAGGCATGAGCCACCTCGCCCCGCCGGCCAGCCCGTCTCTTTCACTATTACAACTAACAAGTCAAGTCCAGGAAAAAAAGCCCCCCTTCCCCCTGCCCTCCCCTCTCCCCGCCACTGAGGACTCTGCAAAGTAAACCACTAGACCGAAGCTGTGGACGTGGCCCCTGTGGGGAAGCCGCGTCCTGGTTTTATTTTCTCTTTTCTCTGGTAGCTTTGCCCCAGGATGGGCCTCAGTTATGGAACTGCACAGCAACACAGAAAGCCAAAACTCCCGTAGAAACCTGGTCCTTTTGGCAAGAGAAATGGTGAACGGGGGCCGCTGAGGTCCAGAAAGTGTGTGGTGGGGGGAATCCCAGAAGGGAGAGAGTGGGAGAAAGAAGCCTCGGGACTCTGAGGGGGAACCAGCAGCAGCCCCGGCTCCCCCACCCGAGTTGCACCTGTGTGGGGGTGCACTCAGAGAAGCAGCATGAATTGGCTTTGAAAGTGGAACTTGGACTGGAGCAGAGGCAGCAGAACTTTGTGGTCGGAACTAACCAGGTTGATGGGCACTAACAAAAAAAATTAGCATTCTCCAGGGCACTGTCACAGAGTCTACCCAGCATGACAGTCAAAATGTCCAATTCATGGCCGGGCATGGTGCTCACACCTGTGATCCCAGCACCTTGAGAGGCTGAGGCAGGCAGATCGCTTGAGCCCAGGAGTTCGAGACCAGCCTGGGCAACCTGACAAAAATCAGTTTCTACCAAAACATACAAAAATAAGCTGGGTGTGGTGGCACGTGCCTGTATTCCCAGCTACTAGGGAGGCCGAGGTGGAAGGTTGGCTTGAGCCTGGGATGCAGAGGTTGCAGTGATCTGAGATTGCACCACTGCCACTCCAGCCTGGGCAACAGAACCAGACCTGGTCTCAAAATTTTTTTTAAAAGCCCAATTCATAATCCCAAATTATGTGACCTATAAAAAAATCATGAAAAAATGACCAGTTTCCAAAGGAAAAGTGATACAGTTTGGATATTTTTCCCCGCCCAAGTCCCATGTTAAATTGTAATCCCCAGTGTTGGAGGCGGGGCCTGGTTGGAGGTGTCTGGATCATGAGAACGGGTCTCTTATGAATGGCTTGGGCCATTCCCTTGGTGATAAGTGAACTCTTGCTCTGAGTTTACACGAGATCTGGTCATTTCAAAGTGTGTGGCACCTCTTCCCTGCTCCCCGCCTGCCCCTCCTCTGCCTTCCACCGTGATTGGAAGCTTCCTGAGGCCTCCTCAGAAGCCGATGCTTGATGCTTTCTGTGCAGCTGCAGAACCATGAGCCAGTTAAACTTATTTTCTTATAAATTATCCAGTCTCAGATATTTCTTTTTTTTTTTTTTTTTTTTGAGACGGAGTCTTGCTCTGTCGCCCAGACTTTAGTGCAGTGGTGCCATCTTGGCTCACTGCAAGCTCCGCCTCCCTGGTTCACACCATTCTCCTGCCTCAGCCTCCAGAGTAGCTGGGACTACTGGTACCCGCCACCACGCCCAGCTAATTTTTTGTATTTTTAGTAGAGACGGGGTTTCACTGTGTTAGCCAGGATGGTCTCAATCTCCTGACCTGTGAACTGCCCGCCTTGGCCTCCCAAAGTGCTGGGATTACAGGCTGAGCCACCGCGCCTAGCTGCTCGGCTATTTCTTTATAGCAATTGCAAGAATGGTCTAATGCAGAAAATTGGTACCAAGGGGTAAAGCATTGCTATAGATACCTGAAAATGTGGAAGCAGCTTTGGACCTGGGTAATGTGCAGAGGTTGGAAGAGTGTGGAGGGCTCGGAAGACGACAGGAAGATGAGGTAAAGCTTGGAGCTTCTTAGAGACGGGTTAAATGATTGTGGGCAAAATGTTCACAGTGTCATGGACAGTAGAGGCCAGGTTGATGAGGTCTCAGCTGGAAATGAGGAACTGATTGGAAACTGGAACAAAGGTCGTGTGTTCTTCGCTAAGGTTTTGGCAGAGAGCATGGCTGTATTCTGTTCATGCCTTGGGATCCATGTACATTTAAACCTGAGAGTGATGATTTGGGGTATCTGGTGGAAGAAATCCCTAAGCAGCAAAATGTTCAAAAAGTGACATGGCTGCTTCTAACAAACTACTCAGATGTGGGAGCAAAGGAATGACTTAAAGTTGGAACTTATATTTAAAAGAGAAAGAGTGTAAAAGTTTGGAAAATTGGCCAGGTGTGGTGGCTCACACTTGTAATCCCAGCACTTTGGGAGGCTGAGGCAGGTCGATCCCGTGAAGCCAGGAGGTTGAGACTAGCCCGGCCAACATGGCAAAACCTCATCTCTACTGTTGGGAATAACACTCAAAATCCTAAGGAGATTGAACACTCAAGCAAATGATTCTTTTTTTTTTTTTTGGAGACGGAGTCTCCCTCTGTCGCCTGCAGTGCAGCGGCACTATCTTGGCTCACTACAAGCTCCGCCTTCTGGATTCACGCCATTCTTCTGTCTCAGCCTCCCGAGTAGCTGGGACTACAGGCGCCCACCACCACGCCTGGCTAATTTTTTGTATTTTTAGTAGAGAAAGGGTTTCACCGTGTTAGCCAGGATGGTCTCAATCTCCTGACCTTGTGATCCGCCCACCTCAGCCTCCCAAAATGCTGGGATTATAGGCGTGAGCCACCGCGCCCGGCCTCAAACAAAGGATTCTCAGCAAAGCAATTTTACTTCTGTGCAGACAGGTGCTGCTCGTTGGCCAGTCGCCATTAGAGCTCACCTGAAGAAAGGGGCACAAGAGCGTTTATTTCTGATGCAAGTCCTGTCCCTGTACCCTTTCTCCATTGGCCGGGGTCGGTTTGCACAATCTGAATTAATCCCAGTTGGCTAGACATCTGAACTTTCTTTAGATAAGGTGGGCACTCAGGGAGAGAGGGAAAGAAGGGGAAGGGGCGTCTGCAATGAGCTAGAGAGCTAGTCTCCTTCCAAATAAGGAAAGGAATGTGAGCTGGTACTGATAAGCCTGGTCCTGTGGTGTGTCCAGGCATCTAACAAAGGCAGAGAAGAGAAAAAGGAAGAAGGGGTGGGGGAGGTACTATGAATTGAAGAAAGAATTGATCAGGCTATTTGGTTTTTATTTGTTTGTTTGTTTTGTTGTTGTTGTTGTTTTTTGAGACAGAGTCTCGTTCTGTCGCCCAGGCTGGAGTGCAGTGGCTGGATCTCAGCTCACTGCAAGCTCCGCCTCCCAGGTTTACGCCATTCTCCTGCCTCAGCCTCCCGAGTAGCTGGGACTACAGGCGCCCACCACCTCGCCCGGCTAGTTTTTTTGTATTTTTTAGTAGAGACGGGGTTTCACCAGGTTAGCCAGGATGGTCTTGATCTCCTGACCTCGTGATCCGCCCGTCTTGGCCTCCCAAAGTGCCGGGATTACAGGCTTGAGCCACTGCGCCCGGCCTGATCAGGCTATTTGAAGAGAAACCTCATCATATTCCACATCTACTAAAAATACAAAAATTAGCCAGGTGTGATGGTGGGCACCTGTAACCCCAGCTATTCAGGAGCTGAGGCAGGAGAATCACTTGAACCCAAGAGGCGGAGGTTGCAGTGAGCCAAGATTGCACCACTGCACTCCAGTCTGGTGACAGAATGAGACTCTGTCAACACCTCCTGACCCAAAAAAAAAAAAAAAAGTTTGGAAAATTTGCAGCCTGGCCATGTGGCAGAGAAAGAAAAAGCTTTTTCAGGAGAGGAATTCAAGCAGACTGTGGAGGAACCACTTTTTTTTTTTTTTTTTTTGAGACAGAGTTTCCGTCTGTCTCCCAGGCTAGAGTGCAATGGCGCAATCTCCACTCACTGCAAGCTCCACCTCCCAGGTTCATGCCATTCTCCTGCCTCAGCCTCCCTAGTAGCTGGGACTATAGGCATCTGCCACCATGCCTGGCTAATTTTTTGTATTTTTAGTAGAGACAGGGTTTCACTATGTTAGCCAGGATGGTCTCATCTCCTGACCTCGTGATCCACCTGCCTCAGCCTCCCAAAGTCTGGGATTACAGGCGTGAGCCACCACACCCGGCCAAGGAACCACTTCTTAGAGATATTTGCATGACTAAAAATTAGCCAACAGCTGATGACCAAGCCAATGAAAAAAATGTCTCAAAGGCATTTCAGAGACTATCATGGCAGCCCCTCCCATCACAGGCCCTGAGGCCTAGGAGAACGAAATGGTTTTGTGGGCCAGGCCTAGGGCCCCACTTCCTGTACAGCCTCAGGGCGTGCTCCCTACATGGCATTCCAGCAGCTCCAGCTCCAGCCTCAGCTCACAGGGGCCCAGGTACAGCTCAGGCTGCCGCTTTGGAGGTTGCAAGCTGTAAGCCTTGACAGCTTTCACACGGCATTAAGCCTGCGGGTGCACAGAATGTTAGAGTGAAGGCTTGGCAGCCTCTACCTAGATTTCAGAGGATGTATGAGAAAGCCCAAGTTCCCAGGCAGAAGCCTGTTGCAGGGGGCAGAGCCCCCACAGAGAACCTTTACTAGGGCAGTGCCAAGGAGCAATGTCCACAAATCCCCCAAATCCCCTCTTTGAGTAACTGAGAGAGTTGGACCCCCCACACAGAGTCCCCGCTGGGGCCCTGCCTAGTGGAGCTGTGAGAAGGGGCCGCTGCCCTCCAGAATTCAGAACGGCAAAGTCACCAGCAGCTTGCACCCTGCGGTTAGAAAAGTCACGAGCACTCTACACCTGTGAGAGCAGCGTTGGGGATGGAACCTGCAGAGCCCCGAGGGCGGAGCTGCCCGAGGCCTTGGGAGCCCACCCCTGGCACCAGTGTGCCCTGGATGTGGAGCATGGAGTCAAAGGAGATTGTTTCGGAGCCTTCAGATTTAACACCTGCCCTGCTGGGTTTGGAACTTGCATGGGACCTGTACTCTCTTTCATTTGGCTGATGGCTCCCTTTTGGAATGACAGTGCTTACCCAGTGCCTATATTCCTATTGTATCTTGGAAGTAAATTACTCGTATTTTATTTTACAGTCTCATCGGTGGAAGGGACTTGCCTTGTCTCAGAGGAGACTTTGGATTTTTGAGTTAACGCTGGAATGAGTTAAGACTTTGTAGGATTCTTGGGAAGGCATGATAGTATTTTGCAATGTAAGAAGGGCATGAGGTTTGGGAGGGGCCCCAGGCAGAATGATACAGTTTGAATATTTGACCTGCCCAAATCGCATGTTGAATTGTAATCTCCAGTGCTGGAGGTGGGGCCTGGGGGGAGGTGTTGGGTCATGGGAGCGGATCTCTCATGACTGGCCTGGGTCATCCCTTGGTGGTAAGTGAGCTGTCTCTCTCAGATCACTCGGGATCTGGTCATTTGCAAGTGTGTGGCACCTCCCCCATCCTCCCACTCACTCCTGCCTTTGCCATGTGATCTCCCTCCTCCCGCTTTGCCTTCCACCATGATTGGAAGCCTCCTGATGCCGCTGTGCTTCCTATACAGTCTGCTGAACCGTGAACCAATAAGCCTTTCTTTATAAATGACCCAGTCCCAGGTATTTCTTTATAGCAGTGCAAGAATGACCTAATGCAAAAAGACAATCAACAGGCCGGGAATGGTGGCTCATTCCTGTAATCCCAGCACTTTGGGAGGCCGAGGTGGGTGGATCACTTGAGGTCAGGAGTTCAGACCAGCCTGATCAACATGGTGAAACCCCATCTCTACTAAAAATACAAAAATTAGTCAGGCGTGGTGGCGGGCGCCTGTAATCCCAGCTGCTCAGGAGGCTGAGGTAGCCTCCTGAGTATTTTTGTAGAGAGGGGCTCTTGTCATGTTGCCTAGGCTGGTCTTGAACTCCTGGATTCAAGTGAACCTCCTGCTTTGGCCTCCCGAAATGCTGGTATTACAGGCATAGTCTACTGTGCCTGGCCCCTCTTTCAGTAATTGAGAGAATAAATAGAAAATCATGAAGGCTATAGGAGACCTGAATGTTTTTAACTGGTTTGACCTAGCTGACATTTATAGAACATTCCACCCAACAAGAGCAGAATACACATTCTATTCAAGCGCATACTGGACATTTACCAAGACATACCATGTTCTGGGCCATGAAATAAACCTTAACTCATTTAAAGGAATTGAACTCATACAAAGCATGTTCTCTGACCATAATATCAATCCGAAAGCCAGTAAAAAAGAGCTATCTGGAAAATCCACAAATATTAAATTAACCTGTGAGTTAAATAGAACATCACAAGGGAATTTAGAGACTGTTTCTAACTGAAAGAAAATGAAAACTAAACATATTAACATTTATGGATTCTAGCTAAGCCGTGTTTAGAGGAAAACTTAGAATATTAAATGTTTATGTTAAGGTAGAAGAAAAGTCTGAAATCAGTTAGCTAAACTTTCACCTTAATTAATTCAAAAAAAAGAGCAGAGCCAAAGCAAAAGAAACAACAGTGAGTAGACATTAGCAGAAATGAAAACAGAACATCAGAGAAAAATCAGTGAAAGCAAAAAGTGGTTATTTGAAAATATCAATAAATATGAAAAGCTTCAAGTTAGAGTGATCAGGAAAAAAAGAGAAGATACAAATTACATTAGGAATGAAAGTGGGAACACCACCCCAGACCCTATAGACATGAAAAAGATATGAAGGAAATATTACAGCCAGGCATGGTGTTATCCCAGCACTTTGGGAGGTCGAGGCAGGTGGATCGCAAGGTCAGGAGTTTGAGACCAACCTGGCCAAAATAGTGAAACCCCATCTCTTCTAAAAATACAAACAAATTAGCTGGGCATGGTGGCGGGCACCTGTAATCCCAGTTACTTGGAAGGCTGAGGCAGAAGAATCGCTTGAACCTGGGGGCGGGGATTGCAGTGAGCCGCAATCATGCCATTGCACTGCAGCCCGGGTGACAGAGCGAGACTCCATCTCAAAAAAAAAAAAGGAAAAAAAAGGAAATGTTACAAACAGTTTTATGCTCATAAATTTGACACTTTAAACTTAATGGGAAAATTCCTTGAAAGATTCAAACTACCAAAGCTCACTCAAGAATAAACAGGTAAACCAAATTGTCATATGTCCATTAAATGCTACCAAACATTTAAGGAAGACTTAATACCAATTCTACACAAACTCTTACAGAAAATAGAAGAGGAGAGAACACTTGGCAATTCCTTTTATGAATTCAACATTACCTTGACACTAAAACCACATGAGGCCATTACAAGAAAAGCAAACAGACCAATATCCCTTATGAACATAGATGCAAAATCCTCAACTCATTATTAGCAAATAATCCAGCAATATCTAAAAATGAGTCTTTATCCTGAAGTAATCTGTTTATTCTGGGACAAAAAAAAAATGAGGTTTATCCTAGAAATGCAAGGTTGGTTCAACCTGCAAACATCGATATAATTCATTGTTATCAACAGACTTAAAAAAAAAAGAGGCCGAGCGCGGTGGCTCATGCCTGTAATCCCAGCACTTTGGGAGGCCGAGGTGGGCAGATTATGGGGTGAGGAGATCAAGACCATCCTGGCTAACATGGTGAAACCCCGTCTCTACTAAAAATACAAAAAATTAGCCGGGAGTGGTGGCAGGCACCTGTAGTCCCAGCTACTCAGGAGGCTGAGGCAGGAGAATGGTGTGAACCTGGGAGGTGGAGCTGGCAGTGAGTCGAGATCACGCCACTGTACTCCAGCCTGGGCGACAGAGCGAGACTCCATCTCAAAAAAAAAAAAGATGCAGGAAAAGAATTTGACAAAATTCAACATCCATTTGTGATAAAAACTCTTAGCAAACTAGGAATAAAAAACAACTTCCTTAACTTTTCAAAAGGCATCACAAAAACTCTACAGATAATATCACACTTAATGATGAAAGATTGGATGCTTTCCCCAAAAGGAAGGAAACAAGGCAAGGGCATCTCCTCTCACCACATCTATTCA